>NC_133324.1:151401962-152001962 GCF_042186555.1 Aquarana catesbeiana | reverse complement strand
GGATATTATATTTTTTGACAGGACCAGCAGGGAAATCTCCAAGAGTTCTCAGCATTGTTCCCGCCCCGCTTAAAGTAGAACTATAGGCAAAACCTTTTTTTTTTCATTTTGAATAGAGCAAGGGGCGGCTATAACCCCTGTCAGATTTTTAACACCATCTGTGTCATTGCAGAGATTTACCTTCACTTCTTGTCCCATAACCAAACAAGAAGTTAGAATAAATTCCTCCAAGTAAAGGAAATTCTTTGGGTAACTCGTATCCCCTCTATTACTTTTCTGGGGACAATCCAAAATTTAGGGTTTTCTTTTACTTTCACTTTCAATGATCATGGTAAACTGGACAAATAGAGAGGGTGAATCTCCTTAATGGGGGCACAGACAGCAGTAAAAACGGACAAGTGTTCTAATCTCTTTCCACTTTATCCAAAACATTAAAAAAAAAAAATGTTTTTCCTTTAGTTATACTTTAAAGTTTCACCCCTCTTGTTATTGTCTAAGTGCTATCACTAAGTAAAGTAAAAAAAAAAGTTGCTGACTCAAGCACCCTTGCCGTTGGACCAAGCCAGACAAGCATGGTAAAGGGACTTGCAACTTACCTTTACAGACGAAAGACTGGGATGTTATAAATGGAAACGCCCATAAAGGCTCACGGAAAATTGTTATAAAATTCAGACACAATGGCTCAGGACCCCTGCTCTCCTGCACATATTTTCACCTTACTAGTATGTGCTAGAAATGTGGCACTGCAGAGGGTACAATGTTACACATTTGGTGGACCTGCGAAGTGATCTGTCCTTTTTGGAAAATGGTTCATGACATTATTGTGCGAGTCACAACCCACACCCTAGACTTTACACCAGAACAATACCTATTGTATTGCTTTGCATTTGGTTAATGCAGCCAGATTATGCATTCCGGTTCACTGGCAGTCAACACATATTACATAGGCCAGGGAATTGTTCACCAGAATTAACAAAACAGAGGTAATGGAGGAGCCGATTCATATTTCACAAGACCGATTGTTCAAGTTTATGTCTACATGGCTTTGCTGGTCTCACACTAAAACAACTGAGCAATACAAGAGTCACTCAGTGTAGATTATCCTATTTTCCTGATCTAAGCTTCATATCCGCTTCACATTTTACAGGGCGCAGTGAATCATGGTGCTCTTGTACTATCCTGCCATGGAGGAGATTATACTCTAAAGGGAAGAGTGGGACAGGACCCCCTTGTACTGCTTCCCCTTTTGTTTTTCTCTTTCTTCTTTTTCTCTCTTTCCTCTTTCTCTCTTCCTTTTTCTTTTCTTGATACACCCTTCTGGAGTTACACCAGGAAATCTCCCCCGAGGGATTCCCTCTGGGATAATACCCCAGTCCCGCTACCCCAATCCCAGGGATATGTAGATTGCCTTATAGTCACCATTCTAATCTATCCCCCCTTCCCGCTGACCGTACGCAGATGTGCGTACTCAGCTTTCGGGGGTTATACCGGGATGATGCCCGCAGCTGCAGGCATCATCCCTGTACCGCTGTTTAGAGCCGGCGATTGGCTATCCGTGTATAACAACCGATGCGGCTAAAAGCCGCTCGGCTGTTATACCGGAGCAGCGGGAGGGGACGTCCCCCCCTCCCGCAGCCTCCTGCCGCTCTTACCGGGCCTCCCGGTCAATCCGGAGGCTCGGTGACCAATCCGATGCCTCCAGCGGCTCTGGGCGGGCTGGAACGAAGCTGTGGGCGGCTTCGTTCCAGCCTTCAAATTGTAAATGCGGAAGCGACGTCATGACGTCACTTCCCATTTACTTGGCTGCCAATGGCGCCGGTTTTTAAAAAGTACACAGTATTCAGAATCGCCGTTTTCGGCGATCTGAATGCTTTGAAGTGTAAAGGAGGGTACTCCATAAAGAGTACCTGTCACCACCTATTACTGTCACAAGGGATGTTTACATTCCTTGTGACAGCAATAAAAGTCATCAAAACATTTTTTTTTTTTTAAACACAATTTATTAATTTAAAAATAAATAAAATAAATAAGAAATAAAAAAAATATATATTTAAAGCGCCCCCGTCCCCGCGAGCTCGCACAGCGAAGAAAACGCATACGGAAGTCGCGCCCGCATATGTAAACGGTGTTCAAATCCCACATGTGACATATGGCCACGATCGTCAGAGCGAGAGCAATAATTCTAGCACTAGACCTCCTCTGTAACTCTAACCTGGTAACCGTAAAAAAATTTTAAAGCGTCGCATATGGAAATTCTTATGTACCGTAGTTTGTCGCCATTCCACGAGTGTGTGCAATTATAAAGCGTGACATGTTTGGTATCTATTTACTCGGCGTAACATCATCTTTCACATTATACAAAAAAATTGGGGTAACTTTACTGTTTGGATTTTTTAAAATTCATGAAAGTGTCCCTTTTCCAAAAATTTGCATTTAAAACACCGCTGCACAAATACCGTGTGATATAAAATATTGCAACAATCTCCATTTTATTCTCTAGATTCTCTGCTAAAAAAATATACATAATGTTTGGGGGTTCTAAGTAATTTTCTAGCAAAAAATACGGATTTTAACTTGTAAACACCAAATTTCAAAAATAGGCTTAGTCATGAAAGGGATAAAGGGGCTCCCGGTGGCATGCACCCTTGTATTTTGATGGCGCTTGCACTGTATGTCCATATTTTGTTGTTGTGGATTTATTGTCAGACCAAACATTGTACTTTTATTTCATTATTTGAATATGGCTCTGCTAGTTGTATGAGCATTGTCTATCTTTTCCTTTTCTGAATATTTTTGTGAGATCCATTTATCCTGTATCTAGCTATAATTATCTCATTAAAGAGATTAAACAAAAAATGCAGAAACCTCTCCAATGTAGTAAAAGAAACCAGTAGGCCAGTAGGCCAGTAGGCAATTTTAAATCCAGAAAGACTAAAATATAAATTTTTAGTAGACTTGCCCTTTAAAGGCGTGAAAAGGATGTAGTGTGAAGTGCCTTTAAATCTGTACTCTAGGCAGACATAAAATACACAAATGAATGTAGCTTTCTCATTAATGTGCCATGAATTGTATTTTTAAATGCAAGCAGGAGTATATGATTTTGATATCAACTTTTTGCAGTCCCTGTACAGCAGAGTTGGAATTTGAGAGGAAGAAGCAGCATGAAAAGCGAATAAATTCATGCTGTCAAAAAGCAGGTTGGTTGGAGGAGAAAGCAGAGTGACAGAGGGATGAGGCATCATTGTGCTAATTGTGCTTGCCCAGTAACAGGCTAGGGCATGTCCAGGATGACCTGGGATCACATTAGATTTAAAGCGGAAGTAAACCCATACATAAACAGTTTCATTTTCGGCATATTCCGGAAATGTAACACTCCCATTGGTGCTCTCAACCAAACTTTTGTTAAACGTTAAACCATCCAATGGCTGGTGTCATAACTGATCACATGTGCAGCATCATGGCCGTTATAGAATAAACAAACAAAGGCAAAGATGGTAGCTTCCTTGGCTGAAAACGATAGGGTGGTTTTCTTACATTTTAATGATGCTGGCCATCAGACTGAGGCAATCTTGCAACTGAAAAAAGTACTGCAGAAAAAAAAAATTGTTTGAAGGCAAATATTGCCACACATGCTAGTTTTGTTTTTTTACTTTTTCCTTTTTTTTTTAACAGATAATAGTTTATATTCAAATGATGCACAAATGCAATGCAGGTTTAGAAAGATATACAGAGAAAAGTTAAAAACATAAAAGCAACACTATACTGCACGAACTACATTTATCCCAATGCTAACAAAGTTTCCTTTGGATTCAGTCATAAAGAGGAGGTGTCTATACTCACCAGAAGCCTCTCACCCCAAAGGGGCAGAAGAAATAAGTAAGGGGGATGGGGATGGGGAGGGGGGAAGGAAGGGAGGGGACATGCGAGATCAGGAAGCCGGGCAGTCGGGGTTAGGACATGGGGGGGAGGGGCGGGAGAGCACAGTAACCAGGAGTAGTCATTCTACAATTCCACAGGACCATGAGCATCGATCCAAGTGGACCATACTTTATCAAATTTCTGGGAAAAACTTCTACTTACACAGGTTAATTTATACAGTGGCAAAATCGCATTAATTGCAGAAAAACAGGTAAACCACGTGGGTGGAGCAGGCTGTTTCCATATAAGGAGGATCTCTCTCCGTGCATAATAAAGGGCATAGAACAAAAGTAACTTCATATGCTTAGAGGCCACAAAGTCATCCATGATACCCAGAAACAGGATGCGAGGAGCAGACTGGAGAGACCAGTCTCCCAGGTCGTTCAGTGCTTCCAGGACTGGTTCCCAGTAAGGACAGATATCCGGCCACTGCCATACCATATGGTAAAAGGTTCCAGTAAAGGAGAGACAACAGGTGCAGATAGGACTAGCCTGTGGGCAGATGACTGCTAGTCTTTGAGGGGTATATTAAACTCTGTGGAGGAATTTCAACTGAATGAACCGGTCTTTAGCTGAAATCATAGTGGAAATATAAGAGCCTGTGCATTCCTCCCAGTCCTCTCCAGAGAGTTCCAGAATATCAGCTAGCCAGTTAATAAAGTTTTGTCAGAGGTACGGGTATAGAATGTCGACAACTAAAAGTAAAGGGAAGATAGAGGTTTATCAAGAAGTCTAGATGTCAGCAGGCGCTCTATACAGTCTGGTTCCAGACTGACCGGCTCCTGGAGTTGAGCACAAAGAGCATGCCTCAGTTGATGATAACGGAAAGACATAGATTGGGACAGAGAGAACCTCTCTCTTAAGTCAACAAAGGAAGAAATTCTCCCATTTGTGGCGACATGCTTCAAGGCCAACTCCCCTAGCCGCCCACAATTGGGGGTCCAGAATCTGAGCTAAATGTCGTAGTTGTGGGTTGCCCCAAAGAGGCACATGAAGTGAGTAGGTAGTGTCTTTACCATAGATACCCCTAGCCTGCACCCAAACTCTGATTGTTGTATGCATAGAACCAGTGATCATTGGATGGGCCCTATGACCTAAACTAAATTAGTTCATGTGGCATATGACCCAAGTGGGCATCCTCCAACGTAACAGCTGGGTTTTGACTAGGCTGGCTGAACCACCAACTTACTGTAACAAGCACATGAGGTGAGTAGGTAGTGTCTTTAACATAGATACCCCTAGTCTGCATACAAACTCTGATCATTGTACGCATAGGACCAGTGGATGGGCCCTAGGACTGCAATAAACGAAATTAGTTAATGCAGCATATGACCCAAGGAGGGCAGCCTCCAACGTAACAGCTGGGTTTTGACTAGGCTGTCTGAACCACCAACGTACTGTAATGCCCCGTACAGACGATCGCACATTCCGACAACAAAAGCCATGTTTTTTTTCCGACGGATATTGGCTCAAACTTGTCTTGCATACACACGGTCACACAAAGTTGGTCGGATATTGCGAATGTCAAGAACGCATGTCGTACAACACGTACAATGGCACTAGAAAGAGGAAATTCAATACCAAGTGCGCATGAAGCTGGCCGTCCTGGCTTGCCCCCCCAAAGCGCACGCGAAGTAAGACAGAAGTATGTAGAGTATTTTGCGGCTAGTGTGGCCATTGATATTCCAGAAACTGTTTAAGAAACATTTTTTCAAAAATGTTTGAACTTAAACTGAAAGAAGATTTCCTTTGATTTACTGCATGGGTTTCTTTTAGCTGTCTCCTAGGTTCTCCAATTGGCTTTTCTTTTTGGCCATTTTCTTCAATAGTGCAAACGTTATTTATTTGATACATGAGGTGACAATCTCTTCTTCAGCTAAATATTATTATGTTGTGGGTCTGCTACACACACATTGTTTTTGTTGTTAATGTATGTAATGCATTTCTGAGAAAAATATTCATCATTTTCAGCACCATGAATGACTTTTGGGGAGTCACGAAAATGGCGTGATTGTGGCAAATTATAAAGCACCGTGGGTGTTATTTACTACAGGAAATTCCACTTTGCACTCCAAGTGCACTGCAAAAGTACACTTGAAACTGCACTAGTGCAAAGTGGATTTGCCTTTAGTAAATAATCCCCATTGTCACTGTAAACACCAACTTACTACAAAAATTGCTATTGAGCATTGAAAGAAGAAGCCACACATTGTTGAGTAGAGAACATTTTACTCAAAGCACATTCACATGTGTGTTAGAAAAGGGTTTTTGAACAAACCAACATCTTTGGTGTATAACTTTTTTTTTACATTGTAAATATCCTTTTTTTGGTTAAACAGGCATGTTTCAAAGCATAACATACACAACTCAGGAACTTGCAAAGTTCAACTTTGATAAAGTGAAGGCAATATCAGACATGAGTATGTCCAAACTGTGTTGATATTGCCTTCATCAGATGGGGTGATGTCACCCCTGTAAAAGCCAAATTTTGAAGATGCACACAAATTGTGATTCAAACTGGGGATTTCCCTCCTGATCCCATGCCTAATGTCAACATGTGCTATCTCCCATCATGGGGGATCAATAGACGTGTTTTGGGGGTGCAACCCCTTCCTCTCATCTATTTGAGTTGCGAGGAAGGGGTTGCACCCACAAAACAGGTACATTGATATCCCGTGATGGCAGATAGCACATGCTGACACAACGTGTGCATCTTCAAAATTTGGCTTTTAAAATACTTTAAAACTTTTTTTAAAAGCAAAAATACAGGAGAAAACGGTGCAATTTCTGTGTGTTTTATATTCTGCCTAAAACATCAATGACGTTCTTCATTTTTTGTTGAACATCATTGATGTTTTCCTTTATATTTTTAAAATCACGATTGCACCCCATTCTCTCCCCGATGAGGATCTGGGCACTTTCACTTGTGAAATGAGATTCTTCTTCCACAACATCCACATCACCTAAATAAAAAAACACACCATGTATTATAAATATGCAGGCATACATCTGTTACCTGAAGCTGTGGTCTCAGACACTCACCTGTTGTGGATACAATTTCAACCACTTCATAAACGTCTCCCTCCTCATCCTCTGCTTGTGGTTTTGGGATTTCCCCTTCTTTAGGAAGTGGGGGGTCCCTGGTGTCCTCAGATGTCCCGAGTCTTTTCTCCCCTATGTGAAGAAAGAATAGGTATACTTAGCACACAGATATTTGAGGGCAGAAATAGGAATATAAAATATTGCTTGGAAGTGTCATACAATTGTCTGTTTTGGCAGAGTTCCAAGCTGAAGAACATTTTTTTTCCTTTCTAAAGCTGGAATATTTCTCTTTTTTATTAAAGTATCACATGGAGCAGCATGCAAGTAATGATAATAATAGGAACACACGACAAGTACTTACAGTTTCCTGATCTTTCTGTACTGATCGTGCTCCCTCAATTTGAGGTCTAACCAGTGTTTCCTCAATTGCTCCTTGGATCACCGTACCCCAAAGTTCCTGTGCAGACTTTAGTCATGATCTTGGCCTTTCTCACATTTGGGTTTGGGTAAGGTCCATGCTTCCCATCATAGTCGGCCCTCTTCAAGATGTCCACCATCTCTATAAAGAACATATTTGAGGCCTTATCTGCTCCAGGATCTGGATGTTCGTGGCTCCAGCCTTTCGTCGTTGCTGCTTTCCTCTGCATGCATCTGTTGTCTCTCCGTCATGTGCTCTCCCACTGCGCTGAAAGAGAGGGGTCGGGAATATATACTAGAAAGAAACATCAGGGGTGGACGGAGTTTCATGCATTCGCAGTGTATATAAAGCGTAACACGTGTGCATCATACGTACAATCTGTGAGCAGAGGAGGGAGTAACGGAAGCGACAATCGTTATAACAAAGGTACAATTTTACCTTGGTGCATCAGTGGCCTATACTGCTTACAGATTGAGGCCTATATTGGGTCAAGATTAGAAGAGTTTCGCCTGACATTAGGGTTTGACTTGTGTTGTGTCTTGCAGAGAAAATGGATCCCTTCAATGATAGGGAATTTCTAGGAATATTCATTGCTATGTTCAGGAAGCTGCACTGTCTATGGCAGCTGAACCACTCGTTTTTTAATAATCAAACAAAGAGGCAGGCAGCGCTGGAGAAACTTCTTGAATTTGTGAAGCAGATGATCCCCACGGCAGACATCAAGTATTTAATGTCCAAAATTGGTGGCATGAGGAGCACTTATAATAGGGAATGCAAGAAGGTCCAGGATTCCCTGAGATCAGGAGCAGCAGATGACATTTATGTACCCAGGCTGTGGTACTATGACAGACTGCATTTTCTGACAGACCAGAGTGAACCCAGGCCAGCACTCTCCAGTCTTCCTTCAAGGCTTCCTTCCCCCCCCAGCTGAGGCTTCCGAAGACTAACCTGTGCCTTCCAGACAGCAACATGTGGAGGAGCCCAGCTTGAGTCAGGTATAGCATTCTTCAAAATATTTCTGGTTGTCAGATTTATGATGTTAAATAGATGTTAGTTTTGACCACTAATTTATGATTTCCTAAAGTGTTTTACATATCAATAGACAGTGGTGGCCCCAAATGACTGTGACAAGAAAGAAAAATGCTGGGGTCTGAATGATAGTCTTTTCTATTTCTTAACATTCAATTTGCAACAGTCATGAGCTGAACTAAAAACTAAAACTATGTGCCTTTTTCATACACAGGAAAGCCTCAGCCAGGTCTTGGAAAGTGGTAGCCAGGAGGTGGCGGGGGGGGGGGGTGGCAGCCAGAAGGTGGCCGGGCCCAGTAGCCTGTCCGAATCCCAGGTCCCTCCCCTCGGACTTCCACAAAAAAGTGTCAGGAAGAGAAGTAACCTGGAGGAGGCAGCACTTGGCCTATTTATGAAGGCTACTGCGGCCCTCAGAAACTCCCCCAGTCTTCAAGAGGACTATGCCTACATGTCAGCCTGCAAAATGCTGGAAATGGAGGAGGGCCAACGCCTCTTATGTGAGGAAGTTATGTTACAAGCCCTAAATAAGGGGTTGAGGGATGAACTTACAAGCCAAAGCCACATTTGTGAGTTGAACCATGGTCCTCCTCCTCCTCCACCTCCTGCCACAACTCCAACACCAGAGCCACAGCCTGGAAGGAACTGTGAAAGGAAAACAAGAGTGATGGCCTGTGTTCAGTCTGGTCTGAAAAAAGACACAGGCTGTGATATAACCACAGCCTGGGGACAGATATGTCATCTGCTGCTGTTCCTGATCTCTTGTAGTCCTGGACCGGATTGTGCTCACTATTATAAGGACTCATCAGGCCACCAATTTTGACTGTAAAATAATTGATGTGTGCCCTGGGGTACAAAGGCTTCGCAAATTTCACCAGTTTCTCCAGCGTTGCCTTCCTCTTTCTTTTGTTATGACCCAGAATAAATGGCTATTTATTTTTCACAAATACTTACCTATGTGTTTTACTTCAAAAAGGACAGTTTGTGAGTAGGCAGGTACATTTCCTAAATACAATGTCACATTAACAAGGGATACCAAAAGACATGTGCACACTGAAATATTTCGTTTCGGAATTTCGTTTTCGTCCGAAAAATACATTTATTTAGTTACTCCCGAAATTCGTTTTTATTTATTTCGTTTTTTGTTAAAAATTGCATTCGTCCGAAAATCCAAATTAATTAAGGTTGAGTCTGTCATTGAAGGCTTATGGTGTCTGTCGAATGTTCAAAGAAGATTCGACGGAGCAGCTAAACTGTACGTATACATTTCCGGTTGAATTTTCCGCCTACAAGCTAGCTGTAGTAGAATTCTAATGTTGTATGACTAGTAATAATTATATTTATTAATTATTTTACTAGTCAACCAACATTAGAATTTTTCTACAGCCTATGGGCGGATGCATTTGACTGGAAATGTACGATTGCAGCGTCGTACAGTTTAGCTGCTCCGTCGAATCTTCTTAGAACTTTCGACAGACATCATAAGCCAAAGATTTAACGTTTGTATGTTTTTCGTTGCTTTGTCGAATCTTCGTCGTTCATGTTGAATGGTCTACTCTACCCCAACAGTCAGCCAACTTTCACATTCGTTTCTCAATCTCCAAGTGCAATGGCGGGCGCGGCATCCGACGTTGTGTCAGATATTGATATGGCATTATAATATAGAATCCATAATAATAAATCCCCCCCACAACACGGGCAGCCTCTGAGGCTATCACAACACTAGCAACACTAGTATCACGATCAAGTTCACAACACTAACACAATATCAGCAGATTATTATGAAAAAGTTAAGTTGAACTGTAGCTTGCTTCACTATTGTTCTGCTGCTGTGCTTATGCTTAATTGCTAAATAATTCAAGTTCTCTGACAAACGGACCAGCTAAGATTGATTGTCTTCTGAAAAGATTCACTGTGTGTGTCTCTCTCTGCTAGCAAATCGTAAGTGGAAGTAAGTTGGCTGTACGTGTGTACTTAGTTCTAGCTATTTTACTGCCCCTCCTCTTTGGTTACAATCGGCCAATAACATTCATCATTATCATTATTTTTATTTTACTTCCCCCACCCAATTCCAGCAGCGATCTTTTCTCTCTATGTCAGAACTTTTCTCTCTATGTCGAATCTTTTCTCTCTATGTAGAATAATCTTGGACCAATAGAGTTAAGGTTAGGCACATTCGACCACAGGTTCAAAAGACACAGATTGTTATTGTCAGCGTCATGTCGAATCTCCTATCTATATCGAACTATTGTCGCAATGAAAATGAAAATAAAGCATTTGTTTATGTCGTATTTTTCATGTCTAGACACCAACACAAACCAACCTCCTTGAGGTTAAAAAATACAAGATGATAATGGTGTGGTAACTTGACACACAAAACGAGAAATAATATTATGGAGAGCACTATAAAAAACAAAAAAAATGTAGATCTTGATAAAAAAAAAAAAATCGAAACAAAAATTAGAAACATTATTATGGAGATCTGACAAAAAACAAAATTAATATTATTCATGAGATCACGAGAAATAATAAAGAAATCAGTTTGTCAGAACTCTGTGTGAATATGAGCAGCAAAACAACTTCATTATTCTAGCATTGTAAATAAGAAGAGAATGCGCTGCATTAAACTATTTAAAAAATTGTAGCGTGACATTGGGGTATCTCCATTACGAATGCTAGTTTTACCAGACCGAGCGATTCTGCCTCTGAATTTATTCTGAGCATGCGTGGCACTTTGTGCGTCGGAATTGAGTACACACGATCGGAATTTACGAGAATGGATTTTGTCAGAACACACAGTCAGAATGTCCGACAAAAAGCTCCCATCGAACATTTTCCGTTGGAAAATCCGACCGTGTGTACGAGGCATTACAGCCACAGCCACCCAATAATACAGATGGAAGTTAGGCAAAGCCAGGCCTCCCTGTGAGAGAGGTAGTTGAAGAGTGATCTGGGCCAGTTTAGGGGTTTTACCCACCCAGACAAAAGATGTAATTATACTGTCTAATCACACAAAAGTCGCTTTAGAGATCGGGATTGGGGTATTCCTGAAAAAATAGAGGAATTTGGGTACATAGACCATCTTGACCAAGTTCACCCTACCCACTGGAGATAGTGGGAGGGTACGCCAGGCTTGGCATTTACGGGCAAATTGTGAAACTAGGGGATCAATATTATCATCAAAATATGCATCCAACTTAGCCCGTACTTTGACACCCAAGTAGGTGAACTCCTCCACCCACTGTAATGGTATGAGCGTCACTCCACCAGATCCCGAGGGACTGAGAGAGAACAGGACAGATTTTCCCCAATTGATACGGACCCCAGCATAATGACCTAATCTATCTATGATACCTAATGCAAAGCGCAGAGACATATCTGCATCTCGTAGGTACAACAGTGCATCGTCTAGATAGAGTGAAAGTTTCTCCTGCAAGGGACCTACCATAATTCCCTTTACTCTGGTGTCTTGATGAAGAAGAATTGCCAGGGGCTCAATTGCCAGGGCGAACAGCCCTGGGGAAAGCGGGCATCCCTACCTTGTTCCCCTAGATAGAGGAAAGGGAGGGAACCCCATTTACCTGAACCAGCCACAGGGCTCCGGTACGATAGTTTCAACCAGCCAATAAATTTGGGCCCAAACCCGAAGCATTCTAGTACTTTCCAAAGGAATTCCCATTTGACCGAGTCAAATACTTTTTCCGCATCTAGGGAAGCAACGACTCCTAGGGAATCCTCAGTGGAAATGGGAGTATGGGTAAATAACAGTCTGATGTTTATGTCGGTACCCCTGCCCAGCATAAAGCCAGATTGATCCATGTGTACTAGGGCGGTAATGACCATATTAAGTCCACGGGCCAAAATTTTTGTGAGCAGCTTAGCGTCCACATTTAATAAAGAGATAGTATGATAAGAGGCACAGTACTCCAGATCTTTACCTGGTTTGGGTACTACCACTATCACTGCCTCAGACATAGTTAAAGGAAGCGTACCTTCTCTTAGCGAGTTTACCAGCATAACCTGTCAGTGTGCTAGATTCTCCGCACAAGCCTTGTAGAACTCCACGGGAAAACCATCAGGTCCCGGGGGTTTTCCCAGCCTGTAAAGAAGAAGAAATAGCCATTTCAACTTCTTTCAGGGTTATATAGGAGTCCAGTGTATTCCTATATTCATTTGTCAATACCGGGAAGTCAACCTCAGCTAAGTAAGTGGATAAATAGGTAGAGGTGTAATTCATCTTTGAAGTGTACAGTCCCGCATAATAGGTAGCAAAGCAGTTCGTAATAGGGCCTGACTCTGTAAAAAGCTCCCCATCGGGCGATCTTATCCTAGGGACACTCATGGTTCCCAGGCAAACCATGCCAACATTTTACCTGTACGCCCCCTGCTCAAAAATCCTCTGCGACCGCTGGATAATTTTTTTCCTATTCAGGGAGGTACGTAGTAGGAGAACAGGGCCAGTCGCCTCCTGTAATTTACTATAGTCCTGCAGGTCCTTAGTCAAAATATATTGTTTTTCTAATCTAGCAGTTTCCTCATCTACCTTATCCAGGTCCCCCTTCAGTCTATGTCGGACCTGGCCAATTATAGATTGATACAGTCCTCTACTGAAAGCCTTAAAGGCATCCCATACAGTGGCTTATGCAGCGCTCCCAGGGTTGACACTCCAGTACTCAAGCATCTGCAATCGAAAGGCAGCAGGCACCTCTGGATCATCAATCCAGAAACTGGATCTGTTTGGTGCAGGTCTCCCAGGTCTCCCAGTCAAACTGGGGGTACAGTACTTGAACAGGAATGTACGTTACGAACAGGCATAACAACAATGAGCCAAGGAAAGACGGACATCTCCAGTGAAGGGCAAGCAGTTCAAGATAAACAATAATCCCTGCAATCAGAACAGCAGGAGTCCCTCATCTCCCAGGATTAGTGATAGGAGGGCCCTCCATTCCAGTATAAGAAAAGTCATCAATGACATTGCCCCTTTATATAGAGATTCCTAGCAGCAGGAAATAAAATCATGTAAGGCACAAGGTGTCTTCTGGCCCACGACCACCAAAGAAGGACTCGGAAGGATCAGGCTCTACGGACAGTATCCACCCAGGTTGCCGCGTCCTCCGGCGAGGTGAAAAAAATGCACTTGGTCCCCATCTTAGACTCTGAGCTGCGCTGTAAACAACATACTGTATTTGATGTTTTTCTCCCTCAAATGGGCCCGGATATGATCAAACGTCTTCCTCAGCCTCTGGGTCTCAACAGAGTAATCCGGGAAGATCATAAGCCTGGTATTCTCATAACGCAGGTCACCAGAGGCCCAGGCCTCCCGCAACACCAGGTCACAATCACGGAAGTTCAGCAGTTTAAATATGAAGGTGTGGGGAGAGGCCCCTGGAGGACCCCTAGCTGGTAGGATATGGTGGGCTCTCTCCACAGCAAAGTGAGGTGAAAAATAAGCATTAGGGAGAAGTTGCTTGATCAGATTTTCAGTGAATGCATGTCAGAAGCATACTCCCTCTGGATATCCTCTGATGCAGAAATCCTTTGCTTCGCCTCCGCCATGCGGCCTCTGAATCCATCCATGTCTATCTGTTTCCAGATAGACATAGTCTTGCACATCCGCGGAGCTCACTGCTCTAGTCCCATCTCCCTCAGTCTGTGTCGCCATGCTGGGGGCTGCAGTGATCGCAGAAGAGCCCTTCACTTCCGGTTGCTTCTTCTTCCTTCCGGAGGCTTCAGTTGTATGGGCAGGATGAGCACTAGAGCCCCTACGCATACCCACCAGCACCCAGAAGGACAGGGAAAGATGTAGGTCTATGCAGAACGTTCCTGCACCGCTGGAAGAGGAGGATAAGTGAGCCGGTATGCGGAGCTAGTAACCTAAGCGTCAGCACCCTGCACCATCTTGGACACGCCCCCACTATTCATTTTTATATTATTATTTTTGGCTGGAGGCTTGTTTTAAATCTGAATTCCTGGTAAGTATAAATGACACAAATTCCTTTCAATGTTAAGCGCCCACGGCTTCCAATACCACTTATACGCTGATGACACCCAAATCTATCTGTCTACTCCTCACCTCACTCCTTCAGTCTCCTCTTGCATTACTAACTTACTAATTGACATATCAGCATGGATGTTGCACCACTTCCTTAAACTAAATCTCTCTCGCTGCCTGGCTACCCTACTTTCTCTCCACTGAAATACCCACGATCATTCTTGGTGACTTCAACATTCCTGTCAATGTTAACAGCCCAGCTACAGCTCAACTTCTCAACTTAAGCTCATCTTTTGACCTAACCCAATGGACACATAATTCCACTCAGTCCAATGATAACACCCTCGATCTTGTATTCACCCATCTTTGCAATCCTGGCAACCTCACCAACACCCCCTTTCCTCTCTCTGATCACAACCCCAGCAGTTTCACTGTATCTTTGCCTCCAACTACCCATCCCTCCACGCAGCAAACGATTACTTGTAGGAACCTTCGCCACTTTAACCCTTCTCTTCTCTATTTTGCTACTGACCACCTATATGACATGATTTCTCCCCTGTGCTGTCCTGATCTGACCACCTCTGTCTACAACAGTTCACTCTCATCATCACTGGATGCACTTGCTCCTCTAATCACATGCAGAATCAGGCCCAAACCGTTACAACCCTTGCAAACTGACAACACTAGAAATGTCAAGAGACATTGCCATACTCTTGAACGACTGTGGCGTAAAACCAAATGCCTGCAGGACTTCACCCTATATAAATCTGCCCTTCTAAAATACAATTCCTGCCTCCATGCTGTCAAACAAGCCTACTTTTGTCTCGCTTATTAATATTTTGTCATCCAGTCCCCGTCGGTTCTTCTCAACCTTTAACTCTCTGCTTCGTCCCCCACCCCCTCTACCCACTAACTCACTCACTGCCCAAGAGATTGCCAATCACTTCAAAGGCAAGATTGATGCAATTCGTGAGGACACCTCCACTGTGCGTACATCTTCCCCACTCAACATACTTTGTCTAACAGCACATTCAACACTCTCCTCTTTTGAACTGGCTACTACTGAAGATGTTACAAAACTTTTCTCAGATTCCCACCTAACCAATTGCCCCCTGGATCCTGTTCCCTCACAACTACTACGATCACCCTCTTCTTCTATCCTATGCTCCCTCGCTCACATCTTCAATCTCTCCCTCTCTAGTGGCATCTCCCACTCCCCTCTAAAACATGTGCAGATCACTCCCATACTTGAAAAGCCCTTACTGGACCCCACCAACCTGAACAACTTAAGACCCATCTCATTGCTCCCATTCACCTCTAAACTTCTAGAACGATTAGTCTACAACCGTCTTGGCTCCTACCTTAGTGAAAATAACCTTCTTGACCCCTTACAGTCTGGCTTTTGCTCACAGCACTCCATGGAAAGGGCTTTACTAAAACTCACCAACGATTTACTAACTGCTAAAACTAATGCCCACTACTCCATATTCCTACTGCTTGACCTCTCTGCAGCCTTTGATACTATTGACCACCTGCTCATTCTCAATAAACTCCATTCCCTTGGCCTCCAAGATTCTGCTCTATCCTGGTTCTCTGCCTACCTATCACAGCGCTCTTTCAGTGTTACCTACAACTCTGTCTCTTCCTCTCCATTGCCCCTTTCTGTGGGGGTCCTCCAAGGCTCTGTTCTTGGACCCCTTCTCTTCTCTATCTACACCTCCTCCCTTTGTCATAGCCGCCCACGGCTTCCAATACCACTTATATGCCGATGACACCCAAATTTATCTGTCTACTCCTCACCTCACTCCTTCAGTCTCCTCTCGCATTACTAACTTACTAACTGACATATGAGCATGGATGTTGCACCACTTCCTTAAACTAAATCTCTCTAAAACTGAGCTACTTATATCCCCCCCCACCCGTGCCCCCCTCCGTGACTTTTCTATCAAAAGCAACAATGCAACCATCAGTCCCTCCCCTCAAGCCAGGGTACTAGGTGTAATCCGGGACTCTGACTTGTCCTTTCAGCCTCAGATCCAATCATTGTCAAATATTTGTAGACTTCACCTCCGTAACATCTCTAAAATTTGCACCAAGCTCCTCATTCACTCCCTTGTTATCTCTCGCCTTGACTATTGCAACTCCCTTCTCACTGGCCTACCTTTCCATAGGCTATTCCCTCTTCAGTCTATCATGAATGCTGCTGCCAGGCTTTTCCATCTTACCACCGTTCAGCATCTGCCAACCCTCTCCTCCAGTCCCTACACTGGCTCCCAATCGCCCAGCGAATTAAATTCAAAATACTAACCACAACATACAAAGCCATTCACAAGCCATTCACAACTCTGCCCTGAGCTACATCTCCAATCTTGTCTCCAAATATCACCCAAGCTCCCTCGTCTCCCCCTCCCATGCTCGTCTCCAGGATTTCTCCAGAGCCTCTCCCATCCTCTGGAACTCGCCACCTCAACCTGTCCGGCTATCCCCTACTCTTGCTACCTTCAGGCGATCCCTGAAAACGCTTCTCTTCAGGGAAGCCTATCATGCCTCCAGCTAATCTTTTACCACTTCCATTAGCTCCAAACACTTATAACCTTTTTTACCACCTGCCCTACCCTATTAGATTGTAAGCTCTTCTGAGCAGGGCTCTCTTAATCCTCTTGTATTTTATTGTATTATAACTGTATTGTCTCCTTTTTATATTGTAAAGCGCTCAGTAAACTGTTGGCACTATATAAATCCTGAATAATAATAATAATGAATTAGAACACAGCTCTGGGAACCTTCATTTTTATACCTTCTACTATCTCAATACGTGTGTACTCCTGCTTATTTTGAATGAATAATGTGTGTACCTGAAATTACCTACAAACCTTCTGTTCAGCATTCCCGGATAGTGCTACTAGAGCTGTACTTCTGGCTCCCTAAGCATTGAAGAGTTTGCGCTGAGAGTCACCATGTGAACCATGCACTTGGATCACGTGAATGGCAAAGTGCACAGAGAGGGCAGAAACGTGACATTGGCTCTGGTGTCTCTCGCATCAGCTTTGCATATGCTTGTTTTTGTGTTTCTGGAATTGTTTGGAGTAACCAATAGTACATTCATCTTTAATATAATGAGTTACCTACTGCTGTTAAGAGAATTCCATCCATCCTAGCTAGAATCTGCCAAGATATGATAATTAAGCCATGATAGATGATAGCCGAATATACACCTAATTGCTTTTACACAACCTCTTTTGGCCTTTAACCTTCCCAGCTTTAACAACAGGAGTCTCTGTAACCCGTAGTTCATTGCGATTGTGATAAATTGTTCAGTGCAAAGGAAAGTCATTTTTCTATCGTTTTGTAAAGTCTCTGAATGGATCAGTCACCATGGTAACCACTGGTAGTTTAAAAAGTGGTTTGGTTATACCCAAACATAGCCACAATTATAAAGATGATTTGATTCCCTTCCTTAAAAAAATCTAAATTGTTACCTGTTCAAAAATAAGTTATTACGTTTTTGTATTGTACGTTTGAAATGATTTGACTTTTATTAGAAAATGAGAATTGGCAATACTTAGCCACTTATCTTTAATAAAATAGATTATACAGAAAACCACATTTTTTTTTACACATTCAGAAAGTTAGGAAAACACACTTGCTTAAAGATTTTTATTTCCTGAGAATATTAGTCTTGACCAAGTGCTAAAATAACATTTCTTGACCAAGTTCTGAAATAACATTATTATAATTGTATTCGAATAGTAACACATACTAGATTGTGCTTTATTCTCTCAACCACAAAAAAAAGCCATTGTGAACAGATCATGTCTGGAAAAAAGTAAATGTAAGAATTTGGTGGTCTCTTTTGGATAGACACTGGTTCCCCATCCATTAATCTGTTCTGACCAAATCATCTGCAGGCTCAGATAGAAAGCTGAAGAGCAGGTATGCTCAAGTGAGTGTCTCTTTCAAATACAAATTCTGCTCAGTGTATCATTACTGTGCTTAAGGTGTATACTGATCCTTGTGAGCCTTGAAAACTATCCTGAGAAATCTATTTAAATACTATTGCCCGTGATATGACTCCACCTGACCTAAATGCCATCCGCCTTTAGCTCTGGCAGTGCAACCAATGCTGCTGCTTAACTTTGGTTGATTTTCAAATAGTCACATAGACCACATTATAAGATGCTGCTTACTAAAATCTATAACGACTTGCATGAGTCTCTAGGGGATATTGAAAATTATTGCTTGTGATGATGAATGGGTAGTAGTTTAGTCTTTTTTCTAAAGGTGAACTCATACACACATGTCATTTAGTTTGTATAGAGTCATTTGTTATTTTGGGTGAATTTAGTAAGAAGCTCACACTGGGACACATTGGTAAAAATCTCCAATTTTAAATTGAGAAGAGCAAATCAGTTTGTGAACTGGTAACATTTTGTAATTTCAGCAAATCCCATATTTTTCTAAAAATCACAAATTTTTGATTCCCCTGAATATGTACAAGCAAGATTGCCTGATCTGGGAACATTTGTTCACCTCTACATTTTCTTTGCCATGGGAACAGTCAGCCTTATTATTCCAGAGTGGAATAATAATTTTCTTTAATTATCCTGTTATTATTCCACTCTTGCCCTTTGTGGTACTATCTGAAACAAACTGGACAGCAAGAACACCTGCTGGTGGTATTGTGGTTCATAGGCAAGGAATAAAGCAATACCGGTGTCCACCAATGGGTGCCTCCCAGCGACCAGAAGAGTTTAATTAACCACCGCCTGGCTGCTAGCAGACTATTTAGTACTACCATTCTGTATGTTCCTGATCTTTTGGGATTTTACCTGTGCGCCTACATACACCGGACCTGTTATTTTTTGAGCTGACTTCTCATTCTGGACCCCATTCCTGAGCTGTTAGCTCCATGTTTCCCCCTCTGTTTCTTATAAATTCCATTACTCTAATTACCCTTCTCCCCCTTTTGTTATTTTTTGTTGTACATATATAGCTAGGTAGTTAATTTTCTATTTTTCATGCATATTCACTAGGTTGTGTATAGGTTGCTCGCAATTATGTTTTATGTCACTTGTGTTCATATGTTTATAATACATTGAATAAGGTCTGGTCTCCTCTGTTTAGTTTTCACTAGGGATGAGGTTCAGGTGAGCTGCTACCATGATTTTATTATGAAATCCTATTAATTAAAACTTTTTGCTTAAAAGTTTGTAGGTTCACCACCAGAAATAAGAAATAACTTATAATGCAGTGCATAACCTTTGCTCTGGTCAGCTGATTCACGAGGGACAATAATACGAAGGAATGGATACCACATGCTTCCTTTCGATAAATGGGGGCTCATGACAGCCACATGGTCAGTGTGTATTGGAACTGTTAGGGAGAGCTAACAATTCTATGTAGGGAGAGATATATTACCTTTTTATTTATTTTTTTATTACTTTTTGGTACATGGCCTCTATGGCAATGCCTGGCATCTAATTACCTTTGTTTGAAAAGTCCTACCAATGGCTAGAATTAAATAATAAGACCCCCCTCCTCCCATAGACTTAATTGGGGTTCACCACAAACTTCCTGAACTTCAAGCAAGATTCCTGAGACTGTTGGCAAATTAAACTTGGGCTGATTGCTTATCCCTAGTTTTCACATATCTGGTCCCGTGATCACTGCAGTATAGTCGCACTTGATATCCTGACAGGCTAATTTACTGAAGCACTGGGAAGTTCACATGGCCTGGAAAATTTGTGTTCGCTAGAAATACCCATTCATGCTCAAAAAGAAGCTGCTGAGTGGTAAAGTAGTACCCTGAAAAAACGTTGTCAAAATGCATTCACCCCTTTAGTAAATCAGCTCCTAGTATCTTGGTCCAAGTGGTGTGATGTTCTTAAGCAACCCTTTCTATTCTCTGTAAATTAATTATTCAGTACAATAGATCTGGGTAAGTAATGGTGAAATGTTTTATTTATTTTTGATTTAGTGGACTAAGCAAAGTTAGGTCATGTGCACAGGTTTAGACTGGTGGTGTACCTCATAAGCTGGAGTGTTTTTCATATATCTCTATTATGTTGGCTTATCTTTGTTTAATAACTATTCTCTGAGTAAAATATGTTATAGTTTAGACGGTCTATCTGTCTAGAAAAATTATCATCCTTCATTTGTTAAGTATAGTGTTATTACTTTTCTTTTTTTCTATACAGCAGATACAGAGTTTGTAAAGACAAAAAACGTCACCCTCCCTGGTACATGGGTAGATTTGAAGTGTATATAAAAAAAAGACACTCCTTATCCCCCACCTCCCCAGACAAAAAAAAACAAACATTTTAACCAATAGTAAAACAAAGTTATTTGATTATTTTTTTCTGGGGAGTTACCTCAATCATTGATGTTTAATTAAGGATGGGTCACTCATTTATATTCTTTTGCTCAGGAAAATGTTCTTAAAGTAAAAATTCCCTAAGCAAGTACTGATATATATATATATATATATATATATATATATATATATATATATATATATATATATATATATATATATATATATATATATATATATATATATATATATACATATATATACATATATATATATACATATACATATACATATATATATATATGTATATATATATATGCACACATATATATATATATATATATATATACGGTATATATTTATTTATACTTTTTTCCAAGGTTCTTCTTTCAACAATTTCTTTGTATATTTGACCTCATCCAAACTGGGATTGCTGCATACTTTGTAAATTAATGTGTGCTTTCCTTGTATACATATCCCAGAATTAGAACAGGAGAATGTAAGCTGTATGGTAATGTATTTTATGTTTTATGGCTTTCAAAAATCTACAAATATGCAAGAAGTATTCTTAAAGAATCCATGAAAAAATACAAATCTATAAGAAGCCTGAAAAAAGTCCCAGAGCTGAAGAAAATGATTTGGATTTACTTTAATTTTACTTCTGGAAAGAATCCGTTACCAAAGCCCTGCAGACTTAGGAACCTTGAGCAACATCCAACTCTGTTAGTTAATGGAACAAAGTAGATTAGAATATTCGGCAGCATGTCAGTATAATGAACTGATGGCTTTTCCTATGGATACATTTTTAAAGAAAACAAATACAAGAGCAATTCCTTCCACATAAAGACAAATCATTTGATTGAATCCATCAATAAACTTTTTTTTTTATTTTTAACTTGAGTTAAAACAGCCTTTTAAAGCTATATGCTATCTTTACTTTTCTTTTATGGTAAACATGTCACTAATCTGGTGTATGAAAAACAAATACAAAGAGATTACCCTCAAAGATCAGTGGATTTAGATCTAATGGCCAGCCACTGAATGTCTAGGTAAATCTATACTCTGCATTTAAAGTTCCACATTGGCACCACCTATCCAACGCCTGAACCTCCCTATTTGTTAGTGAGGATAATGGCAGTGAGGATAACTGCTCATATTTAAGGACCAATATGGATCCAAATAAAGATGGTGGGAGGTGGAATAAGCTTAAGTTTTACAGGAAAAGTTAAAACTTACGTGTGGCATCAGCTTTTTGAATCTCCTTGTTATTGTGAAATGTAAGTAACCCCTGCCTATGCATGTTGTTTTCACTTATTGTTTTCATATGCTCAGTTTGATTTATCCATATTTGTGACAGGTTTACTATAAGTCAGGTCCCCCTGATAATCCTTACTAGGCTCTGGCCCTAATGCCGAAAAGCAAAGAAAATGGCGTGAGGTCCCCCAAAATCCATACCAGAGCCTTATCCGTGCATGCAGCTAAGCAGGCCAGGAAAGGAGGGGAGATGAGCGTGCAGCTCCCTCCAGAACCATACCAGGCCACATGCCCTTAACATGGGTGCATACTTTGCTCCCCAGCAAACGACCTTGTGCCCATGTTGATGAGGACAAGGGCCTCTTTCCCACAACCCTGGGGCCTGGTAGTTGTGGGGGTGCGGGGTAACTTATCAGAATCCGAAAGCCCCCTTTACCAGAGGAGCCTCCAGATCCCGGTCCCCCCATTTGAATAGGTAAGGGGTACATAGTAGTCTTACTCATTCACCAAAGAAATAGAATGTGCCCTAAAAATGAATACACTAAAACTTTTGAAATGCATTTATTTAAAAAAAGTAAAAAAAACACCCCTGTTGTACATCCATTGTCAATCACAATGAATGACAGCCACTGCCCACCCGCAAAAAAAAAAAATTGCTGTCTGCCAACATGAAAGCTCCATTTCTTAGCTCCCACTGACTGACATGCTGCTTCCCCCACCTCTAAAATACAGTAAGGGATGGGATCACCTGGTGACACCATTGATTATACATGGACACATCCATATTTGTTCAATGATGTCATAAGGTGGTTTGAGCACTCAGTGATGTCATTGACCATATA
This sequence comes from Aquarana catesbeiana, assembly GCF_042186555.1. NCBI lineage: Eukaryota > Metazoa > Chordata > Amphibia > Anura > Ranidae > Aquarana > Aquarana catesbeiana. The sequence goes on along the minus strand of NC_133324.1, from coordinate 151,979,157 downwards.
TGGAAATGTCCATATACAGTCAAACATGTCAACAGGTGACCCCACCTCTTTTTATTTCAGTGGTGGAAGAAGCAGTGTGTTCTATGTACCCCTTACTCATTCATATTGGGGGTCTGGGATCTGGTGGCCTCCTTGTAAAAGGTGGTTTCCACATTCCATTAAGTCACCCCCCGCATCTTCACAATCACCGACACCGGTCCATGGAAGAGACCTTTGTCCTCGTCAACAGGGGGACAAGGTGCTTTTGCCCATGTGGCCTGGTATGGTTCAGGAGGGGGGCGCATGCTTGTTCCTCCCCTTTCCTGACCTGCTGGGTTGCATGCTCAGCTAAGGGTCTGGTGTAGATTTTGGGGGGACCTCACACCATTTTTTTTTGGCATGAGGCACCTCCCAAAAGCTATATCAGACTTGAAAATTATTGGGAATAATTTTTTAACTGTCTGCTTTTTTGTTTACATTATGTTGTCATTGGGGAATCCCCAGATGACAGCAGATGAGTCACTGGTTGGTAAGGATGTAGCGGGTGCTGGTTCCTTAACAACTAGCTAGTAAATAAATAAATATCTTGTGGCTCGCAACTTATTTAATGAATGTAATAGTTTACTTTTTTTGTGAATTGACCAGAAGCAGCACCTGAGCTCTGACTTCACAATATAACTCCTCAATATGACAGTTCCTAGAAGTACAGTGATTGGTTCTTGAGACTTGTGACTGTAATAACTTCTGAAATCACATTCAGAAACTGCCATCTATCTGACCACAGGTGAACGCAGTATTCACTCTTCCTTTGTGGAGGAAACCCACCTGAAACCCAACTGGCTTATTGTTCTCCCAGGCACCCTTTCTGTACCAGTAGTAAAGAGCCCAATGTACAGGGGTTCCGATCGAAGTGTGTTTGGCAAACATTGCTAAAGTTCAGGTGCCAAATCCAAAACCCTACTCAGTGGGAGTAGTAATGACCATTTTCCAACTAGTAAGCAAGGTATTATCAAACAAATGACATGGGTGTCTGGGCACAGCCAAAAACATGAACCAAAGCAAAAAAAAAAGTTCTTAAAAAAATTATTTGGTGAGGAATGATTTATACAACCTACTTGCAGAAAAATTGACATTTACCAAAACCAAACAAATTAAACAAACAAACTGACAAACATTTAAATTATAATTGAACAAAAAAAAACAGTTTGGAGTCCATTTGACTCTCACATGTATTTTAAGGAGGTAATCCCTGCACAAAAAAACAATACATACCAGACCCTTACCCGAACATGCAGCCTGGCAGGCCAGGAAAGGGAGTGGATGAACTTGACCTGACCACCTGAATCATATTAATATTGGGCTACATGCCTGTACCTTGTCAGGCACATTGTCTTCATGATATATGAGGCCATGGGCCTCTTATTCACAACCCTGGGTGGTTGTGGGAAGCTGCAAGTGGAGCTTATCATCATCTGGAGGCTCTCTTTAACAATAAGAGGCCACCAGATACTGCCCCCCCCCCATGCCCCCCCCATCCCCAGCCTATAGGTAATTTGGCTGGGCAGGAATGAGTCATAGTTGTTAGAATGCCATCAGCTGCCAGCTTCCTAACAACAAGCCTGAGGGGAAGCAAGCCACTACTGAAGCTGAGTGTATTACTTCCCACTGCCGCCAGAGGTTTGACTTGGCCAAATACTAATTAGTAAACATGTGCAATTAGTTTCGGTCCGAATACAAATTCAGGCAAATTTTTGGTTATTCAGAGATTGGGATGTGTCCCAATTCCTGAATGAAACAGTAATGCATTTCATTGACATTCTTTAAAATTTGTTTTGTGTATTCACAAAACAAATTCCAAATTTTCAGAACAATCAGAATTGGGATTGGTCGAAAAATGATCGACTGATTTGAATTCTGTCTGAAGAATAGCTGGTTGTTAAGCAGCAGGCCAGGAAGCTGCCATGTCCTTAACAACAGATAACTCATCAGCTGTCAGCGGGCTTCCGCACTGACAGCTGAAATGTAAACAAAACAATACTGGCAAATAAAAAAAACAGTGTGGGTTCCCCCCAATCCATACCAGGCCCTTATCTGAGCATGCAGCCTGGCAGGCCAGGAATGGGGGGGTGAGCAAGTGCCCCCCCTGAGCCAAACCAGGCCACATGCCCCCCACCCCAAAGCACCTTGTCCCCATGTTGACAAGGACAAGGGTCTCTTCCCCACAACCCTGGGCGGTGGTTGTGGGGGTCTGCGGGCAGGGGGCTTATCGGAATCTGGAAACCCCCTTTAACAAGGGGGCCCCCAGATCCCCTCCCCATGTGAATGAGTAGGGATACATTGCACCCCTACTCATTCACCAAAAAAGTGTCAAAAATAAAGAAAAACAGTAGATGGTTTTTGACAAATCCTTTATTGAAATTAAAAAAACAATGTCCCAGGATGTAGATTCATCATCAATCATGATGCCTGCTGCACCGCTGGACCCAAAAGAAAAAAAAAAGCTCCGCCTGTGGCAAAGGCTGACCACCTAATGCCTACTTCGCTGGGTGACAGTTCTTAAATAGGTAAGGGATGAGGCCACCTGGTGACATCCTCCTGAGATCCCGTCCCCTTGTGACAACATCGATCCAGCATGCCTTTGTTGGTGAAGTCACAAAGGAGTGGGGTCACCCATTGATATCATCGAGTGACTCCGCCCCTTAGCTATTTAAGAAATGTCAGAGGGGTGAGTGTTTGACGAGGCCGCAGGTTTTTTTTTTCTTTTTACAGGTTCAGAGGTGCGGTGGGCGGCATGTGATGAAGCTACATTGGGGGACATTGTTTTTTATTTTGTAATAAAGGAATTGTCAAAAATGTGTGTACTGTCTTTATTCACTTTTTACACATTTTTGGTGAACAGGTAGAGATACTATGTAGGGGTACTCCATACTTATTCACATGGGGGGGCGGGATCTGGGGGCCCCCTTGTTGTGGGGAAGAGGCCTTTTTCCCCATTAACATGGAGAAAAGGTGCTTTGGGGCGGGGGGGCTGAGCCCCCCTGCCCTAAAGCACCCCCCATGTCGAATGCATGTGGCCTGGCATGGCTCAGGGGGGGCCGCTAGCTTGAAACAAAATTAGTAACATTATGAATATATCCGAAATGAAATTAAACTATTTTTTTCCTTTCTGCACATGTCTACCAATTAAGTTTGTCTGTTTGCCGAATCTCAGAACAAGCAAAATTCAGTCTGAGCTGGCAGCTTATCCATACTTACCAGCTCTGGCTATCCCAGTGGTTTTCACAACACTTGCAATATGGCAGCAATTACTCATTTCACATTCAGGTTCACTTTAAACAAGATGCTTTCAAATTTCAAGTAAACAAAATTAATTTTAAACAAGGCAGGCTGCAAGTAATTCTTTAGACTTTACAATACTGTAAATGGAAATGTTCACTAATAATGATTGTATACTGCTGTGACTTGTTTCACAGACTTACACACAATACTCTTTAAACCTACTTCTCTGTAATTAAATTATTTCATGAAAACCAAAAAAGAGCAGAGCAGTTTATTACATTTTACAATATATAAACCACCTTTTTGTATTGGAATTAGAAAGCTGTCATTTCAAGCACGCATTTGGCAGAATTTAAGATAATGTCCTGGCTGTATGTGCTTTTGCTCTACTATTACAGGGTCTGAAATATTTCTTAGGTGTACCGCAAAAAAAGAGAGCTGTCCTTTCTGGTAATTGATATTTCTGTGTTTTAGTGGGCATAGGTAGAGATAAAACCACTGGCATGAAATGGGCTTATCCAGGTGGCTGGCCTTGTAGCTTTTTTTCTCTGGAACACAGCCGTGAAATGGCATATTGGCTCCGGTTTGTATTTTGGAACATTTCAAATGTGGCATTTATATTCTGTTGCACTTGGAGCAGCAATTTGAAATCTTCAACATATGCTCATTAATCAATTCACAAAACTTAGACAGCAAGCCATTCATTCAGTGTCGCTAACCTGACCGAGAATATTGGAAATGCTGCTGGTGTGATAGAGCAAAGGATCTGTGTAATGTGCAACTTTTGTAAGACAGAACGGGGAAGGCAAGATAAGTTAACAAAGACAAAGACAGCAGGAGTCCTGTCCAACAGCTTTTCAGAACTTTGCAATATTTAAAAACTTTACTGTTTGGACATTTGGCAACATTTATCAAAATCATACATTTTCCCAACATTTTCTCTGTCGAGTTATTGCATTGAAAAGCTGAAAGCAGCCAGCAATCCACTCTGATGCAAAAAAGAAGGAGTCTAATGATCACATTAGAAGTACAAATTCTAAAATAAATGTTTAATTGGAAACCTTAAAAAAACAGAGGTGCACAAATTATCAAAAGGAAACCTAATATAAATGAAAACCATATAATTCCCAGGAACTCATAAAAACAAACAAAAAAGGAAAATCTGAAGGGCTACTTGTAAGGCTGTTTTGTACTACAAAGGGGTACATTCAAAGTATTAAAGGCTTACTATAGAAAAACATATTGTGCGCACATGTACATGATTTATACCTGTAATGATAGTATTTAGTGTATCATTTTTTTTATTTCATAGGCCTTTGTTTATATTTTTCTCTGTTTATGCATACTGAGCTGTGATAGTTACAGGGGTTGGGACAAACCATGTGTAGCGCTTCCCCCTCAGGAGCCACTGGATTTTTGGGTCCCCCTATTTCTACACGCATTTTTTACTCTCATTCAGAGATAAGGATCCAGTCTATGGGCTTGTTTGGTTGTTTTATTAGGTAAAATAACTTGGATAGGGTTAGGGATAGGGATTATAGGATGCCCAACTTGACTTGAAGAACAATGATGAGGACAACTTCCTTCCCTAAGTACAACACAAAAATCAGCAAATCCTTGACTGAATTTCCTCAGCAACAGTCTTTCTGGACTTGGCAATAGTAATCCCCCTTTTTGGAGCTTTGTATCCCCTAGGTGGAAGTTTAGCAAAAGTCCCAACGTGCAGGAGCTCTATTCCCCCCTTTTCAAAAGTACCATCCCACCTGGCTGCTTGGTGAAAGTATCTTAGCTTGTAGGAGTTCTTTATCCCTTTTCCTCTCTAAATACCAGCCCTTCCGGCTGCTTAGTGAAATGTCATAGAACAAGGGATTGGGTCACAGCCTGTCTAGCACAGTCCCAGAAAAGCTTGCTGGATATGGCATTTGGCAACTTTTACCCTTTTTTGCCCTGGGGGTGTAGAGGTACTTACACTGTCCCTGGAAATTCTGCTGCTTTAGAAGAGACTACTGTTCAGGCCTCCTGCTGTCCAAGTCTTTCTATGCAAGCCAGGGGTCTCCTAGCAGAGACTGTAGGGTATTTTGGCTCCCAGCATGGAAGTAGAGCCCCTTAGCCTTGGTGTCCCCTCCCAGGCTACATGACAAAGCTTTCTCACTCCATCTGCCCTGCTGGCCAGGCTCCACCATATTTAAGGGCTGATCCAGCCACCATGCCAGACTTTCTGCCTGGGGATTGGCCAGATTCCCTCAAGTATGCACATCAGGACCTCCTGGCCTCCACCTACTAGCTTCTAGAAACTTCTCCAAGCCTCTAGAACCAGGGAGAGATGCCAGGGGCCTGCCCTGTAGAGCCCTCCAGCCTGAACTACAGTAAACCCAACCATTTAACCAGGCTCACAGGCTACTGTGAGTCAAAAAAACTACAGTATTTACCTACTCTAGTTGCAAACTAGAGGTTGCTACACTCGTAACACTGTTGTGGCTGCTTACAAAGGCCAGCTTTTATTTATATGGTTTAAACATTTTTTCCAAAAGAAAAATTGTTGTTGTAGCTGCTTAAAAGGCGTTTGTCCATTTTCAGATAAAATGTCCATTTAAAACTGTTCACAGTTCCCTGCAGAACAAGCAGCATTATCACCCTGTTACAGGATCTACTGGCAGGATCAACAGGTAATGAAACATTTGTGATTTAGAAAAACACAAAACGTTAGTGAGCAAAAGACTGCATCATATATTAAATTTTTTTTATTTTGCCCAAGCTGTTACTGATTAAATGTAACAGCAAGTTACATTTGTAACTTTAAAAATGTGTTACCAAAATAACATGATTCCAGAATATTCACTACATTATTTAATCTTTTTTTGAAATGCAGAACAATCAATGATGGCTTCAACCAATGTTTCAATGCATTCCCAAAACTCTGCCATGGGTCCTGGCTTTCAGGTTTCTTCTGTTTTAAAAAAAACAGTTATTGCAAAACTTTTTAAATTAGCCCTAGGTAAAGTCCTTGTAAAATCATGTAATCCGTTTTGTAAAAAGATTATATAATGTGCAGTGAGTCTCCTTGTGTAACTTTATTGTGGAAAATACCTTATTTACTGCGCCGCTGGGCACTCACATGACCCACTGGAGATCTTCTCCTCCCCTCCTGGCTGATGTTAGCGGCCTCTCCTTCTTCAGTGCTCGGAGTGGGGAAGAAGAGCTCCAGCGGGTCACGTGAGTGCCCATCGGCGCTGTAAAGGTATTTTCTACAATAAAGTTGCTAATAAAGTTTATTTATATGGTTTAAACATTTTTTCCAAAAGAAAAATTGTTGTTGTAGCTGCTTAAAAGGCGTTTGTCCATTTTCAGATAAAATGTCCATTTAAAACTGTTCACAGTTCGCTGCAGAACAAGCATTGTCACCCTGTTACAAGATCTACTGGCAGGATCAACAGGTAATGAAACATTTGTGATTTAGAAAAACACAAAATGTTAGTGAGCAAAAGATTGCATCATATATTACATTTTTTTTTGCCCAAGCTGTTACTGATTAAATGTAACAGCAAGTTACATTTGTAACTTTAAAAATGTGTTACCAAAATAACATGATTCCAGAATATTCACTACATTATTTAATCTTTTTTTGAAATGCAGAACAATCAATGTTGGCTTCAACCAATGTTTCAATACATTCCCAAAGCTCTGCTATGGGTCCTGGCTTTCAGGTTTCTTCTGTTTAAAAAAAAACAGCTATTGCAAAACTTTTAAAATTTTTCAAAATGCTGGAAGTGTTCAGCAACCAACATTACCAATTTTCATTGCTGCTTACAGCCTGATATCACTATTTTCTGATGTGCAGAGCTGTAGATTGAGTTTGTTAAGACCCCTTTCACACTGGGGCGGTTTGCAGGCGGTATTGCGCTAAAAATACCGCCTGCAAACCGCCCCTAAACAGCCTCCGCTGTTTGTTCAGTGTGAAAGCCCGAGGGCTTTCACACTGAAGCGGTGTGCTGGCAGGACGGTGAAAAAAGTCCTGCAAACCGCTTCTTTGGAGCGGTGAAGGAGCGGTGTATTCACCGCTCCTAAACCGCTCCTGCCCATTGAAATCAATGGGACAGCGCGGCTATACCGCGGCAATACCGCGGCTATAGCTGCGCTGTACGAGGGATTTTAACCCTTTTTCGTCCGCTAACGGGGGTTAAAACCGCACCGCTAGCAGCCGAATACAGCTGCAAGAACGACGGTACAGCAGCGCTAAAAATAGCTCTGTTGTACCGCCGACGCCCCCACCGCCCCAGTGTGAAAGGGGCCTAAGGGTAATATGGGGTATTCTAGCTGCTGTAGAGCTACAGCTTACTCACAAATAGACATTTAATAATCAAAGCTAAAAGTCATTGCCACTTGTCAGAGCAACAATTAAAAAGTCCATCCTGATCGGAACGACCCATCAAGAAATACAAGGCCTCTCTTACCATTCAGCTACTGAATGCTGCCAAGGCATGTATCCCCCTCTGTTGGAGATCGGAGAACCCGCCGGCAAAGTCCCTGTGGTTTTCTAAAGTGAACGAATTAAGAGACATGGAGGATCTCACTGCCACCCTGCACAATAGAGAGGAGACCTTCTGGGAGACCTGGAGACCCTGGCAACATTGTATATACACAGACGCCTATCTCCAAGAGATGGCACAGACCAGCTGACCCAATCGGCTTGTCCCACCCCCTAGTCAGAGAGCACTACCCTACAATACCCTACTTTACTCTACTTCTTTTCTAATTTCTGTTTTTCGCTCTTGACATTCACCATTCTTTCCCTTCCCTTCTTCCCTCCCCACCCCTCGCCTTACCCCCTTCTTTTACCGATCCTTGTCCCTTTCCCACTCTTACAGGTGTCTGACCCTTTACCTCTTCCTGTTTCCCTTTGGTACACACTCCCTCTTCACAACTCTTACCCACTCATGGGCTAGCTGATCAGATACTGTGAACATCTTGAGGTGCATTACTTTCTCATGTGTCCCATGTTTGGGCCCACCTGATCTTTGGGTTGCTTAGCTCCCCAAAGAACTATAAAATGTACATAATGTTGTTGTGTTGCATAACTTTGTATGTGCTATTACCAGTTTCGGGTCATGCAAGTAACTGTCAGGATGCTTCCACGGCCTCGCACACTGATCTTATTGCTATACCGGGGTTTTTTCCTCATGTGCCGTACTTACTGTGCAATGCCAGGGAATCTGATGTATTGACCTCATCCTTTAATCTTGTCTAAATTTTCTGCCCGACTTATGTTATGTACCTATACTGGCTATGTTGATTGTTAAACACACTTTCTATTAAAATAAAGAATTACAAAAAAAAGTCCATCCTGTGCATCCAGACATTTGTCCTTTGCTCCCACAGCATTCTTCATAGACATGTCACATATCAAGGTCTGTTATTGTGCAACCAGTTGTGAGGTACCTATTACAAAAAATGTATTAAGGAATATAGAATGAATAAGTTCAAGTATATTCCAGACAGTAACAACCAAGAGATATCCTGTTAACTTGTTGCCATATTACAGAAATATCAAAAAGCTTTTATACATGACAATCAAAATATACAGAGTTTCATGATTTTTGCCACAGACACTAGGCATAGTGCATTCGATATTTGGAATTGTGTAGACTCATGCTGTCAATTGTTGCCTTTTGCATTTAAACTCAAATGTATATGTTATCAGGGCCCATTCACAGCATCACAATTACATAAAACAGACGTGTTATGGTGTATATCAATGTGACATTTAAAATAAATGGGCTGCCAATGCTCTGAAATGAACCAAAAAGGGTGCATGCTCCTTTTCTGGCTGAACAGAACAGAAGTCAGAATGAATGAAACCACATCACACCAACAAATGTTACTGCAATGCAATGGTGTGAATGGGCTCTTAAACATAAAATATGTTGATGAAGGAGCCCGGGATGGCTTGAAAACATTGCATTTCCTTGTGACTTCCATTATACTTCAGTAAAGAGTCATATTTGATGAAGACTAAGGAGTGCTGGCGACATAGTCTGTAACCATTACTTATACCTTGTTTCCCCAACAATAAGCCTTACCCTGAAAATAAGACCTAGCCTGATTTTCGGGGATGGCTATAATATAAGCCCTACCCCAAATATAAGCCCTAGGTAAAGTCCTTGTAAAATCATGTAATCCGTTTTGTAAAAAGATTATATAATGTGCAGTGGGTCTCCTTGTGTAACTTTATTGTGGAAAATACCTTATTTACTGCGCCGCTGGGCACTCATATGATCCGCTGGAGATCTTCTCCTCCCCTCCTGGCTGATGTCAGTCGCGACTCCTTCTTTTTGCTCGGAGTGGGGAAGAAGAGCTCCGGCGGATCACGTGAGTGCCCATCGGCGCTGTAAAGGTATTTTCTACAATAAAGTAACAATATGAGACACACTGCACATTATATAATCTTTTTACAGAACAGATTACATGATTTTACAATGACTTTAACTAAGCTTTTGGGATTACAGAATTTCATAATGCTGACTCCTGAGCTGATAGGGGGAGAGGGGAAAAGAAAACAGGGGACACAGGAACTTTTTAAAAAATGGTTTAGGGATAAGGGTTTTTCTTTCCAGAAGAAGATGACATGACTGTATTTGAATAAATGTAGATTATTGTACATACCGTAAATTAATAAGACATCACCTGAAAATAAGCCCTAGTATGTTTTTTTGTAGACAAAATTTATATAAGAACCGGTCTTATTTTCAGGGAAACAGGTATATCCACCACAACATTAGTAAATGTGAAACACAAAAGAGATATTAGGATAAAAAAAAACAAAAGTTCATAAAAAATAGTTAAGAGTCTTCTCTTCTCCTGGCTCATGGTTGGTCTGTTCTGTTAGCTGTGGGATCTGGCAGCCTCCCATTGCTTTCAATTGGGTTGCCCCTGGCAGCTAATCACGGGAACCCCTGCTAGTGTTCTCATATCTAATTGGAGCTTGTGAATGCGCCTTTAAAGTGTATGTATAGCCCAATTTTTTCTTTTTAGTTTTGATTAAAGCATATAGGAGTTTAAACTGCTGTCAGTTTATTTGTTGTATCCCATTGGAGAGATTTACATTTTCCATTCCTGTCCCAGAGAAGCAATAGGATTTTAAAAAAATCACCACAAAGTAAGGGGATTTCCTCTCTTGGGTAGTTTTTACCAGAATAGAAAGATAGGAATATTGAAAGATTTCCCTTACCCTCTTTTTCTGGTGACAACTGTAAAGTGTTGGATTTCCCATCCAAATTCTGTCTTGATGACAAAGGTCACTATAAAAAAATCAAGAGCTTGAATCTACCTGGCAGGGACACAGACCATAATAAAAACCTGCAAGGGGTTCTGATCATTTACTACAAAAAATGGCTAACTTTAAAGTCAAGGTTGGCTCCATACCCTTCTGTTTACTGAGCCTATGATCTATGATGGATAGGTGCAATGATCAACAGGAAATCTTTTTTGGTGGAAAGGTTAGGGCTGTACGCAACTTTTCCGCACCACAACAAACCACATTTCAGATCTTCAGCACTTTCCTTAGCGTTGGGCAGCAAATGGTTGTTTGTCACCATACTTTGGGGTGCACTGTAACACAAATTCATTGATATGCCATTCACAATTAATGAATTTTCCATCATATCTTAGGCTATTATATTCTGCAGGGCAACCTAACATTTATAAACATTTTCTTCTTTTAGTTAATTCTTGTATTTTCTTTTCAGCACTATTTTGAAATCATATATTGTGATTGCATTGTTCTGCTTGTCTGAATGGTTTGTCAGTTCAATAATACCTTTTTCTGTATATTAGGATGTTTTGTTTGTTTCTCCTGAGCTTGATGCTGCCCTCCCCTGTACATAAAATGGCAATCAGCAAGTGAAACCAGCTATTACCTAGAACAAATGACAGTGAATATATGACATAATATGCTAATGATGTAAAACTGCACTGCTGTTTAAGCTTCAAAGAAATAAAAGTAATAAAATAGTAAAGTGAATGTTGTAATTGAGAAATAGATCAAGACATGAAAGACTATAAAATAGGTCCTATAATAGAGGAAATTCCATGACTTTCATGCTTCTGATCATTTTCTTTATGTGGTATATGAATTCTGTATAGAAAGAAAAAAGGTATTTTATGAAAATGTTTATTACTTCCCAATCTATTACATATGCTGCAAGAAAATATAAAGTCCTAGCATGAAATGTATCAAAATATTTAAAAAATGTTCATAACAAAAAGCTGGTCTCAATTATTATGTGTTGCAATGTGAACCCTTCAGCCATGTTAAACAACATAACTTACAGTGCATCCAGAAAGTATTCACAGCGCTTCACTTTTTGTTATATTACAACCTTATTCCAAAATGGATTCAACTCATTATTCTCCTCAAAATTCTACAAACAATACCCCATAATGACAACATGAAAGAAGTGTGTTTAAAATCTTTGCAAATGGATTAAAAATAAAAAAAATAAAAAATCACATGTATATAAGTATTCACAGTGTTTGCCATGAGACTTAAAATTGAGCTTAGGTGCATCCTGTTTCCACTGACCATCCTTGAGATGTTTCTACAACTTGATCGGAGTCCACCTGTGTTAAATTCAGTTGATTGGGCATGATTTGGAAAGGCACACACCTGTCTATATAAGGTCCCATAGTTAACAGTGCATGTCAGAGCACAAACCAAGCCATGTCTACAGACAAGGAATTGTCTGTAGACCTCTGAGCCAGGATTGTATTGAGGCACAGATATGGGAAAGGATAAAATGAGCACAGTGGCCTCCATCATCTGTACATGGAAGAAGTTTGTAACTACCAGGACTCCTCCTACAGCGGGCCACCCAGCTGAGCGATTGGGGAGAAGGGCCTTAGTCAGGGAGGTGACCAAGAACCTGATGGTCACTCTGACAGAGCTCCAGCGTTTCTCTGTGGAGAGAGAAGAACCATCTCTGCAGCACTCCACCAATCAGGCCAGTATGGTAGAGTGGCCAGACGGAAGCCACTCCTCAGTAAAAGGCATATGACAGCCCGCCTGGAGTTTGGCAAACTTGTCTGCTTAACAGGGACAAAGACCACAATAAAACCTTGCAGTGGTTCTAAAGCATCATCACTCTATCCAGATCTCAAAAATGTCTTGCTTTTAGTTATACTTTAAAGTTATTTCCAAGAATAAACTATACATTATCTAATCTAGACCTGGACCATGGTAATCTCTGGTTCTAAGCCCTGGTATATCTGCGCCAGGTGTCCAGAGCTAAGAAATCCTCTCAGCTAAATGTCCAAAACATCCCCTGTCAGGGGGACATTTTGGAGCATTCTAATTAGTCAGCGCTGTCAGAAAATGCAGCATGGATGGAGAGAGGATTTCTAAGCCCCGGGCACCTGACCCTGATATACTGGGGCACGAGGAGGGGGACCTGTGTAAGTTCACTTCATAGATTTTTCTGTAAAGGTGAACTTACACTTTAAGTAAGGGCAATCAAGTCAATGGTGCAAAGTAAAAAAAATATTACAGGCTCTAAAAGAAAAATGTTTTTGCCAATTCAAGGGAAAGCCACAAGTGTGCAATAAATGCTACTCACCCTGCAGTACATAATCATCTTTCCTTTGCTTTAAAGCAAAACTAAACCCTTCCATCATTTTTAGCCATGAAAGCTGCCATCTTGGCCTCTGTTTGATCTTCAACTGCCACGATGCTGCACATGGAATTATGACACCAGTCATTTGATGCTTTGACAGTTTGGTTGAGAGCACGTGCCAGTAATGTAACTTTTTTTTGAAACTGCTAAATCGCTGAGTTTAGTTCCGCTTTAATCCTCTGAATCATTCTACTTATACAGGTCTAAAAACTCATTATCTGATCCCATGTGGTAGTGTTGGACAAATCATCAACCATCAGTGCTTCTAGAGAGAAGGGTATTAAATAAAATCTGTTGCTTTGCCTGCACAGGAAAACAATAGGAGGGCATTGGTTATGGCAGATTACACTCTTCTGTCCATTGTCTACTAGCACACTTGCTCAGCCTCTGTTGTTGCCAAGAAAACATACAAAAATGCAGATGCAAGCACTGCAAGAGGTGCTGCAAACATCAACATTACAATATGTTGAAAACTCACTTTTAATCATACAGATAGTTGCCAGAAACTTGCACATTCATATTAAACTATGGCAAGGTGAATGCTATACATATTAAATAATAATGTACAATATCTTTTGCATACTATTTAAAAAACAAGGCAAAGCTTATAGTATCATTGTAGTACCATACTTGATTTGATTGTAGCCGTATTAGTGACAGAGAAAATTGAGTACTGTCCGTGATACTTTTTTTATTTGCACTAACATACAATTTTTCAGGACAAGCTTTCGGGGTATGTCCCCTTCTTCAAGGTCCAAGCAGTACTGATTCACAAATTTTTAAGCAGAATGTTAAAGAAGAAAAAAAAAAAAAAAAAAAAAGAGAAAACCAAACACATACAAATCAATGGTAATAAAGATAGCAGCAGAGTTAGTGAGATAAGACAGAGGGAGAGCAAGGGGGGAATGCAAGGGGGATGCTAGTCACAGAGCGGTCGTACCATTGTAGTACCATCAAACAATCAGTTATTCCCTTTAACCACTTGAGACCCAGGTGCCATTTTAAAATGGTGCAGGGACAGCAGCTACTGTATTTGTCTCAGTGCCATTTGGCATTCAAACTCAGAGGCCCCGTCTGACACTAGAGCCAGAACCACTGTCTGTCAATGAAACCCTGGACCCAGAGCTAGGCCCAGGAGCTGAAACAATCAGCTCCTTGGCTTGTGATCTTGATACACAGTGGTCCTTGGGACACCATTTCCTTTTGTATGTAAACGGCCTCTATTCCTTTAGTAAATTAACCTAGCGTGTGTCTTTGCACCTCCTACTTTCCATGCCTTCCTATTGATCAACGAGGGTGTCCATAGGCTAGAAAGAAGAAAAAAGGACAATCATAGCTTTCTTTGCAAAGTCTCAGTTTGGAGAATAAAATATCCTGGGCTTTAGTGTTCCTGGAGTGATTTAGAACATAGCTGAAAATTGTTTAGGTCCTTTAGGCCAATATAATAGGATAACTAATGGAAGGAAGTCGATTTACCACATTAGAAAGCAGTAAAGATTTGCCTTCCATTACAATATTAATTGCAAGTTTGTGTCTTAAAATATATATTAAGGTCATGCGGACCTTGAGGATTTTAAAACCTTTCATTAAAAATTCAAAGTTATTAAGATACAATGACTTCCATCATCCCCCCCCCCATATAAAAAAAAATAAATAAAATGATGGTCTGCACACCAGGGGCATTGCTAGGTAGCAAAAAGACCAGGGGCTTCAGCCCAAAGTCAGAGCCCAGCACCGGGGGGGTGATGGTGCGGCAGACGGTGGGGTTGTATGGAGGGGGGTGTTACCTACCTGACATACACTGACCTACCTGACACACACTGACCTACCTGGCTGACATACACTGACCTACATGACATACCTGAAACGTACTAACCTACCTGACATACACTGACCTACCTGACATACACTGACTTACATGACATGCACTGACCTACCTGACACACACTAACCTACCTGGCTGACATACACTGACCTACATGACATACCTGAAACGTACTAACCTACCTGACATACACTGACCTACCTATCTGACATACACTGACCTACCTGACCTACATGACATACACTGACCTACATGACATGCACTGACCTACCTGACACACACTAATCCACCTGGCTGACATACACTGACCTACATGACATACCTGACACGTACTGACCTACCTGACATGCACTGACCTACCTGACATACACTGACCTACCTAACATACACTGACCTACCTATCTGACATACACTGACCTACTTGACACACACTGACCTACCTATCTGACATACACTGACCTACCTGGCTGACACACACTGACCTACATGACATACACTGACCTACCTGACACACACTGACCTGCCTGGCTGACATACACTGACCTACATGACATACCTGACACGCACTAATCTACCTGATACACACTGACCTACCTGACACACACTGACCTACCTGACACACACTGACCTACCTATCTGACATACACTGACCTACCTATCTGACACACACTGACCTACTTGATACACTGACCTACCTGACATACACTGACCTACCTACCTGACACACACTGACCTACCTATCTGACCTACCTGACACACACTGACCTACCTATCTGACATACACTGACACACACTGACCTACCTATCTGACATACACTGACCTACCTATCTGACATACACTGACCCGCACTGACCTACCTGACGTGCACTGACCTACCTGCCCTTGCCCCCTTAAAGCCTAAGTTTATTTATTTAAAATTAGCCAAGGGGCAGTCAAATCATCAATTGCAGCCACTGTGCCTGTCAAATGCAGCCACTGTGCCCCGTCAAATGCAGCCACTGTGCCCGTCAATTGCAACCACTGTGCCCCGTGAAATGAAGCCACTGTGCCCGTCAAAAGAGAGAAGAGAGAGAATGGAGACAGAGAAGAAGAGAGAGAGAAGGAGAGAAGGGGAGAAAGAGAGAAAGCGAGAGTGAGAAGGAGAGAGAGAAACACATAGAGAGAGAGACACCTTTTTTTTTTTTTAAATCTTCGTTCTGTCCCACTCCCAGTCACAGCCACCATGGCCGTTATTCAGCGTGACTCTGGAGGTTGAGGGAGAAGGAGGCGTTGCGTTCTCCTGATCTCCTTCTGCTTTCCTCAGGCCAGGTGGCATATCACTCTGCCTGTCAGTCAGTGCAGTGGGCGGCGCCGCAACGGCCGAATCACACAGGTAAATTGCGGCTGCCGCCGCTGCTGTCTGACCTATTTTCTCTCCCTTTCTCTTCACTGCAGGATAAGGTTGCCCCCTTTTCTTTAAGCCAAACCTGTACACTTTAGAGGTGCATGGCAAAAAATTTTGGAAAAAAAGCTGCATGGCAAATATTAGCACAACACATTTTGGAATGGATTTACACCTCTATTCATACATTATTATATGTGTATGGCGACTGCACAGTATATGTTTAAATAAGATTGGAGTGTATTAATACTTTATCCTTTGCGGTTTCCAGCATCATTCACAATTCTTTTTTCACATTTAAATTAATATACACTATAGGATTTTAAAGACCTGGGACACCTTTGGGTGCACTAAGGAGAGCAATAATGCAGGACGCTTTATTAGTGAGTGTTACCCCCCATAATACAGGGGTCAGTGTTAGCCCTCTATAATTTAGGGGCCCCCCATAGAGGACCTCCATTAGATCAGAGTCCCCTTATATCAGTGCTCCTCTTAGAGACCCAAAAAAATTAAAATGGAAAAAATGCAGCACAACGTCCCCCTATAATTATATTCATATATGAAAAAATAGTTGTAAATGATGGTGGAAACCCCCAAGGATAATCCAAGTATTAATACACTCCAATCTTATTTAAACATATACTGTGCAATCTCCATACACATATAATAATTTATGAATAGAGGTGTAAACCTCCAATTCATTCCAAAATGTGCTAATATCCAATTAACTTTTTGGATATTAGCAAAACACATTTTGGAATGGATTTACACCTCTATTCATACAGTATTATGTGTGTTTAAATAAGATTGGCGTGTATTAATACTTGGATTACCCTTGGGGGTTTCCACCATAATTCACAATTATTTGTTCACATTTAAATTAATATAATTATAGTGGGAGTTTGCACTGCATTTTAATTTATTTTTGCATAGTTTTTTTCGAGGAGTTTTAGTTTTATTCTAGGTTTTTTTTTGTTTTTTTTTAGATCAGAGTCCCCTATATCTGATCCTCTTTAGAGACAAACCGTCAGTCTCTAAGGGGGGTGCTGATATAAGGGGACTATAATATAATGGGTTTCTCTGAGGAGAGGGAGGGGGAGGTAATATAAGGACAAACTGATCTAATGTGGGTGCTGATATAAGGAGAGTTACCCTTATTTAGTAGAGGTCTCTAGGGAGGGGAGGTGGGGGTGCTGATCTAATGGCGGGTGCTGACTGATGATCTAATGGGTCACCAGCAGTCAGCACCCCCTCTACATTAGCTCAGAGTCCCCTTATATCAGCACCCCCTTAGATATCTCTATTAGATCAGTGACCCCTCCCCCCATCAGTGTCCCCTGCCCCTAAAGACCCCCATTAGACTGCCTTACCGAGAGCCATTTAGAGTCAGGAAGTGTGGGTGCCGGAGTTTGGGGGCAGAGCTAAGCTGCTCTTCTGTAGTGCCATTTTCCTTCCTTCCATTGTGTTGGGGGGCTTGGGGAGAAGGCAAAGTAGAGGCAGATGCTGCATCGCTGTGCCCACTGTGTCGGCAGGACACATTGGAACTGGTACACTCACTCACAGGGCTGCTGTTAAGAATCATGGGGCCTCCACCCCCTGAGGGGGGGAAAAGAGGTGGGGGGAGGGAGGTGAGAGAGGAGGAGGCAGGAGAGAGAGGGGGTGCTGACACAGAGGAGGGTGGTGCTGACAGAGAGGGGGAGGGCTGACAGAGAGGGGGTGGGCTGGCAGAGAGGGTGTAGGCTGACAGAGAGGGGGACGCTGACAGAGAGGGGGGCGCTGACAGAGAGGGGGCGCTGACAGAGGGGGGTGGGCTGACAGAGAGGGGGGCGCTGACAGAGGGGGGGTGGGCTGACAGAGAGGGGGGCACTGACAGAGAGGGTATGGGCTAACAGAGAGGGGGGTGCTGACAGAGAGGGGAGTGCTGATGAGGGGGGTGCTGACAGGGGGTGGGCTGACAGAGAGGGGGGTGCTGACAGGGGGGTGGGCTGACAGAGAGGGGGTGCTGACAGGGGGGTGGGCTGACAGAGGGGGTGGGCTGACAGAGAGGGGGTGCTGACAAGGGGGTGGGCTGACAGAGAGGGGGGTGCTGACAGGGGGTTCGGCTGACAGAGAGGGGGGTGCTGATAGGGGGGTGGGCTGACAGAGAGGGGGGTGCTGACAGGGGGGTGGGCTGACAGAGAGGGGGATGCTGACAGAGAGGATATGGGCTGACAGAAAGGGGGGTGCTGACAGAGAGGGTATGGGCTGACAGAGAGGGGGGTGCTGACAGAGAGCGGGGTGCTGATAGGGGGGTGGGCTGACAGAGAGGGGGGTGGGCTGACAGAGAGGGGGTGCTGACGGGGTGGGCAGACAGAGAGGGGGGTGCTGACAGGGCGGTGGGCTGACAGAGGGGGGGTGCTGACTGGGGGGTGGGCTGACAGAGAGGGGGGTGCTGACAGGGGGGTGGGCTGACAGAGAGGGGGTGCTGACAGAGGGGTGGGCTAACAGAGAGGGGGGTGCTGACTGGGGGGGGTGGGCTGACAGAGAGGGTATGGGCTGACAGAGAGGGGGGTGGGCTGACAGAGAGGGGGGGTGCTGACAGAGAGGGGGGGTGCTGACAGAGAGGGGTGCTGACTGGGGGGGTGGGCTGACAGAGAGGGGGGTGCTGACAGGGGGGTGGGCTGACACAGAGGAGTGGGCTGACAGAGAGGGGGGTGGGCTAACAGAGAGGGGGGTGCTGACAGAAAGGGGCGGGATGACAGAGGGGGGTGGCTTACAGAGAGGGGCACGCTGACAAGCTGGAGGAAGGGCAGATAACAGACCTCAGTAAAGAGGAGACACCAGGCAGGGAGGCGGGACTCCGGGCAGCCAAGATCACCCACAGTCCAGCCCAGAACTGCCTCCACATGTGACCATTTACCACCTCCACCGGGCCAATCACAGACATGTCCACCGCCTGCACAGCCAATCACAGAGCGCCCGCTGCCCAGCCCTTGTATGTGACAGAGTGTAACACAGATGTCAGTGGGCACGGGAATCGGGATGCGCCGCTCTCGATCTTGCAGCCGGGGCCACTGGTCACAGGACAGCTGAGGATCATGTCTGTATGCAGCCGCGCTGCATAACTAAGCAGGGAGAAGAGGTGAGCGCTGCGGGGGTTGGGGTGAGGGAGGTGGCGGTCTAATGGCTCAGTGCCTGTACATGCCTACTCGTCTCTCCTCCACCTCCAATGCTGCCTGCCACAGCCACGATCTGCCCGCTAGTTTCTCCTCCACACCCACCGCTGAGACTCAGGGCTATGGGCTCCACATTCGGGGCTCCAGCCTCAATATCCACCCCCTGGCGACGCCTCTGCTGCACACATAACCACATCATGCAGTTTCTTTATTTAGAATCAGACAAACAGCTCACAAGCTGGTCATCACTGTGTGCTTTGTCTATAGTATCACAATTATGTGCTTAATCATAAAGTTTTATATCATGATGCACATGTTTGTGCAAAATGTGTCAGACATTTTGTGAGTCAGTAATCCTGTTTGTGTACCATCATCACTTCATGTGTTTAGACAAGCCTAACAAGCTTCAGTTTGACATCGGGGACCAAGGTAGAGGGAGGGTGTCCTGCCTCAAATGGTAGGAGTATGTAGATCCAGAAAAGGAACAGTTAATCACTTATTTTAGGATAGTCAGTAGAGCCATGTAAATCAATCTTATGTCCCTGCAGACAAATGTGCATTTATAGCGCAGATGTACCCTAATATATACAATTACTAATCCAATTTGCATCTAATTGTTCCCAGCTTGTTATCTTTCATCAGTAAAATATATGAAACCACTGAGTCTGTGGAGCAGGACTTGGGGACTAGTGAGCTGTGGTGAAAAGATATGTACTAACAAGCTCTAAATGGCTGTATGTAAGTTGGATAAATGACTTTATATTTACACAGAAAGATTCTGGATGCATAATAATTTACTGGGGCACAAAGGAATAATTCACGTGTCTTTGCCCACCATTTAGAAGAATAGAAATAAATGATTTCTTGGATTGTTCTGTTTTTCCATTATAGGTTAATTATAGTGCATGTCAGCAAGCGCAAATTTTATGTTATTATTTTTGAAATGCACATTAAAGTCATTTTGTTGTTAGTGTATTTTTGTGGCAATCATTTTAAAAACATTTCTAAATTCTTCCTTAAGGTGTTTATCTGTATGTCAGTCTAATGCAATTATCAACCTTACTGCATGACCCCTGAGAAAGCCTAGTGCAACTAAAGATTGTATTGTTTTCTGTTAGTCTGAGCTGACTGATTGCAAAAGAGGAGCATTAAAACACAATCATTATCCAGTACTAATAAGGATGGCACAGAACCTTTATACGTAGATAGAACATGTGGCTACACCTATGTATATTATACAACTACCACATAATAAGCCTTTAAAACATTTTTAAATTGTTTACATTATTTTCAAAGAATCAGCCTATTCAAATATAGTTTTTTTATGCCATATGTGTATATGGTATGAAATACCAAGTTGAGACTGACCTGCTGCTTTCATTTATTTATTTAATTATATGTAAGCCATATTGCAAACCCCAAAAATCCCATATAATTATTTAAATACTCTATGTGTAATTTCAAATGTCATTTTCAGTCATTTTATATCTGTGGCTTATATTAAAGTGGTTGTAAACTTCTGACATGAATATGAACAAAGCATATCCTTCTATAGTGTGCTCTTGTTCAAAGAACACTCAATTCCATTCCTGTCTGTTGCCTTGTTCCTCCGTTATCTGCATGAGTCACTTCTGAAAGGGTTTCCTGACATCAAGAGATAAAAAGGTGACGGGGGGAGGGAGCTTCAGCACACAGCTTTTTTTTGACAGCCTCAGCTCTGTTCCTGTGTGCTGTGTGAAGAAGGATGTGTCCCTTCCCTCCAATCAGCTCTCATTTCTCCTCAATGAGCTCTGCAGAGTGTAACTTCAGCTTCCCATCCCTGCTTTCTGCAAGTTCAGACAAGCTGTATAAATTCTGCTGTTTAAACAGCTGTAGAGAAGACTGCAGATAAAAAGGTATAACTTGTGTAGGAGGATTTGCTTAATCTCTGAGTATCACCTGAGGCTAATCACTTCATTGTGTACATGTACCGATGTAATGCCTGGTGATGCTGGCATTGAGGTCAATATTCAGGCATTTCCTTAATACTACAACTATCCTCTGTTCTTCTTGTCTCCCAGTTTTGTTTCAGCATTGTGGCATAGCTTCTAATGAATAAGGTGCATAGCTCCCAACTGTCCCTGATTTGGAGGGACTGTCCCTCTTTCAGAACAAAGTCCCTTTGTCCCTCTATCCTTCATTTGCCCCTTGTTTTTTCTGTTGCTTAAATTTGTGTTATAATTCCCTATTTATACCTCAAGAAGTGTTTTAAAGTGCTAAACCTTTCATCCAATTTCTAAATTGTTGTATTTGTAACTTTCAAAAGCAAATATAAAGGAATAGTAGTGGTAGAAAAGCATGTGTGGGTTTCACCACATTTTTTTTTGTATTCATTTTCCATGTAACAGGGGTGGCTTTTAGGACCTATAGGCCAATAGCTGTCTCTCATCTCAGAAAATTGGAAGGTATGCAAGTGGCTGTTTCACCACACATTGAATGGCAATCAATCAGCTTCTATCTTGAGTTCGGGTAAGCTTTGAAAATAAAAGATAGAAGGTGATTCCTTGGTACGTCCAGCTGTTCCAGATTCTGGCTGCTCCAGTCTTGATAAATTCCCCTCATTACATAGGTAAGGTCCACTGTTGTCACCATCAGTTAACCCATCCTGAGGAATGCCATCACTGGAGTGCATAGATGGGAATGATTGTAGATAATAATGTATGTTACTGTGCTTGTGGTAACACATGCATTATTACTGCACACTGGTCTGGAGTACTCAAATGACAAAATCTTACCAGCATAGATTTTGGCCCTGTTTCCAACCATTGTGAAGTTTTATGTGGTGCACCCCTCCCTGGGGTATTTCCAATCCTCCTGTTGCACATGTAAAATATAATGTAAAGTAAAGTAAATATCTTGGGGCACCTTCATAATATCACATGTGCAGGTCTAGAAACAACAGTAGCCATTGCACTATAAAAGTTTTCAAGGGGGAAACTCTCCAGCATTTACTATACTAGGCACTGAAACTGTTTGTTTTGGGTCAAATGTGAATCTTCACATTTACATAACGCTGCACACACCACACCACAAAATATTTCAGCAAATTTATTTTGCCACATCTACCCCTTCTGGGTAACCTCGTGTTCAGTCCAGGATTAGAACCCCCTAGCATCTTTCACTGGTGGCATGCCATTATACATTTCATTATTGGTAGCATTGCATACACTTGGGCATAAATTAGAGGAAAAAATAATGTTACATCCTCTGAGCTTTTCTGCTTCTTGCAAATAAAACACTGGCTCTCCTCCACCTTTGCTAACAAGGGCCTTACAAGCCAGCTCTCACTTTTTTAACATATCTGCTACCATATGCCTCTCTCTACTAAATTGATATCCATCATTTACTCACAAATAAATAACTCTCATTCTCACACTACTTACAATTCTAATGCCGCGTACACACGAGCGGACTTTCCGGCAGACTTGGTCCGGCAGACCGGACTCCGTTGGACAATTCAATCGTGTGTGGGCTCCAGCTGGCTTTTTTTCCCCAAAAGTCAGACGGACCTAGAAATAAAACATGTTTCAAATCTTTCCGACGGACTCAAGTCCGTTCAAAAAATCCACTCGTCTGTATGCTAGTCCGACGGACTAAAACGGACGCTTGGGCAGCTATTGGCTACTGGCTATCAACTTCCTTATTTTAGTCTGGTCGTACGTCATCACGTACGAATCCATCGGACTTTGGTGTGATCGTGTGTAGGCAAGTCGGTTCGTTAGGAAAGTCCATCGGAAGTCCGCCGAAAGTCCGTCGGAAAGACCATCGGACCAGTCCGGTCGAAAAGTCCGCTCGTGTGTACGCAGCATAAATGGGAGAAGGATCTTTTGTGCACCAAACCTAGGGGAGACTGGATACAAATTTGGTTCACAAATATCATCTAAAAACATAATAATATATTATAATACATACATTTTTGCATATACAGTTATTTTAAAGTATTTGGGTAAAGTCACATAAATGGCATACTAAAGGAATATATTCTAAGCAAAGCAAAACAAAACAAAAAAAAATCAAAACACAGAGATTGCTTTTTAATCAATGCAATCATGCAGTTTCAGACTATTTCATACCATTTTAAGCAAGCCATTTTCTTCCAGTTATTTATAGAGACAAAAAGCCCATGTTGATTTCTTTAATGTGCAATTTTAAAACCACAGTTTGCCAAATTGGGCAGAAATCCAGGTATGCAGTATTATATTTCATTTGTTAAAAATACAAATCTAGCAGGTGTTTATGTTGTACTGTTTGCCTCGGCTTAGCAGTTTTACCTAGTGCATCTGGGTATAAATCATTAGACCAAAATAGCACAACATGAAAAAGTCTAGATTGTGCAGGACTATAATACAGGATGGGAATATCGTCATACTTTTTTTATCCTGGAGCAAGTCAGCCATAAAAGCAAACCACAGCAGAGGTTAGAATGTCTCACGGAAACCCCAAATGTGATAATAAAATGGTACAAATATATCTAGATGCTTACATCTTGCTAAACAGAGCGGGAGCCTATTGGACTAAACATAAAGCACATCTTTTTCATTAACTGCTTGATTCAAAACAGGTTTTAACAATTTTAAATGTTTAATGATGTTTTCTTTTTAATGATACTGGTACAAGTATGCCTGTTCACTGAATAATAAAAAAAAATAAGAAGAAGAAGAAGAAAAAAAATGCTTGGGAAGCAGTTGATGGATGCTGATCTGTGGAGATGGGAAGGGGCTTATTATTATGGCTGTGAGCATAAGCAAAGAAACTGCTTTCTCCCAATTGCTTACTGTCCAGTGTATGTACAGTTGCCACCTGCCCTGTGAAAATGGGACTTGCTGATAATATTAATAGGAAGATCATAAGGCCAATATTTTTTTTTCCCAGAGAAAATGGCAGCCTTAAAGGAAAACTGGGCTTGGGCAAAGCAACAGGTTTACCTAAAACTAAGCTTCTTGTTTTAGTGAACTTTAAATAGTTCAGTATTAGTTCGTAGCAGGTATCAATGCTGTATAAACTGTAAAATGTAACCTCAGCTACATACAGCATACAGTACTGTGTCCTGAGAGTGGAATGGGGACTTTTCGTCCCACTCCCAGAACAAAATCGAGTCAGGCTGGGCACTGCTCAGCCATTTAGAGAAAGCTTTGCATTTTCTGAATGGATACAAAGCTTCCTCTGATTGGCTGAGGCAAGGGATCTTGACCTCATCCGTTTTTTTTTTTGGACCAGTTTGGTCTAAGAGAACTATTTAAAGTTCACTAAAACATGGAGTTAGGCTTTTTAGGCTTTAACTATTTGGTGCTTAAACAGAGATGAGGACTCTCTCCTTGTCTCCATGTGAGATGGAAGAAGAGTGAGTCATGTATTTCCTGTACCAATAAGCACCAGTTAATTTCTTTTAATTCTCAGTGGCCTGAACAGAGCAAGGGAGTAGAAAGGAATGCGGTCTCCATGACCACAGGAGCACTTACCTCAGTTCAGTTATGCACAATTATGCATATATTATGTCAAATATACCTCTTAATTTGGCCTTCTCCAGTGCTGACAGGTCTGCTCAACATCTCATTGTTCCATTGCCGCCAATGCCATTTTCTTAAACTATTTTGCCAGCCCAGTTCCCTCTTTCTGTAACCATTGGGTGGCTGTCATGTTGTTTACCAACATTTCAATTAAGGTATAAAAACACATACATGAAAATAACAGAGAGATCTTACATATTGTCAGAAAGCCAAAATACATTTAGTCTGAATACAACTCTTTGTGCAACAGACTCACAAAAAATAAACTAACAAATGGCATCAGGCCAGCATACGATTGCTGCATAGCCTAATAAATGTGCATATAAGAGTTACTGGAGCATAAACAATCAAGGTAGAATTGTATCATATAAAAACCCAGGAATAACAGAGAACCCTTAACGTTATATTTAACAGTTAATAGGATGACCAAAATGTCCATTTACGTTCAAAAATATGCATGGTTTCCATAACGTTATGGTGTACCCTTTCCATTCATTTTATAGCTTCCATGCGGTGAAGCACATGAGACCAGGGCACAGAAGGAGAATGCCAGTTAAGGACAATAGCCCGATGAATGGCACTAAATTGTGTATGTGCCAATTTTTGGTGAGGGGGTAGCACCTCAGGTAATTCAGAAAAAAATAACCACATTTGGTACTTTGAGGTTATTTGTGTGCCAGTAATCTGAAATACCTTGGTAGCTGTCTGTTGCCATAGTGACTGAAGAGCTCTACAGCTCAAAAAAGTTTGAAAGTGTGTACCCCTATCTTGGCAGCCCCAAAAACATGGCTCGGGTACCAAGGGATAGAATTTGTGTAGATTAGCAGGGCTATACTACCATTTAGTATGACGTATGACTACAGTCTCTTTAATAGCAACAGAGTATGTGCATTTACTGTATGCATATTTGAAACCATATCTAGCCAGTCTTCTGTAAAAAGGGTGGCTGTCATGTTAATGACATGTGCTCTGGAGTTGGATTACCCAGCATCCAGCTTCTGCATCGTTCATGTGCCACCGGCAGCTGGAAGGAAACCAAGTTTTTGGCTAAAGAGACTTACAAAGTCTCTACCAAAAACTCTACAGGCTAGCAATTTTTTAGCTCCTTTTTTAAGTGAATTTGCTACTTTACCCTTCATTTGCAAATCATTGACTCACTTTAGGTGTATACTTAATAAATAGAGACAGATCTTGATAAATTTGGCACCACATCCATATCAAAATGTACACAGAAGAAACAAAAAAGTAAAGGATTTGCCATGTATAACCTCAATAGAGAGAAGCTACAACCATATAAAATCATAAAAAGGTTAATTTCATATATGCCTAAAACACCATAAAAATATATACAAATTACATCAAAATGATCCTGCTTGCATTTCCCAACTGACTAAGTATAGCACTCTGTGTGCAGAGTAACCTGTACCGAACAGCCCAATCAACTTATTGAGAAATTAAGTGAAGACTTTCACATAAAGTGCCTACGCATTTTGCCAGATGGCTTCCTCAGGGGATCACATTAGCCTTATGCATAGAGTTGCAGGGTCAGGGGGTGGACGGCACCATGCAAGATGGAGGGTAAGAGTGAAGGCACACAGATCCAACTGTACATGGGGAGGCTCCACACTAGGGTAAAGATAACTTCAGGAAGGTTCTTCCTATAGCCAATCTATTCATTCCTACAAACTCATGAGGAAAAATTCTAGACAGAAGATTGCAAGTTTGTGACAATGCTTGCAATTAAGGACTGGGTGGGTATTTCATTCTCCTGTTTAAACCACTTCAATATGGTTTAAACAGGGTTATCAATAGGAAACCCCTGAGGAAGCCTACCTGTGAAACGCGTATAGATCCATACCTGTGATGCTATGCAGACCCCTGTACCTGGCCCTCATTTCTCAATAAGTTGAATGGGGAGTTCGGTACAGGTTACAGGGGCTATACTTAGCCAGTTGGGAAATGCAAGCAGGATAATGTTCATGTCATTTGTATATGTTTTTATGGTGTTTTAATGATATGAAATAAACTTTTGTATAATTTTATATGGTTGTAGCTTCTCTCTATTGGGATTATACATGGCAACCGTTAAAATCATTTACTTATTTGTTTCTTCTGTGTCACTTCAGGTGTATAAATGGGTTGCCTGTGTACCCTGACCTTTGCCACTATTCAAAAACATATTGGTAGCCTAATGTGCACTTGAATTAAAAAAAAAAAAATTTGCAATCATACTGTATAGGCAACATCAAGAAATGTTTATTGCTGCCTCCACACAGAGACACAGTGCAAAACAAGGCATGGTGACTAAGTAAAAAGGAAAGGATCTACTTTAGGAAGGTGACAATTCTGGTGACTAGTCCTTTGCCCTCTGCCTGATTACACCATGCTACACTTCGGTGGAGACTCCTGTGTGCTAATGTTAAACAAAGGGCAGTGTTATGCAGTAACTACAGTATCTGATCAGAGATTACTTCCTACACATCTAGTATATGTTACTTTACATCACTGATACTTGATATTAAATAATGCCCTTTATCAAGGATAACGTATATACTGTATGATCCACATAACACAAGCCAATTATAGTGCTATCAGAACCATTCCTGACCAGCAATAAGGGGTTGATTTGCTAAATGCAAATAAACAGTTCACTTGCAATGGAGGTTGCTTCATATTTTTTTTTACAAAAAAAACCCAATCACATGCAAGTGAAATTAGAAAAAAAAAAAAAAAAAATTTTTGCTTGAACGTGATTGGATGATGGGAGTCAGCAAAGCTCAACTTCATTCAAGCTCTGGGGATAATTCCCTTGCAAAGTACATGTTCCTTTGTACAGTGAAAAGTTTATTTGCCTTTAGTTAATCAACCAAAGAATCTTGATTTCCTTGCATGTCGAGCCTTAATGTTTTTTTTTTATTATGGCTGTCTAGGAGGTGATACCCGGGGCCCATAAAAAAGTCACATATTAACATTAGTACCACCTCCTATGTTCTTTTATGATAAGATGATAGATCCTTGTGATGCCCACTTTTTTAGAATGTGTTAAAATGGCTACATCGTTGTAATTTGATGGGTCTTGTCAATGAAAACAGAACAACAAAAAAACAGTTATTTATTGTTTGCCTAGTGTAATTTGAAAAATTATTATTTTGTTTTCCACTCATGTGTAAACGAAATATCCTGACTTTATTTTTCTTTTTTTTTTTTTTTTTTTTACAGCATCAGTAGAAGAAGAATCTGCAGCTACAGGTAGGAGGATGATTTCTAATCGATCCCAATTTGGGACTTGTAGGAAAAGGCTGTCTTAAATAGGCAAATCTTTTAATCAATTAGAAAGGGACTTACTGTGACTTTTTTTACTCTATAAACGTTGCCATTATGGAATAGAAGAAGGTAATTGATCATATGCAAAAATAAACAGGAGTTAACCCATACCTCGCCATTTAACACAAGTAATCATAGTGTATAAACTATGGGGCTGTTTTACTAAACCTGGAGAGTGCAAAATCTGGAGCAACTGTGCATGGTAGCCAATCATCTAACTTCAGCTTGTTCAATTAAGCTTCAACAAAAAAAAAACCTGGAAGATGATTGGTTTCTATGCAGAGTTGCAGCAGATTTTGCACTCTCTAGTTTTAGTAAATCAACCCCAATACTCAGTGAGCTTAATATAACTATGATTACTCCATGCAACCAGGTGTGCCCTAGCAAATATCCTGTTTTTTTTTTTTTTTTTTCCTCACACATGTTTGGGTATTCAAACTGATTGCAACTTCACCTTAGTTATCCCATATTTGAACTCTTTATGAGGTTAAATTAATAATTAATTTATTTAAAAAAAAAAAACATTTTTAAGGTTTTTTTTTTTTTTTCTTCAATTTTTTAAGTAAACCAAGCCCACTGGGTCATTGGAACCAATTCAGCTCCAGAAGCTTTTACCCCTTTCATGACTATCATTTTTTGCTATATAGCTCTGTGCTGCTTTAACTGTTAATTGCACAGTCATGCAACACTGTACCCAAACAAAATTTGCGTCATTTTTTTTTCACGCAAATAGAGCTTTCTTTTGGTCGTATTTTCTCACCACTTGGGTTTTTATTTTTTATTATATAAACAAAAAAATGACTAACAATTTTGAAAAAAATACAATATTTTTTACTTTCTGCTACAAAGCATATCATATCCAATAATTAAAAAAAAAAATCGGATTTCATCATAAATTTAGGCCAAAATGTATTCTGCTACATGTCTTAACCCAGTGGTCATCAACCCTGTCCTCAGGGCCCACCAACAGGCCAGGTTTGCAAGATAACTGAAATACATCACAGGTGATATCATTTGCTGCTCAGTGATTGCAGTATTCTAGTCTGCATCTCCCCAAGGTAATACATAAAACCTGGCCTGTTAGTGGGCCCTGAGGACAGGGTTGGTGACCAGTGTCTTAACCAATAAATGTATATTGATTGGTTTGCGTGGAAGTTATAGCAGCTACAGACTATGGTATATATACTGGAATTTTTATTTATTTACTATACACCGTCACTGTACTAATGACACTGGATGGGAAGGGGTTAACATCTCATGGTAATCAAGGGGTTAAGTTTGTGCCTAACAAGTGTTAATGTGTGTATCATGTGCTGCTTTTTACTTAAAATCTCTTTGTTCCTTCTCCCTAAATACAAAGTGATAATTCCTTCAACACAGGGCTGTGATTGGACACAGTCGATCAGCAGGTCCCAGCCATGGGTCATTGGCCAGGACCTGCTGACAAAAGCCAAGTGTGTGTAAACACAGCGGGGGTCTGCTGCACGTGCCCTGTACCCGGAAGAGGCCATACAGGTACATTACTGTGCTTGTAGGAGCCACCTATCCGCAGTACAATGCAGACAGGCGGTCCTGAAGAGGTTAAAGCAAACCTGCTTTTTCTTATGCAGCAGGTTTGCTTTAATAAATCCCTCCCATGTAGTACACACTCACCTCCCCTTTGCTCCCCACAGCTTCATTCAGCTACCAGGAGCAACAAAATATAAATAATACTTCCAGATATGGAGGAGCAGGTGATATGCTCCATGTGACCGTGTTGGTGGTTGGTGATTACACCCTTGTGTAAGCTCCGACTTAAGCATCATAGTTATTACACATTGTTTCCTTTACTCACTTGACACGTAGTAGGGGAGGGAAGGTAAGCATGTGCAACTGGGTGAGGGCATTCTGCTTTGCCATGAATGAGAACGCACAAGTTCCACATTAAAAGTTACAGAGAGGAAACCTTTGAGGCACTAGAAGCTATTTGCTGTTGCAGACATCTACTCGTATACATTAAGAATCAAGTTAGGAAACTGAACGTTGGTAGCCATGCAAAAGCTGCATTGAAAGGATTTTTTTTCAAAAGGAGCTGCGCACCCAATAAAAGCAATCCACCTGAATATTCCACAGCTGTCTTTGCACAATACCTTCTAATGCAGTATCTGGAGAGACACAGGTATTTCTTCACTTAGCTTTGTTGCTTGCTCATCTATATCTGCCCTTTTTAGAGTGAAAGGGCAACTGATTGAAATTTCCTAGCCGACTACTATTAAGAATGAAGATGGAACATCTGCTGTAGAATTAATGCTTGTCTGATATGAGCACACAATTTTATGTACTTATCTGAAGAAAAATATTTTTATTTTACCAGTCCTAATATGAACGTATATATTAGATGTAGAATGCACTTAAAATATGTACAAGTTTTAGCGTAAAAGGTTATATTAAAATGAAAGCTTACCTTTGCAGCTTAAAACACAATACATATTGAGTATACATGCAATTTATAAATATAAACAGTGCAGCGCAAATATACATATGACAGTTAAGCATTAACATACTCTTTTTAAAACAGTCCCCAGCCCAATAGGAAATATCATAGGAAATATAATTGAATAGTAATATATTCCTGTGAGAGATTATCAGATGCACCGACACCTTAGGTTAATAAGCCCACTACCAGCACACAGATTGCTCGCTCACCTCAAGATATTGACCCCGAACCAACAGGATGGTCAATAAACACTTGTTCCCACTATCAGGGGATGAGTAATGCCAAGTACAAATGATCTGGATGCTCACATCCGGCCTAATCAGGATAAAAAATGTAAGAATTGAAGTGCTCTCCATTTGGTAATAAAATTCACGCTTTAATACATTAAAATACTTATAAGAAATTCCTCTTGTTCCCAACATAAAAATAGTGTACAACTCCAAACGCCAGACCAACTCATTCGGATAGCAATGGGTGACGTCACAGATCACGGCTCCTCCTCCCGTAAGCGTTATGTCCTACGGGACTTCATCAGCGGGTGGAGCCACAGCGTCACCCCCTTCATGTTATAGAGCACTAGCAGCTATGGAACAGATAGATGCTAAGGCTGCTGCACAGCCACATTTGCTAAAACTACAGCCTTCTCATACATAATAGATCCAGAACAGGATAAAGCAGCACTTTTTTAAAAAGGGGGCTATTAATAATAATAATAATAATAATAATAATAATAAATAATAATTAGCAATGCCACAAAGTCCTTAACACTCCCTTTAATCTGGATCTGGGAGGCAACAGAAATGTTCAAAAGCATTTTGCTGCACATTAATTATTTAGATCAACATTTTTGACACCCGCGGCTATCTGTTACAAAACACCATAAGGTCAGCATATAAATATACTTAAAATTAAAATTACAGCCTCCAAACCATGCAATAAAGGGTATAGACAAAACCTCTTATGCTTATGTCACAATGGTCCCTTAACTGATAACATAAAAACATATATAAAAAAGAAACTATATATACCATAGCATAGAGGGGAGACAATAAACTAATACCAACTACCTGTCTGAAATAAAACAGTTCAGATTGAACTCTATGTTCAATCCCAAAGGATTAAGGACCTTAGTTTCAAAGTTCCAAAAAGATTCCCCTTGACTTAGGCACCTAAGGAAATTATCCCCTCTCCAATGCTTGTTTCCACTCTTTCCACTCCCCAAAATCTTAAAACCTGTCATGACACATCCTGATGTTTTTAGAAACATTGTGCGATCTAAGGCCTTTTTTTATATTATTTACATGCTCTCCTATACGTATACTCAGTGCCCTAGAGGTCTTACCAACATAATGGAGGCTGCAATCACACTCTAGCATGTTGCGTACTGCAAGTGGTAAGGTCCTTGATCTTATAGTTCTTGTTGATAACCAAAGAAGAAAATTCTTTATGCCCTTTATTATTACTTCTTGAATGTCTACATGCTGAGCACCGTTCACACTCATAGAAGCCAGACAAAAAAGAGAACAACTGATTCTCTTTTACTATAGGGGGATCCACAACCCCAGAAGCAATCATATCTCTGAGAGTGGGGGCCCGTCGGTAAATAAATTGAGGACGTGCAGGGAAAACAGGTCCTAGGGTCCGGTCCTTCAACAAAATCCCCCAATGCTTGGTGATGATCCTTTCTAATTTCATATACTGTAAATTATAATCCATCACCATTTTGTATTCATGTTATTTCTCCTTTAATTTTTTGGGACCTGAAATCAGGAGATTCCTATTCAAGGACATTTCCTATTGGGCTGTGGACTGTTTTAAAAACAATATGTTGATCCTTAACTGTCATATGTATATTTGCACTGTACTGTTTGTTATTTAATATTGTTTTGTGGGGCTTTGTGAAATTATCCTTGGTGTTCAGCTTGCAAATTTTAATTGTCTGTAACCTCAGGGTTGCACTGATTGAATTTTTTGTTTTGAATTTATAAATATAACTTAATTTAAATTATATTCCATCTTCACATATTTTAAATGACTTTTTTGTTTGAGTAGTAACGTTTCCTTTTATTTCTTTTTAGCTTTATGTGGTAATCCTTTATATCGTCGCTATATATACTTAAAGTGGATGTAAACCCAATGTCATCCTTTCTAAACTACTGCCATAAGGGTTATCTATAAGGATACAGTATACACGCCTCCTGCATGTATCTTTACCTGTCAAATGTCTCCCCTCTGTCTGTTATTAGACCCGAAAAACTGCATATTCTGTGGGTGGGTCTGTTGTCTGGAGCTTGGTGGGTGGAGTCATGATGTCAGTAGACTCCCCACCCACCTCTACGCTCCTTGTCAATATGCATTTTCTCCTGTTTATTTCTAACACTGAACTTCTGCTGAAGTTCTGCTATGATCTCTAACATCCAGTGAAAAGACAGGAAAGTAACCACATGACTTCAGCATGCCAAATCATACTGAGGTGTGGAACAGCCAATCCTTGCAGAGCTGCTGAAGAAAGGAGTGGGGGAGGGAATTAAAAAATAATCCCTGTGTCTTAGGCTGTCACTCACAGCAAGGGGGAGTATTTGACAAAGTTTTTCTCAGTTTGTCAAGATTTTTCTCACTGAACAATAAAAGAGGATTGCTCAGAGATGGATTAACTCTGTATGGCAAGACTGGGCTGAAATGATAGGAAATCTTATACTCTACAGTATGATATAAAAAAAAATTAAAAAATTTCGGGTTTACATCTACTTTAGTACCTTCCCTATGTATACTTGTCTTTTGGGATTACTATGAATTACATTCCACCATCAGCTTTGTTTTAATACAGGGGTGCATTATGGGTTTACAGATCACCAATGGCTAGATGGACAAAACAGAGTATACAAAGGTGGAAGAAATAAACACACAAAAGGTGAAAAATTGTTCATATTTCTGATTTCCTTTGACTTTAATGGGGAAGAAGAAAGGATTGCCCTCTAGCCCTCATTTTGTTTGTGTTTGCTGTGGAGCCTATAGCTGTCAGGATCAGGCACAGTTAAAAGTTTTGTTTTGGGGGAATTTAAGGATTAATAAAGGATTACTCAGAAAAAAAATAGATCCATACACAGAAGACATACATCTATGCTTGTCAGACCTAGAGCCTTCCATAAACAGTGCTCTGAAAGATCATTTGTGTAAAGTGAATTGATCTAAATCACTCATTCTTCTAGCTAATCAGTCTTCCTTAATGTGAATCTGTGTTCAAGCTATGGAAGTCAACAGTTTCCATATTCCAAAAAAGTAGTAAAACTCTTTATTGTTTGGAAAAAAAAAACCTATTTAAAGCCCTCAATCTCCCCTGCAGCTGCAAGCACTGTGGAGCAATTAATCCTCAAAATACAGAGCAGAATCACTGAAACTGCCCAAGTAGCTCTTTGACAACTCAGCTTCCACTGCTTGCCTCTTATAGTTCACCAGCTCTGTGTTAGAGATTTCAAGGCTGCCAGTTCACTATTGGTGGGGGGGTGGGGGGGGGGCACAGTGAGCTTAGGTGCTAGGAAAACAGTTCTTGACAACTTCAGTGCTTTTACTGTGAACTTTGAGGATGCATTGCTTCACAGTGGCAACAGCTACAGAGATCAGAGCTTGTTTAACCCCTTCCCGCCGACCGTACGCACATATGCGTACTCGGCTTTCCGGGGTTATACCGGGATGATGCCCGCAGCTGCAGGCATCATCCCAGTACCGTTGTTTACAGCGGGCGATCGGCTACCCGTGTATAACAACCGATGCGGCTAAAAGCCGCTCGGCTGTTATACCGGAGGAGCGGGAGGGGACATCCCCCCCTCCCGCCGCCTCCCGCCGCTGTTACCGGGCCTCCCGTGCGATCGGGGGGCCCGGAGTCCATTCGGCTGCCTTCGGCGGCTGGGGGCGGGCAGGAACGAAGCTGCGAGCGGCTTCGTTCAAGCCTTCTTGTTGTAAACGCGGAAGCGACGTCATGACGTCACTTCCCGTTTACTCGGCTGCCAATGGCGCCGAATTTAAAAAAGTAC
Organism: Aquarana catesbeiana; assembly: GCF_042186555.1. Classification (NCBI taxonomy): domain Eukaryota; kingdom Metazoa; phylum Chordata; class Amphibia; order Anura; family Ranidae; genus Aquarana; species Aquarana catesbeiana. Next base: position 151,944,495 of record NC_133324.1, on the reverse strand, counting down.
ACAGTATTCAGAATCGCTGTTTTCGGTGATCTGAATACTTTGAAGTGTAAAGGAGGGATGGGGGGTCTTTTAGACCCCCCATCCCTCCATAAAGAGTACCTGTCACCACATATTACTGTCACAAGGGATGTTTACATTGCTTGTGACAGCAATAAAAGTAAAAAAAAAAAAAAAAAAAAATTTAAACACAATTTATAAAGTACAAAAATAAATAAAATAAATAAAAAAAAAAAAATTTTTAAAGTGCCCCTGTCCCCGCAAGCTCGCGCAGCGAAGAAAACGCATACGGAAGTCGCGCCCGCATATGTAAACGGTGTTCAAACCACACATGTGAGGTATCGCCGCGATCGTCAGAGCGAGAGCAATAATTCTAGCCCTAGACCTCCTCTGTAGCTCAAACCTGGTAACCGTAAAAAATTTTTAAAGCGTCGCCTATGGAAATTCAAAGGTACCGTAGTTCGTCGCCATTCCACGAGTGCGTGCAATTATAAAGGGTGACATGTTTGGTATCTATTTACTCGGCGTAACATCATCTTTCACATTACACAAAAAAATTGGGGTAATTTTACTGTTTGGATTTTTTAAAATTCATGAAAGTGTCACTTTTCCAAAAATTTGCGTTTAAAACACCGCTGCACAAATACCGTGTGATAAAAAATATTGCAACAATCGCCATTTTATTCTCTAGATTCTCTGCTAAAAAAATATATATAATGTTTGGGGCTCTAAGTAATTTTCTAGCAAAAAATACGGATTTTAACTTGTAAACACCAAATTTCAAAAATAGGCTTAGTTATGAAAGAGTTAAGACCATTTGCTACTTGTTAATAATATGTAATTCCTTGAATATCCATAACCTGGTCACTGACTCACTTTAAAGTGAACCTGTGTTCAGGGCCAGGTTGGGATGTTCGCCCTGGGCTTTAGATGACCTTGTCTCAGCACTTCCTGAGTTATACCCATGTACAGATAAATGAACTCAGCTAAATTAACTCAAGTATATATACTGTATACTATACTATACCTAGCCTTGCAAAAAGTTTGTCATTTTGCTCTCCTTTTTGCCCTAAAACTATAACTTCATCCCCTATAGGTCTGCCCCATTATCCAGGATTAGTATCAGAACACTTCCTCCTACAGTAGGTGATATGGCGGCACTGATGTGTCCAGATTCATTACAAGTAGACTCCATCAGATAGCTGATCTATGAATACAAAAACTTTAAATTAAACAAAAATATGAAATAGATGGTGAAATTATACAACCATGTGATCCAGTGACCAGCACACCCTGATAACACTGTAGGCTCTTCAATCTAATAATTCTAGCAATCGCCACCCGTATTACCAATCATAGTCCGTTCAGTATGTTTAGCATCATGTGTCAGTTGGCCAATGGGCTTTCTGATAGCCTGCCCAGTGGCCAACTGAAGGAGTACACATGGCAAGCTGACGACGCTGCCTCTAATTGCGAAGAATATAAGTAGACAACCTACTGATACCAGAGTATTCAAAACTATCTAATATGTTGCATCTCAAAGCGTGGGATTATTTTGTACATTCATTTACAAAAAAATTAAAAATTGCACATTCTTTGTGATATTCACCATTTATAATTTTGTATCCACAATCTAAGACTAACCTATCTAGCCCAGTAAAGGAGAAATCGCTATACATACCTTTTCTGAAGCTAATCTGGTCCGGTCTCCAGTGGTGGAAGCTGTGTGCAGGAGAGGCAGCCGACAACGGCTGGTAAATGCCTGGGAAGTGACATCACCCATGGGGCTTCTTCTTCTTTACAGGGCTAGATAGGTTAGTCTTAGATTGTGGATGCAAATAGATTTACAGATTTTAATTGTAGGGTGAACTTCTACTTTAATTAATTAATCTAAAGAGCCATATGTATTATTACTTGAATCTTGGTGTCATTTGTGTCTTACTGTCAGATCTGTGCAATAATTCAGCATGAAACAACTCCTATACCAGCGATGGTGAACCTTGGCACCCCAGATGTTTTGTAACAACATTTCCCATGATGCACATGCACTATGCAGTGTAGTTGAGCATCGTGGGAAGTGTAACCGCACAATTTCAAAGCAGCATGTCCATGCAACTTCGGATGCGACTTGAAAGACATCTGTGCGGCTTCATGCACAGACGTATATTGAAATCGCACCCGAAATCAGCAAATGTAGTGCAGGAACTACTTTTGTAAATTGGTGCGGCACCGCAAAGTCAGTGTCGCACCATTTGGAATGCTGTCAAAGTCGGCAATAGGCTGCGACTTGTCATGCCAATTTGACCTGTCAAATCGCATGACAAATTGGTTCAGTGTGAATTTGGGCTTCTTTTGACAAATGCAAGCTTACTGGCTGTGATGCTACATAGTTATATAGTTAATCTAGTTGAAAAAAGACACAAGTTTATCCAGTTCAACCAACACAAAAAATAAAAAACACACATACACATACAAATAGAAAACCTCTATATACACTATCCTATACCTATAATTGATCCAGAGGAAGGAAAAAATAACAATGGCTTCACTCATTTCTGAGGTACGGATCTGAAGCAAGTATGCAGAAGCCCTGACTTCCCTGCCTGTCACTGGAACCGGATTCCTCACTAGAAGAAATCAGCAAGATAGGAAGTACATGTTTTCACTGAGTTGTATAGTCATAGTCTTACTTTGTGAGAAGGAGCATAAAGCACAACCATTGTATACAGTGGCGGCCCGTCCATGCAAGGCGCTGGATGCATGGATTCCAACTGGGTTTTTTTATTTGAAGCACATGATTAGAGCCTGAGGCTCTAATTGGCTTCAAAAAAGGGTGGGCTCTGGGCACAGAGCACTGCGCCATGAGCCCACCCACTTGTGTGACAGCAGCAAATTAATATTAACTATTGTCTTCCTGATTCTCCTCCCGGCCAATCAGGAAGCAGGTACTGAGACCCGATTGGCCAGGCAGTCTTAGGACTTACAATCGTGTCTCAGGACACACCAGCCACACTTCCTGTTCAGCCCGGAAGAGAAGCAATGGCCTGGCTCTGCATTCCCCCTGCCTCCTAGGTTAAGGTTAGTCCCGCTGCCTTCCCATCCATCTCCCCGGGGGGGCGTGGATGGCGTTAGTTTATATGTAGCACCAGCCCCCACTGATTGTATAGTAATGCAAAGTAGGAAGCAAAGTCTGCATATTTAACAAAAATCGGGAACTGGCACCATATACATATATAATTACACATTATACACAGAACCAAGGTTTTTTAATGAAAAATTTCACGTCTAGCATTTTTTAGATTTTTTTATTGGTCCAGCTTGGCTAATATACCTATGCATATACTATACCTGTGGGATCCCTCTAGAAGCTGGAAATCACTGTAGTAGACATCGCTACTCCAGTGATCTCCACTAGCTTCTGGGTCCTATGCTGAGCGTCTGCCTTGCTGTGTTGTGAACACAGGAGGTCTGCATTTTGGCATGGGCACCATTCAGAGATTGCTTTGCATTTTTTTCAATGAAAGCAAAGCATTCGCTGATTGGATGGAACAAAGAGGTGGGGCAGGGGTACCATGCTTTCCATCTCATTTAATTCGAGAACACTTTGAATTAATTGAGAAAATGCGATACATTCCCTGAATGCCATCCATGCCAAGCAGCCAACTTCCTGCGTTCAGAATGCAACAGGACAGCTGTGGGTCATGGGACTCAGAAGCTAACGCAGTTCACAGGAGTAGTGGTTTTTACTACAGTGATTTCCAGCTTACACAGGCATCCCACGGGTATGGTACATACATAATTACATTGGCCCCAGCTGGTTTATGTAAAAATGCTATACCTGGAATTCTACTTTAAAACATTATCAAATGTTGATGGTATCACTTACCTCAAACTGGTTTCTTTTATACATTTTTCTAAAAATTCTGAAAATATTCTACTTTACCTTTAAGCACTCTATTAAATGTAACAGTTCTCATATAAGTAACAACAGAACTCGCGTACTTTTGTTAATGTTGTCTTAGAAGAATCAAGCAAGTCTACCCATGCAGTTATGACAGTCATAGAGGGAGATTATATCTGCGTGGGTGAGCCAAAACACTAGCCTTCCCAGATTAAACTGTTTATTAATGAACTTAATCAGATCAGTGATTCTTGTCTTCAGTATTAGATACAAGATACTGATCATATGGTGTCCTAATTTATGCAGGCAGTCATTGACCATGCACATTCAGTTATTAAAAACATTAGCTTTTATGGTTTTAAAGATAATTTAAAAAAAAATTTTGGCAATAAACTGAACTGAGAAGGATTTTGTTAGGGAGTTAGAGAAGAACATGTTTTAGGTTGCTCTGTGAGTATATCAAGGAACCTTGCAGATCAGCTGTGGTTGTGACAGCCATGCACAATGGTTACTGGTTATTCCATAAGAAATGACCAGACCCTCAAATGTCCTTTCTCTAAAAAAGAGAAAAAAGGAATAATCTGAAGGTTTTTCATTGTGTCCAATCAACATACAGCTAGCTGGCACTGATCAACTGTGATCCTTTTCAGTCCTTTCAAAGTGAAATTATCATAAACTTGCATGCATAATCACTCACTTGATGTGAAAATTAGGGCCCTGAACTTATGTTAAAACATTTTAACTTTGTAATGATGACCTTTAAAAAAATCCAAGAATAATCTTTAGCCATAAAACAGGTGTCAGTGAAGTGTGCTAGGGTCCAAGCTAGCATATTCTTCTAATGCACAAATTTAAGAAATAAAAGGAAATATTTGCAGTTGACAAGAATGTGCTTTTAGTGCAAATTAATAAGACAGTTTGCTATCCCATTTAAAGTAAAAATTTTATACTATAAAAATTACAACTTTTAAATTTCTGTAAAGTGTAAGAGAAAATTAGTGCCCGAGTCAATGTGCCCAAAAGAAGAATGATAATTCCATATTTTATTGCAAAAAATGAATTTTTGTACACTAATTTATTTCTGCTTAGATTAAAAACTGTTATTTTAAAGCTTTTGGGTTTTTCCTTCCCTAATAATGCCTGCAATGAAGGACAAGGACTTTTCCTGACTGCCTTCTTACTTTGAATAGATGTAAAATCTTTAAAAAATAGTATTTAGTTAAAGATTTACATCTATTCAAAGTAAGAAAGCAGTCAGGAAAAGTGCTTATACTTAATTGCAGGAATTATTAGGTAAGGTAAGGAAAAACCCAAAGCTTTAAAATAACAGTTTTTAATCTAAGCACAAATAAATTAGGGTACAAAAATTCATTTTTTCCATAAAAATATGGAATTTTCATTCTTCTTTTGGGCACATTGACCCACACATTTGGGCACATTGACCCAGGCACTATTTTTCTCTTACACTTTACAGAAATGTAAAAGTTGAGTTTTTTATAGTATAATATGGCCCTACTTCAACCATACCACTTATTTAAAAAACACACCCATTTACAGTATAATGTACAAAAGCACAGCAAGCAGGGCACTATTTAAACATATGGATTGAATTAAAAAAGGGAGGGGGAGTCATGTGAGTTTCCTCCTGTCCTTTTCTCCTGTCACAGAGTTCTCTATTTAAAGTTAAACAAAGAGAACTCTGTGTGACATTGTAGGATGCACACCACAGTCTGTGGGGTCTAGTGGAACACAGATAGCGTCTCCATTGTAAATAGGTTGCTTGGTTTGCTAAAACAGTATTTTTCATAAACAATTGGTATTTTTTAAATAAAATAATTATGTTCACCTTTTTTTATACATTGTTTCATCACAGTGGTGCTGATCTCTTTACACACTAGTTTACCCCTCTCCATTAGATCTGTGTTCTTCAGATGCTTTTCATAAGAAAACCATCAAGTATGGTTTACTTGGACAAATATAGTATTACCCTGCACCTTATTTTGAATACATTAAATAAGGTGCGCACAAGTTTGAACTTTGGCAGCTACAAATAAGAGCCTAAACTATGAAGGTCAGTGGTTTAAACTATGTTCAGGGGCCGTTGTTGCAAATCTGCCCCTATCTACTTAATGTTTATGGGATTGTTCCTCAAGGAGATCGGTGAGGGTAGGACTAGGCATCTTTGGCCTCACGGGCAGAGACAACCAAATAGCCTTCTCATATCAGGGACAGATTTCTGTGGGCTAAAGAAAGCGAACTACTTAAAGTAAAACCGTGGTTGGTGGGTGTTCCTGAATTACATTGTTTATTTGACACACTTTCAAATATCCTCCACTATTAGCTTTCTTTGCAGCTCTCCGCATTCCGTCACATAACCTATTACAATGGAAGTTGGTGCTAAAAGACGTGAATCTGCCAAATTCTGTGATTGCAGGTTGCTATATATTTCCCAGCATGTATCACTGACTGTGGGTCTTGGTCTATTGACGCCTGAAGGGTGAATCATCTCCATTCAGGGCAACCAGTCCAAGATATTTTATTGTATTGTTCAGAAGGACAAATACCTCCATTCCCTGGTTCAGCTTTCTCTCTAAGGTGCTGAGGAATTGATTGCAAATAAGTAAGCTCTAAATACAAAGGTGTGAGGGTTTCATTTTTGGATTGTTCTTAGAGGCATGCCATTAGGTTGACCAAATCACCAAGCATAAACCATTACATCTTGGGATTAAATGACAGTGTGTATCTTTAAAATAATTCCTTTATTGCCTTTTATCAAATATATCACCTTAGTGTGACTTTTTAAAAATGTGTCACCTAGAAGCATTTGTTAGATTTATGTTTTCATTGCTCAGACATCTCAAGCTGAATCAGATAAAGCCATCAAGCCGTATAGTATATTTTACATCTGTTCTAAGCATAGATATTGTCAGCTTGACCATGAGATGCTGCCCTTGAATTTCTGTTGCTTAATACCCAAAGGAGGAATCTGTATCAAACTGCTTTTTGCACTGTTTAATAAACGTTTCACTAAATAATGCTTAAACTTCCATGTGCCTCTGGGAAGATAAGAAAATCTAGCCTGAATTGTATCTTGAAGGAGATTTTGCCTTATGATAGATGGCATATGCATGAGAACAGCATCACAATACTGAATGTGAAAATGATATGCTAATGACACCAAAAGAGTTGATGTCCTAGTTACCAGCATTTGGAGAATGGAAATAACAGGAAGAAAGATAGGTTCTAAACTATATAAAGAACAGATGAAAACCATGTCTCATGGACTAAATTGTGAACAATAAACAAAAGCGTAATATGCTGTAAATAACATGGATAAAATATAGACATGTTATTAGAGCACTGAAACCAAAACAGGTAAAGACTTTAAATCCAGGGGTAAAGACTTTAAATCCAGATTTTAGAGGCAAATCTTTATCAAAGCGGGTATTCTCTGGGTTCCCCATAGTAATCTAAAGAATGTCAGAGGGATAAAAGTGCCAAAGATATAATGTGAGTCCACTAAATTTTTACTGCATGTGTCAGAAGGTCATAAGAGAAGCCAAGGAATTTCAGGAGCTTATGGTAAGCTTAACAGGAATAATTACATCATATCTGAAATAGTGTTTTAGCAAAGCCTCGTGGTACACCAGATAGACAGAATTGTTTTACTGTTTGCTGTTTGTCTAGCATGTTGAGCAGATCTGCTGATACATTATTCAATATATCACATAATTATTCCTGCTCAGCTTACCATGTCAGCCTTGATGAAGGGGGACTGGTGAGTCACCAAAACCCATTGGATTTTCTTGTAACTTTCTGCAAAAAAGATTTATTGGACACACTTGATATGCCTGGCCCTGTCATCCTTCTTACAGGAGAAATACATAAGTTATAGGGCATTAATAACATGGTCGAATACACAGGTTATGTGCTATTCATGACAGTGGCAGAACTACCACCTTAGCCACCATATTGGCACTGTGGGGCCCAGGAGAGAGGGGGGCCCAGTCAGGACAATGAAGGTGAGCTGTCATTTGGGCTCCTTCCACCACCCACTCTTCCGTTACTTTTCTGCGGGGCCACTGACAGTTCTTGTCCCTTCCCTTCCTGCTTCCTCCTATTTCTCTGTATTAGTCCTCATGCATTTTTGACTGACAGTGCTTCTCCCCTCCCAACTGCATGCCTTTTTTCAAATTTCATCTGTTTTTTTAAATGTGAAGCCAGTCGGATGACACGTTGTTTCTGGGAAACATTGCCCTTTGTTCATTTCCAAGTCCTAGGCGTGTGGGCGGCTAATAACGATGACAGCATGATTTGGCTCCACTCCAAGTCCACTCCATGTACTTGTCAGAAACAGAATTCCTGGGCTAACTCTTCAGGTGAGCCATGCCCAATGTTGAAATGGAATGCACTGGTGGAAGAGATGAACAGATAAAAGTGGGTGTAGAGGCAGAGAGGGTCGCAGTGGTGAATAAGAGTACAGGGGTGGAATGGAGTGCAGAGGTGGAAGTGGTTAAAAAGGCATAAGAGAAAGAGATGGAAGAGTTGCAGTGTCCAAAGGGATACAATGGTGAAAGACAGTTGCAGAAGTGAAGGAAGATGCAATGGTGTGATGCACTCTGTGCTGTGCGTGAGAAGGGCATTGTCACCTTCTCCATGCAGGGCAACGTGACAATTCATTTCCAAAAAGGCCTCCCCCTGACCTCCCTATATTTGCATTACCATTATCCCTTGCCGCTCCCTCTTTCTCCACAGCTGGAGTGAAATCACTGATGTCAGCGATGTGATAGTGCTTGGGCCTAGAAATTGGCTCCTTGGCATGAGCACTGTCACAGGAGGGAAGGTCACACGCACAGTCATACCCAGAAGTGCGGAGGGTTCTATAGATTGAATGGTAATACAGCACACTTAGCTACAAGATGTGTGCTTATCGTACAGGAACATGCGCATTAGTGCAACACTATGGTGTGAACAGGCCCTATAACATTTCCTCCCTACTTCTGTATTTGCTGCATATTTTTTTTATTGTTAAAAATAATAGCAGTAGCTCAAGCCTTGTTCCACATTACAGTAGTAATTGGGGTGATGTCAATGGCATTTTTTTATTTGGTTGGGGAAAAGGCCACATAAAAATTTTGCTATGGACCCTGTGATTTCTAATGACACCCCTGATTTAAAACATAAAGGGATATACATTCAAAGCGGAAGTAAACCCATCCATTTATCAGTTTCATTTCCAGCACGTGCCAGAAATGTAACACTCCCATTGGTTGTGCTCTCAACCAAACTGTCAGACCATCCAATGGCTGGTGTCATAACTGATCCCACTTTTATCTTCACATGTGCAGCATCATGGCAGTTGAAGATTAAACAGAGCCCAAGATGGCAGCTTCCTTGGCTGAAAACGATAGGCGGGTTTACTTACACTTTAAGGTTTTAGTTTGATGTCCCATGCAACAATCTGCAGACATGGGACTAAATATAAATGAATTAACAAGAGGTACTTATGTAGAAAAGCCCAACTCTAGTCTAAACCTTGCTTCTAGATTTGGATAGAGCAGGGAGGTATAGAACCTCTGTCAAGTATTAGGTGTTGTTTGTGTTCCCATTAAGATTTTTCAGATTTTAAATGTTGTCTATAACCCTTCCGAGGGAGTGAGGGAAAAATCTATTTAATAAGGTCACAGACAGCAACATATATTGTCAGAGGCTATGACCTTTCTCACTATACTGAAAAGTTGTTTTTATCGCTGCCTATATCCCCATGGTGGGATTTCTCTTTGCTCTGTCTGAAACTTGTCAAAGACATGAAAATGGAAAGATTTTCCTTCACTTCCTGTTCTGTCTGACACCTGTTAGATAAACAGGAAGTGACAAGAAATCTCCCAAATGGGAACACAGAAAGCAATGAAAATTGACAAAGGTTCCAAAGTTTCCTTACAGTATCTAAAACTAAGAGAAGTCTTGGCTGTATTGGGCTATTATCCTTTGTAAACAATGAGTAAACATAACTAGACTAATACAGGCTGCTGATTTTAAACTAATTATTGAAAACTGTTGCCTTATTAGACAGTGCAGCAGAAGATACACACATACAAGTTGCAGCATGGATAAGAATTCACAAGATAAACTTCCATTCTTTCACTGATATTCGGAATATGGTAAAATCAACCTGCGCTAATGAGCAATATGTGATGGAAAAGTGTATATATACAAAAAAGTGTAGCTGCAAAAAAAAAAACTCCAAATATCTATGAAGTGACAAACATGTAAACAAACTAAATTGCGCTAGCAAAAAAAACAAACTTTTCCTTAGTAAAAAAATTAATTAGAAGTGCTTAAAGAACACAATATGTGTATAAACAATGAGTGCATAAAATACTTATACAAAAGTGGAGAAAATATGTCAAAGGTCAGTGATCATAGGTAAAAAGCCACTCATAATCCGTCCATAATAATATGAATCGTTTTAACCAGAAAGCAAAAAAGTCCACTTCATGTGTTTCATCACCACACACTAAGGATTGGTACGCCAAGATACTTCTGATCAGATGTGCATTGATAGCGGTGAAGGAAGTAATAGATGTGCGCTTACCCCAAAAGATGGACCTCCCCTGTGGCAAGGTCTTATCAGCTTGCAGATTTCGCCCTCTGCAGGGACCAGCTGTTAATCTCCTGGTCTTGGCAGCGTGTACCGCCGACTTCCGTATGGCTGGGATGGTCCCACTATTCCAATCTCAAAGGGGGGACTAAGTTTTATGTGTTGATCTTGTCTTGGCCTCTTGCTATTCTGACTTTTGAAGCAAAAGATCAACACATAAAACTTAGTCCCCCCTTTGAGATTGGAATAGTGGGACCATCCCAGCCATACGGAAGTCGGCGGTACACGCTGCCAAGACCAGGAGATTAACAGCTGGTCCCTGCAGAGGGCGAAATCTGCAAGCTGATAAGACCTTGCCACAGGGGAGGTCCATCTTTTGGGGTAAGCGCACATCTATTACTTCCTTCACCGCTATCAATGCACATCTGATCAGAAGTATCTTGGCGTACCAATCCTTAGTGTGTGGTGATGAAACACATGAAGTGGACTTTTTTGCTTTCTGGTTAAAACGATTCATATTATTATGGACGGATTATGAGTGGCTTTTTACCTATGATCACTGACCTTTGACATATTTTCTCCACTTTTGTATAAGTATTTTATGCACTCATTGTTTATACACATATTGTGTTCTTTAAGCACTTCTAATTAATTTTTTTACTAAGGAAAAGTTTGTTTTTTTTGCTAGCGCAATTTAGTTTGTTTCACTGATATTCATCTTATAGTTAAGGACTACAGTAACTTCATGATTTCCACATTTTCAGGCCTAGTCTTCTACCCTTAGTGTTGGCTATTTCAATAACTGTCAAAATGTAAAGAAAATGTATGTGACCCTCAAATCTTCTAAATAAACTGTGCTAGTTAATAATTATTAGATGTTAGCACCTTTTTGGGAAACTGTCCTGCAGATTGTGCACCCAATGGCAGCGAAGATAAGACACACACCATCCTGCAATATCTCTGGAACATCAATAGAAATAACAGGACTGCCATGAAGTTGATTTACAAAGAGACAGAGCAAAACTGCAGCAATTAATGATAGCAACCAGTTTCTTTTCTTCATCTGAAATAGGAAACCTGAACTGGCCTGATGTTGCATCAATTTTTCCTCCATCCCCTAGATACAATATGTTTGGCTTTATAATCTCAATAATGGCATTTTGATGGATTGATAGATTTTGATGAGCTAGATCAGTGTATTATTTAAATATATTGTGGAATTATGGCTTTGTATTCGAGGTAGGTAACCACTCAAGTTGGGTCTAGAAACCTAGTACCTTCTGCCAGGCTGGGGCACCTAGCAGAACATACTGGATGGTATGTGTAAAGCTGGCTACACATTATACAATATTCTTGTATAATTTTCCTTAGGCTTTACCAAAACCATATAATATGAGGTCAAACCTAAACACTTTAAAATTGCATGCAGTCAGGCAGGCACTTGTACTACATAGTTGAAGTTAAATCTAAAGGAAATTGAAGAAGAAAATTGTATAATGTATGGCCAGCTTTAGGATTAGAACCTTTGAAAGTTGTGTACTACTGTCTCTTTTCCCACTAGGCAGATTTACTGTCTCTGTTTAGTCTCATGACCACTTAGATAAAAATGAATAAGACGTCCAATATTGTATTTTGTCACCAAAATTGATGATGATGGAACATTTTCCACTAGTTTTTGAAAACTGTTTAAAAATATAATTTCACTTATATCCTGTTGTCGAGAGGTAGCAAATTGAAGTGGATTAAATGTTATTTTATCCAAAAGGTTAAAATGGTGTGTTATCACAAAATATATTCTATTTCATAGTTAGGATAAGTGGACTAGATCAAGATCAGCATTGGAACAAAACTACCTTAATTTAATCACTTTCAAATCAAAATCAAGGGCTAGGGGAGACTTTATTTCACCCAGTAGATTAAAGTTAGAAGGGGTCAGGAACTTTATCACAGTCACTTGTATATTAGGATGGAGAACTATTGACAAAATGTGGTAACCCATAGCAACAATCACAGTAGGGGGAATTTACTAAAACTAGTGCACACAGAATCTGTTGCAGCTGTGCATAATAACCAATCATTTTCTAGGTTTTATTGTCAAAGCTTTAAGGCTGGGTTCACACTGATACAACAAATGCTCCGACATTGGGAGCGCATGTTGCATGACGTATATAAATCAATGGTTCCCTATGAAAGCCATCCTAACTGGTCTGACACAAGTCGGTCCGACTTTGAAAAAGGTTCCTGAGCTACTTTGGTCCAACTTTGATCCTACTTCAGCCCATTGAATATCATTGAAAGTCACTTACCCCAAGAGAGTGACTTCTCATGGACTGACCTTGATCATATTCCATCTGGTTCAGCCAGCAACTCAATATACCTCAGTGAGCATAGCTCCAACCTATCACAGTTGGGAATTACTGATATGTTATGTTTGAATACATCTTCCTTAGGCTGTATAAATGAACTCTGCACTTGTTTATATTTAATACATGACACCCTTCCTGGTCACTAGGAAACTTTTGGACTGTAACTTGGTATCCTGTCTATAAGTCCATACAATTAAAACCATAGGTTTTTGATTGAATGGGTGTGTGCGCAGCTGTGGTCCCCCCACATATGACAATGTTGTCTTTTTAAAGCGGGGTTCCACTCTCTCTGATAATTTTTTTTTTTTTTGCTAATGACATTGATTGCTATATAGCAATAGGGAACTCACCTGCCCCGTTTTTCAGTGACATTGCGTTTTCTTTTTCTTTAATAAAGTAACTTTTAAAACGAACTGTTCATGGTTGTCATCTTGCCTGTGGGCATGTGAAACCCACAGGCATCCTCTTCCGGGATACGGCGCTGCTGATCGACCAGCATGCACCGCCCGTTCTTTTCAGTTCTCGCGCATGCGCATTAGACCGCAATTGGCGCGCCGTGCCTGTCGTAATGACGTCACTCCCACTATGGAAGTCTCTCGAGAACTCTTGCAACAGGCGGCCGCACTGACTCCTGGGAACAATGACACAAGCTCCCAAGAGCCAGTGCGGCTTACAGGAAGTGAGTAATTAGCCGCTCCAGACACGCCCCTAACCGCAGCCTATGCTTCCTGCAGAAAACAAAGACAGCTGGAAGAACAAAGGTAAAGGCTGTAAAAAAAAAAAAAAAAGTGCCGTTTTGTCATTAGGACATTGCGGTAATCAGCTGCAGTTAGTGTAGGAAAATCGGGTGGAGCTCCGCTTTAAATTGTTTTAAAAGGTCATTCACTGATTTCTGCTTTTTTTTGTGTGATTTTTATAGTGCTTTTTTCAATGATATAATATTTTATTCAACCGTGGTGTGCCACTGAAGTGACCTCCTTTGTGGGTTTCTATCCCCCTTTTTTGTATTTGCATGTTTTGGTCACCTGGACTGCACAACATATGCTTTGCGTATGTGGTGATTGGTTGAGAAATTATTATGACTACAATGAATCACTTAATGATAGTGCTTGCAGTAAGTAAAGGAACTGAGGTTCAATGTAGAAAAATGAGGTTCAATGTAGAAAAATGTAAAATAATGCATTTGGGTGGCAAAAATATGAATGCATTCTATACACTGGGGGGAGAACCTCTGGGGGAATCTAGGATGGAAAAGGACCTGGGGGTCCTAGTGGATGATAGGCTCAGCAATGGCATGCAATGCCAAGCTGCTGCTAATAAAGCAAACAGAATATTGGCATGCATTAAAAGGGGGATCAACTGCAGAGATAAAACGATAATTCTCCCGCTCTACAAGACTCTGGTCCGCCCGCACCTGGAGTATGCTGTCCAGTTCTGGGCACCAGTCCTCAGGAGGGACGTACTGGAAATGGAGCGAGTACAAAGAAGGGCAACAAAGCTAATAAAGGGTCTGGAGGATATTAGTTATGAGGAAAGGTTGCGAGCACTGAACTTATTCTCTCTGGAGAAGAGACGCTTGAGAGGGGATATGATTTCAATTTACAAATACTGTACTGGTGACCCCACAATAGGGATAAAACTTTTTCGCAGAAGAGAGTTTAATAAGACTCGTGGCCACTCATTACAATTAGAAGAAAAGAGGTTTAACTTTAAACTACGTAGAGGGTTCTTTACTGTAAGAGCGGCAAGGATGTGGAATTCCCTTCCACAGGCGGTGGTCTCAGCGGGGAGCATTGATAGCTTCAAGAAACTATTAGATAATCACCTGAATGACCGCAATATACAGGGATATGTAATGTAATACTGACACATAATCACACACATAGGTTGGACTTGATGGACTTGTGTCTTTTTTCAACCTCACCTACTATGTAACTATGTAAAGGGTTGTATGCATATGAACTTCCCATATCACCATTTCTTACCATTCTGCTGTCCTTGTTCTTATTGTGATTTCATTTTAAAGCATTATCTGATTCTATGCACTATGTGTACATTAAATATTCCAAAGATTGGTCTATATGAAGTAGTACTATGCTGATCTTAGGGAAAAATGGTAGCATTTGTTGGTACTTGGCAGATTGTAAACTATTTGTAAACTATTTTCTATTACATGTTTCACATCTTAATCATTTTTGGGAAACACATTTAAGAGATAAAATGCTAAAAGGTAATAAAAAACATTTGTATTGCAGTATAGCTTTCTGCATGATTACAGTAAAAATAGTTGGTTACAAAAGCATCTGCAGCAGCATTATAGTAATCTTGTAAACATTCACTCTTAAACATTACTTTCAAAGGAAATGTGTATATTATGTGAATTGCATAAATGGATAAAAAGAATGCTGTTACTAATATTGACCACATATTTTGTGCTAAGACAGGAGTTTACCAACATGTGAATACATTACAGGCTATTGCATTTATCAGCTGTAAAAGCCCCTGTGCTGTGTTTAAATTCTGAGACTGTGGATAACAAATGGGAATTAACTGATTTATCAAACGCCACTCTTGGATTCACTGTAGCAACATGCTTGACTGTAAATTAACCTGCCCGGCCATTTCACCGGACTCAGTCCCCGAAGACCAATTCTTTCCTGGCTTTCTGCAGTCCTGCTAAGTCATTAATCAGAGCAGAGCAATCTACTGCTTAATGCGCTGAGCAGAGTGAACGTGCAAATATGATAATCTATAAGTAATTTGTATTTGTCAGAAAAAAAACGTCAAAATAAATTTGCTTGGTCTCTAAAGAATACAAAGGTTTTACACAGCCAATGTTACATATAACCTCCCTTCACTCACATGACAAGTAAAATGTTTTAAACTCATTTATCTAAATATGTGTCATTGAAATGGATGACATTGAATAATGGGAACCAATGACTGTTTATTGTTTAAGTGGAATAAAAGAGATGTATTAAACTTACCATATTCACTAATCATATTGAGTTAAAAAATACTCAACAGTGTAGGTATATATTGTATAATTATTTTATTAAAATGGAATGGTGATTGGCATTGTAGCCTTACTGCTAATTTCCTGTTTGGTTTTTGTTTTTTTGTTTTTTGCATATAGTCTCTACCAGCTAAATGTTTGTAGATCCTCTGTTTTTCTTGTTTTATCTACCAACAGTATCAGACCAGTTACGCTTTTATCTATGACTCTGCTGGAGAGTTTAAGGGCTGGATCACACCAGAACACGCTGCTGGAGAGCCACATTCCGTGTGTGTCTCTCGCACCTTCAGTGACTCTGCTGCCCTTGTGATCTGCTTGTGGATACCAACGTATTGATAATGACATCCCAAACGCAGATCACAAATGCAGTGCATCTGCGGGCACCAAACTACATGGTACTGCAGTACTTCAGGGTTTGATGTGGTGCAGGCATTACTTTTTGCGTGGTCTAATGTATTTTGCAGCCCAATGAATAGGCTGTCAAAGTATACTGCACTTTGAACGTACAAGAATCGCACAGAAACACAAATCCTGATGTGAACAAGCCCTAACGTTCAAAGTGGTTGTAATGGCTTTTATTACCTTAATGCATTCCCCATATTAAGATTAAAAAATGTCCTTGTATCTGTGTCTCACCCCTCTCTCCTTATACTTAAGTGAGCCTGATTTTGATCCAGCGCTGTGCCCTTCTACAGCCTCTCTCTCTGCTCACAGAGGCAGCAGCCTTTGGCTCTTGCTGCTATCAATCAAATTCTACGAGCAGAGATTGGGGGTAGGGACAAGCCATGCTATCTGTTTCTATGGACACAGGCAGCATGGCCCTTGATCGAGCTCGCAGGTGGACCCCGTAGGAAGAGGCTTCCTGTTGGAGGCACACCAAGAAGAGGAGGAGCAAAGAGTGCCAGTGGGGCTCATGGAAAGACGAGGTTTGGGGGCCACCCTATGCAAAACAGAGCAGGTAATTATATTAGGAGGAAACACATACACAATATTGGTATAATGTTCAGCGCTAAACCATCTGATGAAAAAGATTAAAGTTTAAATATTAAATTAGAAAGCATACATCTGCATTCTGATACATGAAGGTGCAACCATGTGAATGGTGAGTGGATTGAAAGTTCTGGGGGATGAACACCTAACAATTTGTCTCTAAAAAGGTCTCTAAATGAAGGCTGTAACGGGGCGCTTCAGGCGCAGGCTGGGAAACCCAATCACTGTGAACAAAAGGAAAGCAAAAGGAGGAGAGAGAAGCACCAAGCCAATCCTTTAAACAGCTTAGGAATTTATTCAGCATAAAAGTATAAAACAACACTAAAAACTTGCAATGAAGAAGGTGAGGCTGTGCTTTTCTGATTGGCCAGACAGCGTGTGGACAGCTCCCCAGTTTGACAGCCCTGGACCACTCCCACCCAGAGACACACAGCCGACATCTCCATAAGGCTTACTGAGGCTCCAGCTGCAGCTAACACACGGCGCTCGTGGATCCCTCAATAGAGACTTCCCGGTGGTCCTCCTGTGCTCCTGTGACACTGCACGTGGAAGCTTTCAACCGCTCTAGCACTCTGCAAGTGCTCCAACATTTTTTCACGCAAGTTTTTAGTGTTGTTTTATACTTATACACTGAATAAATTCCTAAGCTGTTTAAAGGATTGGCTTGGTGCTTCTCTCTCCTTCTTTTGAGCAGGTAAATATAACCTTTTTGTTTTAAAAAAATATTGAAGCTTTACAATGACTTCAACTCTGGGCAAAAAAGCCCTCATTCCCACTCTTTTTTGTCTGTAACCCAGAAAAATGCAGGCTGAGGGCAAATTACAAGTCTGCACTATATTCTGTGGCCTCTCAAGCTGATTGTTCTCCATTGACTTACCATGCCTTTTTCTTTGGGTGGGGACGGTAAACTCAGAGATTTTTCTTCCCCATGTTAGAGCCTCCAGCAAGGAGAACAGTAAGCACGACAGTAGTGACATTATAGAATCTCGCTCCACATTTCCTGAAACCAGCAGTCAGAAGCAGCAGTGCCTTAGATCTTACACTATAGAAATACAGATATGGGAACCTCGCATACCAAGGAGTTCACCACTATTTTTCAGTGGAAAATCACATCAAAAGGTAAATTTTTCAGTGTACTGCTTAGGTACAATTAATATTTATAGCTACGCCTTTAACATAGCAGATCTTCACCCTTTGAATTCAGGCTAACTTTAAACCATCAACCACTGAACCATCAAACACTAGTGAAAAAATATCAGTGCCTGTAGTCTTGTGATCTCTGAGGCTCTTCTTTCAGTAGCTACCAACTGTTCAGCCAACTGGTCTTGTTTCTGCTTCTTGTGTGATGTCACTCTTGAATGCAGCAGGACCCAGTGAGAACCCTGTGAGCTTTTGTGACAGCAGATAGGAGCATACATGTCAGCAGGAGGTGATATGATCATTGCAGACCCCACACTATAAAGCAAAGATAGACCTTGGACCCAGCATGTCATGTAACCAGAATTTAAGGTAAGTCATTGAATTATGTTTTTTTTATATATAGAAAATATAGATTAGGTACAGGAAGGCTGAATGGAAAGTGTTTTTTTTTTCTTGCAGCCCCCTTAGGGACTTGGGCTTATGTAAAAGGTTTAGTTGTGTTCCAAAGGGTAAGCAACACATATGAGCAAAAAATAATCCTTCTGAGGCAAAATGTGACATATAGCCAACATATTTCTAAATGTAGATATCTAAATATCTAAAAAATGTACCAAACCACTGCGCAGATCCATTCACTCTACTTGGCCCTAATGAACTGGTTCCAATATCTTTGTAAACCTTTGAAGTTCACTTAAAAAACTTGTAGAACTTCTGTTCTGCCCTAAAGGCTTGGCCCCTGGGCCACTGGGCCCCTGGGCACATGCTTATGCACCTCTGGTCACTGAGTGAGTAAATCAGCAAAGTTATTTAATTTTTAGGTGGACTGATTAAAAAAAATTATGTTTGTAAATGTCTGAGCTAAAACCTTAAAAAAAATTATGACTTGGTACACCTATAATGCAGAGTATTTTGTGCCTCATAAGGACTACTACTTTTTTACAATGACAGTAGAAACCCATCAATATCTAATGATAATGGGTCACATTCATAATGCTGTACACTGTGACAAAAACATAAACAAGAACTTCTGTTAGTTCCATGACTAGAAGAAACCTTCCAAAGCAAAAAATGCAGAGGTGGACTAATAAGGGGCCAATGAACCACTTTACCAGTTCATCTTTTGATAGAAAAATGCTGGTTAAGCAAACACTTAGAAAGTACACAGCCGTTATATTGCAGTTATAAAGCACATAAAAAACACTATAAAAGCATCTGTGTTGATAATACACATTTACTGCATTTTCTGATGCATTGCTATAACATTGGAAGGTTTTTATCTGTGTATTATCACATTTATTTTGTGCTTGCCTTGTGATTTTTTTATATGCTTTTTCCCAGGGTCAAAGGGTGGAAAAAACCCATGAAACATTCTTGTCACTGTGTAAACATGTCCCATGAGGATACCTTTACATATTCACAGTTCCATTTAGTTTGTTTCTGACATTAAATGCAAAAAGATAAAAAGCAAAAGAAATAGTGTGAATTAGGTGCATGGTGGAACACATGTAGGCCGAGCTTCATGGAAAAGAACTGCATATTTGCTGAATTTGGCCTCCACAATCTAAGTTTAGAATAGTCTCTGGAGCACATGAATACATATTTATATAGCAAAAGGTATAGTAGGTACTCAAAGGGCTTGCACAGATAAACAAGGAAAGTTCCTTTTTCATCTGTGCAAATCCTTTGAATACCTACTATACCGTTGCTTCATTGTTTGTTTTGTATGGACCATCAAGGAATTTATCTTGGAGGGAGTGCTGAAACCAACTTCCTTTGCCCATATATCTGTATACTGTATGTACCCTACAACACCACAGAATATGTTGGAGCCATGTAAGTAAAATAAATAACAATAAATAATACTGTCATTATGATGTCTGTTTTAAATACTCAAAGTAAACCTAAATTCAGTCACTAAAATCACTAAATCACATCTAGCAGGCACAGTCCACTGCTGTCACTAACTGGAACTGGTCCTGAGAAACAATGTACATCTGATGCTGGAGCAAGTGCATGTAGAAGGAAATTAGCTAAAAAAGGTTGGATGAAATCAGCAAAAAGGGTGACAAAATGTGGTATTTTATTGAAAGTTTAGGATTTGGACTTGGTTTTGAGTATATATGCCACACTCACCTTGTAGGGGCCATTGATTTGTCTCAGGTTCCTTTCCCAGATTAGTGCTAAAGCAGTCAGGCACACAGCAACAGTCATTCTTCTGGCTTAATGAACAGTCTAGTGGTTTTCTTTTTTAAAACATTTATCGCTGAATAACTTGGATAAGGCATAAGGAGATTTGGGATACTCCATCAATGCTGAGCAAAAAATTGAGGGCACTCTTCACTATGTTACAGTTACAGTTCCTTTAGCCAAAGGCCAAAGAAAAATGGACAGCACCTAGACACGTTTAAAAATGTCTAACGAAAAATGGACAGCACCTAGACACTTTCAAAAATGTCCAAGGCCAGGCAAACACTCATATTGACATGCTAGGGTAGCAGCAGCAACCGTCACTAGGATCCTTCATTCAGGTCTGTACTCACAATGTCCTTGGATACTTGAATATCTCCTTTCAATATCAGGCAGACAATTCCTCAGTGAATCTTCCAGACTGGATCCTCTGTGAAACCCCTTGCTTAGCTTCAGAGATTTTAGTAGAACAGGTGCCCTAGCTCTGCCACAGCTGGGACCTTGATGAGCACAGGTAGAATTTTCAGCTAGGCTACACAGAATGGCAGCAGCCCTTCAGGCTAGGAACTTCTCTTCCTGAACAAGAATAGGGCTGCCTCAGGCAGCAGCCTATTTATGCACTCCCCAGCTCGCTACTGGGCATCATCCCCCAGGGATTGGCTGAGACAACATAAATATTCAGACTGCAGGTTTGCCTCCTTCCAACCCACTATATTCTGGAATTCTCCAGAAAACAGGGGGAAGCAATCAAACCTGCAGAGCGCATAACAGCCCAAAACAATCACAAACTGCTCCACTGATTACAGGGGAGCCAAAAAAAATGTGCCTAGCCTATACAGTAACCTCATAAGCGTTCAGTGCAGTGCTAAAATAATAAATAAAACTAACTATATATTCATATGTACAGTAGTAAGCAAAAAAACATAAATGTAAATTCATTAGAATCCACTGTAGGACATATTAATAAATCCAAACTCAAAAACAATAGTCCATAATTCATCTGTGAGGTGAGAATAAGGCAGAAAGAGGGTGGATAAACAAAAAAGAGTTCTCCTCAGCTGTGCCAGGTGTGCTCAGGAAAGACTTCTCAACTGTGCGCATTCGTGTTAATGCCTCCATCATAAAACAATGTGTGCCGCTCACCTCACTGAGTGGACCTCTGAATTAACGATAGGTCAAACAAGCCTTCCCATAAAGGGTGAAATGGATGATTGGTGCCTCTGTGGAAATCCAATAGTAATGTGATCACACCACTCCAAAACTCCGGATAGTGCTCTCTGTATGACTTAAAACACTTTATTGGATATACAAATTTACTTACAAGCAAAGCACTAATGACCTAGTGCTTGGTATCAGAGCGTTATGTATAACGTCTCAACAGGACTATGAACGAAAGGTGGCTGGAGATGACGTAACAGAGTCCTCCCATATATCCCGTATACTGTAACCTACCTAGGAGGGTGCTGCATCTACTTGCAACTGCTGTATGTAAGTATAGTTGAAAAATTGTAACTGCTGGGCAGATCTAGGCACATTCTCTTGCATTTATATGCCTGCAGTTGGCTGCAGATGTTGAATGACAGTGAAGAAAAATAGCACTCTAAAGTAGAATTAACCCACCTCAGCACCCTTTTAAATAGCTCTCAAAGCCCAGAGGGCTGAAAGGATCAGCAATCATGTGATCACTGTCACAGTGATCACGTGATCGGAAGCTGGTCCTGTTGGCTACCAATCTTTAGGCTAGAACGAGAGCTGTCTCAGCACATAAAATTTGGCCTCCCAGCAAAACATGCCAACAGAAGCCCATAATTTTGTTGTCACACATATGTGTTGGGTAGTCGTAAAGGAGTTAAACCCTCAGCATTTTTTAGTTTACCACACTAAGTACAATAAAATAAACTTTTCCTAGTAAACTATTTGGTACATTCTTAACCCAGCACTTGCAGTTTACAACTTTCGATGTTGCTGGCTCTCTGTGCTACTTCCCTGAACTTCAGGTATTCACAGGAAACAGCAAATAGTAGACAGTGCAGTCTCCAGTCACTCTGTTAGCATGGAGATGAAAGTGGGGAGGAAGAGGGATGGCCAAGGGAGTGTCTCGCCATCTTTGGCTCCAGGCTACATGTTTCTATGCACATGGCATAGTGAGACACAGCTCTAATCCTTGCTTGCAATAATGGCTTCATAGGATGCTGTAAAAGAAAGGGGCCACTCTGCAACAGAAAATCTGAGGCAGCAATCATGGCAACAGCTTAGCCTGGAACATAGGTAAGAATTTAAAGATAAGTAAGTAATTAAATCAGCTGCTGAAAGTGCTTAAAAAATGAGGGTTTAATATCACTTTAATAGATATGTGAACCCTCACCTTATAAAACAACCCATTCAGTTTAAAATAGTAATGCAAGGGCAAAACATTTGTGTGTATATATGTATAATAAAAAAAGTGATCACATGACCTCTGTTCTCAGCTGCATAAGAGCAGGGAGCATGTCAGCAGGAGTCAGACAAACAGCATCACACTGATCTTCCCATTGATGAAGGGCTTGTCAGTAGAAGTCTGACTACTGGAGTTCAGGCAGTCTGTGCTCCCAAGTAGAGTTCAAAGATGAAAAGTAACCACATTGGGGTGGATGTGTTTCCATGCCTAGCATGGTCAGTTTGAAATAGGAAAGCAGGGGGGCATGCAGGATCATCAGGTATTTCACACAAAGTAATCAATACAAAGAGAACAGGATACTTTTTCATACAAGTACATGGTACAACAGAAACATATCAAGAATATGAAATGTTAGGGTAACATAGACTTTATCATTAAAATACTCATTTGTAAGGTGTCATATCTGTGATGTCACAGTCATAATCAGACACATCTCTAATCCTTACATGGAAGGATGGCTCCGTAGGCTGCTGCAAGGGGTGCATAGGGGAAAGCCTGAGGAGTGTATCATATGATCCAATAGGTGAATTGCTAATTCAATCAATGGTTCGCCACACAACTCAAGTGCGGCATCTGTGACTTTTATTGCAGTGTAAATACAGTGCATGTTAATGAAGTCAGGATTTCTAATTGAAAAAGGAATTTACAATCAATGGGACTCAATACATTCAACATGTGGGACACAAATGTACTTTACAGTTATGGTAAAAAAACTGACAGAAAATATGTGGTTAATGATCAAATCAATGATAAATAGTTTTTAAAAAAATACTTTCAATATTCAAAAGCCACTGATTTGGAAAGAATTGTATAGGATAATAAAAGCCCAATACTGCAAAATAGTGGATGATAAAAATCAAAGATAAGTATGCTTGCAAAAGTTTTGTATGTTCTGTTCTTCAGAATACAGATAGGAATGAGATTTTTTTTTTAAGTTGGGGGGTTTGAACTTATGGTCTCTGCATATTTTGACAAGTATAGAACGATCATAGATCATCCTTTGTGTCTGATTTAAGATCTGTCTGTCTGTGGCAAGCCTTAGTGCCGAGGACAGGCCATTGTAGAAGCAAAGTGAAAAAACAGGGAAAATGGTAAAGCAAGATTTTGAAGGGCAGAAAAAAGGACTTTTGAAAAGACAAAAGGTAACTGACAGATGGAAGAAATTCTTTATAGAGACAGTCAGCTGGAGAGAATGAAATGTCTGTGAATCAATGTGTGATTGTCTGTATGGGATTTGTTAGTGTTAGAGAAACATTCTGTTGTTTTAAAATGAATGTGGGATGCTTGTGTACTTTAATTTATTCTGGTAAGAATGAACAAATACATTTTTACAACTGTCTTTCTTATTTTGTTAGGTGAAAATTAGGGTTGCACCAATACCGGTATCAGTGCTGATACAGAGTTTTTTCACAAGTACTCGTGAAAATGCTCTGATACCCGGAAACCGATACCTTTGTGTTGTGATTTGAGCCCATACAAAATGATTGGCCTCCAATTGCACTGCAAAAAATCACATGCGATTTGAGCAGGGATGCAATGAGATTCCTGTACGAATCGCATGTGGTATCCCGCACCGCTCATGTGTGGACCCAGGCTTGTCATAGTGATTTCAGTCTGTGTTCAAACATATTGAAATATTAAATGTATACAATATATATACTGTATATATACTGTGTATATATATATATATATATATATATATCAGTGCCTGACCTCACAAATGCGCTTCTGGAAGAATGGTCAAACATTCCCATAGACACACTCCTAAACCTTGTGGAAAACCTTCCCAGAAGAGTTGAAGCTGTTATAGCTGCAAACGGTGGGCCAACTCAATATTGAACCCTATGGACTAAGACTGCAATACCATTAAAGTTCACGTGCATGTAAAGGCAGGCGTCCAAATACTTTTGGTAATATAGTATATATATATATATATATATATATATATATATATATATATATATATATATATATATATATATATATATATGTATATATATATATTTTTTTTTTTTTTTATGAGGTTGAACTTTGGTCTTCTTGTACATGTCTGCAAAGCATGCATAGCAGTTTGTTGTAGAAAAAAAAAAATGTTTACTGAGCTCCATAGCTCAATCCACAATTTATACATGGAACTTAAAGCTGAACTTCTGGCAAAAAAAAGGTTTTCCCCTGCAGTAGAGATATGCCTGCACTGCAAGTGTTAATTGCTTGTTTTGGTCTAGGGGCGAGATAAAGGGAGATATACTTAGCTGATCCTCTGATCCTCCCCACAGAAGACTAGTTCCTGCAGCTCCTGCACACCTGTGCTAGCGGTCTTGAGGGGTGGACTCTTCCTGACGTCATCAAGTCCAGAGCAGGCTTCGTAGATCTGGATCATCCACTGAATTATGGGGGAGTGCCATTTGCCAGTGGAGTAGGGAATTAGATGAGTATAAGGCTTTCTCCTCTCCCCTGGACAAAAAACAAGCACTTAACCCTTGCAGTGGGGCATTTTTTTTTGCCTAGAGTTGGACTTTAAAACCTTAGTGCAGCCAAAATCGAAAACAGAAAAATGAACACAACATACATAACTTACAGTCAGTAGGATGTGTCTCTTGAATCAACTATTTTTGTGAAAATCTTCCCCCATCCTATACCCCCCAACACCTCCAGTGTGGCTGTCACAGACTCTCAACAAGAGAGCCTGGCTATGCCCACCCTTTCCACCCAACATACTACAGCTTCTATGAATCAAGCAGGATTTATGAATGGAGGAAGGGTAGATGATAAATCTTCCTCCTCCATTAATAGATTGTGTGTCATTAACTCCATTAATATTGGCTGCAGGGGTAGGGGTGGAGGAGTGGACAGGACATAAAAAGATAAAGAATCAGCACAAGGGACATATCCTACTGACTGTAAATTATGTTCTTTGTGCCAGTTTTTCTGTTTGTGATTTTGCACTTAGGCTTTTTTTGACCCATTAAAATGACTCATCCCTTATCACATGGCTCAGTCTGATGATTCAATCTGTCAAAGCCAGACACAAGGCAAGCATGCTACTACTGTGTTGTCTGTTTAGCTAACCTATAGAGTTCTAGAAATGCTTGGTCATGTAATAAATAATTATTTGTAAAACAAATATTATATGCATATAGTAGGAATAACCCACAAATCCCTAATTTTAAAACACAGAAACTTTAAAAAAAAAAAAGAAATAAAGTTGGTCTAAAACCATTTTAGCTTGCCCTTAAATATACTCCAGTCAATCAGGAACATTTTGCCTTCACAGGGAACATGTCAACATAGAAATAAAGTAGGTGCCATTGTGAATTTGACGACGTCCCTCCTCATTTCTGCTTTACTATTTTGTAAGTCCTTGAGACAGAACAGAAGTATGCACTTAGTAGCTGTCCTCACATCTGGTATATATACAAGCTTGCTTCAGGTCTGCCACTCATTAAGTATTAAAGGAAGGATAAGTGTGACTGCCTCTGGCCTTACACCTATCATAGGAAGTTAGCAACCAGAAGCAATTCTAGTCTATATTTGCTATCCTCATCTTTAGAATTTAATTAGATCTAGCATTAGATATGCTTTAAATGCATGTTAAGTTTAAGTAATGTTTAATTGTAACACTAATGCCGCGTACACACAATCGGATTTTCCAACAACAAATGTTGGATGTGAGCATGTTGGCGGAAAGTCCGACCGTGTGTATGCTGCATCGGACATTTGTTGTCGGACTTTCCGCTAATAAATGTTGGCTAGCAGGTTCCCAAATTTTCTGCCAACAAATGTTTGTTGTCGGAAAGTCCAATCGTGTGTACACAAGTCTGTCGGACAAAAAGTCCACGCATGCTCGGAATCAAGTACGAGCCAGGAGCGCTCGGTCTTGTGAAACTAGCGTTCATAATGGAGCTATCATGTACGTCTTGTACGTCACTACGTTCGTAATTGTTGGTCAACATTTGTGTGACTGTGTGTATGCAAGACAAGTTGGAGCCAACATCCTTCGAACAAAAATCCACGTTTTTGTTGTTGGAAAGTCCGATCGTGTGTACAGAGCTTTACAGGTACTCCTGTAATACCTTTATCAGCTTTTCCCTCCAGAAGGATGCAGAAATCTGCGTTCAAAAATAATCTAAGATCAACATCTACCTGCTGCACTGAGATAATGGCTCAGAGCTGACATGGTTGTGTAAATCCTTGTGCCTTTTTTTTTTTCACACATGTCTGACACAGATTAGCCCCTGCTACAGCCTCTCACTTTTCTACAAAGTTATGATATTGCAGTCAGAATTATGGTGGTGGGAGCAGGACTTTACAGATGCTTCCTCCTACCTACAGCAGCCTGATGGCATCTTCTTAGCCTAGGTAAAATCACTTGCCTAGTAGACGTGCATTAGTTTTCGTCCGAATGCATTTTCGTCCGAATTTTGGGTATTTTCGTTATCGTTTTAACAAACGATAACGAATGTGCAGAATCCGAATACCGAAAGATCCGACATAAACAAATGCTTTATTTTCGTTTTCGTTGCAACAACAGTTCGATATAGATAGGAGATTGACATGACGCTGACAATAGCGATCTGTGTCCATCGAACCTGTGGTCGAATGTGCCTAACCTTAGCTCTATTACTCCAAGATTATTCTACATAGAGAGAAAAGATTTGACATTATAGAGACAATAGCAAAAAAGGTTGAATGTGCCTAACCTAACTCTATTAGTCCAAGATTATTCGACATAGAGAGAAAAGATTCGAAATGAAGATTCGACGAAGCAGTCGCTACGAGCAGACATTTATGGTCAAATGCTCCACCCATAGGCTATAGAAGAATTCTAATGTTGGTTGACTAGTAATAATAATTAATAAATATAATTATTACTAGTGTCATACAACATTAGAATTCTACTATAGCTTGTAGGCGGAACATTCGACCTGAAATGTACGATTGTGGCGTTGTACAGTTTAGCTGCTCCGTCAAATCTTCTTAGAACATTCGACAGACACCATAAGCCTTCAATGACAGATTCAACCTTAATTATTTTGAATTTTCAATGGAGCAGTTTAGCTGCTCCGTCGATCCTCTTAGAACATTCGACAGACACCATAAGCCTTCAGTGACAGATTCGACCTTAATTATTTCGAATTTTCGAAAGAATGCATTTGTTAACAAAACAAAATACATATAAACGAATTTCAGGAGTAACTAAATAAATGTATTTTTTGGACAAAAACGAAATTCCAAAACAAAATATTTCAGTGTGCACATGTCTATTGCCTAGAGCTCAAAGACCACCTTTTATTGCTAAAACATACATAATTTTAATTTAAAGTATGATATATATTGTTTTGTAGCAGTAATTTATTCAAGCCATGTTTCAGAATTGAAAGGTCCACATTAACATAAAACATTATTCAGTTAAATATGTTTGCTCCCACACATTGCATCACAATAGGGAGGTTAGACAGCACTGAATCATGTAATGTGAAGCTATAGTCCCTGCTAGAAATGTAGAAATGACCCTAGAAGCTTACTAAGGGTTCTTGCACATGTTTACTGATGTATCTGCCCTAATCTAGCCACCTCTGTCTACAATAGATCCCTGTCCTCCGCCCTGGACGAGCTTGCCCCCCTCACTACACACAGAATCAGGCCCTGACCCCTACAACCTTGGCAAACAGATGACACCAGAAGTCTCAAAAAATGTAGCTGCGCTCTTGAGCATCTGTGGTATAAGACTCACAAAGATAACCAATGTAAATCTTCCCTTCAAAAATACAATTCTTGCCTCCACACTGCCAAGCAGACCTATTTTATCAGTCTCATTAACACCTTCTCATCCAGTCCCTGTCAACTCTTCTCTACCTTTAACTCTCTACTTCATCCTTCACTGCCTCCACCCACTAACTCACTTAATTCTCAGGAGAAACTTATTTCTAACCTCCACCTAACCATCTGTCCCCTGGAACCTGTTCCCTCTCAAATACTGCAGTCACCCTCTGACTCTATTGTACACTCTATAACTCACATCTTCAATCTCTCCCTCTCTTCTGGCATCTTCCCCAACTCTCTAAAACATGCATTAGTCACCCCATACTTAAAAAGTTTTCCTTGGACCCCACCAATCTTAACAACCTACACCCCGTCTCCTTCCTCCCCTTTTCCTCCAAACTCCTTGAACGCCTAGTTTACAACCAACTGACTGACCACCTCATTAGGAATAACCTTCAGTCTGGATTTTGCCTTCAACACACCACAGAAACTGTTCTCCTAAAACTCACAAACGACTTACTAACAGCACAAACCAGTGAACACTATTTTGTACTCCTACTTCTGGACCTTTTAGCTGCCTTTGATACGGATACGGTTGACCACCCCCTCCCCCTTGTTTACCCCTTTGGTCTCCGTGCTTTTCGTTGGCTCTCATCCTACCTTCCCCATCTCACCTTAGTGTCACTTACAATTCTACTTCCTCCTCTCCTCTTCCTTTCTCCGTTGGGGTTGCCTAGGTTCTGTTCTTGGACCTCTCCTATTCTCCTATTCTCAATCTACACCTCTTCCCTGGGT
This sequence comes from Aquarana catesbeiana, assembly GCF_042186555.1. Lineage (NCBI taxonomy): Eukaryota > Metazoa > Chordata > Amphibia > Anura > Ranidae > Aquarana > Aquarana catesbeiana. The sequence goes on along the minus strand of NC_133324.1, from coordinate 151,915,302 downwards.
CAGCTGATAGCCTCCCATGGCGTTCAATATCATTTCTATACTGACGACACCCAAATATATCTCTCTACCCCTTAGTTTACTCCATCAGTCTCCTCACACATCACTAATTTACTAACAGACATATCTGTCTGGATGGCACACCACTTCCTCAAACTCAATGTGTCCAAACCTAGCTCATAATATTTTCTCCCCCACGTGCTCCTTCTCCTGGCACAACCACCAACCCATCCCCGCATGCCAAAGTGCTAGGTGTTATCCTGAACTCTAAACTCTCCTTTTGGCCCCACATTCAATAAATTTCGTAAGCTTGCCGCCCCAACCTACACAACATCTCCAAACTATGCCCCTTCCTGGTCATCTCTTGCCTCAACTACTGCAACTCCCTCCTCATTGGCTTACATTTAAGTAGGCTATCCCCTGCCAGACTCATCCACCTTACAAACCGCTCAGTGTCTGCTACGACTCTCTGCCAATCCCTCCATTGGCTGCCACTCACCAAATTAATTCAATTAAAAATTCTAACAATAACTTACAAAGCCATCCACAACTCGACCCCACTAACAAGTCTCAAAATACCAACCAAATTGTTCTCTTCTTTCCTGCCAATACCTTCTGCTCTCTAGTTTCTTTGTCATCTCCTCCCATGCTCACCTTCGGGACTTCTCCCGACCCTCTCCCATCCTTTGGAATTACCTACACCAATCTGTCTGACTATCTCCTACTCTATCCACTTTTAGGCGATCCCTGAAAACATTTTCTTCATAGAAGCCCATCCTGCCTTCACCTAACAACTGTACTTTTATTTTCTCCGTCAGCTTGACCCTCCTTTTTAGATTATAAGCTCTAACAAGCAGGGCCCACTGACTGCACTGTCTGCCCTCATGTTGGAAAGTGCTGTGCAAACTGTTGCAGCTATATAATTACTGTATTATAGTAATAATAAAAAAGTATGATCATCAGATTCCTGGCAAAAAGCCCCTGGTTAAAAATGTGAGGATTGGCGGCATAGTAAATGTGCATATTCGCACATTTTTGCACATACTTGTACACATGAGTAAAAATTCTTCTAGATTTTCTTGGGTTGTGTCGTACAAGCACACATACGTAAAATACTGTCCAGCAATGCAGATTTTTTTGGATATTTTATTTTCTATATGCAGTGTACGTTTGCGTTCCTGTGTGTACAAGTCCATTAAAAACAATAGACTGCATTTAGATCATTCATGAAATAAATAAATAAATTGCCTGAATACCTAAAATCATGGCATCTTTAGGCATCTGTGTGCAAGAGGTCTAAGTCTGGCTGCTAGATTATATAAATGTAGAAAAGATAAATTGACTAGATTTTGTCTGATTCAGCACTGTCACAGTGTTTCCTAGATAGCATTAGCTGATTAACTTCAAATTGTGAGTGCCCACATGCCAAGGACAATTCAGTTTCCGATTCAATATGCAGATGTAACACAATTTCTTTACTGAAAAATTGAATAAACTGAGTCTTTTCATATATCTATTGCCATTCTGCAGAAAATATAGAGTGCATCTACTATATTTGCATTTAATAGGGTGTTTCTCACTAACTAGATCCTAATCTTCCAAGAGATTGGTAACAAAGAATAGATTTTAAAGGATTTGTATTTTGTGCATGCTACTATTTTAAACGCTAACATGATGAGTGAGGAAATATTTCAATAATTACAGTATTTTTCATGTATTTTATTTTAATCAGTAAAAAAAATGAAAAACCGGATAAAAACTAATAAAAGCAAATGAATAGATGGATGGAGAGAATTTGTAAAAATAAAATAATTTATCATTAATTGAATGAAGGGCTGACAAATTGTGAAAGGCTCAGAGATGTACAGTAAGTGAGCTAGAAAGCATTTTGTAGAAATAATTATGGCGTTTGAGAGCCTGTGTTAACAATCTATCTGACATTGAGGGTTCTAAATCATTAGTCAGACCTTCCCCCATGATTATTGTTACAGTAAGAGTCTGTGGTTTAAGAAAAGGATCCCTACTGAGGTTTCCTGGTACAAATTTCCAGATATTGCAGACTTTATGCTATATTTATAATGACAGTAATAAATGTTTCCACAGTAACAGCTCAGCATATTTCTAACCTCTGAATGATGTCAAGAGACCACAACCTAATACTGAGTAATGATTAAACATTGAAGCCAAACAACTATAGAGGTGAAACCAGCTCAGGAAGCCAGATAAAGAGAAAAAGTGGCAAGCATTACAATTATTTGTAGCTGAAATTCTTTGAACTGTTTTGCTAATTTAATATTACCTTTTTGTTTCCAAGATCCTCTGGGATCTCCAAGCAAAGGAACATGAATTGCAGTAAAGAGCAAGTATGAGTTTTAAGAGCATAAACACACCACGGTTAACTGTAGTGAAACCACATTTCAAAACAATCTGTAGATCAGGAGATAAAAGTTTAGATCCACCACCTCCAACATTTGAGTTTTCTGTTCTTCCTGTTAACCATTGAGACTATCACCGATTAACCTATAGCAAGGTATGAAAGACAGGAATATATAAGGCTAAGCCTAACTTTAATGCCGCATACACATGTTGGACTTTCCGACAGGAAATGTTTGATGTGCGCTTGTTGTCAGAAAGTTTGACCGTATGTATGCTTCATTGAACATTTGCTGTCGGAATTTCCGCCCACAAATATTTGAGAGCAGGTTCTCAAATTTTCCGACAACAAAACTTGTTGTCGGAAAGTCCAATCGTGTGTACACAAGTCAGTCGCACAAAAGTTTACGCATGCTCTGAATCAAGGAGAAGGAGCCGCACTGGTTATTATTCCTTTTTCTCGGCTCATCATATGCGTTGTACGTCACCGCCTTCTCCTTTTCAAATAATTTATTGAGAATACAACAATACAATTTTACAGTACTGGTTTTAAATTTATGTAAGGTTACAAAATATGAGGAAAAGGAACTTCTCAATAATAACTTAGAATAATAATACTTAAGTTATCTTGTAGAAATCAGTAAGAAAATCTATTATCCAGTGTACATATCTGAATTATATGGTTATAATAATTAATAGAGCTTTTGTAATTGGAAAAATAAATAAATAAGTAAGTAGATAAATATATATAAAAAAAAAAATACAATATGTCACAATAGTGAGACATAAAATGCAACTAAATTAGATAAATTGGGTATTAATGAGATGACCTAGAGAGACACCCAAACAACCAGGGCCAAGGTTCGGCTATTTGGCCCGGCATATCCCGGGTGCATGGGTGTCCCTCCAAAGCATCCCCATCAAAGGTATAGATAGTTTGCATCCGAAAAAGACATAGTTTGCCTAACCAAATAATAATTTAATAGAAATAGATAAAGACATATTTTATTATTATACATCACTAAAAATAAAATTTAATAAGTGGGAATATGTGGTGGGATCTGAAATGGTTATGGAGGGAATTTGGGGTCTCCAGAGAGAAGCGAGTGTTAAATATTTATGGGAACATGTAATAATATAGACCGTGAAGGTGGTAGATCTCATCAGGGTAAAAGAAGTGAATAGTTCAAATCCGGTGGTTGTATGTGTGTTATCCATGGAAGCCAAAGAGATTCAAATTTGTCCAGTTTATCAAGTATGATTGCCTCCATTTTAGCATGGATCATAGCTTGAGTTACACGTTGTTACGTCACCGCCTTCTCACGCTCTGAATTTTTGGCCAAAATTTGTGTGACCGTGTGTATGCAAGACAAGTTTGAGCCAACATCCTTTGGTAGAAAATACACAATTTTGTTGTCTGAAAATCCGATCGTGTGTATGGGGCATAACAGGAAAATTTGTGGTATAAGCTGTCCATAGATGGATTGAAATTCATCCTTATCCTATCCTGATCCACCTATGGCTTTTCACGATCAACAATAGTCAATCTAACAATTGACTTCTGTTGAACCGGACTGTTGGGAAACTTTTGTCAGTCACTGGTTGCAGCCAATAGGCCGCAACCACTGATCACGTTATTCTGACAATGAAGTCCTGCTGGCAAAATACAGTGGCACAGCGGGGATGATTCCTCCATCCATTTCTCATGTGTGGATGGGGAGATATGTTTTTTATTTTTACATAATCCCTCTGGCTAATTGAAAAAAATAAAGCATCTTTGGCCAGCCTTACATATGCCTTCTGTTACCTATATTTGTTGGTTCTTTTGTCATGCATGGTTTACTGAAGCTAACCTTTACCTATTTTGACTGATTTACGTTGAAGTAAACCAGTCATTACAGAAATGTAGGAGACAACAATCTCTTTCACAGATTTGGAACAGACATGCATAAAGTGTAAGTCAGAATTCCTTATTTTCTTCCCTTCCCTTCTTTCCACCCACCGCTCCTCCCAAGATATCTCACCAAACTGACAACAGAACAAAGAAAAAACTCAACTTATTGACCTTATGGAATTTACACTCAACACCACACCTAAGAACAAATCTCCAGTCTCAGATGGCCTACCCTCAGAATGTTACAAAATCTTAGCACCTCGTATTTTCCTATGTAGTGTATATATGTAATTTATTCATTCTGCACTCTGAAATACCTAATCCCCAACCTTTAAAAAAGCTTACATTCCCCTCATAATAAAACCCAGCAAGAAACCAGAATCCCCAACAGCTTGCCATCTGATTGCACTACTTAGTATCAGCAACATTGTTCCACTCCAAAAAAAACAAAATAAACAAATTCTTTTAAGCCTGAATGCGGAAAAAGCTTTTAATTAAGTTTGTTGACCTTTCCCTAATCACCTCCATCAAAAGTGCTAATTTTAAAGGTTAATATGCAAGTTATTGTCATAAAAAGTGTTTGGGGACCTGGGTCCTGACATGTATAAATGCAAAAAAAGTTTTAAAAATGGTCGTTTTTTCGGGATCAGTGATTTTAATAATGCTTAAAGTGAAACAATAAAAGTGAAATATTCCTTTAAATTTCATACCTGGGGGGTGTCTATAGTATGCCTGTAAAGTAGAGCATGTTTCTGGTGTTTATAACAGTCCGAGAGCAAAATGACATTTCTAAAGAAAAAAAAGTCATTTAAAAGTGCTAGCGCTAGTGTCGGCTATTAATGAATTGTTGGTCCCGGCAATACACATAAAAGTCTTTGAAAGTCATTGAAAAATAACAAAATAAAAATGCGCGAGAATCCTGCATTGCATCAGAGGGGGGCGGGGTCACCTGTACACATCACAGGGAAACCCCGGTGTTTCCCCTTGTCAGAGGGGGACGGGGTCACGTGACGGGTGGCCCCGCCCTCAGCTACATAAGAATTGTCAAGCTGGCGCTGCGTCATTGGCTGGGTGCCTCCGGTGGAGGCAGGATCCTGTGCGTGTTCCTCGCTGGAGTCGTTGGAGATCATCCATCGCCGGAGATCGAGAATTGGATTACATCGCTTGAGTAGGAGCAAGGATTTATTGGATTACATCACTGGAATCTCTTTTTTATTTCTTATTTTTTTATTCTTAATAAAGGACTTGTCCCAAGCCATCTCCTGTGTTTTTTTTTACATTTTGACACTTTCTTTTTGTGAAATGGTAGGAGTACAATGTACCCCTTACCAATTAACATGGGGGGGCGGGATCTGGATTTGTTAAAGGGGCCTTCCAGATTCCGATAAGCCTCCCGCCCGCAGACCCCCACAACCACCGAGCAAGGGTTGTGGGGATGAGGCCCTTGTCCCCATCAACATAGGGACATCCTCCCCATGTTGAGGGCATGTGGCCTGGTACGGTTCAGGAGGGGGGGTGCTCTCTCATTCCCCCCTCTTTTCCTGCGGCCTGCCAGGTTGCGTGCTCGGATAAGGGTCTGGTGTGGATTTTGGGGGAACCCCATGCCATTTTTTTTTCTATTTTGGCACGGAGTTCCCCTTAATATCCATACCAGACCTGAAGAGCCTGTAATGGAATTTTGGGGGACCCCCACACATTTTTTTTTATTTTTCAATGACTTTCAATGATTTTTATCTGTATTGTCAGGACCGACAATTCATTAATAGCGCTAGCGCTAGCACTTTTAAATGACTTTTTTTCCTTTAGAAATGTCATTTTGCTCTCGGACTGTTATAAACACTGGAAACATATGCTACTTTACAGACATACTATAGACACCCCCCAGGTACAAAATTTAAAGGAATATTTCACTTTTATTGTTTCATTCTAAGTGTTATTAAAATCACTGCTCCCAAAAAAAGGGCCGTTTTTAAAACTTTTTTTTGCATTGATACATGTCCTCTGGGGCAGGACCCGGGTCCCCAAACACTTTTTATGATAATAACTTGCATATTAACCTTTAAAATTAGTACTTTAGATTTCTCCCATAGACTTTTAAAGGGTGTTCTGCGGCTTTTCGAATTTGCCACGAACACCCCAAATTGTTCACTGTTTGGCTCGAACAGATAGCCCATCCCTAGTTATCCCTATACCTCATACTCTTGAATGAGTGGTAAAAGCTTGCCATACAAAAATACTACAGATTATCAGGATTTTTTCAGGAGCTGGTTGGAGCCAGTACTTTAATTAATCTAAAACTGATGCTCAGTAATAGTTTTTTATGTTTTGAAACCTGCCCCTACCTTAAGATTGATTTTAAACAAGTAAAAAGCATATATGTAAGCAGTATAGGCAGAGTGCTGGAATAATAAGTCATTTAAAGGCTACAATTTATTCTCCTCCAAGACAATTCATGGGTTAATATCTAGGAGTAAAATAGAAAAGAAGAGGCTGTAATATGGACTCCTAAACAATGGCTTTTTCTACTGTTGCATGAGAAAGAAAATGTGTGTTTGAGCTTAGTTGCTAATATGCTAAAAATGCCTATACCTAAAATGTGAGTCTTGTGAACATTTACCTTGTAGTACAAAACAATACCAAAACCTTTCAATAGTGCAGAATCGGGGGGTTTTTTGAGAGTGAGAAATGTAGTAGTTTTGTGAAGCTCAGGCTCTGTAAAAGGAGGTATTTACTGTAATTTCTCTGGAGGCAAAATCCTCCAGCTTAGAAAGAGAAATGGTGGAGAGAAATTTAGACATTATTTCATTACTCAAAGGTATAGGTTAAGATCATTTCTGGATTATTTGGTGACGTATAATACTCAAAAAAAATACTCTGGGTGTATTATTCTACAATTAGATTTGGCCTGAGGTATTTTGGATCTAGCTTATTTAATTTTGATATGGTTTGCTAATAGTTTTCTTGCCTTGTTTTCCTGGGACTAATAGAAGAAATACAGGCATTTGATATAATTTTCTACAAGCAAGGAGTTCACTAGCTATGTAGATGGATGGGCAGTTTGTGTTGCAAAGTAAAACATTTTTTATGAAGGATGGTGCTATACGCGCTATATCAAATTACAACTAGGCCAATATATTTTGGATATATCAGTGACTGAGTGAAAAATGTGCGAATCATAAACTCTTAATTTAGATTGAGTTAAAACATAGCTTAATAAAGTACTCCATTCACATTATATTGTGCCTATTCTGGGCACAAAACAGTCAGTGTTAGTGTGCAGGAATGCTGCCGACTCTGGATGTCCAGTGAGAGTGAAGCAGTGGCTTTCCTTATCTAGCTGAGGGTTTCCCAAATTCTGTGGAGATGATGCTTCTGTGTGCCCATGGACAGAGCTTCAGCGTGTTGCAGCTTTTTGCCAGCTTCCAGGCAAGCCCCCCTTTTTACATTTTTTTTTGCATTTGTGCATGTCCCCCATGGCTTTGACCAATTAAAAGAAAAAAAAAAACTTGAAAATGAGTCCTGCAAAAAGTCAGAAAAAAAGATTAGCCTCCCATAGACGTCAATGGGTTTTTTTTGCTATGTTTGGACTCAGCACAGCTTCAACTCCTTCACTAAGCTTTCACTAAGCTAAGGGAAAATTTGACTGCAAAGTGTAAACTCAGATGCAAAGCGAACAGCCTATTTGCCTTTAGTAAAACACCCCCTTTGAGTGCTCTACAAGATGAATAAAACATGTACAGGCATCTCTAGGAACTCGGTTCTGCAGTCACCTTAGCGGGTTTAAAGTGCACACAGATTCCTTTATTTCACAAAAGGAAGAAAATGTAAAGCAATCAAATGTATAATCTTTTTAAAAAAGCAAAAGCAAAAGGTTATTTTATAATGACCAGGAATCAACACCCATAAGAGCTCCTCATTTATGTTGAAGCAACATTGGTATCTGCCCTTTCCTTTATCTGTAGAATAGAAACTTAGGTACAAATGATTTCCATTTCTTTTACAACTGAAATTAATATTTTTATCAGAATATTTATTTTTGTAATTTAATAGATAATTTGATCAAATCCTCTACAGAGCTACACTACTGACAATTATTTTTAATTATTCAAAATCTAACAGAGAAATATATTGACCTGAACTCGAATAACCCGCATGTAAAATACATTTTGTGCAGCTATTGAACGGACGCATTTTATAAAGTTGTTTGCAGAGCTTCTAATGGGAAATTGTCAGACCCACCTAACTATTTAAAATATTATGTCAAAGTACAACCTTCTAGTCTTTTTAGTAACACCCCATAAACTACTAAAAATAAACATTTTTGTTCCAGAATCTACTGCTTTGTTTACTTGTTATGTGTGCCCATAACTAACCATGTCATGGAAATGATTCAAAGAGGCTCTTTGCAGTCTGCGAAAGGGAAAACTATATAATTTCCTTCTTACATTGGAAAGACACATGCTTTATTAACTTCTTCAGCCCTGGAAGATTTGGCTACTCAATGACCAGAGCACTTTTTACAATTTGGCACTGCACTACTTTAACTGGTAATTGCATGGTCATGCAATGATGTACCCAAACGAAAATTGCGTCCTTTTTTTCCCACAAATAGAGCTTTCTTCTGATGGTATGTGATTGCCTCTGCAATTTTTATTGTTTGCGATATAAACAGAAAAAGACCAAAAATTTTGAAAAAAAATGATATTTTCGAATTTTTTGTTATTAAAGAAATCCAGTAAACTCAATTTTAGGCATACATTTAGGCCAATGTATTCAGCCACATGTCTTTGGTAAAAAAAAGTCAATATTTATATTTATTGGTTTGCGCAAAAGTTATAGCGTCTACAAACTAGGGTACATTTTCTGGAATTTACACAGCTTTTAGTTTATGACTGCCTATCTTCTTGAGGTGCTAAAATGGCAGGACAGTACGAACCCCCCAAAAATGACCGTATTTTGGAAAGTAGACACCCCAAGGAAATTACTGAGAGGCATGTTGAGCCCATTGAATATTTTATTTTTTTGTCACAAGTGATTGAAAAATGACAAAAAAAAATGACACAGAGTTGTCACTGCTATATAATGATATATTGCTCACACATGCCATGGTTATATGTGGAATTACACCCCAAAATACATTCTGCTCCTTCTCCTAAGTATGGGGATACCACATGTGTAAGACTTTTTGGGAGCCTGTCAGTACTATGATCCCTTTAGGACCCAGCACAACTCACCTGACACAGCCTTTACCTGGGAAACAACAATGATTGGCCAGCTCACCTTTAAATAACTTGCATCAGCATTCAATCATTGCTCGTGTTAGAGTTTACCTTGTGTTTGATCCAGTTGATATCTGCTCTGTGTATTTCGTGTATGACCCGGCTCGTTTGACCCTGTTTGCTTGCTTCTGATTTGGTACCGTTTGGACTCTGATCTTCCTGTGTATGACCCAGCTTGCCTAGACTACGTTTTTGCCTGATACCACTAGTACCTACATCTACAGCGGTGAACTACAAGTCCCAGCTGACCTGCTCTGCTCAGACCTGCTCATGGTATGTGCTCTTGTTCTTTGAACTCTTTGCATAATCAGAACACCTGAACTGTTACCTGTTATATGCTCTAGCCTGACATTAACACGAGCCATACATAATAAAGGAAACCTATCATGGATCCTGAGAAGGCTCAGTTGTTTGCACAGGAACTTTGCCGCTTATCCCATCAAGTTCAGGAAATGGCCACAGAGCTCACCAAGGTGCAATCTCCTTCTATTACCACTGCTACAAAAACTCCATCTGAACCAAAAATTCCTTTGCCTGACCGGTTTTCTGGTGACCGTAAAGGGTTTTGCAACTTTAAAAACAGTTGCAAATTATATTTCAAGTTAAGGCCATCCTCGTCTGGCCCTGAAACTCAGAGGGTTCAAATCATTATCTCTCTACTACAGGGTGACCCTCAGGCTTGGGCCTTTAACCTGGAACCAAACCATCCAGCCTTGCTAACAGTAGATGCCTTCTTTGAAGCCCTAGGGTTGCTTTATGATGATCCAGATAGTGCTGCTACTGCAGAATCAACCCTGCGTAACTTAAAGCAAGGAACTACCACAGCTGAAATGTATTGCTCAGAGTTTCGCAGGTGGGCCCCGGAATCTGGCTGGAATGATGCAGCACTCCGCAGCCAGTTTAGAATGGGCCTTTCAGATGCAATTAAGGATGCTCTGGTCAACTTCTCCTACCCAGCCTCACTGGAGGAGGCTATGAGTCTAGCCATTAGAATTGACCGCCGCCAGCGAGAGAGGAGACGAGAACAAACTACAGCTCTGGCAAACTATATACCTCCGTTGCCGCCTGACTATTCCACCTCCAGTGCCAAATCTGAGGAAGAACCCATGCAGTTAGGCTCCACCCGGTTATCTGCCCAGGAACACACGCGCCGGCGTAACATGGGACTCTGCTTGTATTGTGGCCTCAAGGGTCATATGCTCCGTTCGTGCCCTACACGTCCGGGAAACTCCAGGACCTAGGTAATTGCGGGGAGGTTACCTTAGGTTTGCTCTCATCTCCCCAGGGGGACAATCGTATTCTTTTACCCGCTGTCATTCACTTTGGGACAGGGGCTCATGAACTGCTGGCCTTGGTAGATTCTGGAGCCGCTGAGAATTTTATTGATAAGACTCTGATTACCTCTTTGTCCTTGGAAACTCATGCTCTAGATTGCCCAGTCCACCTGATTTCCGTGGATAATCATCCTCTCTCACAAGATCTAGTGCTCCAAGCCACCAAGCCTTTCCAGTTACAATTGGGGGCTTTGCATTGGGAGAAGACTTCATGTCTTGTCATTGACTCTCCATCCACTCCTTTGATCCTAGGCCTTCCTTGGCTTCAGAAGCACAATCCTGTAATTGACTGGCGAACAGAAAATATTCTGGCTTGGTCCAATCAGTGTAAAAAGAACTGCATCCAGCACCCTGTTCGACTGGCTACCTGTCAAGTGGGAATGGAACAGATTCCACTTTGTTATAAGGACTTTTGGGATGTGTTTTCTAAAGGGATTGCTGACACTTTACCACCTCATCGCAGTTATGATTGTCCCATTCACCTCTTGCCTGACACTACACCTCCTCGAGGGAGAGTCTTTCCACTGTCTGAGCCAGAGAATCTTGCCTTGCAAGAATACATCCAGGAAAACCTAGCTAAGGGTTTCATCCGTCCCTCCACTTCTCCCGCAGGAGCAGGATGCTTCTTTGTCCCAAAGAAGGATGGGGGACTGAGACTTTGTGTTGATTACAGAGGTCTAAATAAAATAACTGTTCCCAATCGGTATCCTCTTCCTCTCATCACAGAATTGTTCTCTCAAATCCAGGGAGCCAAAATCTTCTCCAAACTGGACTTAAGGGGAGCCTATAATCTGGTGTGCATACGTGCAGGCGACGAGTGGAAGACAGCCTTTAACACCAAGGATGGTCATTATGAATGTCTTGTCATGCCTTTCAGTCTCAGAAATGCACCAGCTGTCTTTCAGAACTTTATGAATGACATTTTCCGTGACATGTTGGGTCGCTTCATGCTTGTATATTTAGACGACATTTTGATATATTCTCCCAATCTTGAAACACATCAGAAACATGTCTGCTCAATATTGGCCCGATTAAAGACTCACTCCCTTTTTGTAAAGCCTGAGAAATGTTCATTCCATGTTAAACAAGTACCTTTCCTAGGCTACCTAATTTCTGACACAGGCCTCACCATGGATCCAGCCAAGATTCAAGCCATTTTAGACTGGGCACCACCTTCCGACCTGAAGGCAGTTCAGCGCTTCCTGGGCTTTGCAAATTTCTATCAAAAATTCATTAAGAACTTTGCCACCATTGCACATCCCATCACCTCTCTCACCAGGAAGACTCCAACTACCTTTAAATGGACTACTGAAGCCCAGGCAGCCTTCACTCAGTTAAAGAAAGCCTTTACCTCTGCACCAATCCTACGCCATCCTGTTCCTGAGCTACCTTTTATTGTGGAGGTAGATGCATCTGAAGTAGGGGTGGGGGTGCTTTTGTCACAAAAGGATCCTGTAAATGCCGCCATCCACCCCTGTGCCTTCTTGTCTCGGAAATATTCCCCAGCAGAGCGCAATTATGATATAGGCAACAGAGAACTTCTAGCCATAAAGCTCGCTTTGGAGGAATGGAGACATTGGCTGGAGGGAGCTCGCTATCCATTCATAGTTCTGACTGACCACAAAAACCTTGAATACATCCGTTCTGCTAAAAGACTGAACTCACGTCAAGCCAGGTGGTCATTGTTCTTCTCCAGATTTGACTTCACAATTTCATATTTACCAGGACCAAGAAACATTAGGGCTGACGCCTTGTCTCGCAGCTTTATTTCAGAGTCTCCTCCTCCGCTTCCTCCACAACCCATTATCTCTGAGGATAGGATTTTGGCTTTCACCCAGACTGACATCTCTGAGGCCTTGTTACCTGCACAGGCTGAAGCCCCTCCCTCCACTCCCTCCGGTATGCTTTTTGTGCCCCTGGCTCTTCGTTTGCAGGTATTGCAGCAGGTACATGCATCAAAACTTGCAGCACATCCGGGGTTTAGACAAACTTTTGAGATTATCTCTCGCAACCTCTGGTGGCCATCGATTAGGCAGGATGTGTTAGCCTTCGTCCAGGCCTGTGAAGTTTGTGCCAGAAGCAAGAGCAGTACCTCTAGGCCGCCTGGTCTCCTACGTCCTCTACCAATACCTACCTGTCCCTGGACCCATTTATCTATGGACTTTATCACTGACTTGCCTCCGTCCCAGGGATGTTCCACGATCTGGGTGGTGGTAGACAGGTTCAGTAAAATGGCCCACTTTGTTCCGCTTCCGAAACTTCCATCTGCTAAAGAACTGGCATCTTTATTCATTAAACATGTTTTCAGGCTCCATGGGGCACCAATCAACATTGTCTCAGACCGTGGCTCTCAGTTTATAGCCCAGTTTTGGAAGGCCCTTAGCTCTCAGCTGGGGATTAAGTTATCATATTCTTCAGCATATCATCCTGAGACAAACGGCCAAACAGAAAGGACTAATCAGACTCTAGAGAAGATGGTACGTTGTCTGATGGCCAATGATGAGGTGGAGTGGGTCAACGTCCTGCCATGGGCAGAGTTTGCCTTTAATAACTGTGCCAGCACATCTACAGGGACCTCTCCTTTCTTCTGTGTTTACGGGTTGCATCCTCGTGTGTGCTCCTTTGATCTTCCACCCTCTGATGTGCCAGATGCCAACACCACAATAGAAAATTTCTCCAAAATCTGGTCCGATGTTAATCATGCTATTTCTCGCTCTGTGCTGGCTTTTAAGAAAATGGCGGACAAGAGGCGCTCAAAGGCACCAGGATATAAAGTTGGTGACAAAGTGTGGCTATCATCCAGGAATCTGTCCCTGCATGTTCCATCTAAAAAACTTGGCCCAAAATTCATCGGGCCCTATGAAATTTCGGAGATTGTTAATCCTGTATCCTATAGATTAAAACTCCCCCCATCCATGCGCATTCCAAATGTCTTTCATGTTTCATTGTTGAAACCTGTTCATTCCAGCCTCCAAGTAAATGAACCAGAACCTGTGGATGTGTTGGACAGTCAGGAATATGAAGTGGCATTTATTCTTGATTCCAGACGAGTGCGCAATTCCTTACAATATCTCGTTCATTGGAAAGGTTTCGGCCCAGAGGATCGATCTTGGGTCCCAGCTCGTGATCTTCATGCTGACCGACTTAAGAAGAAGTTTCATCTTCGTTATCCAAGTAAGCCTGGGGGTGCAGGAGCAACCCCTCGAGAAAAGGGGGGTACTGTCAGTACTAGGATCCCTTTAGGACCCAGCACAACTCACCTGACACAGCCTTTACCTGGGAAACAACAATGATTGGCCAGCTCACCTTTAAATAACTTGCATCAGCATTCAATCATTGCTCGTGCTAGAGTTTACCTTGTGTTTGATCCAGTTGATATCTGCTCTGTGTATTTCGTGTATGACCCGGCTCGTTTGACCCTGTTTGCTTGCTTCTGATTTGGTACCGTTTGGACTCTGATCTTCCTGTGTATGACCCAGCTTGCCTAGACTACGTTTTTGCCTGATACCACTAGTACCTACATCTACAGCGGTGAACTACAAGTCCCAGCTGACCTGCTCTGCTCAGACCTGCTCATGGTATGTGCTCTTGTTCTTTGAACTCTTTGCATAATCAGAACACCTGAACTGTTACCTGTTATATGCTCTAGCCTGACAGAGCCTAGCCGCGTACAGGACCCCGAAAACCAACCACCGCCTTCAGGATTTCTAAGGGCGTAAATTTTTTATTTCACTCCTCACTACCTATCACAGTTTATAAGGCCATAAAATGCCAAGATAGCACAAAACCTCCCCAAATTACCCCATTTTGGATAGTAGACACCCCAAACTATTTGCTGAAAGGCATGTTAAGTCCATGGAATATTTTATATTTTGCCACAAGTTGCGGGAAAATGAAATTTTTTTTTTTTTTTTGCCCAAAGTTGTCACTAAATGATATATTGTTTAAACATGGCATGGTTATATGTGGAATTACACACCAAAATACATTCTGCTTCTTCTCCTGAGTATGGGACTTTTTGGCAGTCTATTCGTGTACAGGACCCTGAAAACTAATCACCGCCTTCAGGGGTCTAAACTTTTTATTTCACTCCTCACTGCCTATCACAATTTCAGAGGCCATGAAATGCCCAGATATATCAACACCCCCCCCCCCCCCCCCCCAAATGACCCCATTTTGGAAAGTAGACACCCCAAGCTATTTGCTGAGAGGCACGTTGAGTATTTTGCAGATCTCACTTTTTGTCACAAAGTTTTGAAAATTGAAAAAAGAAAAAAAACACATTTTTCTTTTCTTTCTTCATTTTCAAAAACAAATGAGAGCTGCAACATACTCACCATTATTAAATTTTGCTTTTTATTTTATTTTTAAACTGTTCCTCTAATTTTTTTTTAATTGTTATCTCAGGGAATGTAACTATCCCCTATGATAGCAATAGGTAGTGACTCTTTTTTTAAAAAATTGGGGTCTACTAGACCCTAGATCTCTCCTCTGCCCTCAAAGCATCTGACCACACCAAAGCTGTGTGATAAAATGCTTTCCCAATTTCCCAATGGTGCTGTTTATATCCTGCGTAACCTAAGTCATGAAATGCTCATAGCTTCCGGTTTCTTAGGCCATAGAGATGATTGGAGCGGTTCTGGTCTCCGATCAGCTCTATGGTCAGCTGGCAGACCCACCAGCTGCATTCTCTGGTTCCCTATTGGGACAGGAGAGCCTGAGAAAACCATGGAAGATGGTGGGGGGGACAGACGTTCCCTCCCACTGCTTGTAAAAGCAGTCTGAGGCTAATTAA
Source organism: Aquarana catesbeiana (assembly GCF_042186555.1). Lineage (NCBI taxonomy): Eukaryota > Metazoa > Chordata > Amphibia > Anura > Ranidae > Aquarana > Aquarana catesbeiana. Next base: position 151,899,630 of record NC_133324.1, on the reverse strand, counting down.
CCACTAGAATTGCTTTTACATGAAAGCAAACCACTGACTAAAAAGAATGATACTAAGATGATACCTAAACCTGCAGATATCATTCTGTTATAACCACTCAAAGTCCAGCAAAATACCAGTACGTTGCTGGTCCTTGTTGGGCATATATTGTAATGTTCTTTGTTTCATGCAGCCTGTGGGCTGAACAAAAAAAAAAGATTGCTCGGTGGGTTTGCCCACCATTAGAATACCGCCCTTCATCCACCCACTTCTAATGATGGGCATACATGCACCATTTTTGTTTTAACTGTGGTGGTGAAATCACCTCCTACAGCGCTGGAGTCACTGATTTAAGTATTGTGAGAGCAAGCACTGTTGCGGTCAAGATAAATAAGTCAGTGCGGCAGCTGAATTGCGTACCTAATAAGCAAATGATGGTTAACAATAAAACAAAGTAACATTACATTAACAGTAAGACATACCATATCTGCAAAGCAAATACAATAAACATAGTAAAAATAAAAAATTTTTTAACGCAATCTGTGCCTAAAAAATATATGCCGAAGCATGGGGGCAATCTGCCCATAATGTTAGGAGCAAATTGCTCCACCACCCCTGCACCCATGCTTCAGCATATATGCTCTTTTGTTAACTGTGGTGGTGAAATCACCTCCAACAGCGCTGGAGTCATGGCTTTATGTATCGTGGGAGCAAACGCTGTTGCTATCAGAATAAATAAACCCGTGCTGCAGCTCAATGGCGTACCTGCTAAGCAAATGATGGTTAACAATAAAACAAAGTAACATTACAGTATAACAGTAACACATACCATACCTGCAAACCAAATACAATAAAACATAGTAAAAAATAAAAAAAATTACAGTTCTAAAATACAGTAACAATAGGGAGAGAACAATAGATATAGAACAATAGGGAACGAACAATAGAGCGGACAATAAAGAGCAAACATTAGAGAGGGAACAATAGAGAGAGAAGAAAAATAAAACCACAATTATTTTTGTCTTTTTTTGTCTTTTTTGTTTTTTTTGCATTTTATATAAACTGTAAACTGTAAACATTCCAGATTAGGGTCTCTCAAAATGTGATGGCCATCTCATCTTTGAAGACCCTGTGTAAGTGTGCCCTAGGACTGTGCAATGCTGTACCCTACGCTAATACTCCACTAGTGTGTGGTAGCGTTCGAAACATTCACCAATGCAAAGACCAGGTTGGTCAGGACAGGAGGGACAATAAAAGCAGCTGTCATGCCTAAATCCATGCTTTCTACAGACACAACATCTTCTTTGGGGATTTCTTTGGGTAGGGGTACCAGGGAGGACATACGGAAAATACCTCTCATGCAGCCGGCTCACTGCATTTGGATTGGGAAGTTGGCCCACTGCACCGTCTGGAAACAGAAGGGCTGTGATGATCTCTTCCTGGAATTTAAGGAAGGATGCAGTTCGTCCTGAAGCTTTGTATAGCACATAAGCATTCAGCAGAGCCAATTGGAATACATATACAGACACTTTTTTATACCAGTGTCTGGGCTTATGGGCAATTAGGTACGGCGCCAACAACTGGTCGTTGAGGTCCACCTCTCCCATATTAAAGTTATATTTGTGGACACAGAAGGGTTTCTCCACAACACCAGTCACCATTTGAATTTGGACCGTTATGTCTGCGTGAAGGGAGGAAAGAACGAAAACATTCTTATTACCCCTCCACTTCACAGTGAGCAAATTATTACACTTCAAGCAGGCTCTCTCCCCCAGCCTAAGACGGGAATCTACAAGCCGCTGGGGTAAGCCCCGGTGATTAGATCGCATGGTGCCACATGTGCTAATTCCATGATCAAACAAGTGACTAAAAAGTGGCACGCTCGTGTAATAATTGTCCACATACAGGTGGTACCCCTTTCTGAATAAGGGTGACACCAAGTCCCACACAATCTTACCAGCACTCCCTATGTAGTCTGGGCAGTTCCCCGTCTACTTAACTATCTGTTCCCTCATAAACCATAAAACTATATTTATAGCCTGTTGCCCTGTCACAGAGCTTATACATCTTGACCCCATATCTGGTATGCTTGCTGGGAAGATACTGTTTGAATGACAAGTGGCCATTAAACTTAATCAGGGACTCATCAATGCAAACAACTTGATCGGGAGTAAAGAAGACTGCAAACTGCTGGTTAAAGTGGCTTACGAGGGGCCGAATTTTGTAGAGCCGATCGTATTCAGGGTCACCCCGAGGATGACAAGTTCATTGTAATTGAAATGCATGAACTGAAAAATCTGCTAGTATCGTGTCCTGGTCATGGAAGCAGAGAACAAGGGCATATGGTGAATTGGGTCAGTGGACCAATATGACCGCAACTCACATTTTTTAGTTATGCCCATGAGGAGGGATAGACCCTGGAAGGTCTTAAATTCAAAGACCAAAATAGATCTCCAATCTCTGGCATGGGTCAACTGGGGATAAGTGGCGATAAATTGACCAGCATATAAATTGCTTTGGTCCACAGTAGATCTATAGAGATCTTCCGTGAAAAACAGCGAAAAAAATCAAGTGACGTAAAATCAACTGTTTCCACCTGAATTCTGGTTTGGCCAGTGAATAAGGAAAGAATGGGTGCTGCAGAAGTGGTGGGCTCCCAATTCGGATTGTCAAATGCAGCAGGAAGAACACTATGGGCTCAACGGGCCTGTTTTTGTCTGCGGGACACTAGTTGGGCTAGCCACTTCACCAGCTTGAACTGCACTTATGGGACTTGCCACGTCACCACGTGTTACTGAAGTGCTGTATGTACGACCAAAGATATCGATCCGTTAAGACACTATACTACTAAGGGAGGTGTATGGTGTGCGGGTGGGTGTTAGAGCTACTGGCTCTAATCTGACATTGCCTGGGGTGACGCAGACCCTGACTGATGCTAAAACCTAACTGATGTCACCCGCTGGGTGATCAGGGGATTAAATCTTTATTGTTTAATATATGGTGGGTGCCCTGACGCTATAAAAAAATAACTAGCTAACCAGTGTCACCCGTAACACTAATACAGTGATCACTGGTGACAGGGGGTGATCAAGGGGTTAAACCTTTTTTAGGGGGTTTAGGGGGGGTCCCTTGACCTATCTGGGGCTACTACTAAGTACCCTAATGCTGATTAGTGTCACAAATGACACCAGTACGGTGATCAAAGAAAAATATGAAAACTGCACTGGGTGACACAGTGACAGGGAGGGAAGGGGTTAACGGGGGGGGGGGGCGGATGAAAATGTGTGCCTATGTGTACTGTGTCAGTGTAGTGTTGGTGCAACTCACATTTGTATGTCCTCTCTCCTCTCTCTGGAATGGAAAAGAGTTCCACGAGGGGAGAGGAGATCACTTCCCCTGCCTGTGTTTACACTTACATAGGCAGGGAAGGATTTCATTCGTCAGAACCAATCATTGGCCTGGGGCTGGAGACTGATTGTTTCTAAAATTAATCTGATCGTCGCTGTCGCCCCCTAGGCTGCTGCGCGCCTGACATAAGGTAACTTCGCCCACCCATGCCATTCTGCCGCAGTAAAACTGCAGCGACTGGTCGGGAAGCAGTTAAGTATACAACTGTTTAAATAAGAGCACACTAATGGTAGCTACACATGGCTTGTGTGGTGGTTTCCAGCATTGCTGTGTAGGTGTCTGTTAAAGCCCATGTGGGGGATAATACTATTCCCATTGCCATCCAATTGATAGAAAAAAAATGTTGATGAGCCCTTTTTTACTTACAGTAGCTAAAGTCATGGTCATGTGATGCGGCATCGTCAGTTCTCTCTTCCTTTATTAATTTCCTGCAGGGGTCTTTCTTCTGGTGTTCATGACACTGCCTTTGTGATGTGGACATTTCCTACTGGCTTTCCAGTGGTGGTATCCTTGTAGGATCCAGGAGGAGTGATGTTGGCATGAGGGGGCAGTAGGGGACTGGTCAGTGAGGGGCAAAAAAGACACTGGAGGATTTTCAATGTCTATTTTGCTCCTAAAACATTTTCTGGCAGAAAATATACTGTCTCCTCGTTTTCTTTTCCAGCTCCTTAAGTAGGAGCGCCCTGGTTTTGGTCAGTTCCTGGAAAGTGGAAGATGCTCTAGTCTGTCAATGTGTTGACTCTAGTTGTTCGATGCGGTTCATAAAGGAATTAATTGTGGTTTGGAATATCTTTTTTATGTTTGCTGCCAGTGCTAGAAACTATCCTCAGAGCACACACTTGTGTGCCTCACATTGGGTGAGGGGTGACATGGGTGAGAGATGACATCTCAGGGATACCATTGTGAGTAAAAAAGTCAACAATACAGGAGTTGATTCTATGTGTGTTAGCCATGTCTTTGAGGAGAGGGGAATTGACTAAAGTTAAAATAACATGTCTCCACATGCTTGATCAGCAAGCAGCCAGCAAATTCACATAACTTATATGAATGGATTATCATACCAAACCACATAAAGCCAGCACTACAAGATAATTGAACAAGACAAAAAAAAATACATATAGTATACCGCCTCTTCACAAAAACCTGTAGCCGATATAAAATAATATTCATACAATAGGAGAAAGTAACACTGATAGTCCACAGAGGGTTAATGAAAACGTTCTGACTAAGGGCAGAAGTAAATCTGTGTGAGAGTCCTAAACTGAAGGCAGAAGCTATGTGAGGAGGTGGTATTGCTGGAGGAAGAGATCTGCAACACAGGAGGGACAGATCTTCATTACCACTATCTGCTAGATCTACGAAGGAGAAATGGTGAGAGGCTACTGTTGATATCAATATTACAAAACTAGTAAATAACTCACAGTAGACATAATTCTAAAGCAATAATAAACATCAGCATATGAACAATGTAGAAGCAACCCCCAGACTGGTCGGTTCTATACTGCCATGCATAGTTCATTGTGTTAGAGCTAGAATGAGCTGAGTACAGCTACTAGCAAGGATACGAAAGGTGTCTGTCTTATGGGGCTCCCATCTGAAAAACAAGGGAGATAAGGGTGCAGCATCTGCAAATGGAAGTACTTGGATGTTCTTGCTTAAAGTTATGCCTCTACAAGTGGTTTATTCAAAAGGTTTCCTAAAATTAAATTAATAGAGAGATAGGAATAGATGCTTCTCCCCGGTGAAGTCCTATCTCCTATTTGTTATCTCCAAGCTTAGACTGCCAAGTCATTCACAAAATGATAAATAACCCATAGAATACAAATGCAAATTAAACTGTAATTACAGCACAACAAATTATATATGTGTTTGTCACCCCCCTACTCCAATAAAAAGTCCTGAACTTCACTGAAAAATGGGGATCTTCACAACAAAAGCATTTTATATAACATTTAAGACCCAATTATAAAGGTTGGTAAGAGACCTAGGCCGCACAAAATTGCCAAGGAATGTACATGGGAATATCATGAAGAATCTCACTCATGGCATTGCAGGGCCTCACCGCAATTGTAACTGGGTACTGGAATGCCACACATTAGTAAGCAGGCTAATTGATCTTCTGACTGAGCTAACAACATGTGATAGGATCACACTATGACATACAGTTAGTGCTCAAGAATGTGAGCAACTAAGACATTGTAGTATTGTGGACATGCCTCCCAGTTAGTGAGTGTCCAGACGTTAAATAGGGAAAATGCACAGAATAAGAAAAAAAGATAGGGGGGAGGATGGTTAAACATGAGCTAAGGCCTTAGCACTTATGCATGTAAGTGTTGCAAGTAAAAAAGCAAATGTTCTATTAGTCAGGTAGAGCTCAAACATTCAATCTTCCTCTACAACATGCCAATGAAAGACCTGGGTTCTTAGATCCAGGTTTCTTATGTTGTGATCATCCAGAAGGGGATGAGGGATTGGATCTCCAACTTCGGGACCATTGTTGTGCTCTGAGAGTGCAGTTGTTGGTAACTTCAACCTGTGGATCTGAAAGGTAGAAAGAGCTGTAGCACTCTGGTAGTTCTACTCTGGGTAAGCATAGGCTCTCATAGAAAGGGTGTAAATCCTCTGGATTGCATAACAAGAATGTGTAGCCCCGAATGGTTCCTGCTAGGCAGAATCGGAACCTCCAGCGATATGGAATTCCTCTTGAGCGGAGTAGATTCAGCAAGGGGTGCAATGCACGCCTATCTTGAAATGTAATTTTTGATAGCTCCTGAAATAGTTTAATTTTGGCACCATGTGGAGCCAAAGTTGAACTATTCTCTCACTTTGTGAAGTAGGGGGGAAGTTCACAAAACAGTAGATCACATCTCAAGGAGGATCTGTGTCACGGCCTCTGGTTCTCGTGTCCTATGCACTCTTTCAAGCTCAATTTGGGAATCAGGTGACCACTGTAAAAGATTAGTGAAAATAGAACAGACTGCTTGTTCCAGTGCAGGAGGTTCCACAGATTCAGGGAACCTGACATTATATCTGCGGTCACAACTATCTTAAACCTCCGGGTGCCCGTGCATCTCCATGACTCCATGAGATGTAAGAGATGCATGTCAAATGTGCGCTGTACTTTTTTAATGGCTTCCGTGTGTAAGGAGGACACCTTATCCCCTGCCTGGATGTTGGTGGAGTTCAGATATGGCAGCCGACACTGTTGACTTGATGTCCTCTGCTACTGTCTGTAGGTCCGAAAAGCTAGAAAGTTGGTCAGATAGATTATAAACCCTCTCACCCTCTCCCAATGCGTGGTCCTAGTTGCTGCTCGGTGAGCGCGGGGTTGAAGTCTGGGAGTCTGTGTGGCTTCCGGGGTGCTGTGTACGGAACAGTGATGCTATGTTTCTGCTCAGCTGAGTGCATGAATCTTGAGGCACCCAAGTCGACATACTCCTGCTAGATTTCCCCACGAGAGGCGCCTGTGAAGCTAAAGTAGGAACTCTGTATGCTGGAGCTGAAGTGGCCTTCTTAGACTAAAACCAGACCCCCCCCCCAAGGCCTCTGTTTTAAACCTGAGATTTTGAAAAAGTAAAAAAAAAAATGTTTCTTATATTTATGAATTTCTTTGTATATTGTCCTGCACAATGTCCACTTTGCTAGTTTTGAATTGATTATTGAGTGGCTGCCATTTGTGTGTGTGCAATATATATATAAAATATGTTCATGTAAATGTGTTGACTGGTTATTTAGACTCGTATTTAATTTATTTTACTGGGATACAGTTTTCTATGTCAGGCTTGCACTTTGACCCACAAAACTGAATCATTATTTCACAAATATCCTTCTGTATTTTGATCTGAAGCTCTGGTTGGCGGCTGACCTCAGAAATAGTACATCCCTGCCTCTTCTTTCATCTCCAGCAGTTATCACTTTTACCTTCAATATTTTCCTTTCTGATTTTGCTTTTCATTTCTCTATGTGAGGAATCATGGGCAAGCAATTAGAAAGGTGACACAAAGTAACTTTCAGATGGAATTCAGAAAAGTGTAATGAAAAGAAGCCCATCTGACATGTTGATGTTTCGAATATCAGGTCTAACCTTTCATGGATGAGAGCAGGTATATCATTTACTAACAAATATGGACACTTTAACACATAATAAGTACAGCTCAATGCTTTATCTTGATGCACACTGCATGGATGCTTTCATAGCCTGCTTTATGTATAATAAATTACTTGTTCATTATTACTTATTTATATCCTGCATTTATAAAATGCCAGTATATTCTACAATGCTTTACAGACTACATGGCACTATTCATATCAGTGCTCACAGCAAAGAAGCTTAGAACCTAATATCTTTACCAAGAACTCTTGGAAAGCCAATTAACTTTACAGTTTGCCCTATGGGGAAAACCATAGCACCACAGACATGCAACATGCATGCAAATAGTATTTATTACTGGTGGAAACCGAACACAGAATCCAAGCACTTTTGGACAAAAGAAAAAAACACCATGTGCCAGCTGCTGATCATTGAATAGAGTGGCACCTATCCACTGTATCACTATTGTATCCCTGCAGATCTACAGGTACACACACATTAGTGACAAGCAACTGTCATGAAGGGAGAGGGCACAGCCCATAATGGGAGATGCTGGTGACTGATACATCTTAAAATTTTGGTTGCTAACATTTTTACTGCTCCTTCTAGAGAGCAAAAACTGGCTGCTATGGACACTGTACTGGTAAGAATTGTGTATGTACTTTCAAATGCAGATTTTTTAACATTTTTATATACTGACAGTGTTCCTTTAAGTGGGTATAGTTCCTAAGTTGGAGATTATTCTGTGAACAGCAGGGGATATTAAGATAGCAGATCTATTCAATTATGAATGTTGCTAACATTAAAGAGTAATTCTACTTTTGTTTGGAAAAAACTATTTTGTCTGGGTGATCAATGTACATTGCAGGAATTTTAGCAAACTTTATAACAGATTCCTATCCTTTGTTGCTCTGAGGTTTGCTCTGTATTTGTTTCACCATGTACTTTGCAGACTGATTTTGAATGGGGTTGTTTGGTTCATTACCTGGTGCCCCCTGAGTTTTAATGAGAAAAGCTGCAGGTTCTGCATCCCTCTAGAAGCATTTTGACCCTTGGGGAGTATTTCACCAAAATTTAAATTCCTATTGCAGAGGATTCCTAAAATTTGACTTGGATCTTAGTGCAGACCTCTGGGAAATTAAATGGTCCAATCACACAAGCAGGAATTGACATTTCTGGGGGCATACTGTACAACAGCCATGTACAGAAAGCCTCCAGGTTGCTATATTGCTTTGAACCTTACAGAAAAATACAGTTGTTATAGAATAGAAAGGAAAAGTAATTTTTAATAATCAAATGACAACATATCTTGTGTAGCAATTGTATATGCTATAATATTGTTTTTTATTAGCTATATGTTTTCCACGAAAGTGGAGTTAACCTTTAGGAGACACAAATGGCAGGAAAACCCACCAGGAACACTAAGATGGTATATCGAAATTGGATCATGCTTTGCTGGGTTTTTTTCTTTCCTCTGGATCAACTGTGGATATGGGCTTGTGTATATAGGATTGTAAAATTGAATTTATTTATTTATTTTTCTTCCCCTTTTATTGATTGAACTAGATGGACTTGTGTCTTTTTTTCAACCAGATTAACTATATAACTATATATGGGTGTTCAACTTCCTGATAATGTTTGTAGTTATCTGAACTTTAAGGAAAGCATTCTTTCAATGCATAGGTTGTTGCTGAGTGGAGTCTGCTGTTTGTGAATAGAAAATGTTCTGTGTGCTTGCATCAGTTTTCCATATTTTCCACCTCTAACATACATAGTGGATACACTGCCTTGTAGGGTTCAATACACATTTCAGGTTGCATCAAGAAGCTGTGCTTTGTTTGCTTCAGATGAAACAGGTAGATGAAGTTCAAACAGGCAGTAAATAAAGCACCCTACAGGCTTCAGATGGTGGGCAGGCATGCACGCAGAATCCAGCTGTCCAACAAGATGCTCTACAAACTTGTGGCAGATGAACATGAGTGGGAATGCGCACAGTGCATAAGCCAATTCTATCAGGATTTGCATTTTTCAACAGGAGGTAGCGGTTAGGCCCAATAACGGTAGCGGTTAGGCCCAACACCTACAGAAAACTGGTCCAAGGTAAGTTATCTTTCCTCTGATGTTTTATTTTGCTTTAAGTTTTTCATTAGCAATTTCTGTATGAGGGTGGGAGGGGAACTTTGGGAAGGCAAAACCCACTTGGAGTGGGTCAGAAGGAGGACAAAAGTGGGTCAAATCTACCGATTAATGAATTCTTTTTTTCAGAAGCATCTCAGATGTCAAACCGATACCATTAACAAAAGACCAAAGCCCGCTCATAAACCTTAAAAAAAGTATTATAAATTAACTTATTTGAACTCCAAGCTGGTGCTTGTAAAGTCCTGTAAAAACAGTAGCTGAATGCAAACAAGGATGCAACAGCTTTCTGTTACTAAGGCCCCTAATCCTGTGTTTACTTTTCTATTCAGCCTGGAGTAGCCCCTGCAAATGTTGGTACATTTCCTAGTTGGCAATATTATATAGGAACACTGTGCTGCTGAGATGGTTCATTACCATTCCATTCCAATCTGCTTCATTATATATTCAGTGCATTTGGTATTTATTTCATACATTTGCATTTATTAAATATTAACTTGCTACAGTCTATAGAATAGGAATAGATATGACTATTCAGTAAGAAGAATTGCTGCTTAGAATTCTATGGGAATATAACAAAAGGATGATGACACTGTGCTGGTTCCTTTTACTGAAGGAACCTTGACAGTGCTAATTCCATTAAAAGTTCCGCTCTGTTCAGTAGTTAACAGAACATAAGTGTAAATTATTTGCTGCCTCTTGTGAGACAAAGTATTATCGTCATGTGTGAGAGACTCCCTTCTACTGATGAGGGTCACAGAGGCTTGTAGAGCATTACTAACACAGAAATTAAATAAAGGCTAATCAGACAGGTATTCAGACAATATAAAGGCCATATCATTAACCCTCTGTCTGGTAAATCACCTTGTAATCAGGACTAGTAGCTGTAGCTAGAGGGACCTGACTCAGGCAATTTTCCCAAACACTGAGATCACATATTACAAAAGATAGATCAGTTTTATTCAGTATCATATTATCATCGAATTACATTTTTTCTTTAAATAGACATTTCAAATAAAATATGTTATTTACAGTAGCTATTATATGTAAGATTTGGAAAAAAAGATTGTAATTCTCCCACTATCCATTAACATATAGATGGGTTCATTTACTTCCTCGCAAATTTTCTGGTTGCGTTGTGCTTGTGGGTGGGGTCTATGGTGCATGTGGGGTAACCCCTTGACCGAAGGCTTGCTCACCAAAGCCTGGGACCAGGCAGAAGCTGCAGTCATATGAAGAATCAAACATTAAGTTAGTCCCTGACTCAGAAATGAGCCACTTGTGTGCAGCAAGTTCCTCAGTATCGAACCCATGACGCTACACACTTGTAACTGATGTACTGTATGTTTGCACTAGGAACTTAGGATGTGTAGGTACCTCTGTTACCTAACTCCCAGGAACAGAATGGAGTCCTGCCAAGCACATAGCGTGCCCTGTGCATGCTCATTAACTCTTTCCTTCCCGTACGTTCCCGTAGTGAACAGGCCTTAGATCTCCATAATGCTAGTCTGCTCCCAGTGACTGGAGAAGTCGGAGCACCAACCCCCTTCCTACCAGAGGACCTGTCACCTAACCAGGTACCATGCCAAACGACTGGTTGCTGTAAGTGTTTTTCTCTTCATTCACCCATAGCAACTACATCCTCTTCTTTACATTGGAAGTTAACCTTTTGTAGTGGTGTTACACATGCCCCATAGAGCAATTACAGACCCAGATTCTTTAGGAATACACCAAGACCCAACATGTCCTTCTTTGAATAACTTCAGATCAGGCTCAAAGCAGTTGAAATAACTTTACTGTAAACTCAGGGTGAAATGTCCGTTCCTTGACTAACACTGAATGTGGCTGCCCCAGCATACCTGCAAAGATAAAGTCCTTGTGGGTGAAGTCCATAACTGGAGAATCCATAATGATGGTGTCCATTGTTACAGGGTCCCAATGCGTCGGTGTTCCTGGAGTGAACCACAGGTCCCAGCAGCCTTTTTCGATAGCTCCTATTCTATCACCTGTGCCCTTGGGACCCAAACCTCTCCCCCTTTTATATTGCATGGGAAAGGAGGCTGAACTGCAAGAAAGCCTGCAGACTTGCCCAGAGAAGCTGGAAAAACATTAACCATTCCCCCCTTGGCCTGGGCAGCCAGACTGGCTAACTAAACACCATAGGCAACCTGCCTACATGTTGGCATATGATCTTTCACTCATATCATTAATTGTAAGGCAGTGGATTCAAAACATGCTCGGAATAAACATAGATGTATTCTCTATATATGAAAATAGGTTGTACTTAATGGACCACCTGGTCTATTTTTTGCTGTCACTCTTCTATGCGTATGACCATCATAAGGGGCATTCGATTGTGAACTTTTTTGACGGAAATTAACTGATATGAACTGCTCTATTTACGTGTTTAATGCTGCTTATTATGCTGGTGCTTTATAAGTATAGAAGATAAATAATTAATACTGCCTTGCTAGATATGCAATCTAACACAAAATAAAAATGAAATTTCCCATAGTTTTCTAGTTATACTATGTAATATACATGCTAGTAACATCTAGCTTAAAGAGGATTTTCATAAATGTGATCATTTTAATTTCTGATAGGAAAATTGAAGGGTTTCCACCTGTCACAAGGTCCTGGTCACATTGCGTCATACACATCTTTACTGTATAAGTAATGGAAATAATTGAGCTGTATTTGAATGAATGCACATTGATATTATCTTCTCTTGTTGATGGAATATGAATTCTCAGCTTTGTGAACACTAAGGAGCCCTTATCCGCTGGGACACATTTCTGTACTACATGGATAGATCCAATTCAAACGAGCGAGGAAGGGATTGTGGGTAGGTTTCATTTAATAAATACCATTTTATATTATTATGAGGATGGACGTGGTATATTTCTACTCAATTTTTCTGTTGTCATTAAAGAGGAACTTCATCATCCATCCCCCTTCCTGAGATTAAACTGATTAAACCCTTGGTTGTTTGAGCACTTTCAGCAGCTGATTTAATCACTTACTGAGTATGCTGATTGCTGCTTAGGTTTCCTGTTTCAGAGTAACATCTTTCTCCTGTAGCATTCAATTGAGCCACCCTTGCATGCAGGGGCTAGTGTTGTGTCTCACTAAACTGTGTGTTTCAATAGAAACACACAATTCCATAGCTTAGGATGGCAAGACACTCCTTTGCTCCTCCCCCACCCCATCTCCAAACTAACAGACTTGTTCAAGACTGCACTATCCACTGTTAACTCGTGACCAGAAGTTCAGGGAAGCAGCACAGAGAGAGAAGGAGTCAACAGCATTGACGGTGGTAAACTACAAGCTTTGGGTTGAGAATTTTAGCAGACTAGTTAATGGAGAATACTTATTTTTGAGCCAAATGTGGTAAGCTCAAAAAAATGATGAGAGTTTGATACTACTTTAGTTGGTGTAGAGGTGTAGTTGACACTAGTAACAAACATCCACCATATCACCCTGCTGCCATACTTCATACATCACTTGCAGAGACAATGAAAAGTCATTTGCTGTGTTTTGTTTATTGGGGGGTACAACTTGGTTGGGGAAAGGGGTATATGGAATGTCCATAGACCAAATTATCTTTGCCATCATATTTTAAAGATTTTTGTAGATTAGCACTTAATTTGAGCCTGATGAAAAAGATGCGCATGTTTAACATTCACAGACTTTTTCCCTGCATCACCACGCAGACTATTGCTTGTCCTCTGCTTAACTCCCGCAGACTATTGCTTCCAGAATTTCCTCACCCATTACCATGTAAGGATAAGGAAATCACTCTTGACCGTGTAAGGGTTATCTTCCCAGAAACCCTCTCCTCCTGCACAAGCGTATCCTGTGGTTGTCACTGTAAAGTATGTTACATCTTCTGTAAACAAGAAGGACCCACTCTGAATAGTTCCTCAAGCTGGCTCTGGCTGCTCGCTGCTACTAGGCCAGAGGCCTACAGTACCTCTCCCTGGAGGCCTAGTTTAAAAGCAAATGTTGAGCGGTGGACTACTGTTCCCAGCTAGCCCAGTTTGCAAATCCTGTGCCCTCGGGCCACATTGATTTGACACAATTCCCCCACAGTCTCTCCTCTGATCCAGGACTCCTCATCATTGACCGTGTAATGATAAGGACTTCACTACTGACCCTGTAGAAATGAAGTTCCCTCACAGACTTCCTGGCACATCCAGCCCTCCACTGTGGTACACTCACTGACCTTCCTCTGCCCTGAGTCCTTGATGGAGAACTTGACCGGATCATACGTTAGGACAGCTTCCCCTGCCCCTCTGTTCCAGGAGTTCCTTATCATTGACCTTGTATGATAAGAACATTACCAATAACCGTGTAAAGGCAAAGTTCCCTCACAGTTCTCCCCGGGCCTCCTCCTGCGATCGGCGTACCCCCTCCCAGATGGGGGTGCCCTCCTTCTGCTGTCTAGTATTCCATTCTCCACTTCACCCAGCTGACAACTCCTCCCAGTGGCATGTTACCTCAGCTTATATAGGAAGCCCGCCCCCTGCCAGTATCAGTTGGGGATTGGTCAGGGCTCCCACAAGAGCTGCCTGCCATTCCAGTCCCAGGCCCTTCCCCTCTTCCAGAACATTCTCCCTGGAAGCAGGGGAGGCACCTCAGAACTAGAGCACAGGTGGCCACACCCACTGCTACACTAACCACTCTCAGCCCCTAGGTCAAAACAGACAGACCTAGCTTGCAGCATAGGCCTGCCTAAATTTCCCTGTGCTGACATTCTATTTAGTAAAAATCCTATTACTAGCACCTACCTATTGGTAGAGGGTGCTACATTGGGTTATGCTCAAATAACTCAGACAAGGACCTGAACCATTATTTTCCTCCCTTAAATCTTTGGGATCCAGCTGTCTTTTCCAGGTTCTTGCAGCCAGCTCTCTGATGATGTGCCCCCCTCCTTTCTGTAAGCTGAATCCTCCGGGAATATCTGACATTATTGAATATGGATATTCCAGGAAGCTGCTGCAGTAGAATACACATCCTTCTCACCTAGAAGAATGGAGACAGGGGGAAGTTCAGAGCAAGAAATACAAACAAGTAAATGAATAAGAAAAAAAGAAGTTTATTTTAAAGATTGCAGAGAGGGGGAGGGTGGCAAAGGTGCAAAGTGCTTTTTGGGAGTTAGGTTAGCTTAAGTTAAAGAAAACTACTCTATTGTGCATGATACTGCAAGTTATTATTTTTCAATGTGGCTCAATATGTAATATAAAGGCTATAGACATAATGTATACAATGCTTAGCTAGATACTGCATGAAACCTTTTTTGACCTTAAAGTGGATGTAAACCCACTCTCATCAATTATAAACTACTGCCACAATGCTGAACTATAAGGATATACATGACTCCTGCATGTACAGTAACCTTACCTTTCAAATATCTCCCCCTTCTCTATTTACATCCACTTTAAGGTCAAAAAAGGTTGCATGCAGTATCTAGCTAAGCATTGTATACATTATGTCTATAGCCTTTATATTACATATTGAGCCACATTGAAAAATAATAACTTGCAGTAACATGCACAATAGAGTAGTTATCTTTATCCAACTGAGCCAAACAATACATTTACGCTAACCTAACTCCCAAAAAGAACCTTTGCAACCCTCCCAGTCTCTGCAATCTTAAAAATCAACTTATTTTTTCTTATTCATTTACTTGTTTGTATTTCTTGCTCTGGACTTCCCCCTGTCTCCATTCTCCTAGGTGAGAATGTTCCCAGCTGCACCGATAATCCCTGACTGTCCCCCGTGTCTTCCTCCTTCTCCAGCACCTGTGTTTTCCTCCAACACCCCCCCTTCATCTCTGGCCCCCTCCGTGTCCTACTTATCCGTCCGCTGTGTCTCTGTGTCCTCTTCCTGCCCAGCTCTGACTAGATACATCTCCCCTAAATCAGATCACTTGTCTGTGTATCTTCTGCTGGCTGTCCTGTGAGTTCACTACACCATGCATTTCCTCCTTCTGTGGATCACACCCCATAATGAGAAACATCCAGTCAAAACCCAGGAAAGACAGCCAATCCTGGGAGAGCTGGAGAAGAAAGAGGGGAGGGGGATGTGAATTGTGGAGTACACAGAATGCCTCTCTCACGCTCCTGCATGAGATATGTAAATCACCTGTTACTCACAGCATGTAGAAGAACTAACTGGTATTTCTCTGTCTGTCTCTAATATTCAGTGTTTTAAGTCCTGTATTTTTACTGGGGAAGTTGTTTTTACATTTCACTTGTACTGAGATGGCAGGAAAAAAAAATTGTGTCTTGATATAACAGCTCTGTGAGTGTCATTATAGGGTTTAGTCTTAGGACTAAATGGCATTTTAGTTTTAGTCCCATTTTAGTCTTCTGCAATTGTTTTAGTTTTAGTTGTATTTAGTCGACTAAATCTCCAGTACATTTTAGTCGACTAAAATGTCCTACGTTTTATTCAACGAATATCTCCAGTACATTTCAGTAATTGCAATTTAGTTTTAGTCATAGTCTTTTGACTTAAATGGCATTTTAGTTTTAGTCTCATTTTAGTCTTAGGACTAAAATGGCATTTTAATTTTAATCTCATTTTAGTCTTTTGACTAAAATGGCTTTTAGTTTTAGTCGTATCTTAGTCATCTCAGTTGTTTTAGTTTTAGTCGTATTTAGTCAACTACATCTCCAGTACATTTTAGTTGACTAAAATGTCCTACGTTTTATTCGACTAAAATCTCCAGTACATTTCAGTAATTGCAATTTAGTTTTAGTTATAGTCTTTTGACTTAAATGGCATTTTAGTTTTAGTCTCATTTTAGTCTTAGGACTAAAATGGCATTTTAGTTTTAGTCTCATTTTAGTCTTTTGACTAAAATGGCTTTTAGTTTTAGTCGTATTTTAGTCATCTCAATTGTTTTTGTTTTAGTCGTATTTTAGTCTACTAAAATAGTATTCATTTAGTTGACTAAAATGTTTTAGTCGTTTTAGTTGACTAAATTAACACTGGTTTAGGGAATGGAACTCACTACACAGTAATATCATCCAGTTACATGGCAGCTATCTGACTGGTCTTTATGTGTGAATTCTAAAAAACACTCTCAGTTTTTTTTTTTAATTAAAATAATTTTAATTGGCCCCTGCTGCTGTCAATCAAATGCTGTGATGAGGAAGTGAGGGGTGGGGTTAAGTCCTAACGTGTGTGTCTGTGGAATGGTGCTCCATAGACACACAGCTCGGGAGCGAGCAGGCACCGTGTGCTCCCAAAGCAAGTGTTTGCTATGGGGACTCACAAAGAAAAGGAGGAGCCAATATCGCCAGTGGGGAACCTGAGAAGAGGAGGATCGGGGCCTGTATCTTTTTTCATTATTTTCATCTGGTAATGCTGCAAAGTAACACACCTCCTGTTCTATCATGACAACAATTGCTAACTGTACTGTATTCATTGAGGAAAAACATTATCACACTGGCATAACTGCTTCTGATTTGGATTGCAGAATGCCACCCATCTCCTAATCCCTCTAACATAGGGTAGAGTCGTTCTGTCCTTCACAATGCGATTTGTTGCAGCACAAATATATGACACTTTATCATGTCAAATTACTATTCATATTCATTCCAATGCACATGACAACACGTCCGTGACGCACATTCCTTGCAAAGCACCATAACACTATGAAGTTGATTTACTAAAACTGGAGAGTGCAAAATCTGGCCTAGCTGGGCATGGTAACCAACACCTGCTTGTTCAATTAAGTTTTGACAAAAAAAAACTGGAAGCTAATTGTTTTTTTATGCAGAGCTGTACCAAGATTTGCACTCTCCAGTTTTAGTAAATCAACCCCATTATCTGTGTTTTTTTGGGGGAAAATTTGCTGAATGTCCATTTTTCTGTGCATTCTGGTTTATTGGCAGCCCTTTCAAAGTTAAAAGTACTAGGCTGGGAGCTTTATGTTCAACATAAATGGAAGGCCTACTTGACTGAGTTTGCAAGTTTAGACTGTAATTAGTGAGGGGTTAACTTATTGTTTTTGTTTCAATAGAAAAATAGCCTTACCTTATTGGTGGATTCTAAGGTGTGCCAAGGTGTGACAGGGTTGGCCCTAGTGGTCTGTTAGGGGAAGGCATTGTTTCTAAGGATCAGTTGGAGCAGGGGCAGCATTGGACAAGCTTCTCCTACCCTCTCTCTCCTTAATGCTTTCTGTTGGCATGTTCTTTTTTCAATCGTTTTTTTTTCTCTCCTCCTATGCTAGGGTATTTGGTTGGTAGTAGAGGGTTTTGGTTTTCATGACAGGTGTTGTTTGGGGGGACTGGTGACATCATAGCAGCCAGCAGAGGTCTCAGGGTTTTTTTAAGGTGGGAATGATTAAAAGTTTTTGGAGAATGATGGGTTGGGCCCATTTCAGGTATAGTTGTACCTTCCCTACTAAGTGTCGGCAGTAATATGGTATTGGTTAGTGGGCTGTATCGGGTGGTAAAGTTGTAAGCAATTGTCCCCAAGGTGATGTAATTGTGGCTGGAGTCCTTGATATGCATGTTGGTGGCAGATAAATCCTGTTGTTCTAACACATGTGCCTTCAAAAACATAAGATGATGAATGTGCATGCAAAGGACAACCCTGGAGTTCTGCCAGGATCAATAGGTATTTTTTGGCCTTAGCGGAGATATAATAAAACTCCTTCAATAGTATATTTAACAGACCAAAGGGGGCCCAAAGAGAGAAGTTCATTGTTAGGGTTTGCATACACTTTAATTCCACTAAGCAAATGTAAATGGTATATTGGCTAAGGGCCCACATTGCTTAGAAGAGTGGGAAGGAAGAGGACACTTTTGTGTTCTTTTATTCCTAAAGCTCTCTTTTACTGTTGTGGTAGCTTTCTTGCATCAGCAGATTACGTTTTCAAAAGGAAAAGCATTATTTATTTTTATATCACTGTCGTATTAAAAATTCCATCCCCACTTGGTTCCTGTATTCTTACATAAACTCTGCTGTGAAAAGAATGATAATTAAAATGTCCCCATGGGCAATTTGATGGTTATTACTGGGGTACATTACTTTAATTTGAACAGTATTTACAGATACAAAGCAGTAGCTCATTATCTACATTGTAGTTATCAGAATGACTGTTATTATCTCTGACCCGCTAACCTCTATGTATTGTAAGATTTGAGATGTGTAGGGGACAGATTGCTGTGGCCTCCCACTATTTAATATAATGTAGTCATGTTTTCTTTTTTTTTTTTTTTACTTTTCATGGTATTGTGAAGGCTTCAGGCAATTTATTTATATATTTTGCACTGCAAAAAAAGATTGGCAGAGCAACAAATGAACAACACAAGAGAAAATAGCTAGTTTTAGCAGATATATAAACTGTAGTCTTTGAATTAATCTTCCAAGACATACAAATTATAATTAGAGTGATCATCTAGTAAATTGTTAATAATGTTATATATGTAGCAAGGTCTCCGGCCTCCTTCAGGCTAATGAGAACCTCCAGGACCAGAGATAGCTGACATCCTTTTGTATGTGGTGGGTTGTGAGGCACAGTGGGTGCAAGGTGGATAAAGTTATTGGGTGCCAGATACTTCTTGAATGCAAAAGAGATATTTATTTCTCTTACAAACTTTTATGGGGGAAAGAGGGTTAGGATCACTATACCCTTGAGTAGTTGCAAGTTCAATTAGCATACTCAGAGACTTCAATAGGAGGACAGCAGTGCAGGGAAAGGCCTCCAGCAAGAAGCCACATCTGCACATGCAGGAATGCTGTTCCTTATGGCAACAGTCTTTAACAGTTCCTAACTCAAACATAACAGGTCTTTCACCTTCGCTACAACTTCTCCTTGTAGTTCTTCAGCCCACTGAACTCCCAGTCTCTCACTAGACCCACTAATTCGCTGCCACTGAATCCTTTGAGCTCCTCCAATCTTCGTGGTGGTATCTTCCTCAAGCGTCACCCCCACCTCTCTGCTGGGTCCATAGCTTGGCACTCCCGATACTTCTCAAGCTTCACCCCTGCTGACCTGCTCGGTCCCTGGCTTAACACACAAGGCTGCTCTGCAAGCATCACCTCCACTGGCTGGGTCCCTGACTTGATCACCGTCTGAAGTTTCCTGATTCTCCACCGTGCCCATTCGGTGAGAATATTGCTCCAGTACTTGCTTCAGTTACTCACTGCGGTCCCTGGTAATAAGGTGGATGGTTCCTTAATGGTGACAGCTTCCCCTCTACCTTCGACCCTGACAGGTTCTCCGGGGAGCAGAACCGTCACTTCTGTTTGGACTGCAAGCCACAATCCCAACCCTGCACTGCTCTCTCTTGCTTCTGGATAGGCCCTCAGACAGCCCAGCAGCCAGATGTCATGGGATAGGCCCAATCTCTGGCCTAGCAGCCCGGGGCAACACGACACACGTCCACCCAGACAGCCATCCAGGTGGCACCGAACATACATCACCTGATAGATCAGCATGCCAAGGGATTTAAGAAAACCCCTGCCCATAGGCTGAGATGCCCCATATACCCATAACATGACCTTGAGTTGCCTTTATATCTAGTACCACCAAAGACCCAGACACCTAGTGGTAGAAAAGAAAAGTGCAACAAGGCCAAGCTTAGAGAGAAATCAATAGATCTCTAACAACTGACCAGGGTAACTACTCCTGGCAAGTAAATTTGTGAGGAGCTCCCTGCCTAAACTCCAGGGTGCTACATATATAGGTGGTAAATTTCCTTTTATGTATAATTTATAAGTATGATGTAGCTTCAGCTGCCCACAGTTAAAATGGATGCAGCCAGACTCAGTGGAGGGAGATTTCTGCAGCATATTTGGCAAGTACAGAATCACAGTATATATAAAATTATATGCAAAGTGGTTGAAGGGAAGCTTAAGAATGGCAAAGATGTTTTTTTTACAAATTATGTGAGCAGACTGCAGTTCCTCTTTAATGGACAGTTTGGAGTCTTGGACCAATGGTAAAGTACCATTGGCCCAAGCTGTCCAATAAAAATGCTGCAGTGAAGGCACGCCTCTCACTGCAGTGTCATCCCTTCCAGCCCAGCCTTCTTAACTAGAAGGAAAAAACATGGGTTTATGGGTATAGGATTTACCCACAATCCCATGTTTTTCTCACACAGTTAAGAGGAAGAATGAGAATCTGCTGATGAAAAGGCACTGTTATAATCAAGCTAAATCATATATTTTTATGCTATATGTTATAACATAATAATTTATTAATTATCTATTTACTGTGAAATTACTGGTTGGAAGTTATAACTTCTAACTTCAGTAATTTGTCCGTTAAGCCACCTGCTTGAGTACAGTTTTTGAAAATATAGTAAATTACCTTAAAAACAATATATAATAATTATTTGTATATTACTTACTTATGGTAATTAACAACTTGCCACCCAGGCCAATTCTGACACTTCTCTCCTAAATGTAAAAATCATAATTTTTGGGCTAGAAAATTAGAGCCCCCAAACATTATATATATATATATATATATATATATATATATATATATATATATATATATATATATATTTAGCAGACACCCTAGGAAATAAAATGGTGGTCGTTGCAACTTTTTATGTTACACGGTATTTGCACAGTAATTTTTCAACTGCGTTTTTTTTTGGAAAGAAACTGTTTCATGAATAAAAAAACACTAAAGTTAGCCCGAACTTGGTTAATGTGAACGATGATGTTATGCCAAGTAAGTAGATACCTAACATGTCACGCTTTAAAATTGCGCACACTTGTGGAATGGCGCCAAACTTCAGTACTTAAAAATCTCCATAGATGATGCTGTAAATTTTTTACAAGTTACATGTTTAGAGTCACAGAGGAGGTCTAGTGCTAGAAATATTGCTCTCGCTCTAACAACCACGGTGTATGTATGTGTGTGTATCTGGCTCTGACACTAGCCAGTGCTTCACCAGCCACTGACCTCACCACATGTCCAGGTCTTGTAGATATGTATTTTTAAGTTAAAAAGGACAGGCCAGCAACCCGCAATCATGGGCATGAGAGCCAGAACGGGATTTGTGTGTGTAAACACACAAATCCTTGTTCTGACAGGAGAGAAGAGACAGATCTGCTGTTCATAGTAATTACAAACAGTGATATGTCCCCTCCCCTAGTCAGTTCCATCACCCCACAGTAAGAAACACTAACTAGGGAACACATTAAACCCCTTGATTTCCCCTTGTGTTAACCTTTTCCCTGCTAGTGGCATTTACACAGTAATCAGTGCATTTTTATTGCACTAATCGCTGTATAAACATCAATGGTCCCAAGAAGGTGTCAAAAGTGTCCGATCTGTCTGCCACAATGGCGCATTACCACTAAAAATCGCAGATCACCACCATTACTAGTAAAAAAAAAAAAAAATAATAAAAATGCCATAAATTTATCCCCTAGTTTGTAGACGCTATAACTTTTGTGCAACTCAATCAAATACGCCTATTACATTTTTTTTTACCAGAAATATGTAGAAGAATACATATTGGCCTAAATTGATGAAGAAATTTGTTTTTTTGAAAACATTCTTGGGGATTTTTATTATAGCAAAAAGTAAAAAATTATGTTTTTTTTTTTTCAAAATGTACGCTTTTCTTTTGTTTATAGTGCAGAGGTGATTAAATGCCACCAAAAGAAAGCTCTATTTGTGGGAAAAAAAGACGTAAATTTTATTTGGGTACAGCATCGCATTACCGGGCAAATGGCAGTTAAAGCAACGCAGTGCCATATTGCAAAGAAGGGCTTGGTCATTAAGCAGTAAAATCTTCCGGGGCTGAATTGGTTAAGCAGATTCAGGTCTCCTTCAGACTAGTGCAGAGACCTGCATTTTTGTATACCTGTCACTGCTAAGGTACAAAAAAAAAAACTGTTGTCTGCTATGTTCCCTCTTCACACCACAACACTGGTGTCATGTGCATTTTATTTATTTATTTTTTGTGTAAAAATATGCAACATGAATGTTTTTGCAATGGCACAAAGAAAACAATTGTTTTCTACAGCCATGGCAAACGTTTTGAGACTGACACAAATATACATTTTCACAAAGTCTGCTGCCTCATTGTTTATGATGGCAATTTGCATATACTCCAAAATGTTATGAAGAGTGATCAGATGAGTTGCAATTAATTGCAAAGTCCCTCTTTTCTATGAAAATTAACTTAATTCCATTAAAAAAAAAAACATTTCCACTACATTTGTGAAGAAGGCTTCAGGGCGCACAAGAAAGTCCAGCAAGTGCCAGGACCATCTCCTACAGTTGATTTAGCTGTGGGATCGGGGCACCACCAGTGCAGAGCTTGCTCAGGAATGGCAGCAGGCAGGTGTGAGTGCATCTACATGCACAGTGAGGCGAAGACTTTGGGAGGATGGCCTGGTGTCAAGAAAGGCAGCAAAGAAGCCACTTCTCTTCAGGGAAAACATCAGGGACAGGCTGATATTCTGCAAAAGGTACAGGGATTGCTACCATCAGTCCTGTGTCATGCTAACAGTAATGCATCCTGAGACCATTCATGTGTGGGGTTCCTTCTCATCCAAGGGAGTGGGCTCATGCACAACTTTGCCTAAGAACACAGCCATGAAAAAAGAATGGTACAAAAACATCCTCAGAGAGGAACATCTCCCAACCATCCAAGAACAGTTTGGTGAAGAACAATGCCTTTTCCAGCATGATGGAGCACCTTGCCATAAGGCAAAAGTGATAACTAAGTGACTTGGGGAACAAAACATCGAAATTTTGAGTCCATGGCCAGGAAATTCCCCAGACCTTAATCCCATTGAGAACTTGTGGTCAATCCTCAAGAGGAGGGTAAACAAAAAAGCCCCACAAATTTTGACAAAGCATTGATTATGCAAGAATGGGCTGCCATCAGTCAGGAATGATTTGGCCCAGAAGTTGATTGACAGCATGCCAGGGCGAATTGCAGAGGTCACCACTGCAAATATTGACTGTTTGCATAAACTTAACGTAATCATCAATAAAAACATTTGACACTTATGAAATGCTTGTAATTATACCTCAGTATACCAAAGTAAAATCTGACAAAAAGATCTAAAAACAATGAAGCAGCACACTTTGTGAAAATTAATATTTGTGTAATTCTCAAAACTTTTGACCATGGCTGTATGTTCCCTTGACACACCACAACACTGGTGCCATATGCATTTACATTGCACCTTAAACAGGACACTTAGCAAACAATTGCTTTCTTTGTAATTGAAGGAAAGAAAATTGTATGGCCTGCCTCAGAAGAATGTAACCATCCTCCTCTGCTCTTGAGAAGGACTACATTCATGCTTGCCAGCAGTGGATGTTATCAATACTTTATATCAATCAATCCCCCCCCCCCCCCCCAATCCCTAGTAGTTTACTGATAATAATGAACTGACAACTGTCCCACTTCCTCTCTCCTATAAGGACATAATTTATAAAAATATGGGGTCCTATGATTTGTAGGTACTCCCCTGAGTGTCAAGCCTTAGATAGGGCTGGGAGGAATAAGAGCCCCTGTGGGATTTTTGCTGTTATCCATTAGAAGGACTTCCCCTTGCTTATTGTCCTGGTGGCAACATTTTCACTAGACAGGAAGTGAGGTATAATCAGCAACAGAAGCACAGACAGCAATATAAAGCTTCCAGGGGTTTTAGCATCCCCCTATTAAATGAAATCATTTTTGTTTCTGTTTGTGTTACTTTTGGAGAGTCACTCTCACTTCCTGTCTGGTAAATGTTGTCATGAGAGCAGGAAGTGAGGGTAATTCTCTTTAACAGAGAGCAGTGAAAACCAGACAGCGGCTTTAACATTTTCCACGCTTTATCCCTGAAAAGTTGTGACTAGACATACACTATAAATATCAATTTATGAGAAATAGAAGCTCCCAATAGTTGAGTAATGAATACTTTGCTTGAAAAAATATAGGTTTCACACTTATGCATGTAATCCAAGATACACAAATATTTGAAAATACCTATTCCCTCCCTCAAGTATAAGAAAGGTCCTTAAAGCGTTTGTTACCGCAACACTTCATATTCCTGATATGCGCCTGCTGTACCATGTACTTGTATGAGAAAGTATCCTGTTCTCTTTGTATTGCTTCCTTTAAGTGAAATCCCTGGTGTTCCTGCAAGTCCATCTGCTTTACTAATAAAAACTGACCACACTAAACAGGAGAGCACACCATGGTCAGTTCTCTAGCTGTGTTGGGAACTCAGTGTACTCTCCTCCAATGATCAGACTTGTCCTGACATGCCCCCGCTGCACAGCCATTCACTGGGAAGCTCAGTGTGCTGCTCCTCCCCCCCAGCTCTTATGCAACTGAGAACAGAGGGAATGTGATCACTTTTAAAAAAAGGTTAAAAAAGGTATTTATAATGTTTTTGTTGTATCTATATTTGTATGTATCTACAAAAATGTTTTCCCTTGAATTTCCATTTTAAACTGATTGGGTTGTTTTACAAGGTGATTGTTTAGAAATGCCTCTTTGAAGATATCACATATTAAAAAACGTCCATGCCATTTGGGTTGGCTGGATAGCTTATAAAATTGTGGCCAAAGATAATGCACTTACGCTTACATTTACCCACAGTAGTAACATAAAATGAAACTCAACGCAAGTCGTGAAAATCAGCTATGTTATAGGAAACATCTTGAAATAGTGATTGTATAACAAGGAGAAATATACCTTGTCTGGAATTGATCCTAAAAATAGGAGTGTGATTATTTGGGGGGGGGGGATCAAAATTAGTGGGGGTGCCTAGCTGTATATCATAGCTGTAGCCTCATAGCTGTATATCTGCAGTGATAGGAGATAGTTTTAGAAGATTTGGGGTGATATTCGGTAACATCATGGTGAGCAAAGAGCAAGCCAAGCCCTACTCCTCTTCCAAAATGGCCGCCCCCACACAGACACCGAGTGCAGCACAAGATCTCATAAGTCATAATGATCTACTAAAGAGAGACCACATGCAATACTGGTGATTAGGCACTAGCTTACAACTCTCATTTAGGGAGACTACTCTCATTTTCTTCTCACTTGTTCCCCTTTTTGCTCCAATGCCTATAAATAAAATATACTATCTAACTACCAAAATTGTTATACTACAAAAAAACTTTCATCTAGCCTATACATCACTTAATGTATTCATTTAAAAAAAAATGGGACTGGGCAATATTTTTTTGTGTATCAATACTTTCTGGACCATATATCTGGAGGTGTAGCAGGAGTGTTTCCTCGATATACTTGATGCTGAAAGGTGCCGCTTTTTCTCATCTCAGAATGTTGGAAGGTTTGCTAGACCTTTGTCCTCTACCCACTCTCTTTTGGGCAAAGGTTCAGTTCAGTTCCTCTTTATTAATTCATAAAACATAGTGGGTTATTTATGAAAGGCAAATCCACTTTGCACTGAAAGTGCACTTGAAAGTGCAGTCGCTCTAAATCTAAGGGGTAGATCTGAAATGAGTGGAAGGTCTGCTGATTTTATCACCCAATCACGTGCAAGTGAAAATGCTGTTTTTTATTTTCCTTGCATGTCCCCCTCGGATCTACAGCGACTGCACTTCCAAGTGCACTTTCAGTTCACTTTCAAGTGCACTTGCAGTGCAAAGTGGATTTTCCTTTAGTAAATAACCCCCATAGTGACAACATAAATAAAGCTTAATTTGAATAAATAATCAGACAACAGAATGATAGGAAACCAATGGCAAATTTCCCTACCCCATCCACCACTTCATGTGTCTTTTCCATAGCTTGTTAGTTTTTCACCTTACCCACTGTCCACAATATTCACAAAATAAACCTGGCAAATATATTTATGGTGTATGACATTCAACAATGGTGTTATAGTGGATGTTGTCCTGTTCATGTATTAATGTACACTTTAATTCACTGGTCACATTCAATGCATAAACACACTATTTATATTAGTTTTAGAAGGGGTGTGCTGCCAACAAAGCTAAGTGATGCAACCAGCTTGGTTTGGATGGTACTAAGACTTGAGTGTCCATAGTGGAGACCAATGGTGCTGTACAGGGTCCAGTGTCTTAACAACTAATATAACTGTGTGGCCCAGTTGTCAACTAGTGACCAATGGTTGCCAGAATGCTAGCAGCCAAAACACACACTTATTAGTTGCTGAACCAGCATCCTAGTAACCAAAGGGAAAATGGGCCAAAATTGGGGTGGCATCCATATTGTCCATGGGACACAGCATAGCAGGAACTGTACTGACTTCTGAATGTTTCTCGGAGGGGGTGGCTCTGGTGGCCAGTTACCTAGGCACCCTCATGGGTTTCAGCCAGTCTTACACATCACAATGGCACTCTGATGAAGGAATGAAAATATGAAAATGTAATTCTAACCTTGTTTGGAACCATGCTTATGTCTTATAAAATGACCATATTTTTTATTTTAAAAGCTGTCATTTCTAAGTAATCATAACCATGCTGTTTGGTTATTTTACTGCTTAACAGTCAGAGTAAGGGAACTGTATCTGAGCATATACAAGAAACACATTAATCACTATATCCTGGAATAGCTTGCTGTGTTCCCTGATTGTAGCTTTCATACATGATACATGAACTTTGCTTCCTATTTCCATTCCTTCCAGCACCCTATGTGTGTGTGCAGAATTAACAGAAAAGCAGCGGGGGATGATGAAGAAGAACTAGATAAATTAATCCTTAAGAAGTACTGAAATTGCAAGTAGATGACAGGTGTGATAATATGCTGAATTTAGACAATCATTAAAGTCAGGTTGCTTGCATTAAAGAGAATCATTTACATTTGGACATATGCAAAAATACGAACCTTCCTCTGAAATAAAACTTGTTATGAGAGAAACAGGGTGCAGCTGTTGTTGAATACTCCTTCTAAAAAAATGGCAGTTGCCTGACAATCATGGTGACCCACTTGCCCACCTACAGGTAATACTGATGTGTCTGATCCATATATGTTCTAAAGCCTGGTACACACGATCAGATTATAGGATGAATTTTCATCAGTTTTTTGTTGCATGCTAGTCTCATATCGAAAGTGAAAAGGTTATTCAACATACGAAAAATTCTCATCTGACCAAATTCAACTTCAGAAGTGATGCAATGTGTTAAATTGTTTTGTATGTGTTCTTTCGTTACTGAGCATGCGTAGTCTTACTCTTACGATTTTTTTCCGACAAAAACTGTACTAATTAAATGAAAATCGGATGCTGTGTTCACATCCGACTAAAAAAATGTATAGCCTGCACATCCAGTTTTTGTCATCTGAAAATTCTGAATTGGCTGTCCAAAGCACCGTACAAACGATCCAAAAATTGGCAGATCATTCATTAGACGAAATTTTACTTCCGATTTTCTGTTTTTGTGTACGGGCCTTAAGTTGGTGACTCTGGATTGTTAAAGTCAGCGTATCAGTAATACAGCCAGCCAGATTGCAGAAGGAGGTCAGTAGCAGTGGCAGCTCACATATTTCTCCCAGGGCAGGTTTGCTTTAAGGGCTCATTCATAAGTGCTTCAGGGACTGCTGCTCTTCTGAAAAGCTTTTAATGCTTGAGTCGCTTTTTAGAGATGCTTGACCCTACAATTGTCATGCTACCTTGACGCAACCGCGTGTATTGCATGAAGTTGTGGCATGGCTCCACATAACTCCATTAGTTGCATTCAGTTGTTCCACTGTCCAGCATCATGTGTGTTAGTGTTGAGTTGAGCAGGGGTGGATGGTAAAACCACAGCTTGTTTTAACCGCCCCCTGGCCACATATTTGAACAGAGCCTAAATACATTCAACTTCGCAGCCTTATGTGCGAACTTACTTTCTGTGCTTGAGCCTATCATTGCTACGTGAATGCCACAAGTGACATGAGAGCCGACAGTGTCTGCCCAATCAAATACCTATCCTCACATTCTGTATCCTAAGGCCCCTTTCACACAGGTGCCTCTGTGTAGTGGATTTCGTTTACTTGGGGGGGATGCTCCGCTGACCTCTGCTGAGGAGACAGGTCAGGACAGACAGATGACATGTCCGTGTCCTCTTTGCACACGGTCATGCCCCCTCTATGGTAAAATCGGGGTGAAATGGAGCGGCCGGTCTTTTTCCATCCAATCCGCTGGACAAATGGAAAATAGGACCACCATTTTTGTGGGCAGGATCGGATGGTGACGGGTATTAGTGGGCATGTGTCCGCTGACATTCGCTTCTCCATAGGTGAAACTGGAGATTCCGATGTGAAAGGCTTCTTGTTATGTAGAATAAATATTAACTGAGAGGATTAAGGAGTAAGTGTTCCCATTGGAAGATCTCTCTATTCCTGTCTTGGGGGCAACTCAAAAGTTTAAATTTACCCTTGAATCAATACCCAGTGAATCAGGTGATCAGGACAATATAAAAGAAAAAAAAAAGAGCAGTGCCCCGGTATTCAATAAGGTAAGTATATTTGTATTTTATTTGGAGTTTTAGCAATAAAAAAGGCCAACACGTTTTGGGGGACTAGAGACTCCCCCTTAATCAGGGCTGCTAGTAGAAATAGTTGTGGAATGGACCTGTTGTAGGGTGCCTTTGGCACATAAATCTGGACTGTTAGATGTCCACAGCGCTGGCTGTGTGTTCAGAGGCAGCAATCGGCTTCTGCCGTGAATTGCATATATACGTGATCCGGTGCACAGCTGCGTCCTTGTAGGAGTAAAACTACTGTAGGGCAGCTGGCAAGCACTTAAAGAAGTATTAAACTCAAAAATAAAAATGTATAATTTTGCAGCTTAGCAATCCTTAAATGTGGTGATTCCATTAGTTTTCTTTTTAAGCTTTTTTTTTTTTCTTTACTTTTACCTAGTGGTCTGGGCAGTAATGTACTTCCTCTCTTTGTATGTCTCCAATCTGGATGAAGGAGCAATGGAGACACCTTTGGAGAACAGCATTGTCAGTCTGGGGAGAGGGTAGTGTTCGATACACTAGCAGATTTAGATGGACACAGCAGTTACATCAACAGTTTATCGACAAAAAAGAGGATAGGAGGTCTTTTTTCACATGCACCACCTCCCCGTGTTGGAAATATTGAAAAGGGAAAACAATTCCCTTTTCAACAGTTGTTTTATCCTTTTAGGATAAAGGTTTTACAGGAAAAAATAAAAACTGATTATATTAAGCACAAGGGGCGTTGGTAGGTCTACAAAAGATCTGGGGCTAGAGCCCATAGCAGCGTAGTAAAGAAAGTCATACTCTTGGGTGGGCATACACATGTATATACAGTAATATATGTGTGTGTGTGTATATATCCCCAGAGAGCCCCCCACTTATATCAGGGTCACCAGAGAGCCCCCCTTCCATCAGGGTCCCCAGGGAGCCTCCTTCTTACATCAGAGTCCCCAGAGAGCCTCCCCCTTGCATCAGGGTTCCCAGAGAGCCCCTCACTTACATCAGGGTTCCCAGAGATCCCCCTTACATAAGGGTCCCCAGACAGCCCCCCCTTAAATTAGGGTCCCCAGAGAGCCTCCCCCTTGCATCAGGGTCCCCAGAGAGCCCCCCACTTACATCAGGGTCCCCAGAGAGCCTCCCCTCCCCTTGGGGACCCCTGCAGAGACTCGGGGCTATGGGCCCCAGATTCGGGGCTATAGCCCCAAAAGCCACCCCCTAGCGACGCCACTGGTAAGCACCCCTGTCAGTGTGAAAATGTTTCAACCTTCTAACTGCCATTTTTGCTGGGCAGCTCAGGGGGTTATTTACGAAAGGCAAATCCACTTTGCACTATCAGTGCAAACTACAAGTGCAAAGTGCACTTGAAATTGCACTGAAAGTGGACTTGGAAGTGCAGTCGCTGTAGATCCGAGAGGGACATGCTAGAAAAATTAAAAAACAGCATTTTAGGTTGCACATACTGGATAATAAAATCAGCAGAGCTTCCCCTCATTTCAGATCTACCACTCAGATTTACAACGACTGCACTTCCAAGTGTACTTTCAGTGCAATTTCAAGTGTACTTTGCACTTGTAGTTTGCACTTGTAGCGCAAAGTGAATTTGCCTTTCGTAAATAACTCCCTTAGTCTGTAAAAGGAAATGGCAAGATCTAAAGATGAAAATAAAAGAAAACAAGCAGAAAAAAAAACAAACAACAAATGCAGCAACAGCATCTTAAAATATGTAAGCCACAATATAATTAATTTTTGTTTTGGGGATTTTATATCACTTTAAGCAGAAAATTGTTTTTTTTTTCACAGAAGGTTTTCTGAAATGCATTTGGGATTACGGTATGTGGTCAATTTAGATGCAAATCATGCTTGTCAGAGTTTCTAAGAATAGTGGCTGATTTTTTCCCATAATGATAACACTAATGGCTTTAACCAGGCACGGCAAGCGATGTAGGTAAGTACAAAATATATATATAAGTAAATAAAATAAAACAAGTTCTCTGAAAAGCAGATCCAGCAGACATGTGACGAAAAAAAAAAAACATTTGTGACCCAGATTTTTTTGCAGTATGCTGAACAGCACATCTGGTCCCCAGTGATGGAGAGCCTCCTCTTGCACTGGCTTTAATTGAAACTGGTGTGAACCTCTCAATATGCACAGCACAATTTAAGCACAATGCGTGATTTGCTGCTTGAAAACAGCATTAATATTTAACTAGTATGCTGTCACATTTTCATAGTGCGCAGTTTCTTTCTTTTAATGCAAGTTACCAGTGAAGCTATTCTGAAAACAAAGGGACAAAAATATGTACAGTAAAACATAAGCTGTATATTGTCTGCGTTTCTAATTCCAGGGATTTTGCTCAATCCTAATTAACAGGCAGTTGAGGGTACATTCAGCTGTTTAAGGAAAAAAAAACAGCAGTACAGATCTCGCCAATGTCAGCAGCTGCTACATCAGAACACTCCAGGGCTTCTACTCCTACCTGTCTCATTGAATTGATCATTGCTGTGTTTTCATTGTTTAGCAAAGTTCACCGCGCTTAGCCCAAAACTTTCAAATAGACTTACTGGACAGTGATTCTGTAAAAAACAATACCAAACATATAATGAGAGTGACAGAGTACAATATGTTAAAAAGGCTCTATGTAGGGAAAATAACCTTTTGTTCCTCCTTTTGGAAAAGCGATAAATAAAAGTTTCAGCGGAAGAAACACTTTTGTCTAATAGAAAAGAATTATGATGCTGTTAAAAAAAAATAACTATGAATGTTTTTACCTCTTTTGCTTGCCATCGGCTGTATTTAGACATCCTGCTGGTACACCTAAATTATGACGCCCTTTTGTACAGGCTGTGCCCCTTGTGCCATGCAATTGTTTTAGTAGAAAAAACTGATTGCAGAATGTGCTGTAGGAGGAAAAATTCGGTCTGCTCTATATTTAATGCTACTTTTTAACTGTATAGAGTAACAAATAAAAAAAAAGGAGCAATAAGTTCATGTTTTGTGAAGTATACCAAGTCTTCTGACTCCTCTCAACATTCCCTACACATAGGGGTGAAACAAGAAATCACTGGGTGCCATAGCAACATTTTGATGGAGCCCCAAAACGTTGGTAAGTGGACTATATCACATAAATAGGTTGGAATATTACCAATACTATAATAATACTATAATAATAATCCA
Source organism: Aquarana catesbeiana (assembly GCF_042186555.1). Lineage (NCBI taxonomy): Eukaryota > Metazoa > Chordata > Amphibia > Anura > Ranidae > Aquarana > Aquarana catesbeiana. Next base: position 151,867,428 of record NC_133324.1, on the reverse strand, counting down.
GAGTAGTGCACAAAAAAGTCAAACCCCTGTGACGAAGTCGGATGCGACGAAACGCTTTGGAGTGTGGCTACACGGTAGGACGTTGCGTTAGGAAGTAATAGTGGCCACTCTGATCCATCATGGGTGGCGTGACCGCTGTACTCTGATGCCTGATGATAATTTTATTTGAGCTTGTTTGGTTTATTGTAAATGTAAATGCATTTCTTTTAAATAAAATCGGGTACCTTAAGATTTTACACTAGTGGAGGTGTGTTTTCTATTTCCCTCTACATGTGGCTATCCATATGAGATCTGGATCGGGATTGGAACTCCAAGGCAATACACATACCAACATTTAGGCATTATTTGCCAGTCATGAGAATGAATGGCAATATTGTCTGGTGAGTGTTATTCTTAAGGGAGAAGAACCTGCACATTCACTTTGGTGGTGGATACTCCGTGTATGATTTACAGTCAGAAGAAGTAAAGCACTATTTCATCACACTTTTTTAAAATGTTTTAATTTGGCATTTTGGATGGACTTTGGTTATAATTATATATCTTTCATCACTTTATTAGAGCGTTCACTTGCTGACATGTTTTTGTGGAACAATTTTGATATTTTTTTTTGTGCACTACTGTGAATTATTATTTGATTAGCATTGGTAATATTTCACCCTGTTCATGTACTTTTCATATTTATTAAGTAGCAGCATTCATTGGTAGTTGTTAAGAATTGATAGTTTTTTGAGCACAGTGCACGTTTATATAAGTGGACTATATTGCACCCACTTAACACCGATTATCAGATGTGGACAGTTTGTAAGGCACACCCACAAAACTTACATTTATACTCCATAACAATGGTGACCACTGCAACTGAACAATTGCATGTAGCAAAAGAATAGGTCAATTTGCAGTCCCTGGTGACAGGAAAGGCTACCCAGAGTCACCTACTGTGCCAAGCATATGCTGCATACCAAAGAAGAGCAGCTCCTCTTTCATGGTGAACCTGATCTTAGTTGCCCAAGGTGGGTATATGAGTGCATGGAAAAATGCGCTTCCTACTTACTGAGTAAGGTTGCACCGATACCACTTTTTAAGACCGAGTACAAGTACCGATACTTTTTTCAAGTACTCACCGATACCGATTACCGATACTTTTTTTAATGTCATGTGACAGTTTTCAAAGCACAATACAGACTAATGATATCTTTGCAGCACTGATAGGTGGCACTGACTGATGGGCACTGATATGCTGTCTCTGATAGGTGGCATTTATGGGCACTGATAGGTGGAACTGATGGGCAGGCAGTGGCAATGAAATGCAGCACTGATTGCATTGGCAATTGCTGGCAGCCTGGCATGATAAATGAACGATGAGAGACAAACAATAAAAGTTTAAACTTTCTCCAGTATACAAGTGCTGCAATGCCCATCTTGGTACACCCTGCACTCGGCCCCAGTAAGCAGCAGTCAGAAGGCAGCAGTGGACATCTTGCTACACCCAGCCCATATAGTTCACTAACTATAACTGTAATAAGATGTCCGCTGCCACCTTGTGACTGCTGCTTACTAAGACCGAGTGCAGGGTGTACCAAGATGGGCGTTGTGCTGTTCAATCTCCGACGGAGACTGGAGGCTGTCAATTCCGTTAACAAATTTGATGGCCCGGATCACTGATGCAGCGACCCACACCTCTGCCCCCGGCCAGCTTACCTCCTGCTGTTGCCAGCCTGCCAGGACTCGCTCTCCACTGCCAGGACTTGCTATCCGCTCCACCCATTAACTTCCGGGAGCCACCTCTTCATGCAAAGGTATCTTTGCATGAAGCTCGGGCATCGTGAGCATTTGCCCTAGTACAAGTACTTGGCTAAATACTCGGTATTGGCACTGATATGGATACTAGTATCGGTATCGGTGCAGCCCTATTACTGAGTCAGTAATCTTTAAGGGTGGTTTCAAACTGCTGCATTGCGATTTGGTCACAGTGCAGATGCACCACAATGTTCCCATGTTTTTTTGTGCAGGATACCCAGGGTTTCCCTATAGACTTCTATTGGATCACACATTTTTTGTGCGTTTTCTGTGCACCAAAATTTTTTGTGCACCAATAGTTCTGCATGCTGCACCCTTGGTGCACTTTCAGAAAACACACCAAAAGCACACAATCTATTAGAAGTCTATGATAAACAGTGGGTAACCCACACAAAAACTACAAGTATACACTGCTGCACCCATGCTGTGACCAAACGTCAGCGCTACAGTTTGAAACCGCCCTAAGAGTAAGGTGGCTGAATGAGAAAATGTATTTACATTTTTTGAAACAGAAGGGGTCCCTCCTGTCCCTGGATCCCATAGCAGCCATATGCACTGCCAAGAAAAATTAAGGTATTTACACTTATTGTATTTAAAGATGCATTGAATTATTTTATAAACATATATAAGTATTTGATACATTTTATAAGTATATGTGACTCCTAAACTTGTAAAATAACCCATTCCATTTCAAATAGAAATGAAAGGCAAAGGGTTTGTGTATATTAAAAATATATTTTTTTTCTTTTTTTTTTTAAAGTGATCACATGACCTCTGTTCTCAGCTGCATAAGGGGCTTGGAGAGGTGGGGGTGGAGACTGCAGAGGGGGCATCAGCAGGAGGCAGAGAAATATCAATACACTGATTTTCCCAGAGATTAGCTGTGCAGGGGGGCATGCCAGCACAAGTCTGATCATTGGAGGATATGCAAGCTGTGCTCCCAGCACAGAAAGAAAACTGACCACACTGAGATGGATGTGTTTCTATGCCTAGTGTGGTCAGTTTGAAATAGAAAAGCAGGGGAACTGGCAGGATCACCCAATAGTTCACACAATATAAGCAATACAGAAAGAACCTTATACTTTTTAACATGTGAACATGGTAAAACAGACACATATCAGGAATATGAAATATTGTGGTAACATACACTTTAAAGAAAAAGCCTCATCTTGATTTTAACAATGTGTTCATATAGTATTTTTTTCCATCTTCCTATGATGTATTTTATGCTAGTGGTGAGTTCTCAGGATCCCTCTCTCCTCTCAAGGCACCCCTGCCCTCCCAGAGCTACCAGTCCTTATCAGATAGAGCAGCATTTATGTAATTCTGCCTCTTTCCTGTCAGTCCAGTTTGCCATTAATCCCCCACCTCCCCACATCATCACACAGACTGGACTCACAGTACTCAAGGCTGGACTTAGAGTCCAGGAAGAATGCTTACTCTTTTGTCACCATGAAATAAGGGGAAGTACAGATAGGGGTTGATTTACTAAAAGGCAAAAACAATGTTCACTTTAATAGATGAGCAGAAGCTTTGCTGACTTCCGATATCCAATGATGTGCAAGACAAGCAGCACTTTTTTTTTATTTCCTTGCATGTGGTTAAGTACTCTTTGCAAAGTGAAGCTTTACCTCATTTACTAAGCTCTGGAGCAACTGCACTTGCAGAGGGCATCTGCGCTTTGCAACATGCACAGTCTATTTGCCTTTAGTAAATCAACCCCACAGTGTCATCAGGTTGGCTAGAAGACTGCAGATGGGTATTCAGAAGCTGTTGAGAATTAAGAGAAGCTGCTAAAGCAGAAGTAGCTATTCATAGATAGAGTTATTTCAGTAAAAGGCTAGAAAAGGTCATACTGCCTAGGCGTACTTGGATAGAAGTTCCACTTAGTAACAGAGCTTGGATTTTTATGCAATAAATACATTCTTAATGCAGAACCTCATCCAAAACATTTTTTCTAATTTGTGTATTATTATAAGGTTTTTATTTGATCCAGAGATTCTGCAGAGTGACAGATACCAGATTAAATATTGAAATTGTCAACCATTTATTACAGTATATGGGGGCAAAAGGAAACTGACCTTTAACCACTTCAACTCCGGAAGGTTTACCTCCCTTCATGACCAGGCAGTAAATTGTCAGGTAAAGTCACTGCGTGACTTTACCTGACAATTTTGGTCAATGTGTATTCTGCCACATGTTTTTGGTAAAAAAAATCCCAATAAGCGTATATTGATTGGTTTGCGCAAAAGTTATAGCGTCTACAAACTATGGAATATTTTTTTTGGAATTTTTATTTATTTATTACTAGTAATGACAGCGATTACTGACTTATAGTGGGACTGTGACATTGCGACGGACGCATCGGACACTAAGTGACACTTTTGATACTTTTTTGGGGACCAGTGACACCAATACAGTAATCAGTGCTCAGTGCTCAAATATGCACTGTCACTGTACTCATGACACTGGCAGGGAAGGGCTTAACACCAGGAGCGATGAAAGGAAAAAATGTGTTCCTAGGGAGTGCTTTGTAACTGTGTGGGAGGCGTTTTAACTGTAAAAAGACAGAGATCCGTGTTCCTGCTTAGCAGAAACACAGGATCTCTGTCTTCCCTACTAACAGAACGGTGATCTGCCATTCTGCCTCGGTTGAAAACCATTGGCTGGTCCCAGCAGACATCAGGTTCGCCGGACTCGCTGATTGGCTCCCACTGTGTCCAATCACAATGGGAGTGGGTTGCCGGCGACGCAGGCCCGAAAGTGCGAAATCATGTATCCGTATGTGATTTTGCGCAAAGGAGCCGCTACCCCGGAGTACATATATGTGTTGCCATAGGCAAGAAGTTAACAAGGAGTGCTTTTATTACCAAAAATGTGTGTGGTTGTGGACCTATAAGGGAAATATTTTGCTTGTTCCAACTTAAAAGCCAAGAACAATAGAGAATATATTACAAATTACCTGACCTTAGATATGGTGCAAACAAAGCCTGGGGAATGCCCAGGAAAAAATTCCAAGCCTACTTACCACAAGCTCGCAGACAACCAAATTGACCTATCTAACAGTATGCATTAAAAACAGGGGTTTAGTCCGCACGCATTTGCAAACGCATGCGTAAGCCACAGAGCCTCGTCACGGCACCTTGATATCTGTGGTCCTAACACTAAAATATGAGTGTCCCCACAGTGGAGGCACATGCATTCTGATGGATAAATGCGGGCAGGTGGAAAGAAGGGCAGCCTACCCCTTCTTAAAGGTACAGGAGCACACCCACCACCCTCATTTATAGCTGGCTATCGCAGTAAGCGGCATTGGAGAGCTACAAACAGATACAAACAAAGCCTGGGGAATGGCCAGGAAAAAATTTCAAGCTTACTTACCACCAGCTCATGCAAAATTATGTATCCGTATGTGATTTTGTGCAGAGGAGCCGCTGCCCCGGAGTACATATATGTGTTGCCGTCGGCAAGAAGTTAACAAGGAGTGCTTTTATTACCAAAAATGTGTGTGGTTGTGGGTCTATAAGGGAGATATTTTGCTTGTTCCAACCTAAAAGCCAAGAAAAATAGAGAATATATTACAGCTTACCTGACCTTAGATATGGTGGCTGCATTCGTTTTTGTTTTTTTTTACCTTTTTGTTTAACTTGGTGACCCTGCTAACAGCACACTTCCTGGACTACAAAAACTTGCACTAATTGAATGGTATTTATTGAAGTGAAACTATAAATCACCTCCCACCCTCTTTTTCTCCACAAAATAAGTGCTGTAGTACACAGAGATAGTTGGAAACATTGTAACTGATAAGAATGTGGCACAGGCAAAGAGCACAGAAAGTTAAAAGCTCAGTAGATTTCTGGCAAGATCAAATGATATTTTTTTGTACTTGAACAAGATATACAGATATAACAAATGATTTTAATAGTATATATAACAGACCAAATGGGAGAAAAAACGAGAAGATCTTTCAGGGTTTTAATGCACTTTAGGTCTAAAAGCAACACTTCCTAAAGATCCCAAAATATTTTTCTTACGTTAGTTGCTACCTAAACCTCTACATGTTTATTCAATAAATAAAAGTACAGAATCCCATAGTAACCAATTTGTGATTTCAATTACCTGTAATTGAATTAGTTGTTATGGCTCATTACTAAATAAAGGTTTAGGTGTACCTCTTGCATTTCTAGGAGAGGGCTAAATTATATAGCTTAGATGTTTACATACAAACAGATTTTCTTTCTTTGTTACTTCAGGTCTATTGTGCACCTTCATCTGCAGTGACAGTCATATTGTATGTTGGCATCCAGTCAGCCTTCCAATAGCTTTCCAAGCTCTCATTAGTTCCAGCTGCAGTAAAAAACATATTATGGCCCATGGCACGACTGAATTGGATGCTAAAAAAAAATATTAGCTTACCTTAGCATTGCCTCTCATGAAAATGAGGTTTTCAGTATGCTGTGTGTGTAGCTCTACTGTATAGCTAAAAGGTCTGCTCCGAAAATGGCCTTCCACGGAAACAGGAAATTTTCTGTAATTCCATCCTGGCTTTGTGCAATGAGACCTAAACTAGACATTGTGCGCATTGCTTGACTCAAAATACCCACACATGCAGTAATGACATAGCACCATACAGATTCTCGAAAATGCATTTTTAAGCTTCAGTACCACTATTACTTTACAAAATATTGAGGTTTTATTCAGAGTTTAATTAACCACTAGGGTCAGCACAAGGGTTTAATTCCCAAGGATGGCCCATGTTTCCATTTTACTTACATGGGTTTCCCGGAAAACCACGTTCTGTGAGTATTTCCAGCATCATGTTCAAAACCCACTGGGTGGATGATCTGCTGTGGGTGTCAATGTATTCCTTATGACGCCCGAAACGCAGATCACAAACACAGTATGTTTGTCTGCAGTATATTGGATGGTACCACAGTACTATGCGATTTGATGCAGTGTGTTTGTGAAAAGTAGTGCATGCACTATTTTTGGTACAATTCAGTGCGATTTCAGCCCATTCAAATAAATGGGCTGAAAATCACACCACACTAAATTTGCAAAGGAATGCGTTCCTGTGTGATTTAAATACGAACCATCCCTGAATGTATTTATAGTGCTGTGTACATTGTCAGTGCTATATAAATACCTGACTAAGTAGATGGACTTGCAAACATTAATTCTGAGTGCTTGATGAGAGCACCCTGTAACACAATGCTTCTGCTCTGTGTAAATAAAGCTGGCCATAGATGGTGTGATTTTCTCCCATACATGCAGGAAAGAAAATCGCTGGATTCCCCCATCAACACAGTCAGTATTGATGAGGGAATCCCTTCCACAGAACTATCCTGTTCTTCCGGTGGGGGGGGGGGCACAGCATAAAATGTATTTTCACAATAATAGAACATTTGTGGTATTTCTAGACATACTGGTATTTGAGCAGCTTTGTATTGCTTAAAATCAGAATGAAGGTAAATGGGTTTAACGTTTGTTTAACGTTTGGGGCCTTGTTAAGGCCAATTTCTGGCTTGGCCCATAAGGATACAGTTTTTCCAGGTGGGAAAGGATATCAGACGTGTGCCTTTTTGAACTGTCTGGCCTATGTGAACAGATCTAGCAATTACGCAAATTACCCCTTATGCCTTATCATGTGCAATTTGTACAGGTGATTTTCCACTATAGCCTTGACAGCTAAGATCAAGCAAAGGCATAACGGTAGTTTACTCATCTTTTGAAAGAAGAGGAAAACAGGCACCTCTGAGTAAAGACTGTAACATTTAATCATACATGGGTGCAATATAAACTGCCATTAAGGTATGGGAACATAGGCACATGTAGGTCCAGTAGAATGCTGTCATCTATCCCAGCTGTGTGGAGGTTCCTGCGGCTCACTCAATTTATTGCAACGGCTGTTCAGGCCTGCAGGATGCTTTGCAATCGAATAGGATTGAGGACGAGACTTGGAGAGCAGCTGGAGCCTGATGGAGAGGGCTGGAATGCATCGTGGGGTATGATGATGCCAGAAGCTATCACGCCAGTAGCAGGAACCTCCACACAGCCGGGATAGATGACAGCATCCTACTGGACCTACAGATGCCTATCTTCTCATACCTTAATGTGAGTTTATTAGTCTTTACTCAGAGGTGCCTGTTTTTCTCTTCTTCCACATGTTTGGAGTTTGCTTCCACTTCCCCCATAAGGCTGGCCCTGACACACACACTGCTCTCTCTTTATATTGAGCTTTCAGCTCATAGGACTATTTTGATGAACTCTTGTATTTACTAGTATACTCATCTGGCTGCGCCTCTATCCAACTTTTTTTGCTCATCTTTTGAAACTGGCTGTACTTCCTTGCAATGGCTGGCATGTATCCACGTTGCTTTACAGTTGTAGCAGTTGTCAGGAGCACTTGGTAGGGTCCTTCAAACTTTGGTCCCAAAGGTACTTTCACATGTTCTTTTGCTAGGACCCAATCACCTGGTTGAAAATCATGTGTTCCAGTTACTTGATCTGGAATTAAATCAAAAACAAGCTTGTGCATCGCAGTTAGTTGCTTGTATTAGACAATTACATAAAAAACAATCATTATACATTACAGCAGTCTGATTTGAAAAATACCATCTTGTCTAGGTGGGCCCCCAAACAAAATTTCATAAGGGTTCAAGTTCAAGTGTTCAAGTTCTCTGACTTATAAGTAGGGGTAGACCTGATGCTGTAAAGAACCAGATGCAACAGTTCTGACCATTGTTTCTTTACAGACCTGGCCTCCTTTTCCTGCATTAGTTTAGCTAGCCTGTCGTTAATGATTCCATTATATTTTTCTACCTTCCCTGAACTCTGAGGATGATAGTGGGTGTGAAAGGACTGCTCAATTCCCAAGTTGCGCATATAATTTGCATGATCTGTCCAGTGAAATGTGTTCCTCTGTCACTCTCAATGGTTTCAGGGACTCCAAAACAGCATATGATTTCAGAAAGGAGCTTCCTTGCTGTTGTCTTGACATTTACTTTAGTTGCTGGCCAGGCTTCTATCCAGCCCGAAAACATGTCTACGCACACCAAAAGATATTGGTATTGGCCTGATTTTGGCAATTGAATGTAATCAATCTGAAGTTTTTGGAAAGGGAAAAGTGGCTTGGCCAAATGTCTCTGTGTTACTCTGGTCGGTTTTCCTCGGTTATTTTTAGCACAGATTATGCATTCCTCAACAAAGACTTGACATGAGTTTCTGGAGTATTGAATAAACCAACCAGCCTTTTTAATGTTTCTCTCCATTGTCTTAGGGCCTGTATGATCTGGGCCATGGGCTAGTTGCATGATCATCTTCTCAGTTTGAGATGGGACACATATTGCATGTTCCTTGTGCAAGAGCCCATCTTGGTCTTTCTTTGCTCCGTCCCTTTCCATGATTTCATCCCAATCATCAGGTGCAGATTCTTGCAATTTCTTAATCAGTTCTTTTGCTTTCTGTATTTGTTCTCTTCTTTCCTCTAATCTTTTATGGGCTTCCTCTTCTTTCTTTACCTTACAAAGTTTTTCACATCAACTATTTTTGAAATCACATTAAACAGTATATTACTAATTTCTTATGTTCAGAACTCTCCAGCTTCACAGACAGGCACAATCTTTTTAAGGGAATATCTGCAAACAGCCTGTTTCTCTCTTACACAAACATACAACGTTACACTGGAATTGGGGAATGTCTCTTCACCTCTTCCCTCTCCTATGCAGAGACACACAAATGCAAGAGGAGGAGGTGAGGAATCTGCAGAATCAAGCAGGCTTCTCATCTCCAAGTCCCAAATGATTTCTCACACAGGATGACTCTCAAACATCAGTAGCAAAACTTATTTTACAACTCAGCCATACTTAGCATTATCTTTCTGCTGGTATTGGATCTGGTCTATTTTTAGTCCAGCCTATAATAGTTTTGGTGTCATTTCTTAACCACTGTCCATATCTGTCTGTTATTTCTGTCAAAGGATTTAGTTTACTTGTGCCATTACTACCTCTTCCAGCTTGAGAGGTCCATGGGAGTGCCATGCTCCCAATCTAGAGTCTTTACTCTTGAGTCTTTAATTACAATTTTGGGTCATCACCCAATTGTTTTCCCCGGGCCACACACAGTAGCCATCAAATGGCACTTTGTTACACTTGGCCACACAGGCCTACTCTTTGCCACACAGGCTCTCTACTACAGTCTTCTGCACAGGTCTATTGACACCCCAGACATAAAAACAAAAACAATAACAATGATGATTATTATCGGCTCTATTATTTCTTCAACAAGTGAAGCAGAGGAGTTGTTCGGTTCAAACTGTGTAACATCAACATTACTCTAGTTTACACTCATTTTTATATTAATCTCACCATCTCATCAATAGCATAAGACTCCTCCAAGCCAATAGATTTCAGATACCAATGACAACTTGCCATGGCAGGCATATTAAGGAAGAACAAAGGTTTCTTACTGTGGCCACTGGTCTGCCCACCGTGGGTTTCTTTTCTCTCTGATCGGGAGTCCACTGGACTGGATCTGAGTCACGGCACCAATGGTCAAATCAGGTTAGGGAGTCTTAAAACAAAACCTTTCAGGTGAGACAGTGAGTCCAAATCGATAAAAAAAGAAAAAGGTGCTATTTATTCCATACACTGCAGTGGAGAAAATGCACAAAACAGAGAGAGTAACTCAGCTAATGAAGTGAGTGAAAGTGCTTCTCTATTGTTAAAACTACAGACTATACAATTTATAGTTATGAATATGCAGAAGATATGGGTGTGTGTTAAGCGTATTCTAGGCGTGATCCTAAACTTAGTACAATCAGGGTCCATATCTTCTTAGTAGCAAGTTAACAGTAAAATGGGTAGTAACATCATGTGACTGGCAAAAAAAAGATTTCAGCAGTATTTGGTCAGTTCAGACTGGTTTGATATGAAAGCCTATTTTGAGCAGCCTTTTGAGATCTTATCAATGGTTCATGTCGTCACAGGCGTTCTTTAGTTTAGTTTCTCGTGAAAAAGAAACAAGCCATCGAAGAAGGAAAAAAAAGAAACCAAGCATATGCTAAATTAGTGACAAAAGCAAGTATTGGGTGTGCTCAGCAAGGAACTAAAGGCTAAATTTTCAGTTTTGTCTGGAGAGTGCCTTTAAAAAACAAACACAGCCTGTGTGGAACAGATACCAGTAGTTAAGGAATTGTTGTTTAAATTTGAATGATGAGCAAAGTAGAAAAAAAATAAGATATATTTGATGCATTCTGTCTCTAGCAGTAAAGTAGATCTATGAGTAGATCTATGATCTAGCAGTAAAGTAGATCTATTTACAACATACACTTTCGGTTTATAACATCAGCATTGTACTAAAAATTAAAAAAAATGTTGATTTATAACAAATCAATATAAGCTTACTTGATAAATCTCCTTTCATGTGGTGAGTGCTGCATGTCTGCTGGCCATCTCTTTCCACAGCCTCCTGGATAGCCTGCATGCTTCTCCTCTGCTGTTTACTCTCAATTTCTAAGGACTATTTATCTCATTGGTACCCCACTGCCTGCAGTCCTGTACTGGCCCTGCCTCCTGAAACTCTTCCTTTCAGCACCTCTGTAGTTCAGAAACAGGCTTTGTGAAATGTGTGACAGCAATGCCTACTCATAGGGCATAGTACATACATCTCATGGAATTTAAGGAAGTAAATGTGTGGGGATCTTCACAAAGTAAGTTTATAAACTGTAAGATTGTTCACATTAATAAGAGTAAGCTAGAAATAATTCAAACTTTATGTGGAAATTATTTTAAAATGTTACTATAGATACGCTTTAACACAGATAAAAAGATAAGCAAAGGATTTTTTTTCCTGAATTATACTTACCTTGGTGGATGCAGCATTAGTCCAATGCTGCATCTGTCCCCCGATGCCTCTGCACTGAAAACCAAGCGATTGAACACAGCCAATCCCTCGGTTTTTAGAGCTCTGTGAACAGATAGCTGCAGACTGTCAGTCACAGCTCTCTACTCTTCCCCCTACTTGCTCATTGGAGCTCTGGGCTGTGGAGGGGCGGGGGTGGCCATCTCAGGCTCTCAGCAACTCGCTGAGAGGCTGAGCCGGGTGTCAGTCCAGGCAACTGGCGGTTTCAGACTTTATTGTTGTGATGACGCCGTGCCTGGACGGAAATCGGTGACGTCAGGAGAGAGCGGACTTACATAGTTACATAGTTACATAGTAGGTGAGGTTGAAAAAAGACACACGTCCATCAAGTCCAACCTATGTGTGTGATTATGTGTCAGTATTACCTTACATATCCCTGTATGTTGCGGTCATTCAGGTGATTATCTAATAGTTTCTTGAAGCTATCAATGCTCCCCGCTGAGACCACCGCCTGTGGAAGGGAATTCCACATCCTTACCGCTCTTACAGTAAAGAACCCTCTATGTAGTTTAAGGTTAAACCTCTTTTCTTCTTAATTGTAATGAGTGACCCCAAGTCTTATTAAACTCTCTTCTGCGAAAAAGTTTTATCCCTATTGTGGGGTCACCAGTACAGTATTTGTAAATTGAAATCATATCCCCTCTCAAGCGTCTCTTCTCCAGAGAGAATAAGTTCAACGCTTGCAACCTTTTCTCATAACTAAGATCCTCCAGACCCTTTATTAGCTTTGTTGCCCTTCTTTGTACTCGCTCCATTTCCAGTACATCCTTCCTGAGGACTGGTGCCCAGAACTGGACAGCATACTCCAGGTGCGGCCGGACCAGAGTCTTGTAGAGCGGGAGAATTATCGTTTTATCTCTGGAGTTGATCCCCCTTTTAATACATGCCAATATTCTGTTTGCCTTATTAGCAGCAGCTTGGCATTGCATGCCATTGCTGAGCCTATCATCTACTAGGACCCCCAGGTCCTTTTCCATCCTAGATTCCCCCAGAGGTTCTCCCCCCAGTGTATAGATTGCATTCATATTTTTGCCACCCAAATGCATTATTTTACATTTTTCTACATTGAACCTCATTTGCCATGTAGTCGCCCACCCCATTAATTTGTTCAGGTCTTTTTGCAAGGTTTCCACATCCTGCAGAGAAGTTATTGCCCTGCTTAGCTTAGTATCGTCTGCAAATACAGAGATTGAACTGTTTATCCCATCCTCCAGATCGTTTATAAACAAATTAAATAGGATTGGTCCCAGTACAGAACCCTGGGGAACCCCACTACCTACCCCTGACCATTCTGAGTACTCCCCATTTATCACCACCCTCTGAACACGCCCTTGTAGCCAGTTTTCAATCCAGGTACTCACCCTATGGTCCATGCCAACGGACCCTATTTTGTACAGTAAACGTTTATGGGGAAATGTATCAAATGCTTTTGCAAAATCCAGATACACCACATCTACGGGCCTTCCTTTATCTAGATGGCAACTCACCTCCTCATAGAAGGTTAATAGATTGGTTTGGCAAGAACGATTCTTCATGAATCCATGCTGATTACTGCTAATGATATCGTTCTTATTACTAAAATCTTGTATATAGTCCCTTATCATCCCCTCCAAGATTTTACATACTATTGATGTTAGGCTAACTGGTCTGTAATTCCCAGGGATGTTTTTTGGGCCCTTTTTAAATATTGGTGCTACACTGGCTTTTCTCCAATCAGCTGGTACCATTCCAGTCAATAGACTGTCTGTAAAAATTAGGAACAACGGTCTGGCAATCACCTGACTGAATTCCCTAAGTACCCTCGGATGCAAGCCATCTGGTCCCGGTGATTTATTAATGTTAAGTTTCTCAAGTCTAATTTTAATTCCGTCCTCTGTTAACCATGGAGGTGCTTCCTGTGTTGTGTCATGAGGATAAACACTGCAGTTTTGGTTACTGAAGCCCCCCGATTCACTCGTGAAGACTGAGGAGAAGAATAAATTCAATACCTTTGCCATCTCCCCATCCTTTGTAACCAGATGTCCTTCCTCGTTCTTTATGGGGCCAATATGGTCTGTCCTCCCTTTTTTACTGTTTACATACTTAAAGAATTTCTTGGGATTTTTTTTGCTCTCCTCCGCTATGTGTCTTTCATGTTCTATCTTAGCCGTCCTAATCACACCCTTACATTTCTTATTGCATTCTTTATAAAGTCTGAATGCTGAGGATGATCCCTCAACCTTGTATTTTTTGAAGGCCTTCTCCTTTGCTTTTATATGCATTTTTACATTGGAGTTAAGCCATCCAGGATTTTTGTTCGCTCTTTTAAATTTATTACCCAATGGGATACATTGGCTAATGCCCTTATTTAATATGCTCTTAAAGCAAACCCATCTCTCCTCCGTATTCTTTGTTCCTAATATTTTATCCCAATTTGTGCCTTTTAGCAAGGTTTGTAGTTTAGGGAAGTTGGCTCTTTTGAAATTCAGTGTCTTTGTATACCCTTTATGTTTCCTATTTGTGTGATTTATACTGAAACTAATTGACCTGTGATCGCTTTTACCTAAATTGCCCCGTATTTCCACATCTGTGATCAGGTCTGTATTGTTGGTAATCAGTAGATCCAGTAATGTTTTATTTCTAGTTGGTGCGTCTACCATCTGACCCATAAAATTGTCCTGCAAGACATTAAGGAACTGGCGAGCCTTAAATGAATGCGCGGTTCCCTCCGCCCAGTCTGTGTCTGGATAATTAAAATCCCCCATTATGATAACACTTCCCATCCTTACTGCTAATCCAATTTGTGATAGGAGATCCGTCTCCACTTCCTCCTTCAGGTTAGGGGGCCTATAGCATACTCCCAGTATTATTTTCCCCTTAGCTTCATCCCTTTGGAGCTCTACCCATAAGGATTCCACCTCCTCTCTAGCTCCCTCAGTGATGTCATCTCTCACATTCGCTTGTACATTATTCTTGATATATAGGCATACCCCTCCCTGTTTTTTACCCTCTCTATCCTTGCGGTATAGGGTATACCCTTGAATGTTTGCCAGCCAATCATGAGAGCTGTTGAACCAGGTCTCTGAAATTCCCACAAAATCCAAATCCTCCTTGTACAACAGTATCTCTAGTTCACCCATCTTGTCTGCCATGCTCCTGGCATTGGTGAACATGCCACATAGTTTAGACCGGTCGCATATTGTCCTCGTATTGGGTGTTTCAAAATTGCAACTAGGACTTGCTATACTCACCTTGTGTTTTTGTGCTTTGGTTAACCTACCACTAATGCCCCCAACACTACCCTCTGGAATATCATCCGCGCTGGCTATCACTGTCTCTGGACCCTCCCCCCCATCGCCTAGTTTAAAAACCCCTCTAACTTTTTGGCCATCTTCATTCCCAGCAGATCTGCACCCTCCTCATTTAGGTGCAGTCCGTCTCTTCTATAGTACCGGTTACCGACTGAGAAGTCGGCCCAGTCCTCCAGGAACCCAAACCCCTCCTTACTACACCAGCTCTTCAGCCACTTGTTTACTTCCCTAATCTCCCTCTGCCCTTTCTGGTGTGGCTCGATGTACCGGTAGTATTCCTGAGAATACTACCTTGGAGGTCCTTTTCCTCAATTTAGCACCTAAGTCCCTAAAATCGTTCTTTAGGACACTCCATCTGCCTCTGACTTTGTCATTGGTGCCAACGTGCACCATGACAGCCGGGTCTTCCCCAGCCCCTCCCAGTAATCTGTCCACAAGATCCGTGATGTGCCGAACCCGAGCGCCCGGTAGACAACATACTGTTCGGCGCTTCAGGTCTTGGTTACAGATTGCCCTCTCTGTCCTTCTAAGAATTGAGTCCCCTACCACCAGAATCTGTCTTTCCTTACCCTTTGCTGCCCCCCCACTCTCACTGGAGGAGTTCTTCCCCTGGCAGCTAGGAGAGTCCCTCATCTCCAGCAGTGCTGGTCCCTGACTGGTTTCACCAATGACACTCAATGGAGCGTACTTATTGGGATGCTCCAGTCCTGGATCGGCCTCTCTGGCACTTCCCCCTCTACCCCTCCTGACTGTCACCCATCTACTCTTTGCTAGTGCCTGCGCCTCTTTGTCTCCACCCGCCTCTGTGCTGGCCCCTGCCGGCACCTGCCGTGTACATTCCTGGCTCACCTTTAGTATGGAGGGACTTCTCAGTGCTGACAGTTGCTTCCCCAGATTCAGAACCTGGGCTTCCAGGGAAACAATGTGCTTACATTTTGCACAGCAGTATTCACCCTCGATCGGATGATCAAGGAACGCATACATGTGGCAAGATGTACAAAGAGTCGCCTCTCCACACCCGCCGGGCATCGTACCTATTAAATTTAGTGAGGATTTGGGGATTTTACCCTGTCCAAATTACCTAACAGCTAGCTTCCTGGCACTAATACGCAAGACAATACACAGGTACACAACAAGACAATACACAGGTACTCACAGACCTACGTGCAATCGCAGAACAGTCGCAGACCTACGTGCACTCGCAATACTCAAGTATACAGTACACAATACACAAGTACTAACGATCCACACACACTACTCAGACAACACTCAGATACTCACACTACACAGGTACTATGACCCCTGTTATAACCTCCTGTTTTAAACTCTAGTTTTTTAACTCCCACTTATACCAAGTTCCACTTACACAAAGTTCCACAGCCAAAGACTGAGCACGCTCAGACTGTGCTTTACACCCAGTTAAATAGGCACCTGTGAGCAATTAACCACCCCCCTTAATTGATAGGCTGAAGGAACCAGAGGAAAAAAAAAAAAAGAAAAAAAAGCTATTTAAAAAGTGACAGAAAAAGGCAAATAAAAAACTAAAAGGAAAAGCCCCAAAAATGCACCCCAGCAAACCCAGCAATCAACAAGCAAGACTTATTCACTCTATAACTCTAGTTTTTTAACTCCCACTTATACCAAGTTCCACTTACACAAAGTTCCACAGCCAAAGACTGAGCACGCTCAGACTGAGCTCTACACCCAGTTAAATAGGCACCTGTGAGCAATTAACCACCCCCCCTTAATTGATAGGCTGAAGGAACCAGAGGAAAAAAAAAAAAAGAAAAAAAAGCTATTTAAAAAGTGACAGAAAAAGGCAAATGAAAAACTAAAAGGAAAAGCCCCAAAAATGCACTCCAGCAAACCCAGCAATCAACAAGCAAGACTTATTCACTCTATAACTCTAGTTTTTTAACTCCCACTTATACCAAGTTCCACTTACACAAAGTTCCACAGCCAAAGACTGAGCACACTCAGACTGAGCTCTACACCCAGTTAAATAGGCACCTGTGAGCAGTTAACCACCCCCCTTAATTGATAGGCTGAAGGAACCAGAGGAAAAAAAAAAAAGAAAAAAAAGCTATTTAAAAAGTGACAGAAAAAGGCAAATGAAAAACTAAAAGGAAAAGCCCCAAAAATGCACCCCAGCAAACCCAGCAATCAACAAGCAAGACTTATTCACTCTATAACTCTAGTTTTTTTAACTCCCACTTATACCAAGTTCCACTTACACAAAGTTCCACAGCCAAAGACTGAGCATGCTATCTGCTGAAAACGGGTCACAGGAGTGCAAAACGAATTGCACTCTTGTGATCCATAGGAGAAGTACAGCCAAACAAGCTTTGGCTATACTTCTCCTTTAAGTATTTTCTGTATCAGGTTTTTTTTTTACTGTTAATTCTTCCAGTAGATCCATTTTTTCCCCATTTCCACCAACAAGGTGACAATGCTGTTCATTCTGCAGTGAAATTTCACAGTAGTGTTGTCACAGTTCATAACAGCTTAAAACGTGAAACAAAGACCATTATAAGTACCCTCTTCAGTGCTACATGCCCCTCCTAATCCATGTCACTTTTGCTGAGCAATATGGTCTCCATATGTAAAAGTAACTATTACTAGACAACTGAGCTGTTAAAGCCAGTGAAACAATAATGAATCTAGTGACAGGATCAGCAGGTAATGTCATTTTTACACCTTAAGTTATTCCATCACAAAATGGAATATTTTTTATAGAAGCATTATAGGCCACTCTCTGACTCCTATGCTGCATACAAATTCAAGGGCACTCACGTCATATTCAGTAAAAATAAGTAGGTTAATCTTTACAGAACAGACATAATTTAGGTCCAGAGGCTTGCTAGTAAGTGTCCCCAAGATGTTTGCATCACAGGTATCAACCTTCATGACAACACCATTATAAGTACTTCCTTGTAAGTACAATTATACAACACATCACAGCTTACCAATTCTTAAATATGGCTGTACCAGTATTTTTAGTTGGTGATTAGGCATTATTTTAGCACACCAACTTATCCAGCAAAAATGGCAGTTGGAAGGCTAAGACAAAAATTAACTGAGGAGCACTTGCAATTGGCAGCTTTTATTCATTTATGTAAAATCTTTATTCCAAAAAGAAAAAAAATGTGTTTTAACTGCTTAGAAAGGGTTAGCTGGAATTTGTTGGTCAAATCAAGTCCACCTAAATTTTCTAGTACAGCTAAAACTACCCTTTCCACAAGTTGACTATGCTGCTGTGGAGACACCCTAAGACAAGAATTTTGTTTCTGACCGGATCATCTTGTAGGAAGGTGCAGCCGATTTCTCCACTGCAGATGGCGCTCAACCACAGCGGCTTTGCAGCGGGAGAGGAAGTCAAGAGGAACAAGGTTCCTATATGGTTTCCTGGGTCACTGGGGAAGCTATTTGATTGGTTGTGGCTCTAGTGGCTATCTTGGGTCAGGCAGAGCCTATTTAGGGCCTTGGCTCCCAGACTTAGCATGCATTTCATGTGTGGGTAGAGTAGGGACAGGTCGTCTGCCTGATAGGTACAGTAATTGGTGGAAGGGGGAGGTTCCAGTCAAGTAGGAAAAGGATAGACACAAACCATCCTTCTAGAGACCTCGTCATTTGGGCACAAGCCAGGCCCTATTCTGCACATCAAAAAAGGCACTATCGGCAAATCCAAACCTGCTCTGCTACACATTGCTGATATTGCCTTGAGTGTTCCTGGATGGGTACCTTTTACGCTGGGATCATTGTGAATTACTAGATTCTGCATTGATACAAGTTCCATTCTCTGCAATTGGACTGTGTGTTTACTGCTGCCACACCACGCTACACCTTCCCACAACCAGGTGAAAATAAAGGAATAAAAAGCCTACAAAAAAGAAAAGGGATTGGTAAACTGCAATTATATTTTCATTTTTGGCTTTAGATACACCTTAAATGCTTTTTCATATCTTGAACAATGGTTTATATTTCATAGTATTTTAAGAGCATTTCAATATTATATTTGTTTTAACTGTTAAGAAATATTTAGCAGAATATACCATGGATTCCACAATATTTTGTGGAAATATTGTTTTGAATAAAGTTAATCCTCTTTAGTATTTTGGTAAATCTGTTTTAACCTCCACATGTTGGTTTTCTACTCCAGTCCATATGGAGGGTTAGTTTGTAATTAAAGTTTCTCCACAGATGGCACCATACAAGTCACCCACAGCAAAATACTACATTTCATCACTGTCATGACAAGCTCAAAATTAAAGAGTGATTCATATTCAATTATATTTAAAAATATTCTGTACTACACTAGAGCGAGGATTTCTTCCCTCTGTTCTTTTTGCTGGTGGACAGAAAGTTTTATGATATTCAAAAGCAGGGGATATGTAAACATTTGCTTTGAAGTGATGTGGTATTGCCTGCTGGTGCTAGTGACACAATGGCTGTCTGTAGAGAGGTCCTGTCATTAACAGAAAGCTTCAGTGTCTTGATACAAAGATATGTATTTGGAAACGTAAAAAAAAAGTGCAAATGTCAGATTCCTAATTCCCAGAGTGTTAAAACAGAAAACCTGTGTTACAAGACAGTGTTTTATATATTTTAACGTGAAAAATTTGTAGGCAGAGATGGTACTGATGTCTAATTGTGTATTCATAATAAACAGAGCACAGGTGGGAAAGTGACACAAACCAAACTCATGAAACAGAAGAGAAGCAGAAAGTAATTGTAAGAAGTGATCTGCATATAGAATATATTCACAGATTTGGTCCCATACAGAATTTAATTTATTTCTGGGTAAAGTAATGTAAATGTGTTTCAACATTTTGCCTTGTTGCCAGGACCAAGCTTGTAATAGACACACCCCATTGACAATTCTTTGTCCCTAAAAAAAAGAGAGTGGTATCTACCTTTTACAATACTTAGCACACCATGATGAATGTTCAAATGCTTGTGACGCATAGTATATCCAACATTTTTGATTTTAATGGCAAAAATTATACTAAAGAAGTGTGTGGGTTTTTCAAACAGGCCCAATCCCCCAAAAAATAGCAAGACTGATTTTACTTTATTTATTGCAGAGGCACAAAATCCTCAAGAACATAGTTACATAATAGGTGAGGTTGAAAAAGACACAAGTCTATCAAGTCCAACCTATGTGTGTGATTATGAAGATCAAATTGTTGGTAGTGCTATAATAGTGGTGTTACACCAATCCAAAAGATGTTTTTATCATCCCCCCACATACCCCTACCCCTGACTTTTCTGTCAAGACTGATGGCACAACTATCATCTTGTTCCTGCAAGCCAGGGTGCTAGTGTTATCTAGGACCCTGAACTTACCTTGTGGCCCCACATCCAATCACTGTCCAAAGCTTACTGTCTCGCCTATCCAACATCTCCAAAATATGCCCTTCCTTAACCAATGCCCCCTCAAAGCTTCTAATTCACTCCCCAGTCATCTCTTGTCTTGACTACTGCAACTCCCTCCTCATTGGCTTACCTTTACATAGGCTATCTTCCCTTCAGTCCATTATGAATGGTGCTCATCAACTTTACCAATTGTTCAGTTCTGCTACCCCTCTCTGCCAATCCCTCCACTGGCTTCCGCTCACCCAACAAGTTAAAGTCAAACTACTAATAACAATTTACAAAGCCATCTGCATCTCAGCCCCCAGCTACATCACTAACCGTGTCTCAAAATACCAACCAAATTGTTCTCTTTGTTCCTTCTAGGACCTCCTGCTCTCTAAATCCCTTGTCACCTCCTCCCGTGCTCGCCTCCAGGACTTTTCCTGAGCCTCTCCCATCCTATGGACTTCCCTACCCCAATCTGTCTGACTATCTCCTACTCTGTCCACTTTTGGACTATCCCTGGAAACCATTCTCTTCAGAGAAGCCTATCCTGCTCCTACCTAACAATTGTACTTTTATTTTCACCATTAACTCATCCCCCCTCAGTTAATATCTTTTGCATCACTTGACCCTTCTTTTTAGAGCGTAAGCTCTAATGATCAGGACCCTCTGATTCCTCCTGTACTGAATTGTATTTTAACTGTACTGTCTGCCCTCATGTTGTAAAGTGCTGTGCAAACTCTTGGCGTTATATAAATCCTATGTAATAATGCAATTATTTTTTGTTCCTTTTTTTTTGTTGGGATGGTGTTTCAAGGGTATGGGGGCAGGATACCCCTAATCTGCAGAGAAGTAGTGCTGAGCTGCAACTACCAAGGTGGCAAGAGAGGACACTTAGGAGCAGACAGAGAAACCCCCTTAAACCTTGCCTAGCAAGTCCTGTGGCTTTGTTTAGAGTGGCCACTGGACCTATGGAGGGTCTCCTTTGTATGTGAGGAAGGAAACCCTGAGTGAGTAACAGCCTTTGTAAATAGACTGTAACATTTAGGGGCAATGTCTTTACTTCTTTGGTGGACCTTTAAAGGGGTTGTAAATCTTCGTGTTTTTTCACCTTAATGCATCCTATGCATTAAGGTGAAAAAATTACTGGCAGTGACCGGCCCCCCCAGTCCCCCTGTTTTACTTACCTGAGCTCCTTCATTCCCTCTGCAGAGTCGCTCTCCCTCTATGCACGGGGTCCTAGCTCTTGATTGGATAGATTGATAGCAGCGCAGCCATTGGCTCTGGCTGCTGTCAATCAAATCCAATGACGCTGGCACCTGGGGGGTGGGGCCGAGTCTGGCATTGGTGTCTATGAACACAAATACAGGACTCAGGAGCGTGCCCGCACATTAACCCCCAGGGAATCGCTTTTCTTAGGGGTTATCTTATGCAAGGAGGAGCCACGAGAGCCGCCGAGGGACCCCAGAAGGGGAGGAACTCTGCAAAACGAGCTGCACAGTGGAGGTAAGTATTTGATGAGAAAAATTAAAGTGCTCAGCACTGTGAGCTGTTATTAGTGAGTCTAAACTGTCAATGTGCTGCAATGTTCCTGTAACTGAACAATTGTGCTGGACTGACATTTGTGCAGTGAGAATTCAACTTGTCTGGACAGTTATTTATTCCAGGTGACAGCAGACCTCAGGCCAGAAATATGTTTTAGAGTGGGCATTAGGCCTGGAGAAGGTGGCCTAGTTTGTCTGAAACAGGTGACTGTCTCATGCAAAAAGAAGCGGGGTGAGTGCAGGGTCCACATGGCACCAACCATTGCAGGCCCAGCTTACAAACTCCCCCCCCAATCTGTGCAGGCTGGTTTTCCCTAATTTCCCCACGATCCAATGTTTGGGCTGGTGTCCTTGTGCTGATACCTCCCTTTCCATTATTTTTTTCCAGGAGAGTGAACACATCCCTGTCCATAATTTGAGCTTACCATGTCCCAGTTTTCAAAGGATTTTTTTCTTTCATTTCTGCTGTGGCCTGGTATCCTCATAACTTTTTCCTTCTTATTTTTCAAAGCAACAGCAGGGCTTACTTTTTGACTACTGTTTAAACTATCAAGTAGCTTGGCTTTTCCAGGGCATCCATTAAAGTACTGTGTCCAGTTAGATCTTTTAATTTTATCAAGCATGTAATTTTCCCCATTAAAAAACAGAAAATGAGGGGAATACAAGGGAAAAACTCAAGTAGCACATATATTGCAAAAAATATGAAAAATCCTACTGTATTCCACTAGGAACCAGCAACTGTGGAAACCACTGAGATCAAACTAGAAAATTAGGAATCAGACTCACAAAATGAACATCAAATTGCCCAGTTGTAAACTTTTCCAAACCTATAATATAAAGTAGTCATTAATGCTTAGAGAAATGTCAACTCCAATGGCCATTTTGTGAGAGTCTACATCTGAAGATGCAATACTCTACCTCGTATTTAGGAAATCCTAGATTTAAAACAGCTTTCTCTCAGCCTAATGTATTCCATTGGTGGAGATCTCATAATATGACTATTTCATACTCTGAGGGCTCTGCTTTTGTGACATTTCCTCCTTTTTCGCTATCTGCAAGTTAGACATTTTTATATTACACATTATGCATTCTCTCCATTCTCCCCTTATATGATTTATGAAACAAATCTGTCATGACAATTCTCAGGGGAAAGAATTAAATTTCATACTTTAAAATACCATTTCCTATGCTGACTCAAAAAATAAAAATAAAAATCACCATATGATCTGTTGGGAGGAGGAGTTTGTAGAGCAGTTCTCAGTTCAAGAGCGGGTGACCATGTGGTATATCTTACGAAAGTGCACCAAGTCACTTATGGTTAGAAAAACAACACTCAAAGCTTTCACAAGGTGGTAATATACCCTATTTAAATTATACTCCATCTACCCCCAAGCCCCTTAGACCTGTTTCTGTGGTTGTCCTCTACCTGGTTCTTTTCTCCATATATTTTGGGAAAGAGAGAAGCTAGTTCCTGTATGGTGGGAGGTATTTAATTTGTCCACCAAATTGGTTAGTAAACTAGGTAACCTGACCTGGGCAAACTGCTTATTACAGTCAGTTCCATAAATGTTGGGACATTGACACAATTCTAATCTTTTTGGCTCTATACACACCACAATGGATTTAAAATGAAACAAACAAGATGTGCTTTAACTGCAGACTTTCAGCTTTAATTTGAGGGTATTTACATCCAAATCAGATGAACGCTGTAGGAATTACAAAAGTTTGTATATGTGCCTCCCACTTTTTAAGGGACCAAAAGTAAAGGGGACATATTAACAATCATCCATCAAACTTTCAATTTTTAATACTTGGTTGCAAATCCTTTGCAGTCAATTACAGCCTGAAGTCTGGAATGCATAGACATCACCAGACGCTGGGTTTCATCCCTGATGATACTCTGCCAGGCCTCTACTGCAACTGTCTTCAGTTCCTGCTTGACATCAACACAATTTAGAATTGTGTTGATGTCCCAATATTTATGGATCTGACTGTATGTACTAATATTCCTGACCACCCATATTTTTCAGGGAAGCTCATTCACACAATTTGTGCTGTCATGTAATGGTCTATTTTATTCAACTGGAAACCTACAGAAGTTCCCTTTATGAAAGTCGTTTCTAGAGTAGATGCTATTATGCTAATGGAAAAAACTATGCACTAACTAGTCATTATCCATGACTTCAAATTTAGATTTGATGATAAATGGGCCTCCTGGTTCTTATATTGTCTTTTTGCCATAGAATCACCATTATCGTCTATGATTCCTGTCATTGGATTCATATTAAGCCTCAATTCTTATCATATACCACCTTTTTATATGCAAATTGTGTAACTATATGATGATTTTCACTCTGCATGAACTTAACTATAGTACCTTTTATGTTCTTCTTTTGAACTGTATTATTTTTGTTTTTACCACAACTGTCATCTATGTTATTTAACAGGACTCAGCGTTATATTTTTGTATACATTTAGTACAGTGCCTTGCAAAAATATTCACCCCCCTTGGCTTTTTACCTATTTCGTTTCATTACAACCTTTGGTTCAATGTTTTTTTAATCTGAATTATATGTGATGGATCAGAACACAATAGTCTAAGTTGGTGAAGAAAAAATAGAAAAATATATACATAAAACTATTTTTCAGAAATTAAAAACTGATTATTGGCGTGTGCGGATATATCCCCCCCCCCCCCTTTGTTATGAAGCCCATGAAAAGCTCTGGTGTAACCAGTTACCTTCAGAGGTCACATAATTAGTGAAGTGATGTCTACCTGTGTGCAATCTAAGTGTCACATGATCTCTCATTACATATACACACCTTTTTGAAAGGCCCCAGAGGCTGCAACACCTAAGCAAGAGGCACCACTAACCAAACACTGCCATGGAGACCAAGGAACTCTCCAAACAAGTAAGGGACAATGTTGTTGAGAAGTACAAGTCAGGGTTAGGTTATAAAAAAATATCGAAATCTTTGATGATCCCTAGGAGCACCATCAAATCTATCATAACCAAATGGAATGAACATGGCACAACAGCAAACCTGCCAAGAGGCGGCCGCACACCAAAACTCCCAGACCGGGCAAGGAGGCCATTAATCAGAGAGGCAGCACAGAGACCTAAGGTAACCCTGGAGGAGCTGCAGATTTCCACAGCACAAACTGGAGTATCTGTACATAGGATGACAATAAGCCGTATGCTCCATAGAGTTGGGCTTTATGGCAGAGTGGCCAGAAGAAAGCCATTACTTTCAGCAAAACAAAATGGCACGTTTTTCGTTTTCAAAAAGGCATGTGGGAGACTCCCAAAATGTAAGGAGGAAGGTGCTCTGGTCTGATAAGACTAAAATTTTACTTTTTGGCCATCAAAGAAAACACTATGTCTGGCGCAAACCCAACACATCACATCACCCAAAGAACACCATCCCCACAGTGAAAAATGACAGTGGCAGCATCATGCTGTGGGGATGTTTTTCAGCAGTTGGGACTGGGAAATAGGTCAGGGTTGAGGGAAAGATGGATGGTGGTAAATACAGGGATATTCTTGAACAAAACCTGTACCACTCTGTGTGTGATTTGAGGCTAGGACAGAGGTTCACCTTCTAGCAGGACAATTACCCCAAACACACTGCTAAAGCAATACTTGAGTGGTTTAAGGGGAAACATGTAAATGTGTTGGAATGGCCTAGTCAAAGCCCAAACCTTAATCCAATCGAAAATCTGTGGTTAGACTTAAAGATTGCTGTTCACAAGTGCAAACCGTCCAACTTGAAGGTGCTGGAGCAGTTTTGCAAGGAGGAATGGGCAAAAATCCCAGTGGTAAGATGTGGCAAGCTCATAGAGACTTATCCAAAGTGACTTGGAGCTGTGATAGCAAAAGGTGGCTCTACAAAGTATTGACCTTAGGGGGGTGAATAGTTATGCACATTGACTTTTTCTGTTATTTTGTCCTATTTGTTGTTTGCTTCACAATAAAAAAAAACATCTTCAAAGTTGTGGGCATGTTCTGTAAATTAAATTATGCAAATCCTCAAACAATTCATGTTAATTCCAGGTTGTGAGGTAACAAAACACAAAAAATGCCAAGGGGGCTGAATACTTTTGCAAGGCACTGTATATGCTGTGTGTGATTCCTTTGTTATCTTTACTCGATAAAAGCTTGTAAACAATATGTAATACTCAAAATTATAAGCAGGTAGATATGAGTGGAGGCATACAGGTCTGGAATCGCTTACATAGTATAAGACCCATTTATAGACAACTTTTATGCATAGCTTATAATAAATTAATTAGTCATGTAATCCTGATTATCTATTTACTAAAGAAGCCATATATATAACGGATGAGTCAATGAACTGAGAAAATCATAGCTTCTGATTCTGATTTCTACTAGCTATGGAAGATTCCATATATTCTCACTACAGGTTTTCTTGAAAAATAAAGCATTCAACTTCAATGTTACCCATGGGCAGAGGAAAATAGTCAAATAATCAAAATGAAAATAAGTTATTTAATCTCTGTAAATCCATTTTAACTAATACCTCAGGTATTAAATGTGCCGCAGCAGTTCAAAATGTGTGTTCAGTGAATACGCTTTGTAATTTCCCTTTAAGAGCTCCTGCTGCCTTTAGTACAGCAATCATCAATCTTTCACATTCTGCAATAACATCATGTTCTATAGTATTTCACCTGTGTGGCATGCACAATAATCCTAAACATTTTGCTGCTTATGCCAAGGCCAAGCTCTTTTTATTAACAAAAATCACATCATTGAAACAGTTTTTCTTTACAGCTATTTCAATCTTGTCTTGGACAGTGAAATGCATACTTTGCCAAAACTGAAATATATCTAAGCTAACAACTCAGCTTTTCTTAAGAGTTCACTCAATATCTTTGGTCTAAAATTCTGTTCAGAGCCAGGACTCCTCTGTCTGTGCCAGCTGAGAATCAGCACTTTAGTAGCCTGTAGGCAACCAGCATCCTAGTGAGACCAAGAAGGTTCACGTCACCTTTGTCCTGTATTACTGTTCCGTGATCTGATTTCTAAAGTATTTGCTTTATGCTTTTCTTCCAGTTTTGTTATGCACTTAGTGCAGCTAGAACTGTTATTTAGAGAGATAAAGCACCAAACAGTCTTTGTTTCATGGACTCAAGGAAAAAAATTAAAAGAGTTATGACTAAGGCCTTATAGGCTGAAACGCGTCAACTGACTTAATCTGCGTTTGTTCACTGTGGCTATTCAATAAAATGAAGACATTTTAAGAGCAACAACTGGAGTGCAGATCATTTTTTCTACATTATTCTACTCAGCCAGCGACTGTGGATCGAGCACCTGGGAGCTCTGTTATCTATGTGGTGTATGGGTAGTAGCACTGACTTTTCTGTTTATACTCAAGGAAAAAATCCATATAAAAGTGGTGGTTGTGGGAAGATATCAGTAAGGTCGCCACTGCTCATCTTAATTTTGCTAAAGGTCATATATTCCTCAGCACGCGTGGAACAATGTTCCATGGACATGCGAAAAAAAAATAACAATTTGGTTAACAAAAACTGAATTATGTTTAAAAACTCAAAACATTGCATAAGGCATTTTGGATCATGAACCAGATTTTGAAGCATGATGGAGGAAATATAAAGGTGTGGAGATGGTTTCCTCACTAAAAACCTGTGTAGCTAGCAATAAATATATTTCAAGTAATTTTCTACCACAGAATGTCATGGTTTCAATATTTGATGTAGGACCCACAAGGCATTTGAAGCAAGTACAAATAATGGCTAGCCATAACACATAATTTGAGGACAGGGTACCTTATGCACAAGGTATTCCATATGTTAAAATTATCAAGAAGTCCTAACATCAGTCCCACTGAAATTATGTATTGTCATCAAAAGCAGGCCATTCTAACACTGAAACAAAAAGAAAAAGCTTTTTCTATACAAATAAGTCAACTTGCCTATTTCATTTTTTTATTGCCCTGCTTAGAAATCACAATTACTGTTGACCTTCTACTCCCTTCATTCACTTAAAGTGGTAGTAAACTGTTAAAAAAACACCTGTAAGCATCGCATACTAGCACATTATCAAATACTTACCTTAGATCAAAGCCCTCCAGCGGCTGGCTGTCACCACTGAGAGGGCTTCCATCTTCCCCCGGTCTTTCTTTGTGGTTTGCGGCCTCCAGCAGTATGAGTGGCCGAAGCCACGATGACGTTACTACCGCAAATGCGCGCGGGAGCACTCGCTCCAGCAAGAAGCTCTGAAGTTCCGGCACGGTATGCTGGACTTTTAGAGCACAAGCACTGGTGACGTCACAGGCTGCATCCAGGGTTAATATCTCCTAAACGTTGCACGCAAGGCTTACCTGTAAGTAGAAATCACAAACCAATCTTTACTACCGCTTTTTAAAAAAATCTTTCAGACCAGCCAAATGCTTGTGTTTAGTGAACCAGGGTGCCTAAGGGCAGTCAAATTGTGTCTAAAAATTCAAGCACTTTCTGATATCTATGGACACCTTCAAACTTAACAATAACACTAGACTGTGAAAATTAAAGACTATAATTTGCATATTTATTATACCTTAATGGATCAGTCTGCAGCAATTACAATGTTCACTTAATACTCCGGTCATGCATTTTCTTCTAAGCAGTCTCTTTTATTGGCTGTATTACAAAATGCTATTATTGCTTGCATATTGTGTGTGTTCTTGTAAGGTTCTTTTACAGAAATTACACGTCAATATCATAGCAACCTGATACTTTGACCCATAGATGCACTTTTCTATATTAAGAGCACATGCCACTGCTTATAAATCCATTAAATCATCCAGCAACATTGAAGAAGCCAAAGTGTTAGCTGCTTGATAATGCCTAATTATTGTATGGTAATTTGTGTGTAAATGTGTAATGTTATGCAGAGAATGCTTATCTGTTATCAGCTCCAGGAATGTTACAGTATAATTTAAAAGTCATTGAAGTGAGCAGACCCATTACTTTTAGAGAGAGATTAATCTTCTTGACACTGTTCACATAAGCATGCACGAATATGCGTTCAAAGCACAGTATTTAATTCATTCACTCATTATTATTGATTGGGCATCGCTGTTTTCATTGTGTTGGGAGTTATTTAAAGATTACTATATTATTGATCATAAGACTGAAGATCTAAAACATTATTTCATCTTTATATGTAAAAAGGAAATACTTTTATACAGCATTTTGTCTAATAGAGGCATAGGAAGCTATAATAAATCCACCTTTAAAGTAAACCTGTCACAAAACCATGTGACATAAACTAAGTATGTGATGCTTTTTTTTAGTTTTGGATGGGGTGGGAGTTGGTTAGACCCCATGCCAATTTTTTTTATTGTGGCTTGTATCCTTACTGGAAATATTCAACCCTCTATTTGTCCTGCTGACCATTGTCGCTAAGACAAAAAGTAAGAGGGAATCCAAGATTTTAGAGTTGTCACCAGAGCTAGAGATGAGAGGTAAACTTCCAATGAGGGCAACAACTGCTTAAATTGGGAATTCCATTCCCCTTACTTTGGTGAAAGTACATCTTATTTCCTTTGGCTTCTCCAGGACAGGACTTGAAGGGAAATCTCCTTATCAGGATAAAGAAAATAAAATGACCCATTAGAGATTTTAACCTTTTTTCCACTTTATCCAAAACTTAAAAAATGTTTTGGCTATACAGGTACTTTTAGTGAAATGAATAACTACCCAGTGACTAGCTTCAGGTGATACACAGAGATGAGCCACAAATCCTCCTACATAAGTTGTAACTGTTTATCTACAACCATCTCTTCTCTACATTTGATTAAAGACCACAATTTGCACAGCATTTCTGAGCTTCCAGAGGCAGCATGTGGAGATCCGATGTGACCCACTGAGAGATCAGAGAGGAGAGCTGAGTGGAAAGGACACACCTCCTCTACATAGTCTCATACAGGAACATACAGAGCTGAGGCTGTCAATCACCTGCTGTGTGCTGGAGGGGAGGCTAGCTCGGGATTGTCTGGTATGGGCATAGACTGTCAGAATTGAATCACTCAGCTAGCAGAGCAATGAGAGAAGAGACAGATATCACACTGAAATAAGTGCTTTGAATAGAGGTAACAGCACATGTATTGTGTTCATTTTTTATTTCAGAGGTTTACAACCACTCTAAAGATGCACATGCACATTAAGTATACATATATAAACATGTCCTTAAAAACTCAATGCATGGTAAGGAAGCAGGCTTACTTTAATGACAATCCCACATAACTTTCCTTTGCTTTCCCTCCACTTTATTTGGTAGGTGGAGGATATGTTTCCCTATCCTCCTACCCTTCCTTCCTTGTAAGAGCATCAATGCTTGGGAATTGACTGCTCGTGGCACCAACATTTATCACATGGGGAACTGTGAATACCACCAATGCTGCCATCTTCTTTTCCTACATCATCAGTGACTGGCTTCTTCTTCCTGGTCAGAAACATAGAAAATTGATGGCAGAAAAAGACTGAGTAGTCAATTGACTACTCATTGTTTTCCCTTTGTTTGTTTGTTTTGTTTTTGTTTTGTTTTTTTTTTTTGAGGGGGGGGGGGGAGTTTCATGAACTTTTTTTGTCTAGTTTGACAAGTATAGATCTATGTTTCTCCCAAGCATGTTTGAAACCATTTACTGCTGATAGTCTCATTACCTCTGCTGGATGTTTATTCCAAGCATCAACTACACTTTCAGTAAAATAGTACCTTTTAAAATTAGCTTTGAACTTTCCTCCAGTTAGTTTGAGGTCATGTCCCCATGTTCTTGATTTTGGTCATGTCTCCCCTTTCCCTTCATTCCTCCAGACTGTACAATTAAGTTCCTGAAGTCGCTCTCGATATAATTTATCCCCCAGACCTTTCACCATTTTTGTTACCGGTCTCTGGACTCATTCTATCTTATCAATATGTTTTTGTAAGTGATGTCTCCAGAACTGGACACAGTATTCTAAATGAGGTCTCACTAAAGATCTATATAGGGTAGGGATATGCAATTAGCGGACCTCCAGCTGTTGCAGAACTACAAGTCCCATGAGGCATAGCAAGACCCTGACAGCCACAACCATGACACCCAGAGGCAGAGGCATGATGGGACTTGCAGTTTTGCAACAGCTGGAGGTCCACTAATTGCAAATCCCTGATATAGGGGAATCAGAACCTCCTTCCTTCTGCTGGTGATCCCTCTAGTGATGTATACTAGAATTCTATTCCCACTGCCTGGTCACACTGTTCGCTCTTTTTGCAAGCATCTGAAATAAGTACCCCTTTCCTCTGTAGTGCTAGCTAACACTGTACCCCCAATGTTGTACTCTTTCAAGAAATTATTTTTTCCACAGTTGCATTATTTTACATTTAGAAACATTGGACTTCAGTTTCCACTGCATTGACCAATCTTCTAGCAATGCCAAATCATGTTCCATTTTACAGACACCTCCAGGGATACCAACCCTATTACAAACCTTTGTATCATCAGCAAAAATACATACCTTGCCCAATAAACCTTTAATTATATAACTTACACATAGATTAAATAGAAGAGGACCCAGTACAGAGCCTTGTGGTAAACCACTAGCAACTGGCCTCTGTTCCAATTGAACCCTATTTACAACCACACTCTGGTATTTATCCTTTAGCCAACTGCATGTCCACTGAACCACCCAAGGGTTAAGTCCTAGCTTGTACAACTGATGTTAAACTCACTGTCCTGCAATTGCCAGTTTCTACATTATTGCCATTTTTGTGGATAGGTACAATATCAGCTATCCACCATTTATGGGGAACCTCTCCTGTTAGAAGAGAATGATTAAAAAGATCCATTAATGGCCCAACAACTATACTTCACAGTTCTCTTAGAACTCTGGGATGAATACCATCAGGGCCCATTGCTTTATTAAGTTTTAACCGAGCCAGTTCCCCTGCTACCTCTGTCTCCAGAAATCCTAAAGATGAACCATCAATACTAGAACCAATATGATTCCTCAACTTGTTATTATTAGTGCACTTTATTTCCGAGAGGATTGAACAGAACTAGTTGTTTAAATGGTTTGCTACATCCAGATCTCCCTTAACAGAAGTTAGCCAATCGCTATGTGCAGGGGGGCATAAACAAATCTTTGACTGATTTATTGAGTCTTTGCAGAGTTTTGATAATTTATCTATAGTAAATATCTCCTGTTTTTGGTCATTTGTCCAGAAAAAACCTCTATGAAGGAGTTCCTGAGATCTTGTGAGATCTCTCAACTGCAGTCCAAAAACTGCTTACTGAAATGAACAGGTGACATCTTCCTAGGCAACTGGGAAGCACCAGCTACCTCTCCTGTGTCCATGTAGAGGCAAAATTTGAGGTAATATAAGTTTGGTTTAATAATTAATGAAGCATTTTTATACACTGTGAGCAGTTTTTATGAATGGGTCTGCAGGATTCAATACAACAGATTTCAGATCAGATTTTTGGGTAAAAGGTACTTGAACCTATTGTTGTGACCTCCATAAAAATAGTTATTTACGTCTCCGTTGTGGATATCCACCCTCCCTTTCACTTCAGGCTGGCAGGTGTCACTGGGGACAGGAAGTTAGGAAAATCTTCCCAACTAAAACCCAGGCTGCTGGAGTAAATAGGAAGCAAGAGAAGTCTACCCCATGGTAACACAGTGGGGGTTACCTTTACGTTTGCCTTTACGAAAGGCAAATCCACTTTGCACAACAAGTGCAAACTACAAGTGCAAAGTGCACTTGAAAGTGCACTGAAAGTGCACTTGGAATTGCAGTCGCTGTAAATCCAAGGGGGACATGCAATGAAAATAAAAAACAGCATTTTAGCTTGCACATGATTGGATGATAAAATCGGCAGAGCTTCCCCTCATTTCAGATCTACACCTCAATTTACAGTGACTGCACATCCAAGTGCACTTTCAGTGCAATTTCAAGTGCACTTTGCAATTGTAGTTTGCACTTGTAGTGCAAAGTGGATTCGCCTTTTGTAAATAACCCCCAGTGTATGATAGAAGGTTAGAATCCTATTGGGGTTTTACCTGATAGGATGCCAACCTTCTACCATACTCTGTGTTCCCATGGGGTAGACTTCTCTTGCTTCCTATTTTACTATTAATAGAACAGGATGTGAGGGGAACTTCCCTAGTGGAAACAGACAGCAATATTGTTATTCTCTCTCTGTGGTGCTTGCTTCTCATTCATAACACATACGTTTTGGTGTTAGACCTGTGGTGTCCCCTGAGTGCTCCTTTCATTATGCTGTAGCAGGCAGTCCTTGATTGGCAGAGAGGACAGTCACATGACTGTGACAATGTAACAAAAATAATAAGTCTGGTGCAAGGGGACCAGAAAGTAGCTGTGTGGATTGACCATACCAGGAGCGGTGTGCAAATGGACAATAACACTCAGAAAACAGCCACAACTAAAGCGCTGAATGGAAACTCCTTATTGGAAAAATCTCCGATGATGTCAATGTGTTATAAGCATATGTCAGTTTATTGGAACATAATGTGAATTATTGAAAACCAACAGGTAAAAACTCCTTGCATGGATGGAGCTGCTAACACCATAGAAGCCGCTGTGACTGTACTTTTGTGAATGGTGAGGTCTAAGCCAGCTGTGTGTAGCGGTGCTGCGGTGGTGGACTGAACTCCTAATGTGCCAAATGACCTTGGAGAGGATGTGTGTAGAGCCGGGTGGATGAAGAAACCTGTTGGGCTGGAGCACCGGTGGTGTAAGGAGGGGCACCTGTGGGGAGGAGAGGAGCAGGTCGACAGCTGGGTTAAACGCTAGCGAGGACCGGCAGGTGGAGGAGCCCGAGTGTAACGCCATACGCTCGGGGAGCACAGATCCAAAGTGAGGCTAGGTACACAGGGTTGTGGATGGAGCGCAAGCCAAGGAGAGGAGATGAAGGTGATGGCTGTCGTCATTACAATGCGTTTTGGGGCGTGGCCCTTCTTCAAATCATCTGTGACATGACTGACAGGTCACTTGAACAAGCTCTCCTCCTCTCATATAGATTGTGTAGTGCACCACTGTGCTTTATAAATCTGCCAGCATGTTTTTTTATAGTAGTGGTATGTTGGTTAGAACATATTAGGACTAGGGGCCCCATAATCAGGGCCCCTTGTGCTCTTGGTAGTGGCATGTAGAATATACCACCACCCATTTATTTGTATAACATAACTCCCACCATTCAGGAGCAGCAACAACACCTGGAGGAGCTTGCACAGCATCAATAGAAAAGTTTTAGTTGTGACCTATATTTAACCTGTGCTGTGTATCTCATTTACACGTCTGCGTGGTCTGCTTCCAGATGGAAACAATGGGAGCTCCAGCTGTAGCGCTGAAGGGATTTCTGCTGCCAGTATGTTTGTTATTATTCTTTGTCAGCTTGCTCCTTTTTTCTCTCATTGCAAATTAAACTAACTTAAAGTCCACGACTATCCAAAAAACTACAAACACCAGTTAAAGGGAACCTCCACTGAGGGAACAGCAATATCAATAGCATATCCAAGAGCTGGCATTGGGGACTCGTTCATCTATAACCTTTAGTGTAGATGGGGGGAATCAAGTGTTTTATCTTGTTCAGCCAATATGTCCAAGTTTAGACAGTTGTTACCAGAAACAGTGTTCCTGCTGGAAGATTTTGATGATTTGCCCTCTATTTCCCTGTTTAAAATTTAGGATTTCCTCCCACTTTCTTTCTCAGAGAAATTAGTCATCAAGACAGATAGAAAGGGTGAATCTCTATAACAGGGACTCAGACAGAGTCCCCTCTACTTTTCTACAATTTCTGAGCTGTAGGCACACACATGCTAATCAGCAAGCTCACAGTTCATTAATACTACATGCCATCTGCTGTTGTGAAAGGCAGGGCTTGTAGTTTATTCATTCACAAATTTATGTGAATAAATGATGGGGCTGTGCAGGTGGAGCCCCGGACACCTGTGCGGTTTTCAAAATGTAAAAGCGGCACTGCCACAGCCGCTGTCAATGAGAATGGAGCTCTGGTAGTGGTAGGCAAGTGCATAGGAGCATGTTAGATGTCACATCCCAAAATATTATCCCTGCTTAAGGCTGGGTTCACACCAGTGTGAATTGGATGTGGGTTTCTCTGCATCCAATTTGCATGACAGGAGATTGTGACCGGCTCTCTATGGAGTCGGTTCACACATCTCCGGAGCGGCTCCAGTGCGAATTGCACAGGAGTCCTGTATGTTTTCTGGTCCGTTTCAGGTCCGAATTCAGCCAAAAATTCAGACTGAAGTCGGACCTGAAACAGTGAATGGAGACGCACAGGACCCCCTGCTGTGAGTCGCTCTGTTCCTCAGTGTGAACCCAGCCTAAAGGATAAGTTCCCCTTTATGAACATGTTACATGTGGGTATACCATGCAACATGCTCATTTATGGGAACTTAATCTTTAAGCTGGGATAATTCACTATGATGTGATTGTATTGTAGTCATGCATATGTAGAATGCAGACCTAGTAAATGTTACGATAATGCATTTTATGTGGCTTCTATTCTGGTGAGGGTGTACTGAGTCATGTGCATGCCATCTCTTTACCTGAAAATTGAAAAAAAAAAAAATGTGACCAACTCACTAAGCAATGAAATGCACATATTCAGGTAAAGAAACTGATCAAAAAAGCCATTCACTGTGCTGGTAATAGCCATACCCATGGATACAGTTCCTTAGGTATACCACCACTTGGCCACTGTTCAGTCAGTGTAGAGAAACACGATTGTAAGTAAATTCATGGTATGCCTGTATGTAGCCTGTACGTACTTGTATGGTAAATACCTTGAAGTTTTAGATTTTTTTTGTCCATATATGAATTTTGTAATGGTGTGCTTGTATACTTTTTAGTAAATAAGGCCCACAGGCCTACATTGTGAGACAGAGGAATCAAGCACAGCTTTTGTGTGAATATTGAAAATCAAAATGAACAGTAGATTTGCCTTTACCAAATCAAGTATATTTTGTTTACTTTTGGGGTTGATTTACTAAAGTCAAATAGACTGTTCAATTTGCAAGGGAATTTTTCCCAGAGCTTAGTGATGAGGAGAAGCTCTGCTGACTTCCATTATCCGAATATGTACACGCAAAATTAAATTTTTTTAAAAAACTTTCCTTGCACTTGATTGGCTAGTCAAACAATATTTCCACCACATTCACTAAGCTAAGTGAACATTTTCCTGCAAAGTGAACAGCCTATTGGACAGCCAGCTCTAACACTGAGAACACCCTCCCCCTTTATGTCACTAGAACGCTGGGCTGTGAAGGGGGAGGGAGCGCCTGGCTCAGCCTTTCAGTGGCTCGCTGAGAGGCTGAGCTGGATGCTGGTCCAGGCATGTGGGTGGATCCCGACCATACGGTTGCGATCCTTCCCGAGTCTGGATTGGCTCTGTGACGTCAGCCAAAAGCGGGCTTCAGCCCGCTGTCTGCTGAAACCAGATCACAGGAGTGCAGAACAAACTGCACGCCTGTGGTCCATAGGAGAAGTACAGCAAAACAAGCTTTGGCTGTACTTCTCCTTTAAGTAACTCTGAGAAACCAACACGATTTCAGTTTAATGTAGTAAGAATAATTAAGTGATTATTTCTGATTTCATTGAAGACTATACGTTTCACAACCTTGTTGCTCTTTTGCTTTCGATTCTTGAGTGAGCCAGTCAGTGTTTAGTGAGATACTGTACAAATGAAATTAGCTGACGATTAACACTTCTGGTACACCCTGATCTGCACATCATTATCTCCATTTAAGAAAAATACCCAGTGCTGTTGCTGTGCTTGAAGAATGTTCACAATGGAATGAAAAAGGTTGCCTGCTGAAAAGAAGGCTTGTTTTGTATAATATGGCTGTTTGAAATTATGACAATGGAAAATACTATTAAGACAATGTTGCTTATTACCTTTGGATTACAGCTTTAGATGCATAG
Organism: Aquarana catesbeiana; assembly: GCF_042186555.1. Taxonomy (NCBI): domain Eukaryota; kingdom Metazoa; phylum Chordata; class Amphibia; order Anura; family Ranidae; genus Aquarana; species Aquarana catesbeiana. The sequence continues at coordinate 151,830,549 of NC_133324.1, read as the reverse complement.
ATTTTTAACTATATCTCTTGCTAACAGGGTTTCTTTAAGACAAGTGAACCATTATAAGTTAGCAGTCAGTTTATTTAAATTTGAAAAAGTTTGTACCTCACGCCAAAAACTAAAATTAACAGCTGCTCCCCTGACTAAGGTAGGTGAGTCTACTTTACATAGTAATGAATAGGGTGTAAGGGGGCGCTCATATGAGGACCATAGGTCCAATAAAATGTGCAATAATAATGGAATATTTCAGTAGAACAATACCTCTATATCCATATTAAAGTGCAATGTGCTCTAATATACAAAATAAGCAATCAGTATACATATTGAAATACAAAATAAATGTGAACAAGAATAAATAAAAAAATAATAGAAGTCCTAATGCTTATGATTCTTCAGTGCTGATTATCTTCTATATGGCATCAATAGTGAACAGTCCATCTCCAACTGGAATTAATACACTCAAAGTGCTCCATATGTGGATTCAGCTTACCAGATAGAAGTGACCTCTTTAATTAAAAAGAAGATCAAGTAGCGCTTTTAGCAAGATAAACTTGCTCAATGTAGGAGATTGTTTAGCCAAAAAATTCCTCCTCCGCAAAACTGTAGATGAGGTATGTGAAAAAATGGAAGGCAAAACCAATCATGTAATCCTGTTTATTTAAAACATTAGATAAAAAAACAAAGCCAAATGTCTGCTTACATATATGGTGCCTTAGCCCAGAACTGAGGCTTCTCGCGTGTGTCTGGATCTAATGGTGCCTCCCGGCTTACACTTGCTGCTGGCGTGCATTTCACTACCCAGCACAATCAACCAAAGGGCCCGGAAGTGATGTGACCAAGAAGCACCTCTTGGTCACTGGCTGACCAATAATTTTCCACCTGACTCCATTCATTTTTAAAATCGACTTTTGTTCAACCGGGTGGTGCTTGCAGGGCCAGCCACTTCTCAAATTTCAGATGATTCAGCAGTATTTAGCTGAAATTCTATGGCCAGCTTGAAGTCTGGTACACACGGGCCGATTATCAGTTGGTGTCAGCCGGTTCAACAGAAACCGGTCGGCAGTCAGCCCGTGTGTATGGCATCCTGTCCAACAGAAGCCGGCCGAGCTTCCAGCTTCTGTCAAAGGGGCATGCCAGAAAAACATCAGACAATCGCATTTGATTACTGCTCGTAGCCAATAATGGGGGGGGGCAGTACCCCTGTCAGAACACAATAGCTAAAAGGGTAGATCTCTGTACTAACATCAGATAGTTGGTACAGTGAGCTCCTCCGGAGCTCCTCGGTTATTTTCATTCAGCCTGCTGTGTTGAACGAAGAAAAACTGATAGTGTGTACCAGGCTTCAGAATGGCTAAGCACCATCTTAACTTGTTTATTGCCATTACGATGGTTTATTTAAAGTGGTTCTAAAGCCTACATTTTTTTTACCTTAATGCATTTTCTGCATTGAGGTAAGAAATGTTAAGTAGCAGTACTTCCCCCTTACCGCCTTCCTATACTTACCTCACTCAATCCAGCGCTCCATCCATTGCCTGTCTGTAGCATCTCTCACCTCTCTCCTTCCTCTCACAGGCTTTGCTGATGTAGCAGGAGCCATTGGCTCCCACTGATGTCAGTCAAATCCTGTAGTGAGTGAGTAGGGGGCGGGGCTGAGCCACACTGTGTGTGTCTATGGATGCAGGCAGCACAGCTCAGGATTGAGCTCACACAGAAGTGGCTTCCTATGGGGGTGCATGGAGAAGACGAGGAGCCAGGAGAGCCAGTGGGGACCCCAGAAAAGGAGGTTTGGGGCCACTCTCTGCACTTCCATTGATTGTTATATAAAAGCAAAAAGTAAGACTTTATGATCACTTTAATCTTTAATCCACTCATCTCACAAGGCATAATTGTAATCTAGAATTATTTTTTATCTGGTATTATAGCAATGTTTCATCCTACTGTGATTTAGCTGGGATGAGAACTTTTCTTAAAAAAGAAAAGATGTTGAATGTTAGCTACGAACTGCATTAGATGCCATTTCCCTTTGGCTGAACTACAGTATTTATGCTGTGCTAAATACAGCAGCTCTGTGAGAAGCAAGTACATTATGGGTGATTGCAAGAACAGCGCTGATTATAGCACAATGCTGCTGAAGCTCCATAAAGCAGCAATTAGCTCACCTCGTGATGATAATACTTTTGAGGTGCTGTACTACAGCTAGATTATAACACATATTATCTTGTAGTCCATTAAATTTGCCATAATATCTGAATATATGTACATTTATATTTTGCTATCTTAATGCACTTTAAACTTGCATATGGCTTGTGAACATGGAAAAATAAAATGTTTGAACCGGAAGCCCGAAGACAGTTAAAGGGAATTCTTGTCAGAACAAAGTTTAGTCATATTATCCTCTAGATGAAAAGTTTCTTCAGCTGTTTATACTTTTTCTTTGGGATTCAGTTTTTGGCATTAAAAGAGAAGCTCTACAAAGATCTGGACCTATGACAGGAAAATCATTCTGTCTCCCACCAATCCTAACCTCTGTATGTGGTAGACCAAAAACTAGCCTTTGCATGAAATGTTCTTTCTTATGCCGCATACACGCGGTCAGACTTTCCGACGTAAAATGTGCGATCGGAGCTTGTTGTCAGAAATTCCGACTGTGTGTAGGTTCCATCGGACAGTTTCTATCGGAATTTCCTTCGCACAAAATTTGAGATCTGGTTCTCAAATTTTCCGACAACAAAATCCGTTTGTGTAAATTCCGATCGTGTGTACACAATTCCGACGCACAAAATGGCACCCATGCCCAGAATCAAGCAGAAGAGCCGCACTGGCTATTGAACTTAATTTTTCTCGGCTCGTCGTAAGTGTTGTACGTCACCGCGTTCTTGACGTTCAGAATTTCCGACAAGATTTGTGTGACCGTGTGTATGCAAGACAAGTTTGAGCCAACATCTGTCAGAAAAAATCCATGGATTTTGTTGTCCGAATGTCCGATCAATGTCCGATCAATGTCCGATCGTGTGTACGGGGGAATTAGACCAAAACAAACAACTGACACCGTAGCACTTAGGGTAGATGAGAGTTTGTATGTATGTGAAAGATGTCGGCTCCCTATTCGAGACTGGTAAATTCTGTGAATGCCGCCCTCTTTAGACTGGGGAATCTTAAGACAACATAAGCAAACAGAACAAAAGGGCACAGAAGCCTAGCACATTACCAACAACTTTTTATTCAAATTAGAACCAAACAAATTGTGCAAACTCAAAAGCCATAGGCTAACCAGCGGGGTACATAAACCAAGTGACAAGATGGTCCTTCAATAAAGATGATCTTTTTAACCATGGAATATTTGTGACCAGCTAACATTGAGGGTTGGAGTTTTTTTTCAGAAAATCCGGTCATCTGTGACTGCCCGCCATTGTATTATATGTTATACATCATTTTTGAGATAGCACATCTGTTTCTGGTGGACATTTACCCAATTTTGCTCCTCTGGAATACACCATTTTTCTTTACAGCCCATTCTGTAATTCTTTATAATTCATATTTAGCCCTTGCATAGTACCTCTTTGGAATTATGTGCACTGAGGCAGGACTAATACAAGCTCCTAGTCTGCTTGAAGAATACACTTTACACTTCTGAAGTTTACGTATGTGATTTTGAACTGTTCCAGCAGAATTGCTTACTTAGCCTATAATATTACATGATATTCATTACTTATGAGGCAATATTGTGCCAGTATGTTATTGCAATTATTCCTTAGCTAAGGATTGTTTATGTACTTGAGCTTTTTTTAATGCATATCAATAAAAGTAATATTTTAGGTGACCTTATTTGATGTCTCATACATAGTTTGGTTGAATAAGAGGGGTAGCAGTCAAAATCTGGTGTTTTTATCGATAGTGTATAGAAACTCATATTACCAGGACATCTGTCAGACTTGCTAGCTGACATGTTTCAAGGGACAAGCCCCCTTTTGTACGTCACCCAGACAAGCTTTGCTCTGAAGAAGGGGTCTTGTCCCTTGAAAATGCGTCCCTTAGCAAGTCTGCTGTCTGTCTGGGTCTTATGAGTTTCATCCCTAGTTAAGGACCATCTTGCCACTTGGATTTTTGTACACCACTGGTTAGTCTATGGCTTTTTGTGAGTATGCATTTGTTCAGTTTTAATTGTAATAAAAAGTTGTGGGTAACGAACAAGGTTTCTGTGCCCTTTTTGTTCTGTTTCCTTTTGCATGAAATGTAGTTCAGTATGACAAATTTTGTCAGTCCCCCACAGCAAACTTTTAATCATCCTAGGAACTGATTGATTGCTCAATTACATTGATGGTCTGCAGAAAAATTCACCAAAATTAGGTCAGATGCCATGCTTAAAAGTTGACGGAGTTTCTAGCCTTTCCATATTCTATCCAAAACAAGAATAAAGTCTAGTCTAGGGTTGGGTCTCAACTCATCTAGCATATTTTCTGCTAAGCAGGTTCAAAAGTTAAGAGTCAGACTGCCATGGGCAACAAATACAGTTGTTATTGCAATCACCTTGGTAAATGAAGCCTAATATGTAACACATTTCTTAGTGATTTATTGTACTAAGCAAACTTGCATCTCATAGATTTTTATTTTTTGTATAATTATTCACTTATGTTTATTGATATGTGTTGCCATCTGTTTGTTTTGCATTTCAGATCTATGCAATCCAAACCCCTGTCATAATGGTGGAATATGTGAAATCAGCGAAGCATTTCGTGGTGATACGTTTATTGGATATGTCTGCAAATGTCCCCGTGGGTTTAATGGAATCCACTGCCAGCATAGTAAGTAATGTTATTGTGATTCTGTGTTATTTCTGGAATTAAGACTGCTCACAATTAACCAAAAAACTTATTAAATTGTGGTATGACTTATAATGATGAGCCATAAAACAAGTAGGCCCAAGAGGTCTCGGTTGCAAAGATTGTTGATAGAAAGCTTCTGCAGAATTTAAGATAATTGAACATTTTGCAATTCTGGTATTTTTAAAACCGTATATCTCATTTAAAGTGGTATTAAACCCAAAAATGCTTTGTTGCAGCTTACCAGTCCTTAGATGTGGTGGCTGCATTCGTTTTCTGTTTTTAGGCTTTTCTTTCTTTGTTTTCATTTGGTGATCTGGCCATTAACACACCTTTTGTATTAGAGTACCCCCACTCTGGATGAATGAGCAGAGGGCACCTTTGGAAAGCAGCATTTTCAGTCTAGGGGGGGGGGGGGGGGCGTAGTTAGATGTACTGGTAGATATAAATACACTTAAAAATTGATGCCAAACTCCAACTAATACTTTATAGACAGTTACAGCAAACAGTTCCCAATTGATATGAATAGGACTTCTGCTATGGTGTTCTGTGCATCCCCGTGTGAACAAACCAGCGCTTGCATGGGCATACACTTAAAGTAGTAATAAACCCAAAATTAAAAATGTAATATATTGCAGCTTAGCAGTCATTAGATGTGGTGGATGCATCAGTTTTCTTTTCTTATGCCCCATACACAGTCGGATATTAGCTTTTGGTCAGAAATTCCAACCATGTGTATGCTCCATTGGACTTTTGCTGGTAGAATTCCAGCCAGCAAAAGATTGAGAGCAGGTTCTCTATTTCTCGGTCGAAAAAAGTTCATCTGTATGCAGTTCAGATGCGCAAAAAATCATGCATGCTTGGAAACAATTCGACGCATGCTTGGAAGCATCAAACTTCATTTTCTTGACTCATCGTACGTCACCGCGTTCTTGACTGTCGAAAGTTCAGAGAACTTTTGTGTGACCGTGTGTATGCAAGGCTAACTTGAGCGGAATTCCGTTGGAAAAAACATCCAAGATTTTTCTGACGGAAAATCTAGTCTTTAGTCTTTTTTCCCTCTGTTTTTACCTGGTGATCTGGCCAGTAACACACCTCTTGTATTAGAGGGGTGAAGCCCTAGCAGATTTAAATACACTAACAAACTAAAGCCAAACTCCAGCTAATACTATATAACTAGTTACAGCAGGTTTTCCTTTTGGGATAAAGGTTTTACATAAATAAATAAAAGCTGATCATTGTTAGCATCCCTGTCAGTGGTAAATGGTTTGTCTCATCCCTGTAACTGATACATTCTGCTGGACAGCTTGTTCTTTTGAAAAACAACATATTCAATGGCTGGATCACTATATAAAAATAGAAGACAAAATGCCTAAAAGAGAAAAAGAATGCAGCCATCACATCTAAGAAATGGTAAGTTGCAATATAATAAAATTTGGCCTCATGCACACTGCTGCTGGTAAACGGATGTTTAGGAGCAGTGGGGCATTTTTTTCAGCTGCCCCTGAACTCTCCTCTATGTTTTCTTATCAGTACATGTACACAGGGTAGTTTATAGTTGTTTCTAGGCAGTTGAGTTTAGAAGCATTTTTTTGGAACAGGAAAAAATGCTTTCAGGACAGATGTTCAGAGCCATTTGAAACACAAAATGCCTGTAACAGCCTGTAAACGCTGCTAAATGCAGTAACTCACGTTTAGCAGTGTTTCGTTTACAGACGTTTTTCATTTTAATGCTTCTAGATGAAAATGTAGCTAAAAGTGGCTAAACACGACTAAACGCGGCATGTAAACGCAGCTCAATGGACGTTTTTAGATGTCGGTTTCTAGCTGTTAAGTTGTATCAATCAGGAGAGGTTAAACAACGTCCCATGTACAATGAAGCCTTTGGGTTTAATACCACCTTAAATACTGTATGCCCAACTAGAAAGGCAGGCCATTTAATGTAGATTTCCAGGTCTATTGGTCAAAACATGCTGATGATAGCCACAATCTCAAAAAAAGTCTTGGGCAATAGGTATGTGAATGTGCTGCAGCCCTTTAATAACACATTATAAAGAGCAGTATTCAACTATATCTAGGACCTTTAGTTTATCATTTGTCTTTTGTAGTGGAGTCAGAGTAAAGAAAATATTTCTGATTGTTACATTTAATTACTGTGCTCTACAAGTTGTTGGTTGAAATATTTACAAAAACCCAAGAAAATGCCAATATTCTAAAAACCTCACTGTGGTATGGACTAATCTGCATGGGCGCTGTATAAGCTAGAGTGTTCCAGACCTCCCCCATGACTGTTCTCCCAGACATAATTGAAAGTCTATTTGCACAATAACCACATCAGCAAAATCAGTTATGTTACATATATGATCAATATTATACACAGGGCTCTTTTTCACAGAAAATGGGTGCAGGAACTGAACTACGACCCCCCCCCCCCCGAAACCCCCTCCCCCCTTCACACACACACCCTCCAAACCTCATCAAAAAGTGGGCTTGGTCAAATTTCACTAACAGTGGGAGGGTCCTAAGGGGCACTAAATACCAGGTGCAGAGTTTGGGGGGGGGGTACACACAGGGTGCAGAGTATGGAGGTGCGCTACGTACATAGTGCAGCTTTTAGGGGTGCGCTACATAAAGTGTGCAGAGTTCAGCCTTCTTTCATAGCTGCTTACCTCGGCACCCCGCATCCACATCTCACTTTCACCCCTCTTCAGCTCTGACCACTCCATGCAATCCCCCCACCTCCACTGCCTCCATCCTCTCCCCCCTCCTTAAAAGCTAAGCCATCATCTACATGTCTTACTTTTGTTGCTGTATTAAGCTGAAGCACCCAACCAACTCTAGGACCTCCCCGCACACTGTAAGTGGCTCCGCCTCTCTCACTTGCAGGGAGAGAATCCAGTGGTGGTGTCGGCATCTGCACTGCACCCCAGGCACCCACATCTCCCTTGTGCCCATCCTCAGTGGGCTCAGTGTGAGCCGCTCAGGAGATCAGATCTGTGGGAGCTATTGGGATAAAAGCTGTCACTTGTAAACACAGAAGCTGGACTTCTGTGTTTACAAGTGATAGTGGTGAGCAGGGAGCAGAGGGCCTGAGCCAAAGGTGGTAAAACTGAGTTCCACCAAGTTCCAGCTGAAAACAAGCCCTTTTTGGAAATTCACCTGGGGTTCCTAGATAATATAGATACCTGTGTATGACCAAATCAAGCATGATTGAATTGTTAAAAATGAGTTTGTCTGAATGGCCCAATCTGTGTGTATGGCCAGCTAAAAATTGGCAGTGTGACTGGCTAAATATCTGTAGAGGGACAGAAATTCCACTGCTCAGAATAAATTGTACTTGGTGCAAAAACGATGGTATCTGCAAACTGCTGAGGAGTGTGCCAGTGCTATTTTTTTACATGTTTTAATAATATGTCATTCCTACTTATCCCCTCAATATCATATTTACTTAAGGGGGGACTTATAAAAGCTTGGTACTCGAAGAGATATGTGCCAAGTTCTACATGCAGACAGAAGTGTCTTGTTTTGAACCAAATTAATAAAAGAAGAGCTCAACACTTCATTAATGTGTCACATGAAATAGAAATATGCTCTCCTCTCCCTCCTGCAGTGCCGCATCTCACTGACCAGGCATTTGGAGAAACAAGGGCTATACTGTATGCTTTTGCTAATCCTGGCTGAAAATGATAACAGTTGCTACTATTTAAATTACTGCCCACGTATACCACCTCACAACTAGTACCTTAGTACTGGAGCATGCATGCCACTGTGGTAATAATATACATTTTTAGACCATATGTTAATTTCTAACTGTGGCACAAGAGCTTGATTAATCTGGCACATTAATACAAACAGTCTCATGACACTTTCTACACAATTTGGGGTGGCTGGTGCAAAACCACATAGCACTTGTTTAATAATTTTTATTTTTATTTGGCACATCAGTGATCCACCTCCGTGTTTCACAGTAGGAATTATGTACCTTTCATCATAGGCCTTGTTGACTCCTCTCCAAATAAAGCGTTTATGGTTGTGGCCAAAAAGCTCCATTTTAGTCTCATTACTCCAAATGACTTTGTGCCAGAAGGTTTGAGGCTTGTCTCTGTGCTGTTTGGTGTATTGTAAGTGGGATACTTTGTGGCATTTGTGTAGTAATGGCTTTCTTCTGGTGACTCGACCATGCAGCCCCATCTTTCTTCAAGTGCCTCCTTATTGTGCATCTTGAAACAGCCACACCACATGTTTTCAGAGAGTCCTGTATTTCACCTGAAGTTATTTGTGGGTTTTTCTTTGCATCCTGAACAATTTTCCTGGCAGTTGTGACCAGTGGCGGCTGGTGATGAAAAATTTTGGGGGAGGCGCAAACCCCTCCAGGTCCTTTCCTGCCCATCCTCGGCTGTTACGGCTCCCAATACCCGGACACACTATACACAGAGAAAACATTATACACAGAGAACACTATACATAGAGCGTACTATACATAGAGCGCACACTATACACAGAGCGCACTATACACAGAGTGCATTATACACAGAGAACACTATACACAGAGAGCACTATACACAGAGCACACTATACACAGAGTGCACACGATACACAGAGAACACTATACACAGAGAACACTATGCACAGAGCGCACACTATACACAGAGAACACTATGCACAGAGCACACACTATACACAGAGCGCACTATATACAGAAAGCACTATACACAGAGTGCATTATACACAGAGAACACTATACACAGAGAGCACTATACACAGAGCACACTATACACAGAGTGCACACGATACACAGAGAAAACTATACTCAGAGAACACTATACTCAGAGAACACTATACACAGAGCATACTATATACAGCGCACACACTATACACAGAGCGCACTATACACAGAGTGCATTATACACAGAGTGCATTATACGTAGAGAACACTATACACAGAGCACACTATACACAGAGTGCACACTATACACAGAGAACACTATACACAGAGAACACTATACACAGAGCGCACACTATACACAGAGAACACTATGCACAGAGAGCACTATACACAGAGCGCACTATACACAGAGCACACTATACACAAAGAACACTATGCACAGAGCACAGTATACCCAGAGGTGGAGGGGATCCAGCAGCACTCACATTAGTTATATTAGCACCTGTGAGGATGAATTAGCCTCACAGGTGCTAATATAATATGATGGAGTTGGCATGTTGTTCTCACCGTCCCCCACAGACCATGTTCTCTCTCTCCCATACAGTCATGTTTGGTAACTTCTTCACTGCCTGAATACCCATTTTGATACATTTTAAAACACAGCCTGTTGCTGTGAAACTCACCCATCTTCTTCTTATCACGAGTCAGGCAGAGTCCCACACAGTAGCTGCCAGCCATGATTTACTGCATGTGCAGGAGAGACGTCCAGCCGAAGCAGTCTGCCAGTACCCTGTTATCAGCCAATCACAAAACGTCTGATATCAGAAGTGCAATGTAGTGCATAGGTGGCCGGCCGTCCTTACTGGAGTTTGTTCCTGTTCCTCCATCCTCCTCACCCGGTCTGCACGCACAGTCCACGCCAGTCCAACACACAGCATAGTGAGTGATGGCCGGGAAACCAGAAGTGACGCCGCAAAAAGCACTGCCCACCGTCCTCCGGTCCCCGCCAATCAAACACAGACAAGGAGCCAAAGGGACAAATGAGTGTAGAGTGGGGAGTGTTCAGGGTGCATCGTTTGCGCCCTAAACCCTCCCTAAACATGGGAAATCAGCTTCCCAGCTTGCAATCAGCTGATTGCAAGCTGGGAAGCTTCCCATAGACCACCGTGTGTCCGGCGCCTGGTCACTCTTAAAGTGACCATTTTTTTTTTTAGGAGAATAGCTTGGGGGGGGTGGGGCGCCCATGCGCACCCCTATGGAGGGGCTACCACTTTTGTGGCTGACATTTCAGTTGGTCTACCTGACCGTGGTTTGGCTTCAACAGAATCCCCATTTTGCACTTCTTGATTAGAGTTTGAACACTGCTGATTGGCATTCTCAATTCCTTGGATATCTTTTTATATCCCTTTCCTGTTTTATACAGTTCAACTACCTTTTCCCACAGATCCTTTGACAATTCTTTTGCTTTCCCCATGACTTAAAATACAGAAACATCAGTGAAGCACTGGATGAAGGATGCAAGGGTCTGTCAGGAGTCCAGAAAGGCACTGACCTTTTATACACACACACTAATTACAAGCAAACAGATCACAGGTGAGGATGGTTACCTTTAATAGCCATTCAAACCCCTTTGTGTCAATTTGTGTGCATGTTATCAGGCCAAAATCACCAGGGCATGTAAACTTTTGATCATGGTAATTTGGGTAGTTTCTGTTGCCATTATGATTTAAAAAGAGTAAACACATTTTATTGATAATAAATGGTTTAGGCAAGCACTATCAGTGAAAGAAAAGTTTTTGTGTTATCATTCATATTCTCTGAAAAATGGCCAAGAAATCATAAATTCTGCCAGGGTATGTAAACGTATGAGCACAACTGTATTTATTAAGAATGAAGAGGATGGATAGCAGTGGGTGTGGTGTTTTTATGGGTTGTTTTATTTATGTTGTAGAGTGCTTTTATGTCTTGTTTTATACATATTTTGTTATGTATTTGTTAGGAATGAAGGAGATGGATAGCAGTGCATGCAGAGTTTTTTATGGGTTGTTTTATTTATGTTGTAGTGTGCTTCTATGTTTTATGTTTTATACACATTTTTGTTATGTGCAGCATTTGGAGGGGATTACAACTTTACTTAAATGTATATTTGCTATTGTAGAACGACAAGTAGAGTTCTTGACTCTTCATTCAGATTTTTAATGAGTGAGCCAAGTGGGAAATGCTGATTCTGCTAGGTGGCAATTGTCATTCTATTAACATTCACAACATTTGTGACTTTGGCTACTGTCCTTAAAAATACTGCATTGACTTTATTTCCATACAACTTGCACCAATGCTAAAGATGTTTTGAAATTCTGTCTACGATTTTTGTAGAAATCTATTACCTCAGTATTTTTTGGTAATGGATTTTTTATAGTAACGTCATTTCTGTATCTTGTCACTGGTTGCTGATAGTGTCAGTAATCCTTTCCCAGTACACCATGGGGCAGATCCCCCTGCACTTTGCTTTGAAGTCACTGTTCATACAGATCTGAGAAAGAAAGCTTTTGTAGTAATTTCCCTTGTCATTTTAATGTTTGAGAAGCACATTCCAGTTCCTACCCTCGAGCTGCTGTATTATCATTATATATTCTTGGCATATAGCATTACTGCCCACATGCACATGCAGCTGCAAGATCCTATAGCCAAAACTCTGTTGATCCAGAGGATTATGAGACACATATAAAAAAAAAATCTTGGATTAAAATATGGCTATTTCTTTTTTTAACAGTAGAACAATTCTAAATGACTGCTCATTGGCACTTGGCTATCAGGGAACCATCTAGCATCCAAAAAATCCCATTGACATACACACACATACTTGCTAAACTACAGAGAACAGCAGATGATATGCTGAATATTGTGAATCAGACTTTTTAAGTTTTTGTCCAAGCATAGGCAAGTAAATAATCAACAAATAAAAAATTTAGTATTACCCAAACATTACTCCGGAACAAATTAAAGCTTAAATAAACCCACGTATTTAAAGGGGTAACTAAAGTCGCACTTTCAAAAGCTTTCAGCGGGCAGGCTCTTTTTTTAAAGACAGCAGCAGGCCAGCACCTGGAAAAGCCAGGTGGAAGATGCCGATCTAAGGGATGTTGGACCCTTGGATAGATAAGTGAAGCACTCACCCCCACAAGGTCCGCTGAGTTGTGTCCCAGGTTCTTCCCCCACTAGTGCTGCGGCAACCAGGCAGCCAAACAGAACATAGTCCTTTATACAGTATGACATAAAGTGGACAGCACTGCGACACCATTAGCAATGTTCCAGGCTAGGCAAGCCTCAATACTAGTGCACCAGGGGTTAACAGCAGTCACAGTCACTAGGATCCCTCTCTCTCAAGTCTGTTCTCACAGTGTCCCTGGGACTTGGATGTCTCCCTTCAGCCTCAGGCAAACAGTCTCCTTAGTCAAATCTTCAGACCTGATCCTTAGTGGAACCCCTCTTTTAGCTCCCAAAGAATTTGCAGCAGAATAGGCTCTCCTGCTATGCATACAGTAGCTGGGATCTCCATGAGAATAGCAGGATTTTCAGCTGGACTGCCAGGAAGGGCAGAAGCCCTTCTGGCTGGGAACCTCTCCTCCTGGGGGTGAACACTGGTCTCCCAGGCTCAATGCTATTTATGCACCTTCCCAGCCACCATCTGGGCGATCTTCCCCAGAGATTGGCTGACACTGCATAAATATTCAGGCTGCTCATTGGAAGGTTTAGTTCAGCTTTAAATTGAAAAGAACAAGCCCTAGATTTATTGAAATAGTTCAAGTTAAATCACCAACATAAAAAAAGTCTAAATGAACCTGTGTTGGTCACAGGTATACTATGATTAAACCTAAATATGAACATAGCCTGTATCCTCATCATGAGTGTTTAACAGGCATTAGACCACCCCAAACACCTGATGTTAATTGCTTATGGAGTAAAACTGCCAATAATGATGCAACAATAGACCATAGATGAGGAAAGAATTGCTATCAATTCTACAAGGTCAGTGTTTTAACCCTGCACAGAGCTAAATAGAGCTCAGGTCCAACTTCATAGTATGTATGCAAAAGACAAACCCCAAGTTTCAATCACAAGTGATTTGTTTTCCTCCAGTACTTTTCCTTTTATACTGGATTTTCAAAATAACAAATGCAACAGTTTAGGGGTTAGGTAAAATAAATAGTACAGTAAAACTTGTTTTGTTTAACTGAGCAATTTTTACATATGTAAATGCATCAGACTAAAAAAGAGGGAATATTGATAAGGAAAGAAGGACAGAAGAATTCATTTCCAAATTAAGGACAGTCCCTCTTAGTGGCGGCCCATCCACATAGGGCACAGGGGCGGCGCCCCCCCTAATCCACATGCCCGGCCCCTAATCTACATGCAGGGCACTGGATGCATGGATTTCAATGAGGATTTTTTTTTTGAAGCACATGATTAGAGCCTGAGTCTTAGGACTCCCGGCCAATCAAGTCTTAGGACCCACTTCCTGTTTGGCCGGGAGGAGAAACAATGGCCTCAGAGTGAGGAGCAGCAGACCTAACATCTGCCTCCTAATTTAAGGAGGCCTCTGGTCACTGCCATCTCCCACGTGGGGGGGGAATTGCTGCCTTCCTGGGGGGGGTTGCTGTCTTTCTGTCCCTCTCCCGTGGGGGGGGGTTGGCTTTTGTTTGTCGCCCACCACAAAATATTGAGCACCAACCACCACTGGTCCCTTCAATGGGGAGACAGTTGCAGACCATGCAAATTCCAGGTTACCAGACATAGCAGTCAACCTAACTTTCTTAAATTATTAACATATTGGGGGAGATTTACTAAAACTGGTGCACACAAAATCTGATGCAACTGTGCATATTAACCAATCAGCTTCTACGTTTTATTAACAAAGCTTAATTGAACAAGCTGATGTTAGAAGCAGATTGGTTACTATGCACAGTTGCACCAGATTCTGCAAAGTGGATGGTCTACTTGCTTTTAGTAAATCAACCCCATCAAGTGAGGTGCAGAAGATCATACAGTGATCGCATATAGGGAAGGCATGTGTAGAAAATAGTGTTCCTACCAACAAACGGTACGAATTCAACTTCATATACAGTATATGGCTTGTGACATCTAATGCCTGCAGGTGCTTTTAAGTTGTTACCTAAAGTAACCTTGCTATATCTTCCCCCAAAAGTTTACATACTTTATTCTCTACTTAAGGAACGTGCGGTGAGGTCAGTGGCTGGTGAAGCACTGGCTAGTATCAGAGCCAGATACACACAGGTCACATAAACTGTGATTGTTAGAGCGAGAGCAATAATTCTAGCACTAGACCTCCTCTGTAACTCACATGTAACACATACATGTGCAACACATGTAATCTGTAAAAAAAATGTAAAGCGTTGCCTATGGAGATTTTTAAGTACTGAAGTTTGGCGCAATTTTAAAGTGTGACATGTTAGGTATCTATTTACTTGGCGTAAAAATCATCTTTCACATTATACAAGAAAATTGGGTTATCTTTAGTTTTTTTTTTTATAGTCATGAAACCAAAACCCCCCCAAAAAAACACATTTGAAAATGACCACCATTTTATTCCCTAGGGTGTCTGCTAAAACTATATAAATAATGTTTGGGGGTCCTGAGTAATTTTCTAGCAAAAAAATGGTGATTATTACATGTAGGAGAGAAGTGTCAGAATTGACCTGGGTGGCAATGGGTTAATTACCATAAGTAATATACAAATAATTATTATATATTATGTGAACAGATGTATAAATAATCACTCTAAATGAGAAACATTAACACATCAAAGTGGCACTATTCTCAGTCGTAACCTATGACTGGTAAATAAACGTCTCTGTTAGAAATGCAAAAAGAAGAATTTCAGCAAAGACACATAAAGTGAAACTTGGTATGGAGTCTCCAGCTGGATATAATGAGTATGTGTAGCAGATCTGATGAGTGCACCTTTCACCATCTGTTATGTCACCACGTGCTGCACACACCCCCGCAAGGGGTTCTAACTCACCAAAACCAAAAGGTTAATAGGCCTTGGATAGCATCCTCAATCCGATCACTCTCAAGGTCCACCAAGGTAAGTAGTCAAAAGACATCAGCAGTATCCACATGTAGGAAAGAGACTCCACATAGTCCAATACCGTTTCGATAATTTATTTAAAAGTCAAACAAAATAAATAAAATAAACGAATCTGTAGGCGCAGGGCCATTCCAATATTATCCCTCTAGCTTTCAATCGGTTGGATATACAAGATACCACTGGTAATTCCTCCTGGGAACACAGGAGCGGGGTATGAACTGGACAAATGATATTAACTTGTCACAGCTGAAAGGTACTTCCTCCTTCCGGTTTCGGAAGCTTCGGGCGTGGAGCGCATTGCGTCGTGCCGTAGTTCCGGTTGCCGTGGGGTCACGCCCTGACTAGTTTCATCATCACGACTTTTTCGAAGAGCGTGGCTTCACGGCGCGATGCTCAGTATTTATCTTAAGGGCAGGAGGTGGAGATTAATCTTTGCTCTGCCCATACGTATGCATATTTTAGAAGATGTAGGTCTGATTAGTGGGTGCGTTCCTATCATTAATGGAATCGTATCTGTATTCCAACCAACCTTAAAGTGGAGTTCCACCCAAAAGTGGAACTTCCACTCATCAGATTCTTCCCCCCCTCCGGTGACACAGTTGGCACCTTTCAGGGGGGAGGGGGGTACAGATACCTGTATATTACAGGTATCTGTACCCACTTCTGGCATAGATAGCCGCAGAATCTGCGGTTATTTAAGCCATTTCCTGCTCCCTTCCCACTGCCTGCTGGGAAACACACGGGTCCCAGAGGCAGCAGGGACCATCCGTATTGCGCTGCGCGACTCGCGCATGCGCAGTAGGGAACCGGGAAGTGAAGCCGCACGGCTTTACTTCCTGATTCCCTTACCGAAGATGGAGGCGGCAGCACCCGAGGACGGAGAGACGCTTCGGCCTCGGGTGCCGACATCGCGGGCGCCCTGGACAGGTAAGTGTCCATGTTTTAAAAGTCAGCAGCTGCAGTATTTGTAGCTGCTGACTTTTAAAAAAAAATTTTCGGCGGCGCTCCGCTTTAAGCTACAAGCCATACATCTAAATGTTATCACGATATAGATGTGATAATGCACTGAACTGAAACTACAACAACAATCTCTCATATAATTTAAAAAAGACTGAAACACGATTCTCATATCGAATGTGGACTCAGCCTCCCTTCTCCCATCTATTAAAGGTGCAGCTTAGTAGGAGAAAGGATCGCTTATTCTCATAACGATATTTACCATTGTATACATATATAGAAATATAAGATAAAAGAACATTTGATAAAAATGACAACTAATAAGAACTTATTATCATATAAAAAAATTACTATCACATAAATAATTCCATATAATAGTAACAGTAATAATAACAGTTCCAATGTGATTATGGTAATAGTTCAGACATGAAACCAGTCGGATTGGCAAAACCTAATTACATTATGTGTTTTAAAAAATCTCCGGAATAAAATCCAGGAGATTGGTGATAAATTATACAGTAATGTTATGTGTCTCAAACATGTAAAAAATATATATAAAAAATATATATAATAAATATATATAAACCAACTATAGTCTGCAGGAAAAAATTCTGGATCTGATTCAGATTCAAACTTTAAAAAGGACTAAATAGCCGTATTCTCTCATAAACCTAAAAATCACTTATAAAACAATTTATATCAAGTTCTATGTTTAACCCTTTCGGGATGAGAGTGTCAGTTAAAAAAATCCATTGAGTTTCTTTTTTTGATACATCCCTTACAATATTTCCACCCCTCCATGATTGTTTAATGTGATCGATCCCCCAAAATAATAGACCAGAAGGGTCTTGCTCGTGATGTTGTTTGAAAGCAGGGATACACTGTGGTCTTTATAACTAATAGAGATGTTATGCACATGTTCTGCGATTCTAATTCTTAAGAGACGCTTAGTCCGTCCTATGTACATTAATCCACAAGGACAACGTAAAGCATACACCACATGGGATGTGTTGCATGTGATAAAGTGCTTGATTGCAAACTCCCTGTTAATAGAAGTTGAGGTGAACTTTTCTATTTTCCTCATAGGTCTAGTCACCATTCTGCAGGCTTTGCATTTCCGGCATGCAAAAAAGCCATTTTGGTCACAGAAGGTTGGATTCCTACTAGGGGGGTCAATGATTTTTTTGACTATAACATCTCCAAAGTTTGGAGCCTTGTGGTAAATGAAATTGGGTTTGTCTGGTAGTACTCTTGACCATGTTCTATCCAGACAGAGGACGTGCCAATGTTTGTGGAATATATTTTCCACCTCCCTAAATTGTGAATGGAAAGGAGATATAAAACTCCATTCGTGATCTAGGTTTCTTTCAATATTCGGTGTATCCCTTAAGCAATGCTCCCGAGGAAGAGCTCTGATTTCCTCAATGATAGGGTCTAAATGTTGAGATTTGTATACTTTTTCCACAAACCTGTTTTTTAATACCATAACTTGTTGGTCAAAATCCTCGAGTGCAGAGCAATTTCTCCTGACCCTCATTATTTGGCCCTTAGGCACATTTTTCAGCCAAAGTGGGTGATGGCCACTATGCACTGGAAGAAAGCTGTTTCTATCGGTGGGTTTCAACAACACTTTAGTTTGTATTGTGTCATCTACTCTGAAGATGTTGACATCTAGGAAGTGTATTTGTTCAGTACTCCACTGACTCGTGAGTCTGATGTTATGAGTATTATCTTTTAGAGGATCCATATAATCTTTTAGTGTCAATTCTGAACCCTCCCATATTAATAACAGGTCATCAATATAGCGTTTGTAGTATAGGAGTTCTGGTCTTCTGTCTCGGAATACTTCTTTGTCCTCCCATTCACCCATAAAGAGGTTGGCTATACTGGGCGCAAATTTCGCGCCCATTGCAACCCCCCTCTTTTGGGTGAAGAAGTTATGGTCAAACCAGAAATAGTTATGCGAGAGACAAAAGTCTAACGCATCTCTCAGAAAGATTTTTTGTCTCAAAGGAAGATCTTCCCTTTTACTCAGTGCCCAATTAAGGGCTAACAGGGCATCTTCATGTTGAATGATAGTGTATAAACTGGTCACATCTGATGTGACCAGAAACACTTCCTTCTTCCCTGTAAGTTTGATTTCTTTTAATTCCTGTAATAGACTCTTGGTATCTTTCAAATAAGCTTTCGTTGTGGTCACACTCTTTTGTAGGAATATGTCTAAATATTGACCCAATCTTGAAGTGACTGAGTCTATCCCATTAACTATGGGTTGGGGTGGGGGATTAGCTGGATCCTTGTGGATTTTCGGAAGGGTATAGATGGTAGGTATGCGACTACTGCTGGGGAAAAGGATTTCTTTTTCTTTGTTCGTAAGGGCATATGACCGGTACCCAAAATCAATCAAGGCCTTTAATTCAGCTCTGTACTGAGGGGTTGGGTCCTTTTCTAACAACTCATATGTGTCCTTATCTGACAGCAATTATGTCAGTTGGGTAGTGTAGTTAATGTTTCTTATTTAGAGTAATTATTTATACATCTGTTCACATAAGCTTGTTTTTTGTTAAGTGGCTGCTGAGAGATATCTCATTTTGTGATTACTGACATCTAGTTAAATTACGGCTGACCAATATATTTCCACCTTATATACCTAATATTTCATAAGCGCTGAGATAGGAGAATTGTGGCAGGGCAAATTTTCCCCTTTTGTGTTTTTTTAATTATTATATATTGTTTTTAAAGATAATTTACTATATTTTCAAAAACTGTACTCAAGCATGTGGCTTAACGGAGAAATTACTGAAATTTGAAGTTATAACTTCCAGCCAGTAATTTCACAGTAAATAGATAAATAATAAATGATAAATGATTATCTTATAACATAAAGCATAATAATATATGGTTTAGATTGATTATAACAGTACCCTTTCAACAGCAGCAGCTTCTCATTCTCCCTCTTAACTGTGTGAGAAAAACATGGGATTGTGGGTAAATCCCATAGCCATACATACATGTTTTTTCCTTATAGTTAAGAGGGCTGGCTGGAAGGGAGCATTTGTCTTTTAGACACAAATGCCCCTTCTATGACACTGCAGTGAGAGACGCGCCTCCACTGCAGAATTTTTATTGGACAGCTGGGGCTAATGGTACTTTACCATTGGTCCAAGACTCCAGGCTGTCCATTGAGCTCAGTGTCTCTGACAAGAAGTGAGGAGAGGCACTGTGAGCTCATCCTCTCAGTCTGCTGGTAACAGAGTGTGCCAGCTTGTATTTAAACTGGTAGCTCTGTATGTAGCTTGTGACAGACTGCGCAAGGAGCCCCGTATCTCTGGAACCATAGGTTGTAGGAGTCCCAAATTTTTACCAGTGGTGGGGTAGGACTTAGGCTACCTACTAGGGGTGCGCATCTTCACTGGTCTCACGATTCGATTCGTTTCCGATTATCTGGTCAACGATTTGATTAGATTTCGCAATGCATCACGATTACTGACGTGCTCCCACTTCCGCTTGGGCCGCCTAGACGGCCCTTCCTCCCTGCAATCTTCTGGGACACATCACAGGTCCCAGAAGATTGCCTGGCTATGCAGGACAGCGCAGTGAGACATGCACACCCGGCTGTGAAGCTGCAAGCTGTCACAGCCAGATGCCCACAGTAGTATTGCCAGCATCGTGGTCAGAGAATGAGGCTTCCGGCAGCCACATCGCTGGATTGTGGGACAGGTGAGTGTCTTTTTATTAAAAGTCAGAAGATACACTTTTTTTGTAGCTGTTGACTTTTAATAAACAAAAAAATTACTGGAACTCTGCTTTGAATTAAAAATAACCTCACTCCCTTAAAGCGGAGTTCCACCCAAAAGTGGAACTTCCACTTTAAGCACTCCTCGCCCCCTGACATGCCACATTTGGCATGTCATTTTTTTGGGGGGGGAGTGTGTGTCCTCTTTAGTGGGACTTCCTGTCCTGGCCGCCTAGGTGACTCCTCCTCTCGCCCTAGGCGGCCCCTCCCTGCCAGCGATCTTCTGGGACACAACATAGGTCCCAGAAGATTGGCTGGCCAATGGCAGAATGCAGTGCACACCCAGCCATGGAGCCATAAGCTGTCACGGCCGGGTGCCACTGCCCACAGTAGATATGACGGCACCGAGCAGAGGAGGGGGAGAGGAGCGGGGCCTCTCTCCTCTCACGTTTCTCATCTCTCGTCTCACGTCTCTCCTGAAGTCAGTGGGAGTTCTCAGCCCACCCACTGACTGTAGCTATCAGATCAGAAGACAAGCGGGCGGGGCTGACGTCAGGAGAGATGTGAGAGAGGCGGGCTGGGCTGGGCAGTCACATGAGCTGCATATACAGTTATACATAGACTAAGAAATGAGGTATGAAGCTGCATATATTTTAAAAAGCACATACAGCAGTGGGCACTTAATGGATTATAACTCTGCATTTATTACAAAACAGTTATTTTGACAGCCACGCTCGGAGCGCTCTCTCGGGAGAGGTAAGGCAAGCCGGGATGACGTCACACCCGACATCGATTTTGCCGGTCGCATGCATCAATGCCGCATTGGGGACACCCAAATCATGATGCATCGATGCAGTGATTAAATTCTGCACCCCAACTACCTACCCCCCAAATCTATGACCCTCGAAGATTGATTTTTTTTTTTAATGTCTCTGCCTCACCTGACTCCCCTGACTGCACTTCCCTGTTCTACTCTTTTAAAAAACCTGGTTTATTCAATAATATGTAGCTATAATTCGCAGTTTAAACTTGGTTTAAACTCTGAGTCTGATTTACAATTAGCTTGCTAAAGAACGGTATATAAGCAACTGACATTTGTCAATATGGTTTTCACCATTTTTTCATTCATTATTTCATATTGTGCTGCTATTCCCCGCTGACACTTCATGTATCCATACACTCGGTCCAACAACTGCTGCATGTACTTTCTCAGGGTAGGTTTTGTGCTTGTGACAACAGTATGAAAAGCCTGTGCAAAGTGCATCAGTGCAGACACTTGTAGCTTCCTTGTGAAGAGCATGTTACATGATGGCAATGCAATAGCACAACTGGGAGATAGTTTTAAGCTTATATCGCGAAGTGCCTGAACAAGGACCATCATGGCAGGATCACCAGATAATACTTAAATAAATTCTGCAAACTTAAAGTGATATTAAACCCTTGTTTTTTTAAGCACTTTCAGGAGCAATTTCAGGAGCTGATTCATTCACATACTGGGTATGCAACTTCTTTATCCCTTACTCCTTGCCTATGTTCCAGTTTAGGCTGGTGCCATGGCTGCTGCCCCAGCTTTGCTATTTTAGGGTGGCTTCTTTATTTGCAGTGTCTTATGGAGACACATTACAACTCTGTTATGTGTCTTCTTCTTTGAGTTGCTCCTCAGTAACTTCTTTTTATCTGTTTGAATTTTATTTTTTTTTAATCTGCAATCTTTCTCCTGAACTAGTCTTTCTGTTCTCATGACTACCATTTGCCTTTATTTATATCATCTTTTGTGGGTGTTTGTGTTCTCTGTATTCTGTCACATTAGAAAGAAGTATGCATAGTTGACAATGATAATCATTTAAGATTCATAAGGTGAGGAGCTAGAGAGCCAGAGATTATTACAGTTTGCCTTTGGGTTGTTATTCCCTACAGCAAAGAGACTCTGGAAACAGTCTGCTGCCAAATTATTCATTGCCAATAAACCATGCGATCTTGCATGCACAAATACCTAACATTGGTAGCATATGGTACAGAACATTAAATAGAGAACAAAAATGAATTATGCTTGTATCTCCTAGCCTCAATATTTTACAGCTCAACTTAATTACATAAGGATATATATTTTCTCTTTTCCTCAAGTACAACTATTTACTTGTGTAAGTTGATATGCAGTTAGGTATGTTCTGTGTAATCAATACTGGATATGACTCTGTAGTACACGAGTTCTCTGATCAGGCAGCAAGCAACACAGCAAAATGATAACGCTCATGTTACATTATATTTATTGGTGTTTTAGAAAAGGCATTCTTCGGGCAAATTCTACCTGTAGGCACAATGGAAAAGGAAAGAATGTTGCTAATTGCTGTATTATTTGTGTCCTGGAGTTGTTTTATTACATAGAATTAGCTTAAAAAATGTGCAATAGTGGATGACCTAGATATCCAACTATATCCATATCTCAGTAGGTAGTTTAAGGGTCAATATAACATGACTGCATACCTCCCAACTTTTTGAGTTGGGGATGAGAGACACCTATCAGCAAAAGTATGCAGGCATAGGATGCACCCCCCTGCCATGCCCGCTTAAAGGGGAATTGTACAAAAAAAAAACAAGATTGGTTGAACCCACAAATGCTTTTTTTTACCACTACTATTCCTTTATATTGGCTTTTGGAATTTACAAATGCAGCAATTTAGAAATCAGATGAAAGGTTTAGGGCTGGAAAACACTTTTTGATAGATAAAAAGTGCATTTTATATAAAACTATATAGATTAGACCAAAATGAAGGACAAATGAGGAGGAATGAGGGACAGAGGGACATTGCTCCAAATCAGGGACAGTCCCTGGAAATCAGGGACAGTTGGGAGCTATGTGACTGTATGATAGTTTCCTCTGACCCCTGGAGTAAAATGGGTACATTGTTGCTGTAAGGTTTGGCTATGCAACCTTATGTGGGCTTAAAGTGAACTCTTCACTGAAGTGAATTCTTTGCAAGTGCAAGATAAAGCCATAGGTTCTACTTGAATGACAACCTGAGCTGCAGTTTATATTTATTTTTCCTTCACTTCCACAGTTCTTCCTGATATGAAGCAAGTGACTCATTTCTTTTTTTTCCCCAATCCCAATCCTTTGGATCCTGGTTTCAGCTCCATAGGGTAATTCCATATTTCAATTGATAGTTCCCTAATAAAAGCCCTTTGTAGTGTGCCAACGAGGGAAAATACCCAATGATTATGTACACTTATTCCTTTCTATTATATGTACTTCTTAATCATATTCTTCTGCACTCAGTAGTACATTTTTCTGATGTCTTAAATATGAAAGCTGGCCCAAACAAACTATGTCCCTCACTAACATGTGAGGTCCCTAGATGTGCTGTATAAACCCTATGTAGCTGAGGCTTCATTCCACATTGTATTCCGGGTTCGAGCCAAGACTTTACTGTCTCATACCTGGAACACAATAGAGCCTATCTGAGCAAAGCTCAGCCATTCATAAAAAACAATGAATACAAAACTTCTGCTTGGCTGAGTCAGAGGTTGTGACATCATCAGCTTGCCTCTCTGACTCAGCCAGTCAGAGGAAGCTTAGTATTCATTGCTGTGACTTGCGTACAAAGCCTGGTCTGACTAGTTTTGTTTGGCAGTACTCCAGTGGCCCACACTTTTTAGATGGATTGGAATGTTGATTGTAAACCAAGCCTTCTCGACCCACCTCAATACCTGACCAAACAAATCAATACTTAGCTCAGTGGGCACAGATTCCCACAGAAACACTGTGAGATTGCGCATAAAAACCCTCTCTGAAGATCCAGATCTTCTCTTGTAACATTATTACATAAACTGGGGTGGCACAGTGGTGTAGTGGATAGCACTTTCACCTAGCAGTAAGAAGGGTCGCTGGTTCAAATCCCAACTACAACACTACCTGCCTGGAGTTTGCATGTTCTCCCTGTGTCTGCGTGGTTTTCCTCCGGGTACTCCAGTTTCCTCCCAAACTCCAAAGACATGCTGGTAGGTTAATTGGATTCTGTCGAAATTGTCCGTAGTATGTATGAATGTGAGTTAGGGACCTTAGAGTGTAAGCTCCTTGAGGGTAGGGACTAATGTGAATGTACAATGTATATGTAATATGTAAGCACTGCGTAAAATGACGGCGCTATATAAGTACCTGAAATAAATAAATAAACCTAGCAAATGCTTATTTGCTGAATAGGCACACATTTCCACAGACTTATTTAGAAGTCTTCAAAGTGACAAAGGTATGGATTCTGTCCAAGATGCTATTATGGAGGCAACTCAGTCAGGAAAGCTAACTTCACGGTTGAATTTTTTTATATATATACACACACATACACTATATTACCAAATGTATTGGGACGCCTGCCTTTACATGCACATAAACTTTAATGGCATCCCAATCTTAGTCCGTAAGATTCATTATTGATTTGGCCCACTCTTTGCATCTATAACGGCTTCAACTCTTCTGGGAACACTGTCCACAAGGTTTAGGAGTGTGTCTATGGGGATGTTTGACCATTCTTCCAGAAGTGCATTCGTGAGGTCTGGCACTGATGTGGACAAAAAGGCCTGGCCTGCAGTCTCCGCTCTAAATCATCCCAGAGGTTTTCTATCAGGTTGAGGTCAGGACTCTGTCTCTGTCCTTATGGACCTTGTTTGTGCACTGGTGTGCAGTCATGTTGGAAAAGGAAGGGGCCATCCCCAAACTGTTCCCACAAAGTTGGGAGCATGAAATTGTCCACAATGTCTTGGTTTGCTGACGCCTTAAGAGTTTCCTTCACTGGAACTAAGGGGTCAAGCGCAACCCCTGAAAAACAATCCCACACCATTACCCCCACTCCATCAAATGATTTGGACCAAGGCACAAAGCAAGGTCCATAAAGACGTGGATGAGTGAGTTTGGGTTGGAGAAACTTGGCTGGCCTGCACAGAGTCCTGACCTCAACCCGATAGAACACTTTTGGGATGAATTAGAGTGGAGACTGTGAGCCAGACCTTCTCATCCACATCAGCGGCTGACCTCACAAATGCGCATCTGGAAGAATGGTTAAACATTCCTATAGACACACTCCTAAACCTTGTGGACAGCCTTCCCAGAAGAGTTGAAGCTGTTATAGCTGCAAAGGGTGGGCCAACTCAATATTAAACCCTACTGACTAAAACTGGGATGCCATTAAAGTTCATGTGCTTGTAAAGGCAGACGGCACAATACTTTTGGTATATATATATTTGTGTTTTAATGAACAAATAACTACACAAAATTGTATTTTTGTACTTCTGTCTGAAGTTCAACGTTAACGAAAAATTCACCTTACACTATGTGTTTAAAGATAGTAATTTGCTTTATGGTTTATTCATTTTATGTAATTTCAATGCTTAACAATTTTAATTCTTGCTTATGCTAATTATTATTCATTGACCTTTATCAGAAGCCTCCAATTAACCATAAATTGTAATCACAGGCCAATTAATGCATGTAAGATATCACAAGTTGTTGTTAAATACCAATCTGCAAACTGGCATTTATTTAATGCATCAAACTGCAGTTTATTTAAAGAGGTTTCAGTGAAAACTTGGCATATCCTGTGCACAGGAAAATTAACCATAGGCACCTACTGTGAAATGACTGGAAAGATGCTCTATTATGCCCTTAAAAGTGAATCTGTCATAATAGAGACAGGGGCGCTACCTGCTGTTACAGAATTCTAAGCACTGTCACTGTTATTGCTAATTCCCTAGCTGTCATGTGTATTCTTGCATTATGACCTCATGGGTCGCTGACTTGGAACAAGTGTGCAGTAAAGGATTTGTGTTTTCATTGGCTGTTTTTTTCCAGGTCAATGGCAGGTTTAATTTAAATCTAAATACAACATTTGTCCATTCAAATATCATTATCAGTGGATGGGTATCAGTTCATCATTTTACACAATGCATCACATTCTTGGCACTTGCTATTGCTGGCTGAAAAGTAAGAAACACACTACGAAGTAACACTACACATGTGAACACTCAGTGTGGGACTCCAACCCTCTGCTTAAGAAGGCTGTTGACTAAACCTAAGCTTAGTCTGTTCAAGCAGATGGGAAAACAGCAATCTATAGCATGTTCATCCTACTCAAGGTTTCTTGCAGCTAATTGGTTTGATATGCACTTGATATCAGTATTCATATGTTGCAAATATTGTCCACTGTGCATGTAATATAAGTGTCACTTTTTTCTTAAATTCCCCAAGTAAAGATTCTGCATTTAATAGAAAAATGATTACACATTAGCCCTAATACATTGGGGTTGATTTACTAAAGGAAAATCCACTCTGCACTACAAGTGCACTGCAAGTGCACTTGGAAGTGCACTAAAAAGTGTACTTGGAAGTGCAGTTGCTGTAGATCTAAAGGGGAAGATCTGAAATGGGGGGACGCTCTGCTGATTTTATCATCCAATATGTGCAATTCTGTTTTTTTATTTTCCTTGCATGTCCCCCTCAGATCTACAGTGACTGCACTTCCAAGTGCACTTTTAGTGCACTTGTAGTGCAAAGTGGATTTTCCTTTAGTAAATAACCCCCACTGTAACTTTCTGACGTGGGAGCCTGCGTTTGCCCTGCTGGACTTGGATCTTCTACATACAAACAGGTTCAAGAGGGATTTGGATCGCCTGCAGGTCCAAATTTTGTCTAACCTCTCCAAATTCCCCGCTAACCTCTTTCCTTTACATCCCTGGCTTGCCTGATAGCCTTACACATGGTTTTTCTCTGGAAGCTTAAATCCTTGTTCTATGTTGGCCATCTCGGAGACATGGACACTAAAACATTCCTACCTCCTACTTTAAAAGACAGACACAACTTGCCCTTTAAGGCTCTGTTTAGCTAGCTTCAAAATAAACATTTTGCACAATTTTACCCACCTTAACTTTAATTTCTTTATCCACCCCCTTTGAAAAGCTTTGCTTTACAGGCATAATTTGCAGAGTTCTGATTTCTGAAATAAATACAATTTTAATGATGCCTGGGCCTGATACCTCAACTAAACACACTT
Organism: Aquarana catesbeiana; assembly: GCF_042186555.1. Classification (NCBI taxonomy): domain Eukaryota; kingdom Metazoa; phylum Chordata; class Amphibia; order Anura; family Ranidae; genus Aquarana; species Aquarana catesbeiana. The sequence goes on along the minus strand of NC_133324.1, from coordinate 151,803,230 downwards.
ACATGGTGAAATAGTAGTCAATTTTGAATATAGAGTTTACACTTGAGGAATGGGCCAAAATATGGAATAATGCACGTACTACGTCTATCTTTACAACTTATAAGGAGAACCAATACATGCTCTTCTAGCAGTAGCTGTTTAACTTGACCAAGCTGTGTTCTTGCTTGGTCTTCTACTACCTAGTATGCCAAAAGACTACCTCGACGTGTGTTAATGACTACAAGATGTCTTACATCCAGAATAATGAAAACACACCCTGTGAACGGGTTTGGGATCCTTGGGAATGTTTTGAATGCCCCTCCTGTATTACCTGGCCATTACTACTGCACCTGTCCCAGGGTTCCCTTGTTGCCTACCCCTTATTCTCCCTTCTATCTTCCTGCTGTGTTTTTCGCTTCTAGTTTTCTTTGCCTTTATCAATTTTCTTTATTGGATTTGTTGTGGTTGGTTTATATGGAGTAACAACAGGCTCTGGTCTACGATCCATGGCAGTGATTTGCAGGCTAGTGTTTTCTACCTTAGTACTCTCAGATCTACACACACTAATGCCAGGCTATGTGCTGCTTTTCAATAAAAGTTACATTAAGAAAAATGTCAGTGACCAGCTGTGCTTCACTGTATAATCTATACATTTAGAAACAATGTGCTCACTCGTATAAGTAATGTCTCCTAAAGTAGAAGCTGCTTGTAACAAGGACTGATATAAAATCTTTCACTGTTGATGTGTAATAGAATTGCAGTGCTTAAAGTAAGACATTTTATGCACCATCTTCAAAGATGGTCCTCCTATTACATACTTTCAGTATCACCACTCACCAGATGTAATGGCCTCAAATAATAAAGAAGGTAAAGTACACAATTTATATATGTAATCCAGTTGTGACCAAAATCCAAGATACAGTTGTGGCAGATCATTGCCTCAACCACAAATTAGGATGTACCCTCAATGAAATGCAAAACCGCACTGCATTTATAGAGGTCAGTTTGTATTTAGCTATCTCAGGAAGGTAAAGGCATGACTGGTCTTCTATATTCAGATAGATCCTCATAATAATATGTCCATAAAAGAGACAAAAACTCCAATAGCACAATAATGTTTTTTATTTAAAATCCCCTTTAATTACAAAAGTAGAGTAACAGAGATAAAATCTGGTAGATTGAAACTCACATGCTGTGTGCTCCAAAGGAGCACACAGCATGTGATATCCTATGCAAAGCTCCAACCAACACTTTTCTTCCTATGGGACGTCATCAGGGGTTCTCTCTGCTCAGCACAACTACATCCCCTCTCAGTTTCTCCTGAGCAATGCCAGGCAGACTTCACTTTGAAAGAAGTAGGAAGAAAGTCAGCAGACAACCCAAAGTCTGAACTTTCTAATACACTGTAAAGTAAAATAAAGTGGATAAAGATAAAATGGAGGTGAAGTGGGGTAACAATCCCATGGGGCCACTTCTTTATTTCATGGCCCTAACATTATCTCTTCCACACAGAGGAGTTGGTTGGCACAAGCAGAAGGACATTTGAGTATTAAGTGCCTGCTTTGCAGAGAATTCCAAAACTTCATAAAAGTAACTTTAATATGCAGATATCAAAAAAAAAAAAAAATGATACAGCCTTTAATCATGATGCTAATTTGTCTATATAACTTCTACGACAAGACGTGTTTCCTGCAGGAAAAAAATCATGCTGATCTTCAAAATCTCTGTAGTAATGAAGTCATTTGTTTAGCTAGCTAAAAATGACATGCAGTAACAATCCCTTGCCTTTAGTTTACAGGAATTCCCTTTTAGTCTTTTCTTTATGTGCTGTGTGTATTTTATGCATTATTGAATGAAAAAAAAGTAGAAAGCCACATGAAAATTATATTAGTATCTTCTATGGATAGAAAAGAGAAAAATAACAAGTTTGAATTAAAAGGAGCCTTCATCCCGCAGGACACCTTTTTTCAAGCCACCACTATTATGCATTTGTGAATAATCTCTCCAGAAGAGTAGCACAGTTGGACTTTTTCTGCAAGGCCCTCACATTTTGTCCTCGATTATGTCCATTAGGGTTCAGAAATAACCTTTCCCATAGAAAATGCTTTTAGTCAGTTATAACTGTCAATGATGGTTACATTGTCAACAGGAAAGAAAAGATAGCTTGGTAATGCGTCAGTTTACTAATTAGTCAAATTAGTTTGTTTCAACTGAGTCTGCTAGTGTCGTCATTGATTTTGATTGCTCTAACATTGATACTGGGTGTGGTCATGCTGAATATTTATCTGCAGTGTACAGGCACACACCATGTATTGGCTTTAACTTAATGTGGTTTCTTTGCTATTTATTTTGCAATTATCTACTGCCATGTCAGAGATTTATGTAAATGGAGTCAAAATATTTGACTTTCTACTGCTGACTACTAAGACATGGCATTATATGATATGATACTGAGCAGGTGTACTCTGCTGCCTAATGGAAACACGATAAAGGTCCTGTTGTCTCGCTGACATACTGTTTCCTATGCGCCACATGTTGAACCTGTGGAATGTAAATGATTCATCATTAAGGGGGGGGTCACTTTACTTCCATTGGAAAGAACACTACTAATCTAACGAGCATGAAGGAGAAGGACACTACTGTGGACTGACTTTCATGCAGTGAATGGAGTGGCATTCAAGTCCATGTTCCAAGCACCTCAAAGTTGGTAACATTTTCCATATTTTATCCACAAGAGGCAATTTAGTGTACACATGCCTAAATAGGATGTTTTATAGCCAGCTTTCTTCAGTTTCTTGCATTACCATTTCAGCTATAATACAAGTGTCTTACATATTGGACTTTTTATAACAATCCCAGTGAAACTTGTGCAATCTGGATTCATTGAAAGGAGGGCAATTTATTCTGTAGTGTCCATGTAATCTGTTATGCTGATTAAACATAATTAAGAATACTTGTGCTTGACAAGCAATCTCCCTTTTATAGCTATAAATCAAGCAGTCAGAATGTTTGACTCTTAGCAATGACCCAATGGATATATGTGGAAGTTTAAAGTTGTTGAAATAGGTCATGCTTATGCTGAGGAATTTATGGGACAATTTATGATAGTGACTGCAGTTTTGGGACTCAGTTTGGGTTCATATAATATCTTGGTATTTTAGTAGCATCTTTGTATACAGGCCCTTAGCAGTGGAGTATCCCTGCTCATTAAGACAAATCTGTGTATTTTAACTACTTGTCGCCTGCCAACAGTACACTTACTGCTAGTGGGCGGCACAGCTAAGCGCAGCAACGTACTGGTACTGTATGTCGCAACCCACTTCTAGTTTTCAGGCATGCGTGTGTGCACCCCCTGCTAATCAGTGCTTTAATTGGACACATCAAGAGTTTGTTAGCAGGTTACAGCCAATTGTTTTGGCTGTATATTTTCTCATCAGCTGTGGCCAATCACAGCGCAGAGTTCTGTGTTTATGTAGCACCCACTAGTGTATATAGTGTGCATAGGTTAGGTAAATATATTTAAGCTTCATTTACTCAGTGAAGCCTGGATTAGTTGGGGTCATGTACAATTTAGCTGGCAGGTTCTGAGGATTGAGCCTCTGTTACCTCCCCCTGGCTTCTGGAAGCTTCTACCAGACCTGCGAGGAGGGATGGAGATAGAAGCCCAAATATTCATGGGAGCTCTACCAATCACTGGGCAGAGATGGCCCAGAAGGGTGGACAGTTGCCCATTAATGCTTAGGAGCCTGGTCATGTCAGAGAGAGAATCCAGGATCCAGAGGCCTGGAGGGAACCCCTGTGCTGAAGAGCTCTGTCTCCAGGCAGAAGGTGCCAGAGAGAGAGGGAGACAGTGTGCTAAGAGAAAGGCAAATGGTCTTCAAATCCTCCCAAAATAGCTGAATGTCTCACTCACCAGAAATCCTGGCTGCTCACGTAAGTGCAGCAATAACACATGTAACCATAACCTCCAGTATAACTGGATCCTGGTCTTTAGGACTCAGGATATGACATAGGAGAAAAGAAAGACTATATAGTGTATTACTGTATGAAATTACCATATGTACCACATGCAGTGCCTCTCACAAAACAGCGAGAGACACATGAACACCAGTGAGAGCCATCAGGACACCAACCGCCACCCACAGTAGTGGTGTAGTGTGCCCTCATTGTCACATAAGCTACCCAAACGTTAAGCAGCAATAGGGCTACTGTGAATTAACCATGCAGGCGTCACTGAGATCTTTCCAATAACAATACAGGTGTCACAGGGATCCTTCCAACAGCAATGCAGGTGTAATGGCATAGTGCATTATCCAACAGCAACTTTATTGAAGATGAAATATTAAATGTAACTACTCACAAACATAGGTAGCGCATGCGTTCATCTGGCCACAACATGGCAAAAATCTCACGGCTTTGCCAAAGGTTCTAAATTAAGGAGGACCTCACCAGGGTCCCTGCCTGCTGACGCATTTCAAAGGTATATCCTTCTTCATCAGAGCCTATTTTTTTTTTCTATTTCCCACAGTGTTCTGAGGACAACCCCAGTCCTAGAGGGCAGCAAGGTTCTAAAGTAATATCAACCTCTGACTACAGAGTTTTACAACTTGGACTATCACACCTATGCGCAGGAGAATATTGTCGCTGTAGCAATTCAGGTGCCACAGAGATCCTTCCAACCACAATGCAGGTCTTGCTAGTATTCTTCCAATATTCTCCTATTTGTACATTGGAAGTTTTTTGCCAGTCTGTTGAAAGTAATTTCCCTGGGGAACAGAGTCTGGAATTTTGTACTAAGAAGACAGTGTAGCCATAGTTGTCATCAAAGTTCTTCTACACCTTTTACCCCCCAAAGCCTACTAAGGAGATTGCAGTCGAGTACAATCTTCAGATAGCTTTCAGAGGGACAGCATACTGTTATCCTCCATTCTCAGTTGGAGCCATGTGCACTGGCATTTTGCAGGGAAGACTAAAGTACCTGAAATCAAGTTGGGACTTGTGGCTAGCCAGGATGTACAGTTATTCCTGGGGTACAGTCTGGGATTTTTGCTAGAAGTCTGTGATCACTCAAGTTGTCCTCAAAGTTCTACATTGACCAAGTTCTGCGTTTCCCATAAACACCCAAACCCCATCCAAGTTATTTAGCCCTAATAAGTAACAAAACCAAAGCCTTTGGACTGGTTTTCTGACTATGTGTGCCTGATGAAAATGCATGCTGCCTGGCTGTGCAGACAAAGGGGGCTCCTAAGGGGGTAGCGCTACATTTATAACACACAACACAACAGCGATCTGGCTGTTTCTTCTCCCTGAAATCTACTCAAATATATTATTTTTTATTTTATTAAATGTAATATAAATTTATCAAGAACTTTGATTTTATTGGATATGTTGTTTCGTTATTTTATAATAAAAAATATAAAAACCCAGTTGTGATACCACCAAAAGAAAGCTCTATTTGTGTGAAAAAAAAATTATATACATTTAATTTGTGTACAGTGTTGCATGACCAAGTAATTGTCAGTTAAATTAGAACAGTGCTAAATAGCAAAAAATGCCCTGGTCATGAAGGAGGTAAAACCTTTCTAAGGTCAAGTGGTTAATATTTGTGTATTTGGGGGAAAGGAATGTTGTGTTTTTTATATAATTATTGAGTTTAGTTAAATATTTTTCTTATATTAATAAAATGGTATAATGAAATTTTATCATTCATTGCCTCTGTTTTTTATCTTGGTAGTTTTAAGTCAGTGTGATCTTGTTAGCCCTAACCTAGTTTACTTTATTCTTACAATGTGTAAATAAGCTAATATGGGAATTCTGGCCTACCTATAGATAAGGTGGAGGGGAGGGGTTGGTAGGTAGGTATGTGGTCCTTTGAAACCATTTTACCAGTTCACAAATACACCAGGTTAATTGAACGTTTGCCAAAAGAGTAAGTATGGAAAACACACAGATGAATCAAAGAACTTGCCTTCCATTACATGCTCATCTCTTTTGGAGTTCTTTATAGAGATAATCTTATGTGCATGTGCCAACAACTGTCCAAACCTGTCCTTTCCTTTCTTCACACTGCATTAGAAGTAAAGGATCCTCATCACAGAGAATAACTGCTTTTGGAGTATAGGGCATATCTGGATCTGTGCCTGTCTTTATGACTTTTTCTCTCCTAATCTGCTAAACATTTCTGGCCCAAAATTGCTTTTTTAGCTTTGGATAGAGTGGGGAAAGGATTAGAATCTCTTGTTTTACATTTTTACTGCTATCTGGGCAGCCATTAAAGAGATTTGTCTTTTTTTAGTTTAGGAGGGGAGGGATACACTGTCTGTCAGCTTTTATTGCTGGCTTTTTTCTCTATTAAAAATTTTCCTTTACTCACTGTCTGTCTGTTTTGTGTGGACCTAGAGTTCAAAAGAAGATGCCAAAGGTGTCCTATAAAAGACATACAGAAGGGGGGTGAGCTGGTGGGGGGAAGGGGGGGGTGAGTACCCACACCTTCTCTCTGGGAACAGAGTTCCTTGTGTGATATAGTTTTGATGAAAAGACAGCTTTAATGAATTTTGCTTTCACTCTGTATTTAAAACAAGAATCATGCTTCTAGAACCATACAGGCATTGGTTTAACCACTTCCGGACCGAAAAGGATTTGCCCCCTTAAGGACCAGGCCATTTTTTGCGATACGCACTGCGTCGCTTTAACTGACAACTGCGTGGTCATGCAACGATGTACCGAAACAAAATTTGTGTCCTTTTTTCCCACAAATAGAGTTTTCTTTTGGTGGTATTTGATCACCTCTGCGGTTTTTATTTTTTGCGCTATAAACAAAAATAGACTGACAATTTTGAAAAAAACTATATTCGTTAGTTTTTGCTATAATAAATATCCAAATTAAAAAAAAAAAAATAAACAATTTCTTCCTCAGTTTAGGCCGATATGTATTCTACATATTTTTGGTAAAAAAAAAATCGCAATAAGCATATATTGATTAGTCTGCACAAAAGTTATAGCATCTACAAAATAAGGGATATATTTATGACATTTTTATTATTTGCGGCAGACAGATCAGACACTTTTGACACTTTTTTGGGACCATTGACATTTATACAGCGATCAGTATACAGCAATCAGTATGAACAGCAGATCTGTCTCCTCTCTCCTGACAGAATGGAGATGTCTGTTTATATTGACAGATCTCCATTCCCTCTCTCTCAGGAGGGATCGCAGATGCCTGGCGGACATCGCGGCCACCAGGCACGCGCATCGGCTCCGTCGTTGCGCAGCAGGCGTGCCCCCTAGAGCTCTTAAAGCTGTCGATGTACAGCTTTGGCGATTCGCCCAGGGGAGCCAACCTGCCACACTATAACTGTGGGGGCTGGTCCTTAACTGGTTAAGGATCTGTGTTTACTTTTGTGTTGTATTGTATAGAAGCATTAAGCTGAAGCCAAAATGAAAAAAAAAAACTTGTAGCAATTTCATCTTTTTTATACATCAATAGGTATCCACCCTCAGATCTCAGGCTGATACTCACTTTGCCCACAGCAGCTGGGTAGGGATGGAGCACTGCAGAGCATTCCATATGGAAACTTTTCTAGCCACACACTTTTTACTTTGGCACCCAATTGTAGGTTTGAGTACAGGCAGGTGTCTTTTTTCCCTTGTGAAATTTACTTATCTGTAGCACCTACTCCTGTAGGAGTCACCCAGGTTGCCCAGGTTCTTCCCCATGGGATTACCCCACATCCAGGCACACAATCTCAGTCACGCTTTTCCTCAATAACCAGTCTAGGGATGTTGTTTTTGTTGTTTTTTGGAGAACTTGGATGGGGTTGCGGGAATTGAGTGGGATACTCCAGAAACAAAAACTATGTACTGACTGAGGGCAATTAACTCCTTTCTGAAAAAGCTGCAGCAGAATTTCTTGCGAATATGTAGCAGACTATGGACTTGGCTTTGTAGTGTAAATAGTATAATGTAGAGCTGAAGCAGAAGTCCTTACATACAGCAAACTGTGGACCTGGCTTGTAGTAGAAGCAGTTAAATGCAGGATTCTTTCTTAGGATCAATAAGAGCAGAGTCCCTCCACAGAGAATTAGATTAATTAGACTAAGCTCTTCAGAACACCAGCCGATGTTTCCTTTAGACAAACACACAGCTGACTTTCTAACACAAGAGGGGTGACAGCAGCAAAATGGTCTCTAAATTTTCTCACAGCAGTCTGTACTCACAGAATGCCAAGGGACAGTTGGTTGCCTCCATCAAATTTCAGTGATACCAAACTAGATTTTCTGTAGACAACCTCTCTGTCAGCTCTCTGTAGCTTCAGCATCTAGGCGAGCACATGGCAGCATTGCCCTGGAGGAAAGCAGCAGCCCTTCAGGCAGGACTAATCCTCTGCAGGAAAAGACCCTGACCTTAGTGTGATCACAAAATATATTCAGACTCCCAGTATGCCTTTAGAGCCCAGCTCTCTGGGATTGGCCTGGACTGTATAAAAATTCATGCTGGCATCTGCATAGCTCCTCACCTATGATCCAGAAAGTTCTCACAGCTTTTCTGGAAAAAAGAGGGAGTAAACAAACTAGCAACAACTGAGAACACTGAGCAGACCTAACTAGTCAAAGGCAGCTGCACTGAATACAGTGAGCAACTTAATTCACCTAACACAAAGAATACAGCCACACTGGATACAGTGTGACAAGTTAAATGTACCTATCAAAAATATGGCTCCACAAAACAAAGTGAGCTAACACTAAATCTATCTGTCTAACCTAGCACTTATCTAGGAGGGTGCTACATATCTGTGGGTACTGTAAATGTACAGGGCAATTATACTCAAGTGGTGCATGCGGTTTGAAGAAATTATGTCAGTCCCAACTGCCCTTTGAAGGGCATGACAGCCCACTTTTATTTAAAGGAAGAAGAAAGCTCAAAATAAACAGCAGATTCCCTCGCAGGAGTAGTTAGCATTACAATCCTGCTTCAGAGCAAAGCGACATTCAGCCTTCCTGGCTAATAAGTGCTGCTCTCCTGCTCAGGCCTGACACCTTAGGCCTTGGTCTGTCTCCCACAGACCAGATCCCCAGCACCTCTGTGTTTGCAGCTGGTTGGTTCTCTCCTGACTTGTAGGCCAGACCTCCTGTCTGCCAGGCAGAGCTGTCCCCAAGGATGAGCCCAGAACCTTGGTCTGATCATTATTTAAAGACCAGAACACAGCTGACTCATTAGTGGACTGGCTTTTCTCTAGACCTAGACCCTGGCAGGCTACTGCCCTGCTACATAACCTCCCCCCCTGTTTTGACCCCAGAGGGGGCATAACACACCAACCTATCCTCCTCAACGTGGCATCTCTGTGCCCGATCTCACCCACAAGAGCCCATGCCTGACTAACATCACTTTTAAATGGGCACTCCAACTACATCTTTTTTCAGGTGTGCTTCCAGCAGCACTTCTCCCTATCCCTTGGGGTCCTACTGACCTCTCTATCATCCCAACTACCTTCTGGCCCTGGGTTTTTACCTTTCTTTTCACCTTCCCCAGACCTACTCTCCCAGGACTGTAGAGGGCCTACTTCCAGTACACCAATGTCAAACTCAACATTGTCAAAAATATTGAGATCAATTGTTCCATCGCTCGCTAGGACAGTGTCTGAGGAGGGACCACATACAGGCAAGCAGTTGCTCTTTATGGGACCTTTCCACAGTTTCACATTGCTCCCTGTTGTCAAGCACTCCCTCAGCAACTGTTCTACCACCAAACATTTTTTACACCAGTCTCTTTAACCATTCCTGTTACTGCTGGTATTGTCAATACCTCTTACCTGTCCAACAATGCTCCAGAGTGCCTCTCATACCCCACCTCTGTATGAAGCAATCCAGCACACTGTGAGCCAACTTTGCACATTAACACAAACCATTGTATTAAATGATTCCGTCATTGGCAAACTCTGCATAGTACAGCCTGCAATATCTGTTTCCAATCAGGCACACCCCATGGTACCAGTTCTCCAAGGAGAGGACATCAAGATTTACTCTGGCTGTACACTCCATAAATTTAGTATTTCTTTAAGCACATCTGTCACAAAATACACAACATAATTTTTCCCTTTATGTGTTGTGGGCAAGATTTCTGCTGTGCATTTATGCTCAGTCTGACCTTCAGACATGAGAGGGTTAATCTCTGCAACAGCCAATGCCCCTTGGCCTATAGGCTGTTCAGAAGACGCCTCTCCCGGCACAGCAGCAACAGTGTCTACTACACTTTTACCCTTTATGCTTTTCTATTAGTCTCCTGGCCCAGTCATCCCAATAATTTGTGCTCCGTAGCACTGCATCCACCCAAGAAAGCATAGGCAGACCAAAAGGACTCAACAGCATCTGAAAGACTTTTCTTGTCACTACTATACTTCTCAACATTATCAGAAATACATTGCTCATTAGCATTCCTGACTTCCACAGTTGCTAGGGGAAATGGCATCCATCTCTTAGTGGTCACTCCTGTCCTAGCTGACTGCAATACCATACTTTCACCACTGTGCACGGACAATGCTTCATTAGGTTTATACGACCCTGCTGTTTAAACAGGTCGCATTAACCCCTTATTTAACACATCATTTTTACTCTCCTCATTAAGCAACACATTATCAGTTTTAAATTTAACACCTGCTCCCCACTGAACAGGGCACTGCAGCAAGGCAAGTCCTTTTTAGCACAACCAGTGGATCTCCCATTTGGGGTCACCTCCACTTCCATGTGCGCAGTCGCATAGTAAGTCTTTCTCACCCAGTCTGCAGATTTGAAATCACAGCCATTGCTATGGGTAACCGCAGTCCTCCTGAACTTCTGGTCAGCCTGTCGCTCAATCCAGGCACTCAGATCAGGCTTCCCAACTGCAGATACTAACTTTTGGCTGGTCACATCTCTTTGCATTGACAACTAGGACAACAGACACTTGGAAACAACAAGCCCCCACTCACTGCACCGCAGACAGCACACTTAGCTCCATGTCTTGTCCAGGCTTCTCATACTGCATCCACTTTTAAACTTAGGCCTCTGCACCTCAGTAACTAATCTCCTTGCACCAGAATCGCTAGGGGCAACAACAGCCCTCCTAGGCATCACAGACTCTCGAGCATCCCAGCCCCCTCTTTGTGGGAATACTGAGCTACCTCTTCATGGCAGCCCCCCTATCCAGACGACACTTCGTCCCTTGTTGCCATGGGAGACCGCACTCTCCCAGCTGAACTTTTCCAGCACTCTCCACTTGGCTGTAACGGTTCCTCTTGGGTCCACCAGCCATGATTCTCAACAGGATCACTAAACCATCCACCATAGGTCTCACGATCGATCTTGACTTTGTTGCTACAGGCAACAACATGCACTTTTGTAGTAACAGATACACAGTTGCTCAGAATTTGTTTTTGATTTACTGTCTCCTTAAGACTGAGAGACAGCACACATCTCTTTGCTCAAACAGCAATACAGACAGTCTCTGACACTCATGTTTTCTGGCATGCGAGGATCTGGACCAGCGCCATCTGTGCCCAAAGCATTTTCCTCCACCAATTGTAAATGAGCGGGGAGATTATACTCAAGTGGTGCATGTGGTTTGAAGAAATTGTGTCAGTCCCGACTGCGTTTTGAAGGGCATGGCAGCCCACTTTTATTTCAAGGAAACAGAAAGTTTAAAATAAACAACATGATAAACAACTATGATTCAATCACAAGGGTAGTCAGCATTACAGTCCTGTTTCAGAACAAAACAACATTCAGCCTTCATGGCTAATAAGCGCAGCTCTCCTGCTCATGCCTTACCCTGTAGGCTTTGGTCTGTCTCCCACAGACTGGATGTTCAGCACATCTGTGCTTGCAGCTAGCAGCCTCATGCTGCCCTAGCTCCCTCCTGCCTCCTAGGGCAGACCTCCTGTCTGCTGGTCAGAGCTGCCTTGGTCTGATTATTATTTAAAGACTAGAACACAGCTGACCCATTAGTGAACTGGCTGTTCTCTAGACCTAGACCCTGGCAGGGTACTGCCCTGCTACAGTACTTTAAGACTCCTTTCACACTGGGGAAGTTCAGGGGTTAGTGGTAAAGCGCCCATAGTTCTAGCGGTGCTTTACCGCTGATAAAGCGATGCTTTTTGTCCACTAGCGGGGCATCTTTTAACCCGCCCGTGTTGCAGTGCTGCCGGAGCACATTGCAGGCACTTTGGCAGCGCTGTCCATTTATTTCAATGGGCAAGGGTGGTGGAAGAGCAGAGTATACACCACTCTTGCACCACCGCAAAGATGCTGCTTGTAGGACTTTTTTCCCATCCTGCAAGCGCACCGCCCCAGTGTGAAAGCACTCAGGCTTTCATTCTGGGGTGGCTTGAGAGGCGTTTTTCAGGAGCTTTACAGGCGCTATTTTTAACGCTAAAACCCCTGAAAAGTGCCCCAGTGTGAAAGGGGTCTAAGGGTTTTTTGTACCTGGGAATTTTTGCTTTTTTCTTATATGCATCTGTGAAACATTTGTAAAGGACTGGAAACGCACATGAACTTCAAGCTTTGTTAACCTCTGTTTTTTGTTTCTTCTGCCATGCATTGTGTTGTGTGTGTGTGTTTTTTTTTTTTTTTTTAAAAAGCAACATGTCCTGCTGTGCCTTTCTCAATATGCAAGTCGTTGAAAATACAAATAAAAGCATCTCAAAAAGCACTGAGCACATATCTCAAAGCAAGCCATTTTTTTTGAAAGCATAGTATGGCTTGTTAATGGAAACCCTCAGACTCATTCCAAAAATACATGTTTTTGAATGATACATTGTAGCTTTTTTTTCCTCACTCTCACACTTCTTAATATAGTTGGGCTCTTTTCAAGTTTTCCATTATAGAAATGGAGCTCAGAATGTGCTACTGGCAAACATGCAACAAAAACCTTTGCTTTTCATGTGATATGTTACATCAGAGGTAATTAGGTTTTTTGTGGTCTTCTTTTATCAGTTTTTTCTTTATGTACAATACATTTGATGATCCTGCTAGTAATGCACTTTTGGGGGCAATTAATAAAGCATTAGTTAAACTTTGACACTGTGAACCTGATGGGAATTCTCATCAGGCTCTGCTCACCCAACATCAAAACTCTTTGGCTACTGCACTCGACTACACCAGATTACAGGAGATAATCAGAGACTGCAAATGGACTACCCTTTTCTTAGGGTCTCTACTCCTCTCTTACATCAGTGACCCCCTGCAGATTCTTTTCAGCAGATGGCAGGGCAGTCTGATTGTGGCATGGAGCTGTCATGCATGGATCTTATGCATCTGGTGCCGTCCAGGGCAATAAGGGCAGGAATTGATCCTCTTCTCCTCCTGCTCCCCCTGCTTGCAGTACATTTGACATTTTTAAAAAGGTGCCTTTATGTCACCATGCAGTGTGCACAGGGTCAGCGCAGCCAAGCCGAGCTGCCCGTCAGCGGAGCACCCTGCCTCCCTGCCCGAGCCCAGATGTCAGTGGAGCGCCACGCCAAAGCGGAGATGTCAGCGGAGCCCCCCGCCCAAGCCGAGATGTCAGCAGGGTGCCCCGCCACCCGCCCGAACCGAGATGTCAGTGGGGCGCCCTGCCCCCGCCCAAGCCTAGATGTCAGTGGGGCACCCCACCCTTTGCCCGTGCCGAGATGTCAATGGAGCACCCTGCCCCCGACTGAGCCGAGATGAGCCGAGCCGAGATCAAAAATGGCCTGGAGAGAGGAGGAAGGAGGGAGGAGAATGACAGCGGCAGCGGCTGGATTGACACAGAAGCTTGTCTTGTTCTCATCCATTGACAATTACGACCCGGACGGGACGAGTGCCAAAGCTTCCTTTTTTTCACAAACACAACTCTGCTCTGGGGGGGTTCAGGCACCCCAAACCCCCCCTTATTTACGTCCATGGTCCTGCAGTGTATTCAATGCTCTTCATTCTTCATTCAGAATTTGTGCTACAGAATGACAACACTCACTCACTGTAATGTATCTCTGGAGGAGTAACATTGTTACCCAAAGAAGGGAAGTATCTTAACTGCTTGCTGACCATATACTGTATATATATATGGCGGCAAGGAGGCTCTCCTGTGCTGGATCACGTACCTAGTACTTCTGGGTCTATGGCGCGCACACACACCACCAAAACTTGCGAAATTTGCTATCGCTGTGATTAGACACAGTGAGAGCCAATCAGTGGGTCCGCCGGATTCAATGTCCGCCGGGACCCGTCAATTGTTTGGAACACAAGCAGAACAGAGGTCTGCCTATGTAATAAACAAACTGAACAAGGAACACTTGCCGCTCCAGGTGAAACTTGTGGGTGCCCGTCCCAGCTTGCCTCTGTAGGCAGTAGAAAATGAAGAAATGGCTGCACACCACAAATGATATCCAAGATCCTTTATTGGACATTCCAAGATGACACCACAGGACAAAGAATTGCCTGGTTCTGATCTTGGATATCAGTTGTGGTGTGCAGCCATTTCTTCATTTTCTATGTAATTTAAACAAGGCAGACATTGCCATTCTGTCAGTAGGGAAGGTATTTATCCTGTGTTTCCGCAAAGCAGGAACAATGATCTCTACCTTCCCATAGTACAAGCACCTCCCACACAGTCACCAAGCACATTTTAGGCACACAGTTAACCCCTTGATTTCCCCTGATATTAATCCCTTCCCAGACAGTGCCATTAGTGCAGTGACAGTGCATATTTTTAGCAATGATCACCGTATTAGTGTCATTGGTTCCGAAAAAAGTGTCAAAAGTGTCCAATTTGTCTGCCCCAATGTCGCAATCCCGCTATAAGTCGCTGATCACTACCATTACTAGTAAATAATTAAATAAATAAGAAATCCGTAAATATATCCCATAGTTTGTAGATGCTATAACTTTTGGGCAAACCAATCAATATACGCTTAATGGGATTTTTTTTACCAAACATACAGTAAACCTTTTTTAGCTAATTTCCTTCTACATGCACTTGCTCCAGCATCAGATGTACATTGTTTCTCAGGACCAGTTCCAGTTAGTGACAGCAGTGGACTGTGCCTGCTAGACGTGATTTAGTGATTTTAGTGACTGGATTTAGGTCTACTTTGAGTATTTAAAACATACATCATAATGACAGTATTATTTATTGTTATTTATTTTACTTACATGGCTCCAACATATTCTGTGGTGTTGTAGGGTACATACAGTATACAGATATACAGTATCTCACAAAAGTGAGTACACCTCTCACCCCTAAGTGAAAATGTCCAAATTGGGCCCAAAGCGTCAATATTTTATGTGGCCACCATTATTTTCCAGCACTGCCTTAACCCTCTTGGGCATGGAGTTAACCAGAGCTTCACAGGTTGCCCCTGGGGTCCTCTTCCACTGCTCCATGACAACATCGCGGAGCTGGTGGATATTAGAGACCTTGCGCTCCTCCACCTTCCATTTGAGGATGCCCCACAGATGCTCAATAGCGTTTAGGTCTGAAGACATGCTTGGCCAGTCCATCACCTTTACCCTCAGATTCTTTAGCAAGGCAGTGGTCGTCTTGGAGGTATGTTTGGGGTAGGTATGTTGGAATACTGCCCTGCGGCCCAGTCCCCGAAGGGAAGGGATCATGCTCTGCTGCAGTATGTCACAGTACATGTTGGCATTCATGATTCCCTCAATGAACTGTAGCTCCCCAGTGTATGCAGCGCTCATGCAGCCCCAGACCATGATACTTCCACCACCATGCTTGACTGTAGGGAAGACACACTTGTCTTTGTACTCCTCACCTGGTTGCCGCCACACACGCTTGACACCATCTGAACCAAATACGTTTATCTCATCAGACCACAGGACATGGTTCCAGTAATCCATGTCCTTAGTCTGCTTGTCTTCAGCAAACTGTTTGCGGGCTTTCTTGTACATCATCTTTAGAAGAGGCTTCCTTCTGGGACAACAGCCATGCAGACCAATTTGATGCAGTGTGCGGCGTATGGTCTGAGCACTGACAGGCTGACCCCCCACCCCTTTAACCTCTGCAGCAATGCTGGAAGCACCCATATGTCTATTTCCCAAAGACAACCTCCGGATATGACGGTGAGCATGTGCACTCAACATCTTTGGTCGGCCATGGCGAGGCCTGTTCTGAGTGGAACCTGTCCTGTTAAACCGCTGTATGGTCTTGGCCACCATGTTGCAGCTCAGTTTCAGGGTCTTGGCCATCTTTTTATAGCCTAGGCTATCTTTATGTAGAGCAACAATTCTTTTTTTCAGATCCTCAGAGAGTTATTTGCCATGGGGTACCATGTTGAACTTCCAGTGACCAGTATGAGAGAGTGATAACACCAAATTTAACACACCTGCTCCCATTCACACCTGAGACCTTGTAACACTAACGAGTCACATGACACCGGGGAGGGAAAGTGGCTAATTGGGCCCAATTTGGACATTTTCACTTAGGGGTGTACTCACTTTTGTTGACAGCGGTTTAGACATTAATGGCTGTGTGTTGAGTTATTTTGAGGGGACAGAAAATTTACACTGTTATACAAGCTGTGAACTCACTACTTTACATTGTAGCAAAGTGTAATTTCTTCAGTATTGCTACATAAAAAGATAGAATAAAATATTTACAAAAATGTGAGGGGTGTTTTGTGAGACTTTTGTGAGATACTGTATGTAGCAAAATACATTGGCTTAAATTTATGAACAAATTAGATTTTTTTAAATTTTTTTATTGGATATGTTTTATAGCAGTTTGAAAATATTATTTTTTTTTCAAAATTGTCGGTCTTTTTTTGTTTAGAAAGCTCTATTTGGGGGGGAAAAAAGGACATACATTTCTTTTGGTACTTTGTTGCACGACTACGCAATTGTCAATTAAAGGTTTGCGGTGCCGTATTGCAAAAAATGGCCTGGTCCTGAAGGGGGGTAAACCTTTCCGGGAGCTGAAGTGGCTAAGATTGCAGAACAATTCTCATTCTCTCCATAACATTGGGGGGTGTTCTGTAGCATACAGAGAGAGCTGGGAACAATGCTAGCTTAAAGTGGTTGTAAAGCTTAAGGTGAATCCCCCCCCCCTTTTTCTTACCTGAGCCTGATCCAATCCAGCCGCTGTCGCTCTCCTTATTGGACAGATTGATAACAGCAGGAGCCATTGGCTCTCACTGTTATGAATCAAAAGCTGTGACACGGGAGTGGGAGGTGGGGACAAGTTTCTCTGTGTCAATTGATGCAGCATCGGGACCCGGGAGCGAGCTCGCATGGGTGCCCCCATGGAAAGCGGTTTTCTGTGGGGGCACTCGATGAAGAGGAGGAGCCAGTAGCAGCAGTGGGGGACCCCAGAAGAGGAGGATCGGGGGGCTGCTCTGTGAAAAAGCACGGCACAGAGCAAGTAAGTATAGACATGTTTGTTATTTTTATTTCTAATAAATTGTAGGTTTACAATCACTTTAAACAAGTGCAGCACAGACAGAGAATGCAGGAAATTTGAAGGAGTTTAAACAGTAACCACACAGATAATAACATACACTTTCAAGCTTATATTTAACAGGCCAAATAGGAGCAAAGAAGATGACTTTACTGTGAGGGTGTATATGCACTCTAACTCTCAACCCCCTATATTAACTTAATGCCTAACACTAAATTAACTTTTTGAAGCACACACTTTTAACACAAGGTCAAATGCTAACCATCCACCAAATGCTCACTGTCCTGCCCTAAGCCTGCTGATCCAAATTGGCTAGGCAACAGTAGTATGTGGGACATAATTCTGGAATAAAATGAATGTACAGTATTTCCATATCAGGCAGGTCTGTCAGATTGCCAAGAAAATAATTAGTTTGTTGCAGTTGGCATTAGCTAGATTTACAGGATGACTGAGGTCTCAGTAGTGGCATTGATTTTAAAATGAAATTTAAAAAGCTAGAGGGGGTGGTAATGATTTTGCTATGGGACCCTTACATAGCAGAGATTGACCAGGTTCAAGCCTTTCACTGGGTTTATTAAGGAAAATGTGGAAAATTTGATCTGAATTACACAGTGTTGAGGGTAATTACAGTATTATACTTAGGCAGTAGGTCTCTAAAACATGTTCATTAAATACTTAATCATTAATGATGTGCCCTCCCATTTCTCTGCAATATAGATGCTTCCCAGGATGCAGACTCTCTCAGGGTTTCTGAGTATAGGCCCTGCTAATGAGTTCCCTATAGTTTGTTGGCTTGGCTATGTTCAGAAGTCCCCAGGGCAGTTTTTTTTCTAAAGAGCATAAAGATTAGTGTTTCCCAAGGTGAATCGTGTTTATGCCACCTTTTCCTGAGCTACATAGAATGTGTTCTTTAATGGAGTGGTACAATAGAGCCAGGTTTTTCTTTTCATCCCAGCAACAACCATTAGTATCAATGTCCTTTTTTTCTTAGAATTATGTACTATACAATCATGTATAATAATGGTGGCCCTGAATCACTCTCTTTCTATTATGTTACGCTGTAACAGTAATATTGCAAAGACATAATTATATATTTTGATATCCTAAGGGTCTGAAACTCAAGCATATATTTTTGTTACACGATAGCTTTAATCATTTATCTTTTTTTTTTTGCAACATTAAGATGTGACTATGTTAATATGCCATGAAGCAGAACACAAACACTAGTTAAATTGGACACTTCGGTTCGATTCAAATCGAAAAAAAAAATAGTTAAGCTACACAAGCAATGATTATTAGATCATAAGTTACAATAATTCACTGATTTTAAATCCACTTATAGTGTTTTGCTACATAGGACTAAGACCGGCCATACACTGAGCAAATTTCCTTCCTGTAACCACAGACAGTGTTGATGTGGCCTTTTGCTGGGCCATTTCCTTCTCCTGGCAAGAGAGGGGGGGGAAGCCATTCCTGCCGGGAGAAAACAGTGATTTTTGCTAGTGGCTTGTGATAATCGCAAGGGAATCCGGCAGGCTGGTTGCACCCAAGTTGATCTAGCCCGACAATTAATAGTTCAAATTTCGTCCGGTTCCTTCTGAACCAGCTGAGATTTGAACCATGTAAGGCCAGCCTTAAATTTTCTCTCAAACCCAAAAAAAATGTATTTATTAAAGCTTTTTTGGCTTTCTTTTTCTCCTTTATTTTTACCTGCTTATCCAGCCAGTAAGTGTGTTCATTTGTTAATTTTGTTTCAAAATTGATTTTAATCTTTTAAAATCTAGGCATGAAAAATAAGTAATATCTGGTGAATCTGTCATAGAGATTCTTCTTTAGAGTGCCACCATCAGTAAGTCCATCCTTAGCAATCCAATCAGTTTGTGAGACAGTGTTGGACCGTGTATGAGCTGGTATTGATAAAAGTGATGTGGGCTATGTTGTCCTTCAAGGGGGCTTTTAACCAATGAAGGTGTGGTGAGTGTAGAGGTTCGTTCAGTATGTAGGTTTGTAATACTTTAGGTTGTATTTAGGAAGTTTATTGCTGTTACTAAATAATTTGATAACACCTAACAGACCATACTCTTAGCTAAATCCTGGTTCCAGGTCTAATCTGACTACACCCACTATCACAGCCCTGATGAAAGGCGAGGCATTTCCTCCAAAAGGTCTTGACTTTGCCTATCACCTGTGAACTGTCATCTTCAATAAACTTCTTAAATTTAACCTCAAGTGTGATGAATATGTATAGTAGATGTGCCTCTACACCCACCCAAGACCCTGAACAATGACATGCAGATGCACAGGACCATGTGCATGCAGACAAATAGCACATGCAAAGAGGCTGGCAGGGATCAGCAGCAATGAAATAAAAAAACTTACAAAAAAGAAAACAGTATTAAAAAAAAAAAGTGTATATATATATATATATATATATATATATATATATATATATATATATATATGTCCTCTTTGAGGTTTACATGTATACACTGTAATTTTGCTTTTAGAGCTTCCTGAGAGTCTTAATGCCTGCAAGTAAGGATAATAAATCCTTAACTCAGTGGCAGGTCAACTCCCTCTTAATTGTCAGGTTTCCCAGTTGATGGACAGGCTCGCTAATCAATAGTAAAACCCAGAAGGTCCCTAAAGCCTCATATACACTACCAATTTTACTAACAGCTCAGGTTGGAGCCTTTGTACTAACAATCCAATGTTAGTACAGTGATCCCCCCTGCTGTGCTATTGTGTTTTGCCAGGAGGACAGCCCCCTTGCCAGAACACTCCGGTCAGTGCTGATTGAGAGCCAAGCGGCAGACCTTTTTTGGTCATGACCCTTTTACAGAAACCGGCTTAATGGCTGGCTTCTGTCAAACTGGCTGCCGTACACACGGGCCAAATGCCACCCGACATTCACCCCGTGAGTACTAGATTCACCATTTCCAGAAATGAAGCCAATAATTGCATGTTTGGTCTCATCAAGTACTGAGACATCGAAAGAGCACCATAAACTTGAGTGTGTCCTTTAATGTAAACATTAATTTTAAAGCCCATCTCTGGGCATAATAACTTAGCAAATTTCTAGCAGTAAAACATTTTTTTTTGTCTCTAAAGTAAACATTATCATGTAGGTCTTCTTCAATGTCTTGTAAATCAGTTTGTTCAGAGGCCCAGTTTAGTATAGCTTTGCTGCCCTCTCCTACTGGCAAAGCCTGGTGTTATGTGTTTTGTTGCAGCCAGGAGCGTTAAGCCTAGTACACACGAGTCGAATGTCAGTGGCATCGGCCGGTTCAATAGTAACCAGCCGACATTCGGCCTGTGTATATTGCAGTCGTGCCAACTTTCTGTCAAAGGGGCATGACCGAAAAAAGTCTGTTGTTCCATCCCACTGTCGGAACACAACAGCAGGAGAGATCGCTGTACTAATGTCAGATAGTTAGTACAGCGGCTCCTCTAGAGCTGTCAGTGTTTTTTTGTTTTGCCCTGTTGGGTTGAACAAAATAAAAACTACCACTGTGTACTAGGCTTTAGGCAAAGACACAACCCCAGTGCTGGAGTCCATGACACCTGCCAGCCCAGAGGACAGCAGGAGCTGTACTATTCCCAGAAGCTAAACAAACTGACGTTCAAGGCCCATTCACACTAGGAACTGCATGGGATTCCCACATGGTTGTTCTGCATGTTGGTGTTTGCTGGGTTGCATTTTGGGGACTTTTCCTTTTAGTTTTTAATTTGCCTTTTGCTGTCACTTTTTAAATAGCTTTTTTTTTTTTTTTTTTTTTTTTCTGTTTCATCAGTCTATCAATTAAGGGGTGTGGTTAATTGCTCCCAGGTGCCTATTTAACTTGTTGTAGGACTCAGTTTGAGCGTGCTCAGTTTGAAGCTGTGGAGCTTGGTGTAAGTGGAGCTGGATTAAGTGGGAGTTAAAAACAAGAGTTTAAAACAGGAGGTTATAACAGGGGTCATAGTACCTGTGTAGTGTGAGTATCTGAGTGTTGTCTGAGTAGTGTGTGTGGATCGTTAGTACTTGTGTATTGTCTTGTCGTGTACCTGTGTATTGTCTTGTCGTGTACCTGTGTATTGTCTTGAGTATTAGTGCCAGGAAGCTAGTTGTTAGGTAATTTGGACAGGGTAAAATCCCCAAATCCTCACTAAATTTAATAGGTACGATGCCCGGCGGGTGTGGAGAGGCGACTCTTTGTACATCTTGCCGCATGTATGCGTTCCTTGATCATCCGATCGAGGGCGAATACTGCTGTGCAAAATGTAAGCACATTGTTTCCCTGGAAGCCCAGGTTCTGAATCTGGGGAAGCAACTGTCAGCACTGAGAAGTCCCTCCATACTAAAGGTGAGCCAGGAATGTACACGGCAGGTGCCGGCAGGGGCCAGCACAGAGGCGGGTGGAGACAAAGAGGTGCAGGCACTAGCAAAGAGTAGATGGGTGACAGTTAGGAGGGGTAGAGGGGGAAGTGCCAGGGAGGCCGATCCAGGACTGGAGCATCCCAATAAGTACGCTCCATTGAGTGACATTGGGGTAACCAGTCAGGGACCAGCACTGCTGGAGATGAGGGACTCTCCTAGCTGCCAGGGGAAGAACTCCTCCAGTAAGAGTGGGGGGGCAGCAAAGGGAAAGGAAAGACAGATTCTGGTGGTAGGGGACTCAATTCTTAGAAGGACAGAGAGGGCAATCTGTAACCAAGACCTGAAGCGCCGAACAGTATGTTGTCTACCGGGCGCTCGGGTTCGGCACATCACGGATCTTGTGGACAGATTACTGGGAGGGGCTGGGGAAGACCCAGCTGTCATGGTGCACGTTGGCACCAATGACAAAGTCAGAGGCAGATGGAGTGTCCTAAAGAACGATTTTAGGGACTTAGGAGCTAAATTGAGGAAAAGGACCTCCAAGGTAGTGTTCTCAGGAATACTACCGGTACATCGAGCCACACCAGAGAGGCAGAGGGAGATTAGGGAAGTAAACAAGTGGCTGAAGAGCTGGTGTAGTAAGGAGGGGTTTGGGTTCCTGGAGGACTGGGCCGACTTCTCAGTCGGTAACCGGTACTATAGAAGGGACAGACTGCACCTAAATGAGGAGGGTGCAGATCTGCTGGGAATGAAGATGGCCAAAAAGTTAGAGGGGTTTTTAAACTTGGCGATGGGGGGGAGGGTCCAGAGACAGTGATAGCCAGCGCGGAAGATATTCCAGAGGGTAGTATTGGGGGCATTAGTGGTAGGTTAACCAAAGCACAAAAACACAAGGTGAGTATAGTAGCAAGTCCAAGTTGCAATCTTGAAACACCCAATACGAGGACAATATGCGACCGGTCTAAACTATGTGGCATGTTCACCAATGCCAGGAGCCTGGCGGACAAGATGGGTGAACTAGAGATACTGTTGTACAAGAAGGATTTGGATTTTGTGGGAATTTCAGAGACCTGGTTCAACAGCTCTCATGATTGGCTGGCAAACATTCAAGGGTATACCCTATACCGCAAGGATAGAGAGGGTAAAAAAGGGGGAGGGGTATGCCTATATATCAAGAATAATGTACAAGTGAATGTGAGAGATGACATCACTGAGGGGGCTAGGGAGGAGGTGGAATCTTTATGGGTAGAGCTCCAAAGGGATGAAGCTAAGGGGAAAATAATACTGGGAGTATGCTATAGGCCCCCTAACCTGAGGGAGGAAGTGGAGACGGATCTCCTATCACAAATTGGATTAGCAGCAAGGATGGGAAGTGTTATCATAATGGGGGATTTTAATTATCCAGACATAGACTGGGCGGAGGGAACCGCGCATTCATTTAAGGCTCGCCAGTTCCTTAATGTCTTGCAGGACAATTTTATGGGTCAGATGGTATACGCACCAACTAGAAATAAAACATTACTAGATCTACTGATTACCAACAATACAGACCTGATAACAGATGTGGAAATACGGGGCAATTTAGGTAACAGCGATCACAGGTCAATTAGTTTCAGTATAAATCACACAAATAGGAGACATGAAGGGAACACAAAGACACTGAATTTCAAAAGAGCCAACTTCCCTAAACTACAAACCTTGCTAAAAGGCATGAATTGGGATAAAATATTAGGAACAAAGAATACAGAGGAGAGATGGGTTTGCTTTAAGAGCATATTAAATAAGGGCATTAGCCAATGTATCCCATTGGGTAATAAATTTAAAAGAGCGAACAAACATCCTGGATGGCTTAACTCCAATGTAAAAATGCATATAAAAGCAAAGGAGAAGGCCTTCAAAAAATACAAGGTTGAGGGATCATCCACAGCATTCAGAATTTATAAAGAATGCAATAAGAAATGTAAGGGTGCAATTAGGATGGCTAAGATAGAACATGAAAGACACATAGCGGAGGAGAGCAAAAAAAATCCCAAGAAATTCTTTAAGTATGTTAACAGTAAAAAAGGGAGGACAGACCATATTGGCCCCATAAAGAATGAGGAAGGACATCTGGTTACAAAGGATGGGGAGATGGCAGAGGTATTGAATTTATTCTTCTCCTCAGTCTTCACGAGTGAATCGGGGGGCTTCAGTAACCAAAACTGCAGTGTTTATCCTCATGACACAACACAGGAAGCACCTACATGGTTAACAGAGGACAGAATTAAAATTAGACTTGAGAAACTTAACATTAATAAATCACCGGGACCAGATGGCTTGCATCCGAGGGTACTTAGGGAACTCAGTCAGGTGATTGCCAGACCGTTGTTCCTAATTTTTACAGACAGTCTATTGACTGGAATGGTACCAGCTGATTGGAGAAAAGCCAATGTAGCACCAATATTTAAAAAGGGCCCAAAAAACATCCCTGGGAATTACAGACCAGTTAGCCTAACATCAATAGTATGTAAACTCTTGGAGGGGATGATAAGGGACTATATACAAGATTTTAGTAATAAGAATGATATCATTAGCAGTAATCAGCATGGATTCATGAAGAATCGTTCTTGCCAAACCAATCTATTAACCTTCTATGAGGAGGTGAGTTGCCATCTAGATAAAGGAAGGCCCGTAGACGTGGTGTATCTGGATTTTGCAAAAGCATTTGACACAGTTCCCCATAAACGTTTACTGTACAAAATAAGGTGCGTTGGCATGGACCATAGGGTGAGTACATGGATTGAAAACTGGCTACAAGGGCGTGTTCAGAGGGTGGTGATAAATGGGGAGTACTCAGAATGGTCAGGGGTGGGTAGTGGGGTCCCCCAGGGTTCTGTGCTGGGACCAATCCTATTTAATTTGTTCATAAACGACCTGGAGGATGGGATAAACAGTTCCATCTCTGTATTTGCAGACGATACTAAGCTAAGCAGGGCAATAACTTCTCCGCAGGATGTGGAAATCTTGCAAAAAGACCTGAACAAATTAATGGGGTGGGCGACTACATGGCAAATGAGGTTCAATGTAGAAAAATGTAAAATAATGCATTTGGGTGGCAAAAATATGAATGCAATCTATACACTGGGGGGAGAACCTCTGGGGGAATCTAGGATGGAAAAGGACTTGGGGGTCCTAGTGGATGATAGGCTCAGCAATGGCATGCAATGCCAAGCTGCTGCTAATAAAGCAAACAGAATATTGGCATGCATTAAAAGGGGGATCAACTGCAGAGATAAAACAATAATTCTCCCGCTCTACAAGACTCTGGTCCGGCCGCACCTGGAGTATGCTGTCCAGTTCTGGGCACCAGTCCTCAGGAGGGACGTACTGGAAATGGAGCGAGTACAAAGAAGGGCAACAAAGCTAATAAAGGGTCTGGAGGATCTTAGTTATGAGGAAAGGTTGCGAGCACTGAACTTATTCTCTCTGGAGAAGAGACGCTTGAGAGGGGATATGATTTCAATTTACAAATACTGTACTGGTGACCCCACAATAGGGATAAAACTTTTTCGCAGAAGAGAGTTTAATAAGACTCGTGGCCACTCATTACAATTAGAAGAAAAGAGGTTTAACCTTAAACTACGTAGAGGGTTCTTTACTGTAAGAGCGGCAAGAATGTGGAATTCCCTTCCACAGGCGGTGGTCTCAGCGGGGAGCATTGATAGCTTCAAGAAACTATTAGATAATCACCTGAATGACCGCAATATACAGGGATATGTAATGTAATACTGACACATAATCACACACATAGGTTGGACTTGATGGACTTGTGTCTTTTTTCAACCTCACCTACTATGTAACTATGTAACTATGTTCCTGTGAGATTCACATGCAGTTTTGTGTAGTGTGATTTCAGCCTATTAATTTGGAATGGGCTGAAATCGCACCGCACTACACCAAAAGTAAGGCATGCACTACTTTTGGGAACACACTGCAAGCATAACACATAGTACATTTGTATCATGCGATCTGATATGGGCAAATGCACTACGTTTGGGACCGGTGTTTGGGGTGTCATTAACTTTGCACTGACATTTTCTGTAGATCACAAGGGCAATTTTAATGTGGTGCGGGAAACTGGGAAAGAATGCAGGTTTCCCGCATGGCATTCTAGATTCATAAAAGGAAAGTCTGGAAGATGGGAGTTTGCTTCTGGGAAAAATGATTGTTATGTTTTAAAAGCTCAACACTGGTCACAAACAGTCAGGAAATGCTACAATCACTCTTGGTTACAGATATCTTGCATATATGCTAGGACACATCCAGGGGCGGACTGACCATTCGGGCACTCGGGCGTGGACCGAGGGCCCCATGCCACAAGGGGCCCCATCAGGGTGGCCAGCCTGAGTAAAACCAGGGACAGATTGTAAAAATCTGTGTTTTTTTACATCTGTCCCTGAAATGTCCCTTGCTGACATCATTTTGCTGTAAAAAAAAAAAACGAGGCTATAGCTGCTCCGCCTCTGTACTGCCTCCTCAGCCAATGGGAACACAGTGTACACGCCCCCTTGCTCACCACAGGTCATTTGATTTCAGAGCAGGAGATTGCCGACAGCTGGTGGAGAGGAGAGAGAGGAGGGGACACAGCCTGCAGTGTGGGAAGGGCTGCAACCTACTGGAAGGTAAGCTAGCTGAGCTGAACTGAGTGTATTTTTGCCAGTGCTTACCCTGGTGAGCAGGAGGGAGGGGGGGATGTGTTTTTTCCTGTAGCAGGGCTCCTCCTGTCTCTGAAGCTGTTAGATCGATTTTCTGTGTGAGAAGTGCCATGCTTCTGGAGGAAGGATGTTCTGAACTTCTCCCCTATCTTTGCTACCCTGCCTACTCATTACCTGCCCACCAATACACAGACACAGTCCCCTCTTCTCCTGCATTACCACCTAAAGTGTCTGTGAGCTGCTGGGGCACTACAAGTCCCAGCATGTCAGGAGATGGGGGCAGCAGTGTGTTTCTTTTAGGCTGATTTTTGGGTGAAAAGTGCTGGTGTGTGTGTGTGTGTGTGTGTGTGTGTGTGTGTATATGTATATATGTATGGTGTCTGTCTGTGTGTATATATACTGTGTGTCTATGTGTATATATGTATACTATGTGTCTATGTTTATATATGTATACTGTGTGTCTATGTGTATATGTATACTGTGTAACTATGTGTATATATGTATACTGTGTGTCTATGTGTAAATATGTATACTGTGTGTCTGTCAGTGGTGGTGCATCCATTAGGGGCACATGGGCACTGCCCCCTCTCTCCTGGCACCTCTCTATCACCACAGATAGATTCATGCATTGCATGAATCTATCTATGGTGGCCGTTGACACCCCCTATTCAGGTGCCCGGCCCCTTTTCGGGGGCGGGCACCTGAATTACAGTGGCGGGGGTGTAATAGGCGCCCAAAAAAGGTGAATAGAGGGCGCCATGCTGGGCGTTCGCTGTTCACTCAGCTGTGTGTTAGCAAAGTGAAGGAATTCACTTTGCTAACACTGAACCACCTCTCAGCTAATCAGGTGCTCGGGCCTGTTACCTGTCATCTGATTGGCTGAAGCTCAGGCACTGTGATTGACGCCTGATAGAGAGGATAGAAGAAGACATCGAGAAGGGTGCAGGACCCGCTGTGAGACAGGTAAGTGCCGGGCGATGCACACTGGCAGCATTTGATGGGGCACAGTAGCTGCAGTTGATGGGGCACAGTAGTGGCAATTGATGGGCACACTGGCAGCATTTGATAGGGCACAGTAGCAGCAATTGATGGGCACACTGGCAGCATTTGATGGGGCACAGTAGCGGCAATTGATGGGCACACTGGCAGCATTACATGGGGCACAGTAGCAGCAATTGATGGGCACACTGACAGCATTTGATGGGGCACAGTAGCGGCAATTGATGGGCATACTGGCAACATTTGATGGGGCACAGTAGCAGCAATTGATGGGCACACTGGCAGCATTTGATGGGGCACAGTAGCAGCAATTGATGGGCACACTGGCAGCAATTGATGGGCACACTGCCAGCAATTGATGGGCACAGTAGCGGCAATCGATGGGCACAGTGGCTGCGTTTGATGGCACAGTGGCTGTGTTTGATGGGCACAGTGGCTGCGTTTAATGGCACAGTGGCTGCGTTTGATGGGCACAGTGGCTGCATTTGATGGACACAGTGGTGGCAATTTATGGGTACAGTGACTGTGTTTGATGGCACAGTGGTTGCGTTTGGCACAGTGGCTGTGCTTGGTGGGCACAGTGGCTGCGCTTGATGAGCACAGTGGCTGCACTTGATGGGCACAGTGGCGGCAATTGATGGGCACAGTATCTGCGTTTGATGGACACAATAGCTACGTTTGATGGGTACAGTGGCAGCAATTTATGGGTACAGTGGGGGCAATTTATGGGTACAGTGGCTGTGTTTGATGGCACAGTAGCTGCTTTTGATGGCACAGTGGCTGCGCTTGATGGCACAGTGACTGCGCTTGATGGGCACAGTGGCAGAAATTGATGGGCACAGTAGCTGTGTTTGATGGGCACAGTGGCTGCAATTGATGTTTTTTTTTTCAGTTTGTTTGCGCCCCCCCCAAAATTTTGAGCACCAGCCGCCACTGGTGTCTTTGTGTATATATGTATAATATGTGTGTGTGTCTATGTGTATGCATACTGTGTGTGTATGTATACTATATGTTTCATTTGTGCCTACTGCCGCTAAACAGAAGTCGATCTAACAATCCTATGCCCGTGAAAAATCCACTTGTTGTCATTCGGAGGCAGCTGAATGGTGAACTTCTGAGCCCGGCTTTGGATCAGGCAGCAGGGCAGGTCTGGGTGCATGCCTGTGCAGTGATATGGCACACATCAAGCATGGCTTTTATTCACACGCCCCACTGCTAGATCTAAGGCCAACCACAGCAGTTCACTATTTGGCTGGCTCTAAGACTCACTTGCACAGTTCAGAGCCTGCAACAAGTGGATTTTTTTTCTAATTTAAAGGCCTTTTCCTGCCAGCTGCCTGCCACACCAAGCACTAAGGTGCAAAGGTGTGTGTAAGGGGGCACTGATAGAAGGTGACACACTGGGGGAATGTTGGGACTTTGGTGGATGTGAGCGTGGCACTCATCCTGACTGCTGTACTCTATATGTTGTTTTGTTTGTTACTTACTCCTGGCATGGCGGCCACCTGTAAGCCCGGGAGCCCCATAATCTTCTATCGCCCGGGGACCCCATGAGTTGTCAGTCCGCCCCTGGACACACCATCCATTTTGCCTTTAGTCCAGAGTTCCCGATTGACAGTCAAGGCCTGATTATCACTATGAAGTTTTGCAGAACAGATAAACTGCAGTGGATTTCATACTTCATTGACTATTTGAAAGCTATTTGCATCAAATGTAATGCAGATGCAGATCATTGAAACATGTTATTGAAATTAGCAAAGTATGAATACATGATGTCCTTCTGAAAGGTTAATTCAGTCCATTGCTGAGTCAGGAGCAAGCACCACCTGCTCCTTGCTTCTTCTTTCTTTTTTTCAGGCTTGAGATTAATATGTATGAATCATTTCAGCTTTTTTCTCCAGAGAAAAACATGGCCTAACAAAAACACTATAAAGGTGTATTTGCCCTAAATAACCAAAATCCCTACATATAGCAAGCTTAAGGCTTTCCCGAATTACCTCCAGCACAGTTGATTGTGGAATACTTAAAGCAAAAAGAATGAAAGTGAGATAAAACATTAGATAACCAAAGTTTTTAATCTTTTTTTTTTTTTTTGCACCTCCTGCCTGCCCACTTCTGGCTACCGCCTGCAGGTAATGGAATACATACTATTAAACTCAAACAATTTATTGTCCTTTAAATGACATTCCAAAGTGACTGGTGCGCATAATGTCCTTATGAATGATTTTCCAAAGTGACTTGTGCAGGCTTCCAAAGTGATGTGTGCAAAGAATAGATCACATCTTCTGTGCAAAGTAGTGAATAACACTCAAGCTCCCCCGTTGGTTCCACACTCACCAGATAGTTACACCCCTGCAGGGGTAAAGTGCATGTAATCAGATCTGTCTTTATAGATATGTCCAATGAAATAGCCTCCTCTGCAATGTATTAGATCGGGGGATATTTACATGTGGATGGGTAGGAAAAGTAAACACTCATAGTGTTAATCCGAAAAGGGAATTTATTGTATCAAATCTAAAATAGGCACTTGGGACGTGCCAGGAACAAATATAATAAAGAAAATGTAGTAACTGCACAGGTGAAAAAAAATAATGAATCAAAAAAGCAGCTGGCAATCATACAACAGAACATTTGTGTAAAAACATAAAAACAACAAAAGATTGCCACGCTAGTGTCTAAAAAACCTGGATAATAAATCTAAAAAAGTGTCCATATATGTGTCCAAACACTTCTCGTGATTGCTGGAATAAAGGATAACAGAGACACCCAAAGTGTACCTTTCACCCTGAAGTATAAAAGATGTGTCCTTATTGGATAGATAGACTCCACCTTACAAGAGCCAAGCAAAGCATGGATTCACACACTACATTAAGGATCCATCCATGAAAAACAGACAAAGATGGCATTGAAATCAGCCTCGCTGGTTTTTCCTTTTTCTCTCATGTAAGTGATATAAAAGAAGAGAGAGATCGCCACATAGTGTAAAACCGTGGTATTTATTGAATGAGTACACAAGTCCAACAAGAGTAAAAAATGTCCTGGGTTAAAAAGACTCTGCAGATCACAAACTGGCGTGATAAGTTAAGCATAAACTTCACCCTACTAATTTCATCATCAATGCCATCTTCATCTGCTTTTAATGGATGGATCCCTAATGGGGTGTGTGAATCAATGCTTTGCTAGTCTCCTATAAAGTGGAGTCTATCTATCCGATAAGGGCACACCTGTTATCCTTCATTCCAGGAATCACGAGGAGTGTTTTTACATATATATGGACACTTTTTTGGATTTATTATCCAGTTTTTTTAGACACTAGCGCGGCAATATTTTGTTGTTTTTACAAATAAAATAAACAAGTCAGTAGTTCTGGGACGGTGTGCATTCCACAGACCGGGTATATAGAAACTGGAAGTACCAGAAGTGACATGATTACGTATTAAGCTTCTTGCACCGCTTCTGATGATGTCTGATGATGAAATGTGTAAGTTGGGGGCTTGATATGCAATCTTGGCAATCTTCTTATAGCTTAGGCCATCTTTAAGTAGAGCAAAAATTCTTTTTTTCAGATCCTCAGAGAGTTCTTTGCCATGAGGTGCCACGTTGAACTTCTAGTGACCAGTATGAGAGAGTGAGAGCGATAACACCAAATTTAACACACCTGCTCCCCATTCACACCTAGGACCTTGCAAAACTAAACGAGTCACATGACACCGGAAGGGGAAATGGCTAATAGGGCCCAATTTGGAAATTTTCACTTAGGGGTGTACTCACTTTTCACCAGCGATTTAGACATTAATGGCTGTATTGAGTTATTTTTAGGGGACAACTAATGTACACTGTTATACAAGCTGTACACTCACTACTTTACATTGTAGCAAAGTGTCATGTCTTCAGTGTCGTCACATGAAAAGATATAATAAAATATTTACAAAAATGTGAGGGGTGTACTCACTTTTGTGAGATACTGTATGTATGCAGTATATATATCTATATATAGATATATCTATATATAGATATAGATCTATATCTATATATAGATCTATATCTATATATATAGATATATCTATATATATATATATATCTATATATATATATATAGATATATCTATATATATATAAATATATATATAGCACTCTCTACCAATAGGTAGGTGCTAGTAATGGGTTTTTACTAGGAGACTGTCAGCACAGGCAAATTCAGGCAGGCCTACGCTGCAAGCTAGGCGTGTCTGTTTAGATCTGGGGGCTTGGAGTGGTCAGAGTAGCAGTGGGTGTGACCACCTGTGCTCCAGTTCTGAGGCGCCTCCCCTGCTTCCAGGGAGAATGTTCTGGAAGAGGGGCTGGGCCTAGAACTGAAGTGGCAGGCTGCTCATGTGGGAGCCCTGACCAATCCCCAACTGGTATTGTCAGGGGGCAGACCTCCTATATAAACTGAGGTAACATGCCACTGGGGGAGTTGTCGGCTAAGTGACGTGGAGGATGGCATACTAGGCAGCAGTAGGAGGGCACCCCCATCTGGAGGGGGTGCGCTGATTGCAGGAGGAGGCCCAGGGACAGCTCTTAGGGAACTTTGCCATTACACGGTCATTGGCAATGTCTTTATCATCACACGGTCGTTGGTAAAGAACTCCTGGAGCAGAGGGGCAGGTGAAGCTGTCGGAACGTATGGGCCAGTCAAGTTCTCCATCAAGGACTCAGGGCATAGAAAGGTCGGTGAGTGTTACCACAGTGGAGGGCTGGATGTGCCAGGAAATCGGAGAGGGAACTTTGCTTCTACACAGTCATTAACAAGGTCTTCATCATTTACACAGTGAATGATGAGGAGTCCTGGATCAGAGAAGAGACTGTGGGGATATGTGTTAAATCAATGTGGCCTGAGGGCACAGGATTTGCAAGCTGGACTGGCTGGGAACAGTAGTCCACCATTCAACAATTGCTTTTAACCTACTAGGCCTCCGGGGAGAGGTGCTGGAGGCCTCTGGCCTAGTAGCAGCGAGCAGCCAGAGCCTGCTGAAGGACTTATTCAGAGTGAGTCTTTCTAGTTCACAGAAGAGGATGTGACATTGCTTCACTTCAGGATAAGTTTTGGGCAGGAGGAGAGAAGTTCTGGGAACATTATCCTTACGCGGTCAAGGGTAATTTCTTCATTCTTTATATGGTGATGGATGGGGAATTCCTAGAAGCAATAAAATAAAATGCACATCATCTCTTCTGGCTCTAACAACGTGCTAACTTTTACAATCTTCTAAAATATGACGGCAATTGAACTATCCTATGGGCATCCCATATACCCTTTTCCCCAACCAAGTTGTATCCCCCCATTAAAAAAAACAAAAAACAAAACTAGCAAAAGACTGTTCATTGTCTCTGAAAGTGATGTATGGGAGGCAGCGGGGTGAATTGGTGGATGTCTGTTACTAGTGGCAACTACACCACTACATATATATATATAGAGAGAGAGAGAGAGAGAGAGCAATGAGCACAGAGCAATGTGGGTTTATATGAGAAACTGGTAATGTTTAATGTATAATTTCTGTATACAGTGGCCATGCTTATACCTGCATATGTACAATATGTACAGGAAGAAATGTAGCCATCTGACCTAGGAATTGCCATCTCTGATTTGAAATGCAGAAGAGTTCCGGGGGTATTTACACCCCAGTCCTATTTACAAACCCTCCCTAACTCACCTTATAATGAAGATTCACTCAAAAAAGGATTTTTTGCAACTTTCACTGCAGTGCGCCACTTGTATGATAAAGTAAAACGTGTTTCTAGCAGATTGAATGTTGCAGATTTATAGCTGTGCTCTTAACACCAGTTAGAATCCATCTCAGCTGGGCAGCAGTCTAACCAGGCAAAATAGAACTATGGTAGTGTTGAAGCTTTGGTCCTCTCAAAGGACTTTTTGCAGCTTTTGGTGATCAGAACAACAGAGCTTCTGTTACTGAAATACAACATTCTGCTCCAGACTCTTGACCAGTGGGCAATCTTCTGTCTTTGAGTATCAAGACTGTGATGAGCTTTGCTTTTAGCTGCAGAGAGTAGCCAGTTCAAGTGGATTGGTGGAACCAGTGTGCTAGACAATTGTTGAGCTGTTTGAATATACCCTAAGGTCTTTTCTTTAATATTCCTTTTTCTTTAATTTTTGTTTTTAACAAAACTGTTAAACGTTTGTAACTGCAAAGCTTTTTGTATTTATCCACAATTTTACATCAGGATAGTGAATGGGAATGGCAAAAAAAAGAACATGATCACTATTCCACTTCAGAACACCCAGCTTCCAGGCTGGATATATTAACTACCTGGTCACTGTATGTTAAAAAGTGGGAAACCTGTGCTGAGAGCGTAAAGAGTATTATCTGAGCATGCAAAGTACCATAAGATCCATGGGTGTGGATCACATCGAATGGACTGTAAGTCAAAGGCCATAGGACTTTAATTTGTCATTGATCCTGTGAACAAAAGAGCTTCAGTAGAGAAAATGCTGAGAATTTTAGAAAGCATGTACAATACAAAAAAAGAAAAATGGTGCATTGTCCCAAGAAATAGTTTGCTGTCAATCTTATGAAACAATTCTGTTAACTCCCTGCACAAACTGCTGGCTATGATAATAAAAAAAGAGAATGTGCAGCAACAACTCATGATATATAAAAATTGAGAAAACTGTCTCAGATAACCCTTTGTAACCTTGGAGTTTTCCTAGCTTATAGTCACACCAATCTTATTTTATATATACTAAAGATTCATGATAAGCTCTGTACAAATGCACTTTTCCTTATTTGTCATTTGAATGATTTAGGCTATTTATATATATATATATATATATATATATATATATATATATATATATATATATATATATATATATATATATATATATACATACACACACACACACACACACACGTGCATCTCATAAAATTTGAATATCATCAAAAAGTTAATTCATTTCAGTAATTCAATACAAAAAGTGAAAGTCATATATGTTATATAGATGAGTTACACACAGAGTGATATATTTCAAGCATTTCTTCCTTTTAATTTTGATGATTATGGCTTACAGCTAGTGAAAACCCAAAATTCATTACCTCCGAAAATTAGAATATTACATAAGACCAATAAAAAAAAGGATTTTTAAAGCGGGGTTCCACTCAAATTTTGAACAATATCTGTATGTATTCTCTTCCTTGCCTAGATGCTGACATGCCGTTTAAAAAAATGTAAATTGCCGTAATTACCTTTTATTTTTCTATTCTTCTTTGCACTTCCTGGTTCTCCTCCCGTGGGAGTAGGCGTGTTTCTAGCCTCTCCCAGACTCCTGGGAGCTTGTCTCAGGCTTCCCAGGATGCCACTGAGCATGTGCTGGAATGAGCGGTGAATGCTGGGAGCACAGCATTCACCACATCCAGGAAATAAATGCTTGTGGGCTTCAAATGCCCACAATGAAGATGGAAACCGCCTGCAGTGAATAATATAAGTTATTCTTTCCGACGAAATCTGACACAGGCGGACATATTACACACAATATGTGAGTATGTAATGCTGAGAAGAAAAGTTTGTGAATGAACTCAAAAAAAAAAAAACGATAGATAGGTGGACCCCCGCTTTAATACAGAAATGTTGGCTTACTGAAAAGTATGTCCAGTATGTACAGTATAGTATGCACTCAATACTTGGTCAGGGCTCCTTTTGCATGAATTACTGCATCAATGCGGTGTGGCATGGAGGCAATCAGCCTGTGGCACTGCTGAGGTGTTATTGAAGCCCAGGTTGCTTTGATAGCAGCCTTCAGCTCGTCTGCATAGTTGGATCTGGTGCCTCTCATCTGCCTCTTGACAAAAACCCCACAGATTCTCTATGGGGCTTAGGTTAGGCAAGTTTGCTGGCCAATCAAGCACAGTGATACCATAATCCTTAAACCAGGTATTGGTACTTTTGGCAGTTTGAGCAGGTGCCAAGTCCTGCTGGAAAATTAAATCAGCATCTCCATAAAGCTGCCTATGGAAGGGAATTCCACATCCTTGCCGCTCTTATGGTAAAGAGCCCTCTACGTAGTTTAAGGTTAAACCTCTTTTCTTCTAATTTTAATGAGTGGCCACGTGTTTTGTTAAACTCCCTTCCGCAAAAAAGGTTCTATCCCTATTGTGGTGTCACCAGTACGGTATTTGTAAATTGAAAACATATCCCCTCTCGATCATCTCTTCTCCAATGAGAATAATTTCAGTGCTTGCAACCTTTCTTCGTAACTAATATCCTCTGGACCCTTTATTAGCTTTAAAGAAAATATAAATAACACTGCGCTAACCCAATGTGAAAAGCAGCTACATAAAATATGACCAATATTGTAAACAGAAGTAAAAGTGAAATGCAGTGCTAAAAATGATAACCAATGGTAAAAGGCACATCAGACATGGTGACCATTACCAATATATACATAGCTGAAACACATGAAGCATAATACCAAAGAATTGAATATTAGACGGGATGTATGGTTATGAATCTGATACAAGAGAGTCCCAAACATAGGCTAAATATGAATGTTGGACTGATGTAGAAATCTTCTCTTGTATATCATGAGTTGTACGATCATGGGAAGTGAATAGATGGAATACGCTTACCAGCAGGAGTGGATTCGGATGCCGGTGACACCGAATCAAACAGGCTCTGAGATCCTTAACCTCCCTGGCGGTATGATTATTTCGGATTTTAGGTGCTGAAAGCGGTACCATTATTTTGCATGGAAATTTGGCGTTTTATATTGTAGGTCTGTAAATCTTAACAATAACACACTTAAATCTGTCCAAACCAGAGTCTAGTAGATATCCCGGGTATGATAAAGTTTGAAACACAAAAACATAAATTATAATATAATAAATAAAAATAAATAATTAAAAAAAATAAAAAAAAATAGTAATAAAATAAATTTCCCCACAATTCACTATCGCTCAATTCTGCAAGTGTTCTAATTTATTATCGCTGTTTTCTAGCTGGTCTAAAGCCACTTTTGACGTAAAGGGACACTTTTTGGTTGCTATGGACAATCTCCAGTTTCCAGGCAGAAAGAACAGTGTATATCATGTAAAACTGCATGCAGGGCATGGGCCAGAGCACTGGGGACAAAAGGGATGTGAAATCATTTCATACAGTACTGTAATCTGTAAGATTACAGTACTGTATGTGTTATGATTTTGACAGTTTTTTGAATTTGCCGCCAGGCTCCGCCCCCGTGCGTCGCGCCGCTCGCAGGGAACGGAGCCTGGCACGGAGAGGCTTCGGAGGAGGACGGAGCCCTCGGACACTGCGGGGGACATCGCAGGATCCCGGGGACAAGGTAAGTAACGCCGCCCCAGGATCCTGCAATGCGATCCCGAGTGTGGCTCGGGGTTACCGCTAATGGTACTGAATTTTAACCCCGAGCCACACTCGGGAAAACCGCCAGGGAGGCTACTGGACGATGGTTGGACGATGGTTGGTCCTGGAAATCCCGGATCTCGAGGGGGATCTGTCCTCTATGGTCCACGTCACGACTGTCCGTTCAGAAGCCCGAGGGGGAATTCTCCGCCACAAACAAGTCTCCAGAGCATGGATGGTTCCCAAAAAGATAGATAGGACGCCAATAGTGCAGATCAAATGGCGTATTTTATTGGATATAACCAATAATCAACAAATGATATAAAAACGTGATCACGTGTAAAACAATAAAATCAAGTGTAGGAAAGAGTAAGGCTCACCCTGGTCCTGGAGATTTATTAATGGTAAGTTTCCCAAGTCTAATTGTAATATCTGTCTTCTGTTAGCCATGAGGGTGTTTCCTGTGATGTGCCATGAGGATAAACCCTGCAATTTTGGTTACTGAAGCCCCCCGATTCCCTCGAGAAGACTGAGTAGAAGAATAAATTCAATACCTTCGCCATCTCTCCATCCTTCGTAACCAGATGTCCTTCCTCATTCTTTATGGGGCCAATATGGTCTGTCCTCCCTTTTTTACTGGATTGTTTTTGCTCTCCTCCACTATGTGTCTTTCGTGTTCTATCTTAGCTGCCATAATTGCACCCTTACATTTTTTGTTGCATTCTTTATAAAGTCTGAATGTTGATGATGATCCCTCAACCTTGTATTTTTTTGAAGTCCTTCTCT
The DNA here is from genome assembly GCF_042186555.1 of Aquarana catesbeiana. Classification (NCBI taxonomy): domain Eukaryota; kingdom Metazoa; phylum Chordata; class Amphibia; order Anura; family Ranidae; genus Aquarana; species Aquarana catesbeiana. Next base: position 151,765,658 of record NC_133324.1, on the reverse strand, counting down.
TTTGCTTTTATATGCATTTTAAGCCATCCAGGACTTTTGTTTGCTCTTTTAAATGTATTACCCAATGGGATGCACCGGCTAATGCCCTCTTTTAATATGCTATTAAAGTGTCTTAAAGTGAACTCATCTCTCCTCCGTTTTCTTTGTTCCTAAGATTTTATTTCAATTTATGCCTTCTAGCAAGGTTCGTAGTTTAGGGAAGTTGGCTCTTTTGATATTCAGTGTCTTTGTATTTCCCTTATGTTTCCTATTTGTGTGATTTATACTGAAACCAATTAACCTGTTATCGCTGTTTCCTAAATTGCCCCATATTTCTACATCCGTTATCAGGTCTGCATTGTTGGTAATCAGTAGATCTAGTAACGCTTTATTTCTAGTTGGTGTGTCTACCATCTGACCTGAAATTGTCCTGCAAGACATTTAGGAACTAGCAAGCCTAAGGCTGGCCATACACTTACAATTTTTTTTATTCAGTTTCATTTGGATTTACCTTCAACTATGTAGTACAAGGGCCCGCCTAATTGCATTTAAATTGAAAGGGTTTAGGTTTGACCTCCATATTATATGATTTTGGTAAATCTAAAGGAAAGTTGAACAAGAAAATTGTATAGTGTATGGCCAGGCTTAGACGAATGCGTGGTTCCCTCCGCCCAGTCTATGTCTGGATAATTAAAATCCCCCATTATGATAATACTCCCCATCCTTGCTACTAATCCAGATTGTGATAGGAAGTTTCATCCTTTTGGAGCTCTACCCATAAGCATTCCACCTCCTCCCTAGCTCCCTTAGTGATGTCCTCTCTCACATTCTCTTGTACATTATTATTGATATATAGACATACCCCTCCCCCTTTTTTACCCTCTCTATCCCTGCGATAAAGGGTATACCCTTAAATGGTTGTCAGCCAATTATGAGAGCTGTTGAACCAGGTCTCTGAAATTCCCACAAAATCCAAATCCTCCTTGTACAACAGTATCTCTAGTTCACCCATCTTGTCCGCCAGGTTCCTGGTATTGGTGAACATGCCACGTAGTTTAGACTGGTCGCATACTATCCTCTTATTGGGTGTTCCGAGATTGCTAAGTCCTGCTGGAAAATTAAATCAGCATCTCTATAAAGCTGGTCAGCAGAGGGAAGCATGAAGTGCTCTAGAATTTCCTGCTAGAGGGCTGCGCTGACTTTCGACTTGATAAAATACAGTGGACACAATTCAAGTTGCATGAGGTCCAGTGTGAAGATTCCACAGTCGGTGATGATTTGGGAAGACATGTCATCTGCTGATGTTGGTCCACTGTGTTTTATCAAGTCCAAAGTCAGAGCAGCCCTCTACCAGGAAATTCTAGAGTACTTCATGCTTCCCTCTGCTGACCAGCTTTATGGAGTTGCTGATTTCATTTTCCAGCAGGACTTAGCACTTGCCCACACTGCCAAAAGTACCAAATACCAATAGAGAATCTGTGGGGTATTGTCAAGAGGAAGATGAGAGACACCAGACCCAACAATGCAGACGAGCTGAAGGCCGCTATCAAAGCAACCTGGGCTTCCACAACACCTTAGTAGTGCCACAGGCTGATCGCCTCCATGCCATGCCTCATTGATGTAGTAATTCATGAAAAAGGAGCCCTGACCAAGTATTGAGTGCATACTATACTGTTACATGGACATACTTTTCACTAATCCAACATTTCTGTATTAAAAATCCTTTTTTTTTTGGTCTGATGTAATTTTGGGATACTGAATTTGGGTTTTCTCTAGCTGTAAGCCATAGTCATCAAAATAAAAGAAATAAATGCTTGAAGTATATCACTCTGTGTGTAACGCATCTATATAAAATATGTCTTTCATTTTATGAATTGAAGTACTAAAATAAATAAACTTTTTGATGATATTCTAATTTTATGAGATGTACCTGCATGTGTGTGTATATATATATATATATATATATATATATATATATATATATATATATATATATATATATAAACGTATACTGGAAAGGTTGAGGTGCACTACGGTGAAGAGCAAGCTCATAGCAATCAGGCCCTCCCACAGGCCATATATAAAGAAGAAAAATAAAGGGATTGCTGCATAAAAAATGATATTTAATCGAAAAATATATAAAAATGACATAATGTCCATAATATGCATGGTAGGTACCTACCTTGCATATTATGGACATTATGTCATTTTTACATATTTTTTGATTAAATATAATTTTTTGTGCAGCAATCCCTTTGTTTTTCTTCTATATATATTGATATATATCAATGTATATAGATATATATATAGATATCTATATTGCCTCCCACCTTACCAACCGCTCAGTGTCTGCCAACCCTCTACTTCAATCCCTACACTGGCTCCCAATCACCCAGCGAATTAAATTCAAAATTCTAACCACAACATACAAAGCCATTCACAACTCTGCCCCAAGCTACATCACTAATCTTGTCTCCAAATATCACCCAAATCGTCCTCTCCACTCTTCTCAAGACCTCCTGCTTTCAAGCTCTCTCATCTCCTCCTCCCATGCTCGTCTCCAGGATTTCTCCAGAGCCTCTCCCATCCTCTGGAACTCGCTACCTCCATCTATCTGGCTAGCCCCTACTCTTGCTACCTTCAGGCAATCCCTGAAAACTCATCTCTTCAGGAAAGCCTATCACGTCTCCAACTAATCTCCTACCACTTCCACCAGCTCATTCCCCACAGTTACAACCTTTTGTACCACCTGCCCCACCCTATTAGATTGTAAGCTCTTCTGAGCAGGGCCCTCTTAATCCTATTGTATTGTATTGTATTATATTATAACTGTATTGTCTCCCTTTTATATTGTAAAGCGCTGCTTAAACTGTTGGCGCTATATAAATCCTGAATAATAATAATAATAATAATAATAATATATATATATAGATATATATACTATATATATACATATATATATATTGATATGACTTCTGTGGAATTATTATACTGTGAATTAAGCTCAATATAAATTAAAAATATTTATTTATGAGTATATTATATTGTGTGTTCTGTTTTTATTGTGTGGACCTGTGTTAATATTAAGGAGCTCAAGTGTATTTGGCTACTGTTTCAGCAGAGGTGGGTTTTTTTAACCATGTGCCATCTTTAGACCTTTTATTAAGGCCTTTTAAGGCCTTTTAAGGCTTTACAGCTGCCCCATCACTTTTGAGGCTTGACACGTTTGGTATCTGTTTACTGAATGTAACAGTTTGTTTTATATTTTACCCAAAAAATGGGTATTATATTGTGTTTGTGTGCACTAAAATTAGTTTGCCCCAGATGTGAAGTGTGTGCACTTAAAAAAATTGTGATGTGAACTGGTTAAAGTAGATCCCAAGTAGACCTGGTCACTAAAATCTTATAGTCTTTAAAAGCTTAATGTAATTTCAATAATTTTACCTTTGCAACATTCAAATAAATAATAACTGGTGATTCTGCCATAAAGATTCATGTTCCTGCATATCATGTTATATGGTGACAACATTTTGTCTCTTTTTCCCAGTACTGTTCCTGCAGTGTAAACCTGTTTTGGATTTGCTGGGACAGTCATGCTTCTACTGAGTTACTGAGCATGTGCAGTAGCTCAAAAAAGAGTATTATTGAGAGGGTAAAGATCTTAAATGTATAGTCCCTGCATAATTAGGGGAGGAACCACCCAAAAGTGGGCATGATCTGGACAGGACCACTCAAAAAGTTGGCATGATTTGGGTAGGACTGCCCAAAAAGTGGGCATTATCTGGGCGGGACTGCCTGGAAGGGGAGTATAATATATGTGGGCCTTGGGCAGAGGGTGACAAGGGGCTCCATTCACAAAAGCAGATGGCAGGCGGTATTTAGGTGCTTTCGCAAATACTGCATGTGATCCTGAAAATGTGAATTCACTATTGCTTTATGCGGTATTTACAAATGTTTTTAACAAGGGGGGCCCCCAGATCCCAACCCCCCATGTGAATGAGTATCCGGTACATGTAACCCCTACTCAATCACCAAAAAAAAAAAAAGTGTAGTATAAAAAAATACAGGAGACAAGTTTTTGACAAGTCATTTATTAAAAAACATAAATTAAAAAAATGTCCCCCAGTGTAGGTCCATTGTCAATCCTGATGCCTGACGCCACCACCGACCCCCCAACAAAAAAAAAACGCATCCCCCGGCAAAGACTGCCGCGGTCTGACCGCTCCATTGCCTCCCACAGCTAAATGAACTAAGAGGCAATGCCACCCAGTGATGTAACTGGGTGGCACTGCCCCTTTGTTTATTTAGCTGCAGGAGGAGGCAGAGCTGTCAGAGGGCGGGTGCCTTTGTCTGGCTTTTTTTCTTAATTTTTCATTGCCAGCAATTTTTTTTCTACATTCAGCTGTCAGCGGGATGTCCCTGATGACTCATAGGTTGTTAAGGACAACAACAACCAGCTATTTTTAGCCTTTGTTAAGGACGCCAGCTACCGCTGGTACTAAAATACTGCATAACTTCATAATATAGCTCATGCAGTATTTTAGTAGCATTGTTTAATGAATGCCGAAAAGTTTTTTAAGCACGCTGTAAGATACCGCTTTGTGAATGGAGCCCAATGTATTGATTACTGGGACAAAGATTTTGGCAAATATGCAAGTAATCATTTCAGCAAATAGCATGGTTCACTTTTTTGAAACACCAGGAAACCCATGATAGAGAGTAATAGTCATCCCGGGAGCCACACATCAATTTAAAGCCTGCCGTGTGATAGTGATTGGCAGTCTCACCCTGGACCCCCGCCAAGTCACACCCCCGACGTGTTTCGCCCCGCCCACCAGAGCTTACGCATGAGCCTGGCGGGGGTCCAGGCTGAGACTGCCATTCACTATCACACAGCAGGCTTTGACTTGATGTGCAGCTCCCAGGGCACCTATCACTCTCACACACATATATCGCATCAGGAAACCCATCCTGTGAAATGGAGTGCATGCAGGTAGGAGGTGATTGAAAAGAGGCTGCTGGAGATCATTCGCACTAAGATGGGACAAATTATTTAAAAAAAGGCAAACAGATGTATTTTAATTTTAAAAAATGGTTGTTATTTTTTTCATTCACAATTATTGCAGAGGCATTTTCTTAGCAGACTACTATCACAGGTCCCATTTGCAGCTTTTGTGCTTGGACTTTGGACTGTTCTTAAAGCATACTTCTGTAAACACTACATGCCCAGTTGCAAAATTGTCTCCTTTGACCTTATTACACAAAACATTCTGTTGACATTTTGTGATTAGCCTCAATCAATATCAATATTAATAATCTATATATAGAACAAATATCCCAGCATAGATTTAGGAAAAAGCATTCAGTGGTACTGTAGGTACTGCATTCTTTAAAAGTAACAGCAAAACAGTCTTACATAATAAGATGACATATGCTGAAGTGTGATTTATACTGCATGTTGCTATAGTTTCAGAAATTCTTCCTTGCTGTGTCTTTTTCTTCATTGTGTATTCCTAGCTGAGCTTTGCTTAGGATTACAGAATCCTATTCAAAACTTGTTCATTATCAGAAGTAAAAAGCTTTTGAAGAAACTAATGACAGTCTTCTAAAAGTAAGTGTTATAGGTCACATCCTAGGAGACCAGAGAGGAGCTGTTCTATTTACAGCTGTTCCAAATGTTCACGATGCCCATGGGAATATAATGCCATGCTTTGGTACAGTATATAAAATGATGAGAATTCTCCTTTACTAGTTCTTTACAACACCATATCACATGCTGTAACATTAATGATCAAGACTCCAGACCAAAAAAAAAAATGAGGGCAGAATTTTAAACATGCTGATGCTCATATGGCTAATTTGGCCATTAACTTTTTAGAGTAAAACTGGTGCTCTTTTGAATTGAAGTGAAATTCCCAAGGTGCCTATACATTGCACAAGCGATGTGCCTACTTTGAAGGTCACTTATGATTTTTGTGCAAAGGCCAGACTGTGCAGGAGCTGGAGTTTTGTTGGCACTGATATTTAATAAAGAATGGGCAGATATCTACATGACCATTGTTTTCTGTGAAACATGTGGCTGGGCTAATATGGAAGGCCTTAGTTTGGAATCTCACAAAAAGTATTTGAGGCTTTAGCCATACAAGTAGAAGTTTGGTCTGTCCTACAAAGAATTCTGTCAGGAAACCTTTGAATGAATCTTGTATGAACTGCAATTGTAATGACACAATTAATCAAAGACATAGTAATACTATATTGGTATAGCCAGGGGTCACCCCCACCACACCCCCAGTGTAGGAAAATGGACTATCTCGGTACCCAAGGAACAGCACAAATTGTGTAAAAAAAAGTTTTACATTTTATTGATACAAAATTTTGTTTAAACAAGGACACATGTCCAATCACACAAAACAAAGGATGCTCGCAATAGCATTCTGGTTGCTTGAATAATGTTGATGATGAGGTATACTCAGGTGGCATAGAACAAGGTTTTGTAAAATAATAGCTATCTCACCTCTGTTATAACTTATCTAGACACACATCTACACAATATTCAAGAAAAGTGGAAGCAGTGTAGAAATCAGTACTAACAGGGCTGAGCAAGACTGGTAATGGACAAAGCAGGGTACTTGATAATGTGCAAATCAGTAGTAAGAGCAATACAAGATATGCATTCACGGAAACTTGAAGATTGCTAAAGCATCTAACTGTTGGAGAGGCATAAACTATAAAATCTATCCTCTACCAGAGGGAGTAAACTGAAGAGATGCAAAAACTGCAGGAGGACCCCTGCGGGTTGCTACTGGGACAGGAGGCTGACACTTGCTGGAACAAAGTGCCACCAGGATGTAAAAGAGGAAACAAGAATCCCGAGTGAACGATTGTAATAACTATGCTCACATTAGTTCATTTAATAGTGCCTGCACTGACTTGCTTAAAGAGGAGTTCCACCGAAAAAAAAATATAATTCAACAGCTACAAAAAGTGTAGCTGCTGACTTTTAACAATTTGACACTTACCTGTCCCACGATCCAGCGATGTGGGCGTACGAAGCCCCACTCCTCCCCCTCTCCTCTCCACGGCACCGGCATTCTTAATGTGGGCACCCAGCTATGGCTTCACAGCCAGGCACGCACTGCGCACGCACGTGACACGCTGCACGCTGTGAATGGCCAGGCAATCTTCTGGGACCTGTGACGTGTCCCAGAAGATTGCAGGCAGGGAGAGGTAAACTTCCTTCCGGTGCCGCGGAGCCCCGGGAGGAAGTGGGAGCTGGATGCCTCTAAAAAGAGGGTATCCGCCCCCCCCCCAAAAAAAATGACATGCCAAATGTGGGGGGGTCACCGTCACTTAAAGCGGAAGTTTAATTTTTGTGTGGAACTCCGCTTTAAATCCAGCTCAGATTCAGAAGTGTAAATGTATCTCTTTAGGGATGTTGTAAAGTCCAAACCTAGAGGAATTCTGTTTGAATTGCAGAATTTATATGTTCTTTTTAATTTTTTTACATTCTGGAGAGTTCACCGTCATTCATAATATATTTATAGCACACAAACTCAAAGGCTTGTGCTCTGAAGTAGGATTTTCAGAAGTATTGCATTTCCAATCACAGTTACCATTACAAATTGTGTATCTGTTTAGAAAAGGATACCAATGAAAAGGGAAGATAGCAGTATCAGTAATAGGGGCTTGCCTAAGATCTATGTGCTGGCCAAAATGTGTGAGCTGAAAATTCCAGTTAATGATAGAACCCCCTAAAAAGGTTCATAGGATGACATAATATTGTTCTATGAAAATGCACATTGCTAAACACTACCTTTATTATCAAAATCTAATATGAAACCAATATTCAGTCTATTTAGGCTAAGTGAAAAATTCATTTTTGGTGGATGCAGTTTTAATTACCAATGGTTTCTTAAATAGCTCAATACTGTTACGAAAAGGTTCCCAATGGGGTTCTCTGGCTATGAATATTCCATTTCATCACTTAGTAACCATTATAGAAAATGTAAGTAAGTAAAAATACTTTACATGGCATTCTAATGCCCAGGGAAAGAAACAAACACTTTAACAGAGTAATTATCCTGATCTATTTACTGAGATTTGTAGGCAAAAGCACATAAAATCAAGCATTTTAAAGGTATACTTGCTGTGTTTTTCCTTCCCATGGATGAATTTATTGAATTGCAACATATGGCAAAAAAGGAAACCGCGCTAGGATTAATGTAAATTATATCAGAAAATAACATATAAAGAAAAATTAGTGAAAGAAGCAGCTTGATGTGGGATAAACACAATAAATAGAATAAGAAAAAAGAGAAGCTGTGTTAAAGGTCCCAATCGAAAAAAAAAAAAAAATATTAAAACATATTTGTAGTCCATATTAAAGAAAATTAATCCTCTTCTTAATGGCACCACAGTGACTTCAAACTGAAGAAGAGTGCCCAACCACCGTAATAAAGACCTGATGGCAAGCACAAAGGGCGTTTGGCTATAACTAAGCCACAGCCTTGAGCTTGCAATTGATGACCAGATCGGAAACCCAGGCAGGCAGGCTGGATGGCTGTGGATCTCCCCCTGTGACCGTCTATAGAGTCACTGACAGCAGCGCTACACTTCCTCCTCTTCACTGAACCGGAAGTCCGCAAACTGCAATGCTTGCATTTTCTTTACTATGGACTACTATTATGAATTGCAATGTGCCTTTGAACTTACAAAGAATTGTAACTGTTTCATAAAGAGGCATTTTCCTGACACATCTCCTCCCTCTTTTGATGACATAGCCCTCTCCTCTTCTGGCAGTGTCTAACTTTTCCTTCTGCTGATGCAGCATCTCTGCCCCACCCTCACTTCCCTACATAATCTTTTATGCAGCTTCCACCAGCAGTGCCGGGATAAGGTCATTTGGTGCCCAGGGCAAAGATGGCAAACTGCCCCCCCCCCGTGTAAACAAAGAGTCAGTGCTTTGCAGGAAAAAGAAAGTGATCATTCCCTCTGTAAAGAGCCCCTGTATTGATTGTCAACACAGAGTTCCGGACTGTGATTTGACACAGCCGATCAGCATGTCCCAGCCTTGAATCATTGGCTGGTATCTGCTGACAGTCTCCTGATGTGTCAAATCACAGGTGAGTAGGTGGGTGGGAGCATGCGCCCGACACCCTGAAACAGGCAGCATCATACGCCTGTAGCTGCCACCCCATAGCAGTATATGTACTGTGATTGGACAGCAAGTGGTTAATTACCAATGGTATTTGTAATATGCATCAAATAAAGCAAAAAACGGTGCTAATTATTCTAAAATAAACATGAACATCTAAAGCAACAGCAAACTCTACTGTGAGATATAACACAGTCCCAAATCATAAATTCATAAACAGAGCTGCGCTAATTAATATTGAGTCAAGCACCAGTGATAAAAACAAAGTCCCAATGTGATAAAAAAGTTCTTTGGTAACATCCGCACCATCCGCCACCTTCAATTAAGTGATCCTGTGACAGTAACCTTCACCATAGGTAAAGTGTTTGCTTACCAGATTGCACAGACCTCCTATCAGGGAAGGTCAGTGACACTTGTGGCTCTAAACCCAGCCAGGTCCTTTAATCATCCAAGGAACCCCTTATGGCAAGTGGACCCACCATCCAGGAAACAATATCACAGATGGTCCCCAAAATACAAAAAGGCTTGCTTGCCATACTGTAAAGATATTTAAAAACTTTATTGAAAGTATAAAATTTTGCTTTTACAGCAAAAACATGTAATCGCATAAGGATCAAAACAAGCCGGCTGGCTAATCGCAGCTACCTGTCCTTCCGGGATTCGCTCCATCACCTGATGCCACTGCGCATCTCGAATCCCAGAAGGACGGGTAGCTGTGATTAGCCAGCCAGCTTGTTTTGATCCTTATGCGATTACATGTAATAGGAGGTCCATGCATTCGAGTAATTGGGCCTTTGTTCTTATCACTGGTGTTTGACCCAATTTGTAATATACAGCATGGAGGGGGGTTAATGTATTGCCATTGGTCACTGATGCATTAGTGACCAGTAGCAGTTGATTAACCCCTTTGTGCTGCATTAGTGGCACCAGTGTTAGTGTTAATTAACACTAATGCCCCATACACACGGTCGGACATTGATCGGACATTCCGACAACAAAATCCTAGGATTTTTTCAGACGGATGTTGGCTCAAACTTGTCTTTCGTACACACGGTCACACAGAGTTGTCGGAAAATCCGGTCGTTCTGAATGCGGTGACGTAAAACAGGTATGTTGGGACTATAAATGGGGCAGTAGCCAATAGCTTTCATCTCTTTATTTATTCTGAGCATGCGTGGCACTTTGTGCGTCGGAGTTGTGTACACACGATCAGAATTTCTGACAACGGATTTTGTTGTCGGAAAATTTTATAGCCTGCTCTCAAACTTTGTGTTTTGGAAAATCCGATGGAAAATGTGTGGAGCCTACACACGGTCGGAATTTCCGACAACAAGGTCCTATCACACATTTTCCGTCGGAAAATCCGACCGTGTGTACGGGGTATTACACTGGTGCCACCAATGCAGCACAAAGGGGTTAATTAACTGCTACTGGTCACTAATGCATCAGTGACCAATGGCAATACATTAACACCCCCTCCATGCTGTACATTACTGAAATGTAATACCATTGGTAATTAGCCCCCCTCAGAAACCTCCACCCCCCCCAAATCTACAGAGTTAATTAAGCTGCAATCATCTGCTTTGCTTACTTGTGCAATACACACTGCAGTCACTCATAGTTTAGTTCCTCCTCCTTGGTTCCTCTTGGTCACAGCACCAGCAGCACTGTATGATGCTCCTGTAAGTCCTCCTATCCCGCCTCCCATCCCGCTTCCCATCATTGCCGGTGTTCTGAGGAGAAAGGGCCCCCCCCATCAGATGTGTCTGCCCTGTACTGCTCAGGCGCAGCGCTTGCCAGTACGGAGGACAAAGGAGACACCGAAAGTCTCCGTGTAGAGCTGATGAACAGCTGTTAATCTTTGGAGACTTTCAGCGTCTCCTTTGTCCTCCGTACTGCGCAAGTGCTGTGTCTGAGCAGTACAGGGCGGACACTATCCGATGGGGGACAAGACACCCTGCCTCTCAGTGAGTGATGTCACGCCGGGCCGGCCGGAACCACAAAGCGTCTGTCAGGGGGCGTCAGAGTATCTCCACTGACAGGGAAGGCAAGTGAAGGGCTGACATGTTGGCTTGTGCCGGGTGCAGGAGCGCACTCGGCACATTGTTGCAACTGCAGCTATTAGCAGCTGATGTGTACAATCGCACACACAATTTCCAGCCAGTTTTTAGAAGCCCACTTCACCTGCGCCTACCTCCCTGCAGTAAACTGTATCGCCCAGGGCATCTGCCCCTTCCGCCCCTGCCTTGTACCGGCCCTGTCCACCAGAGAGGAAGGAAAGAGGAATACTATAGAGTGTCACTTGTCACTTGATTGACCCTGCAGTAGACTCAGAGATTTTGGATGTCTACACAAGAGAGGCTTTAAATAATATGGATACAGTAAGTTAATTGCACATATAACCTTATGATAGGATTAGTGTTAAAATGAATGGTCTGGGGACAGAATCTCATTGACGTCTTCCTGTCTCTGTGAGACTCTTTACATGGGATTATAGAAGGCCAATATAAGGACAACTTCATGTTACTAGTTGCACTTAAATGACTTCTAATTGAACTGTCTGAGATGTTTTCACTTTTATGTCTGCCCGGATTACAGCTATAAAGTAGAACTTAACTGTATCTGAGCACCACAAACCCCTATATAAATCATTTTAAATATTCAAGCAAACTCACCCATCTATCCACATTTCCATGCTTTATTTTGTTTCAAAATTCATTTGAAAAACACCCCTTTAACATTTCTAACTGTGGTCATCTTGAGTAAGGGCAGATGATTTGTGTAGCATTTACTTCCTGGAATCCATCTTTCCTTAGCTCAGGCATGCAGGCGGGGGGGGGGGGGGGGGTGTTGATTATCCGAGAAAGACCCTCCACACCCCCTTAAGATGAAAAAAAAAAAATGCCATAAAGACTCCTGGGATGTATGGCATGATTTTAACCAAGGCCAGAAACCATTAAACAACGGAAGAAATGCTTAAAAAGAAAAGTTAAAACAAGTAAATATAATATACCTTCCTGTCTATTTACTAAGGCTAGCAGCATAAGGATTAAAAATAGTTAATGTTGACTGAGACAGTTTAGTTCAGCTTTAAGGTAATGGTGGTTTTATAAAAGTCTTTTGTACGTTGGGAGAATGTGTTAACTCCATAAACTGTATAGTTAGTATTTGGGTTAGGACAGCAGCCTCAAATGATTCACTCCTGGACAGAAAATACTTCTCCCTTGGCGGGAACAAATGGAAATATGAGCATAATAGGAAGCACAAGGAAACCCTGCTTAGTTTCCTTATTTTCTCTCGCCAAAAATGATTAATAATGTCTTTTATTGGCAATGGTCAAAGCTCCACAGAATAACAGTAGAAGAGAAATCCATCTGTTTTATATGTGGGACCGAAGTATTATATGAGGAGCTCTTTACAGGCTGGAACATAACTATATGGTTAAAGTCGTTGTGATTGATTGCTGGAGAACTAGAAAGGAACTGTGGTAAAGGGTACTGCCAACAATGACAATCCATGTTCCAGTTATAGCACCCACATATGGGGAGATGGCCATTCACTCTGCAGACTAGTTGGCTAAGCTCTTTAAGTTGAACATTGGCCGAAAATGTGGCACTGTTATGGATGAGAGTTGTTTCATGATTTTTTTTTGTTTCAATATATTTTCAATAGGTTAACAATAGGTGAATAAAAGAACAAATGCTACATAAGTTCCAGTACAGTGCAGAAACAAGAATATTCATCGCATATAGTTTGTCACAGAAATACATCAATGTTATTAGGTAACCAAGTGCGAAGTCACCACATTAATCCCTTTCCATATGCTTCATCACTTAGCCCTGGTTCACACCCATGCAGGTTGCAGTTTGCATATTCCATTTTGCATTTTGCGTCTTTCAATACACATTTTTGATCCATTGAAGTCTATGGAACCAAAAACCAGAAAAAAAGTCCCTGGCCCTTTACATAAAATGCACAGCTGTGAACATGACCAGTAGGAAACCATGTTAAATGGACTGTAGTGCATTTCTGCAAAACTGAAAACGCGCTAAAAAAGGCATAGGTGTGAACCAGGCCTTAGAGAAGGTGGTATAGATTAAGGCATTCATTGCTAATAGACATTCATAGTCAGAGAGATTAGGAGCCAGATTAGATTTCCACTTTTGTAGCACCACTAATCGAGCCACAAGTAATATATGGGCAAGAACAGGATGAAACACAGGTGGGTACAAATATATCCCAATATTCAGTAAAGCCAGGGCAGGATCAGGGTTTTTAAAAATCCTGGTGCATTTGGCAAGTAGCTAAAAGGTTTGTCTCAAAAAAATGGTGAGATTGGGGCAACCCCCAGAGAACATGTACAAGATTTCCTACATGCCCACAGTTGTGCCAGCACAGGGGGGATAGGGAAGTTGAGGAACTAGCCACTCTAGCTGGGGTATAATACCATGTTTCATGATTTTTATACCAGTAAGCTGTAAATTCTAAATAATGTATTCATTTTAAATATCCTTTACCACAAAGTTCAATCATCCTACAGTGATTCATGGTCCAAAATTCCCTACAGTGATTGAAATATTCATGGTCCAAAATTCCCTACAGTGATTGAAATATTCATGGTCCAAAATTCCCTACAGTGATTGAAATATTCATGGTCCAAAATTTACTAATCAGTTGTGACTATTAACTTAGTGCAGTACTGCACCTTTTCTTCTTAGCCTGTGCAGCTAGGGAGAGAAACATTTAAAGTAGTATTAAATCCCCAGTGTTTTCTAGCTTAAGGTATTGATCTGAATAAAATAAAGATTCCCCAGTAAACTGTTTGTTAAAATTGTCACCCAAACACGTGAACTTTACAACCTAAATGCTGATGGCTCCTTCTCTCTCAATGTTGCTTCCCTGAACTTCTGGTCTTTACAGGAAGGAGTTAACAGTGGACAGTTCAGTCATCAGTCAGTCTGTTAGCTTAGACAAGGGAAGTGGAGGGAGGAGCAGAGCAGTGTCTTTCCATCCTAGGGTATATGCCAGTTTGTTTCTATTGATGCACAGTAGTGTAGGGTGACACAGCCCTAGTCCCTACATGCAAGGGTGCCTCCATAGGATATTGCAATAGAAAGGAGACATCCTGAAACAGGAAACCTGGGGCAGTAGTGAAGGGGGTTGATTTACTAAAACTGAAGAGTGAAAAATTTGGTGCGGATCTGCATTGCAACCAATCAGCTTCCAGGTGTTTTTTTTGGTCAAAGCTTAATTGAACATGCTGATGTTAGATGCTAATTGGCTACCATGTACAGATACACCAGATTTTGCACTCTCCAGTAAATCTATTGTTTTGCCCTATATGGGCAAAGCACAATTCACACCCCAAATTGATAAATAGGACTTATTTTCGAATCAGTCAAATCACATTATTATTTTGACTAAAACACAGTTCCGCTCATGTCACCTTAAGCCTAGGTAGTGAAAATATTACATTGTGCGAAGCAAATTCATTTTCAGCTTTTTTTTTTTTTTTTTCATTTCTTTTTGGATTGTATAATTCTGGATGCTGTTTTGAAAAGACTTGCTTCAGAAGTGTCTGGCATATGGCTAAAACTAAAGCAAAAAGCATTCATATTAAAGGTTAAATCTAAGGATTATACATCATTATTTAATAGTCTCCTTTGACCAACTAAAAGTTCTGCAGGGGTCCTGGCACAGTCTTTATGCAATGCCGGAGAATTTACCTCTGCCAAGACTTAACAGTTCCTTGTCTTTCTTATGCCAAATGACAAAATGGGTAGTTTCAACAGCAACACAATCTTTCAGTTATTACCTAGTTGAAAATAATGTTTCTTTCTACTTTTCAGTGGATGTTACCAGTTTCTTTTTTCATTGTGAATACTATTGTATTTAGATAATGCCCAACCTACAACAAATTGTTTTGTAACCACAATTTGGGAATTCTTTAGTATAATATGGTTGATTTGCGTTTTTTTAATTATGTTAACAATATCAATAAGGAGGAGTTATTACTTCTCCTATGTTCAAAAACATACTGATTGGTCAGTTGGTTTCCAAACAATAACAATCCCCCATATTAAAAAAAAACCTCGTTCCCACTGGGAATCAACACGGAAACTCCTTTATCAATGGCATCATACGCAGAAGCTTGCAAGGTTTTTTCCATCAACTTCACCTTTTTGCTGGAGGAACTGTGGCAGACAAGGGGCAACTACTCACATATGGTGGACCTGCTCAGTTCTCACACCATTCTGGACAGATATTCAGTCTTTGATGAATGATATTGCTAGTATGAGAGAAAAATTACTGCCGTGGTTGACCTTGCTGGGCTTGGGTTTAGAGGATTGGCCCAGACATTCCCATCCTATCCTAACACACATCCTCATTGCTGCTCCTCTAACCATAGCCCGTAAATGGAAAAGCAATACCCTTCCAACCCTTCAACAATCTATAGTCACTGTAAACCAACACATCCTCCTGAAAGATATATTTGCCAAAGCCAACCTAACCATGCTGAAATTCCTGCTAGACTGGTCCCCCTGGCTTGCTGATGCTAGGGCAGAGAACATTGCCCCCTAGCTCTATGTCTCTACCCCTTTGCACTAGGCTCACCTGACATAATATAAGCTGTGATACTAAGACCAGCAAGGTCGACTGCACTTGTAACTTAAATTCAGTAAGTCTTCTATGTTGTAGCTACAAACCTACTATTAGGCTTCCCCCATTCACTAGACCCCTGCCTTTCCTCTTTTTCTTTCTTTTCCTCTTTTACCCGATACCCGGATGAGTAAAGCATGCTTATTCATCATAGATTTATTACTTGTTTTTGCAACCTATTCTGTATTATATGTCATTTATACCAATTTCCTTGGTTCACATACATGTTACATTTGCTTGTTATCGCACTCATATTTGTACATGCTCTCTGTTGAAAACCTAATTAAAATTTAAGATAAAAAACAACCTTGTAGAAGTCATTAAATGTGTTGCGCAGAAAGGGAGAATTGCACGACAGAGTGGTGGCTGCTGTTTTGGTAGGGACATGGTGAAAATATGATTGGCATTGGCCTTAAGAATTTTACTGTCTTTAGTCCATTATAGGCCCAGTCTGGTCACTGTTTAACATTTCTGAAATTTCATCCAATTGGTCATTCTCAACAGTTTGCACGTGAATGGCAAAATGTGTTTCTTTATTTGAAATATATATAAAGAAGCATTACCTGTGGAAACCTATATTTTAGTTCACTTTGTGAAACTCTCTATAAAGATATAATTGTTTTCTTATGCATTGACTTGCAGCTCTGTCTAGGTTTGACCTACTTTGTAAACTTCTTTGAAAGGTACCAGCTCTTTTTTTTTTTGTTAACCAGAGTCTTGATTTGCTGATCTGTCATGGTTTGACTAAATCTGGAGACTCCTTTGGAAAGCTACCAGTTTATTTCTTTGCTAACTAAAGTTCTAAAATGCTTATCTTTTATGGTATGACCTACTTTGTAAATGCCTCTGGAAAGGTGTCTGTCAATTGTTTTTGCGTTCAGGTGTCCTATCTCGCTGCACTACCTTTGTGTAGCTCACCTTGTAAGCACCAGAATGACAGTTCTTTAGCTGGACAAGGACAGTCATGACTTATCTTAACCTCAAGGTCACTAAAAAAACAACTGATGATATCCAGGAATTACTGAGTGTGAAAACTGACCAAATCTGCAGTTTATCACACCAACACCTGACATTGTCACCAAACATTTCACCAGACTCTGCCCAGTTTATTAAGGTATCCCCCATCCTCATTTTCATCATCTTCAGTCTTTACCTTTTTACAGTATATTCTTTCAACTATAAAGGATAAAGGATGCATACAATTGTAATGTAAGAAATACCCTCCCCTTAAAATAAAAATTCTTGATTTGTTAATTTACTACATACAGTAAATGAGTATAGTAAATACATGAACCTATACCTCGATATGTAAAAACGTTGTGTTAATAAGAAAAATGGAATTACTTGCATAAAAATATGCTTATGGAGAAGGGAAGAAGTGTTTGCCTTCAAAATTTAATAAAGGATTTATGTTATTACAAATAGAGCTCAGCAGTGCATTAACATGTATACATGCCATGATGTGAATATAAAAAAAAAGGCTGTATATTGATTTGGGGCAACAAAAAGGATTTACTATATTGCTTAATATATTTTTACACTTGAAGTGACACTCCAATCTTAGAATAAGTCAATACTCTATAGGAAATTAAATGTCACAGACCAGTGAGGCTGAAGTTAATTAAAGTTCATCAGAAGTTGACTAAGATTGGAGGGGGGCTTTTAACTGTTTGGTTTCACACACAATTTATATATACACTATATTATCAGAAGTATTGGGACGCCTGTCCTTACACACACATGAACTTTAATGGCATCCCAGTCTTAATCTGTAAGGTTAAATATTGAGTTTGCCCACCCTTTGCAGCTATAACAGCTTCAACTCTTCTGGGAAGGCTGTCCACAAGGTTTAGCAGTGTTTCTATGGGAATGTTTGACCATTCTTCCAGAAGCACTTTTGTGAGGTCAGGCACTGATGTAGACAAGAAGGTCTCGCTCGCAGTTTCTGTTCTGATTCATACCAAAGGTGTTATATTGGGTTAAGGTCAGGACTCTGTGCAGGCCAGTCAAGTTCCTCCACCCCAAACTGGCTCCTCCATGTCTTTATGGACCTTGCTTTGTGTACTGGTGCACAGTCATGTTGGAACAGGAAGGAGCCATCCCCAAACGGTTCCCACAAAGTTCGAGGCATGAAATTGTCCAAAATGTCTTGGTATGCTGACGCCTTAAGAGTTCCCTTCACTGGAATTAAGGGGCCAAACCCAGCCCCTGAAAAACAACCCCACACCATAATCCCCCCTCCACCAAATGGACCAGTGCACAAAGCAAGGTCCATAAAGACATGGATGAGCGAATTTGGGGTTAAGGAACTTGACTGACCTGCACAGAGTCCTGACCCGATAGAACACCTTTGGGATGAATTAGCGCAGACACTGCGAGCCAGGCCTTCTCGTTCAACATCATTGCCTGACCTCACAAATGTCCTTTTGAAAGAATAGTCAAACATTTCCATAGACACACTAAACCTTGTGGACAGCCTTCCCAGAAGAGTTGAAGCTTTTATAGCTGCAAAGGGTGGGCCAACTCCATATTGAACCCTACGAACTAAGACTGGGATACCATTAAAGTTCATGTGCGTGTAAAGGCAGGCATCCAAATACTTATGGTAATATAGTGTATGTATCTATATCTATATATATCTATATATATCTATATATATAGATATATCTATATATATCTATAGATATCTAGATATATAGATATATATCTATATATCTAGATATCTATAGATATATAGATATATCTATATATCTATAGATATATCTATATATCTATAGATATATAGATATATATAGATTTATTAAAACCAGAGGGTGCAAAATCTTGTACAGCTGTGCATGGTATCCAATCAGCGTCTAACTTCACCTTGTTCAATTAAGCTTTGAAAAAAAAAAAAAACCTGGAAGCTGATTGGTTTTCTATGCAGAGCTTCACCAGATTTTGCACTATCCAATTTTAGCAAATCAACCCCATAGTATTTCTGTGTGTGTGTCTGTAAAAACACCAAATATGTCAAATTGAACTGCTTTTTTTTAAGTTTAGGAAAGATCAGTTTCCCTTTAAAACTGTAAGCCACTTTGTGATTGTACTGCATGCCCACCAATAGTAAAAAAAAAAATGTTTAAAGATTGTGTGCTGTAATTAAACAAAAATAATGAACTGTTAACCACAAAGAAAACATATATAAAGTTCTGATGTATTGGTACAAAACCCCAATGGTCTGTGCCAGAGGTGTGCTGGAGATGTTCAGGGGATAGAAGCACATTGGCCCACATTTTCTAGTTCTGTCCACTTATCCAGAGATTCTGGGCCTCCATCCAATGTGTCCTGGAATTGGTTGTAGAGGTTCCTCTGCCCTTTTGATCCCCTACATTTTCTCTTAAGTTTGCCATTTCCAAGTATATCTAATAACTATAAAAACTTGGTGCTCACATTCTTACAGCAGCCAGGAGATTGATTTCATGTTACTGGAAATCTATGAAGGTTCCTTTGCAGAACTAGCTCATCTTGACTATAGCTGAGGTGAGAGCAATGGATTATCTAACTGCTACAGTGGATGATAGCTTGGAGCTTTTCCATAAAGTGTGGGATTTGTGGGATAATCCTATTTTGGGTCACCCCCCCTGTCCAGCCCCTTCCTCTCCACAAACCTTAGTTGTTTCTCAGTCATGTTAGCCATTCACGTCAACCATCCATCTTGTGTAGGGTGCATTGTGTTGTACCCACTCACATATTAGGCTCTTTCACTTTTCTCGTCATTATGATTATTGTATTATTACGTGTATATTTTATTTCATTATTCTCTTTTTCAAGCATAGACCATTTACTTAGAATATGTTATGTTACCCCATATTAGCAACTTGGTCTATTATAAACTCCAATACAATATACACTCATATCCTCAAACATACAGTAAGGTTTTAGTTATTAAAAAAAACACTTTTATTACACATATTATCTAAAATTATTATTCACTTGTCATTTTACATATTTTGATTAAAGATTGCATGTTTGAGCTGAACAAAAAGTAATGAGTCTCAATATATTGGAACAATAATAATAGTGTTTATCGATGATGCATATTACACATTGTGTGGAATGATCTACAAACATACATAGAGTCAGTGACTTAAAATGACACTAAACTCTGGGTAAAAAAAAAAATGTACTCTTAAGACCCCTTTCACACTGGTTTTCAGGCGCTTTAGCGCTAGAAATAGCCTTTGCAAAGCGCCTGAAAACCCACCACCTACTTATTGCAGTGTATCTTTTCACACTAGAGCGGTGCTCTTGCGGGACGTTATGAGAAGTCCTGCAAGCAGCATCTTTGGGGTGGGTTGGGAGCGCTGTATTTAGTGCTCCCAAACGCCCTGCCCATTGCAATGAATGCAAGCACCTTAAAAGCGATTTGAAAGCGCCGCAAAACTGGACTTTTTACTATTTTTTTTGTAGCGTTAATGGCCGGCGCTGCCAGTGTGAAAGGGGTCTGATTAAAGCAGCAGCCCTTTGAGCCTACACTGTCATAGATTTTAAAAAAGCTGTCTGGATACAACCTTGTCCAGAACGATTACGGACAGTGCTGTGGCACATCGGGCAAGCATGACAGGAGCTTAGCGTACTGCCTGCAGGTGACAGAAGAATTGAATGTCGGGAAAAGATCCCTCCCCCTACCTCCTCCCCCAGCAACTAATGTTCAGGCACTTTCATTGGCAAGACTCAGGGAGGAGGTGTGGCTGGCCTCAGTGCTGCTGGTGCACATGTTAGGACATAAGTTAGCTCTGTGGCAGCTGAGTGCTGAATCATTAGGTGCAGTATAGAAGAGGCAAGTACATTATGGAGGAGGTGGGTGTAGTATAAAGGATGTACTGTAGGTGCAGTATAGAGGAGGTGGATGCAGTATAGAGGATGCAGGTTCAGTATGGTGGAGGTGGGTGCAGTATTAGGGATGTACTGTAGGTTCAGTATAGAGGAGGTTGGTGCAGTATGGAGGAGGTGTGAGCAGGATGAAGATACTAGGTGCAGTATGAAGGTAGGTGCAGTATGGAGGAGTTGGGTGCAGTATGGAGGATGTACTGTAGGTACAGTATAGAGGATGCAGATGCAGTATAGAGGATGTAGGTGCAGTATTGAGTAGGTAGGAGCAGGATGGATGTACTAGGTGCAGTATGGAGATGAGTGCAGTATGGAAGAGTTGGGTGCAGGATGAAGGTACTAGGTGCAGTACAGAGGAGGTGGGTGCAGTATAGAGGATTTAGGTGCAGTATGGAGGTGGTGAGAGCAGTATGGAGGATTTAGGTGCAGTATGGAGGATTTAGGTGCAGTATGGAGGAGGTGGGTGCAGTATAGAGGATGTAGGTGCAGTATGGAGGAAGTGGGTGCAAGATGGAGGTACTAGGTGCAGTATGGAGGTACTAGGTGCAGTATAGAGGCATTGGATGCAGGGTGGAGGTACTAGGCGCTGTACAGTATTAACACTTTTTTTCACAGCATTTTTGTGTGATTTTTTTTTTGTGCAAATTTCTTTTGGTGCATTTTGTTGTGCATTTTTTTGTTTCTGGCATTGCACAATAGTGAATATTACAGTGGGTGTAATTTTTGTTATCCAGCACATGTTAATTTTAGGATGTATGTAGTTTAATTAGTGCCTACTTTCCATTTTTTGTTTGATTTCTTAGTGTGATTCACACTTAAAGGAGCAGCTCTTACATGTATTTACACAGGGTTGGCACCTTTTTTATATTTTGAAATAATATTAAAGAAGGTCCTGGTCCTGTTGTCTGTAGGAATGTAGCCACTCTTTTTTTCTCATTCCTGTAATGGATCTATAGACTGTGGGATGTGTATTGTGCACAGAACAGTATACAAAACCACAATTAATGTGTTCTGCTTACTGGTAGGATGTCCTGGTAAAAATAAAAGAAAGAAAGCCTAAAAAAAACTGATGCAGCCACCACACCTAAGAACTGGTAAGCTGCAATATAATAAAGGTTTGCTTTTGGGTTTAATACTGTTTTAAATACCACAAGCTTCTAAGTGTCATTAATTACATTGATTATGTTTTTTTTCTGTTGTATCTAAGGAGGATGGATAGAAATAAAATGTCTAATTAAAAAACAGGCATTCATGGGAAATAAAGGCTTACAGGAGAAAAAAAAAAAAAACTTCACTCAAAATAACAAAAGCACACCTATGTGATATTTATATATGTAAATGTACCATTTTGATGAGAAGATTATTGTGAGATTAGGGAAAAATTAGTGGTGTATCTAAGCGAATTGGTCCTACGAAGCTGCGGTAACACACAGTTATAGTTTGCATTAACTGGCACTGACACGGATGAAGTACTGTAAGATGAAGAATACATCACTAGGCAACCAAATAATACAAAATCACACTAATAAAAAGTCACATTTGGCCACATCTACAGCGTGATTATTTAATATTGTAGAATACAAGTTAAATCAAAAAGATGCATGTAGTTAATGTACATTGTAAAAGAAAAAAAAATATTTAGTAAAAAATAAATACCAGCCCAAATCAAATTTCTCTTTGTAAGCAGTGGGGTTAATTTATTAAAGGCAGATAGGATGTTCATTGAGCAAAGTGAATTTTCACTTTGCAAAGTAAATATTCACTTAGCTTGGTAAATGAGGTGAAGCCATGCTGACTTCATTGCATGCTTTACTTTCCCTGCTTCCCTATACCAAGTGAAAATTCACTTAAAAGTTAATGAACTCCATTCAGAAAAACAACTCACATGTGGTATTTAGGTGTCCGGAAACATTTTGCCTAAATATCGTATGCAATTCTGAAACTGTCAATTCACTATACTGTTCTGTGGTATTTATTGCAAAACACTGAAAACGATCAGTAAATACCGCATGGAAAGGTGTTAAACTCAATTCACAGAAGAAAATAAATAATTAATTGCATGTGGTAATTAAGTAATGGCCCAGGCTTGTGGTAATTAAGGAATGTAAAAATATAATAGCAAATTTTGAGTAGTTTCTGCCATTTTGGATCAGTTCTTTCAATTGGATTCAGTCAATTGGGGTTGATTTACTGAAAGTGATTGTAAAGGTTTTTTTTTGTAAAATAACAAACGTGTCATACTTACCTGCTCTGTGCAAGGGTTTTGCACAGAGAGGCCCCGATCCTACTTTTCTGGGGTGTCCCGGCGGAGCTCCTTGCTCCTCCTCTACATTGGGTGCCCCCATGGAGAGACGCTTTCCATGGAGGCACCTGTGAGGCCGTACTCCTGAGTCCTGCTGCTGAGTCCATTCACACAGACAGCAAGACTCGGCCCCGCCCCCCCGACTCTGTATCGTTGGATTTGATTGACAGCAGCGGAAGCCAATGGCTCCTGCTGCTATCAATCTATCCAATGAGAATCCGAGACAGCGGCTGAAGCTGCTGGGCTCGTGCTCATCGCTGGAACGATCATGTTCAGGTAAGAAAAGGGGGTGTTCGGGGGGGGCAGCCACAGCGCAGAAGGTTTCTCACCTTAACCTCCCTGGTGGTATTCCCGAGTCTGGCTAGGGGTGGAATTTCAGAACCAAAAGCGGTAACCCTGAGCCAGACTCGGGATCGCATTACAGGATCCAGGAAAAGCTTACTTACCTTGTCCCCTGGATCCTGCGATGTCTCCACGCAGTGTGAGAGGCTCATCCTCCGCTCAATTCATCACGGAGCCGAGCTCCGTTCCCTGCGAGTGTTGCGACGCATGGGGACGGAGAACGGCGCCAAATTCAAAAAGTGAAACACACACTATACATACAGTATACAGTAATCTTACAGATTACATTACTGTATGAAATTATTTCACATCCCTTTTGTCCCCAGTGGTTTGCCCAGTACCCTGCATGCAGTTTTATATTATAAAAACTGTTCTTTCTGCCTGAAAACTGGAGATTGTGCATAGCAACCAAAACCGTCCATTTACATCAAAAGTGGTTTAAGACCAGCTAGAAAACAGTGATAATAAAGTAGAATCACTTGCAGAATTTAGCGATAGTGATTTGTGGGGAGATCCGTCATCAAACACTTTAAAGTAATGACAGAGACAATTCTGCAACTGAGCAAATTTCAGTGTTTTGATTTGATTACATTATTAAATAATTTGTATTATTATTATATTATTATTTGGTATAATTATTTATAGTTATTTATTATATTATAATTTATGATTTCGTGTTTCAAAATGTATCATACCCGGGATGTCTACTAGACTCTTGTTTGGACAGATTTAACCGCTTGCCGACTGCCTCACGCAGATATACTGCGGCAGAAGGGCTCATACAGGCAAAATCACGTACCTGTACGTTGCCCTTTAAGAGGCGGCCAGTGGGCGCGCGCGGCAAGCTCCGTGAGTCGGGTCTTGGGTCCCGCGGACTCGATCACCGTGGGGATACCCGCGATCGCCTCACGGGGAGGAAGAACGGGGAGATGCTGATGTAAACAGCATCTCCCTGTTCTGCCTAGTGACAGTGTCACTCGATCTCTGCTCCCTGTCATCGGAGCAGAGATCAGTGACGTCACACACACAGCCCATCCCCCTGACAGTTAGTAATCACTCCCTAGTACTGATTTAACCCCTCCCCGCCCCCTAGTGGTTAACCCCTTCACTGCCAGTGTCATTTACACAAGAATCAGTGCATTTTTATAGCACTGATTGCTGTATAAATGACAATGGTCCCAAAAATGTGTAAAAAATGTCCGATGTGTCCGCCATAATGTCGCAGTCACGATAAAAATCGCTGATCGCTGCCATTTAAAAAAAAATATATATTATATGTGTGTTGCAGCACTTAAAAGCTCAAAATTTTCTACCTCAATGAATTATATGCTTTAAGGTAAAAGACCTTCTGGGTGCAGCTCCCCCCCAGCCCCATCTGGATCCAGTGATGTGCATGAGAGCAACGGCTCTCTGGGGTCTCTCTCTCCACATTGGTTCACATGAAAGCTGGAGCCATTGGCTCCTGCTACTATCAATCACAGCCAGTGAGCCAATGAGGAGCAAGCAGGGATGGGCTTAGCTACACTCTGCCTGTGAATGGACACACAGAGTGTGGCTCGGGAGCAAGCCTGCTCGAGTGCCCCCATAGTTTTGTTATTGGGGGCACTTGGCAAGTAAAGAGGAGTCAGGACCACCAGCAGGGGACCCAAAAAGAAGAAGACAAAACCATTGCCCAGAGCAGGTAAGTATAACATGTTATTTTTTTTTTGTTGTAAATTTCCTTTAGAAAAAATTTAATTGTAAGGTTATATGCATTTACAATTGTCCCTTAGGCCGGCCATACACGGAGCGAATTTTGATGGATTCACTCATCAACACAGACAGTGTTGATGCGGTAATCCCTCCTCCCGAGTCATTGTTTGCTCCCGAGTGGGGGGGGGGTGTCAGCTCTCCCCGTCAGTTGAAGACAGTAATTATTGCTAGCGACTATAGCAGCCACTAGCGATCATTTTAAGTAAAACCTGGCATGCTGGTTGTACCCAAGTTGATCAATCGATCAACTTGGTACATTCAGCCTGCCCATACACGGTTCAAATCTCGACCAGTTCAACAGGAACTGTTCAAGATTCAAGTCATGTATGGCCTGCCTTAGTCCTATGCTATCCTTTGTCACAAACACCTGTCAATTCTGCTAGTGAAGGCCACATATTGCAGCTTTTTGTGATAGGGACAGCCCAACACTGTTGATGAATTCAAAGCAGTGAATGTAGTGTAATATAGGCTGTGGCTGCACTACACTACACTAAAGTGAGACGAGAAGCTGTTGCATAGGACAATCAGTAGCAGACCACACTTACTTGTCAATCAGTAGCAGACCACACTTACTTGTCAATCAGTAGCAGACCACACCTAGCCCTGCACACTGCTTTCCGGATTGGCAGAACTCACTGTGCTGCAGACTTGGGACGGGCTTTCGGTTTGGGTCAACCCACTGAAAAGGTTTTGGATTTTGAGGGAGTTTCAATGTCATTTTTTTTCTTCATAAATGGTTAGTACACATTGTTTACAACAATGTGTACTGTTCCTTAAAAAAAATTAGTTGGTGTCTCCCTTAAAATCCATATCAGACTTTTATACAGGCATTTAGCTTAGCTACATAGTTACATAGTTAGTCAGGTTGAAAAAACACATAAGTCCATCTAGTTCAACCATAAAAAATAAATAAATAAAATACAAAATATCATACAATCCCATATACACAATCCTATACCCACAGTAGATCCAGAGGAAGGCGAAAAAAATCCAGAAAAGCATGATCCAATTTGCTACAGCAGGGGAAAAAATTCCTTCCTGATCCCAGAGAGGCAATTGGATTTTCCCTGGATCAACTTTACCTGTAAAGGTTAGTACCCAGCTATACTATGTACTTTCGGAAAGAATCCAGGCCTTTCTTAAAGCAATCTACTGAGCTGGCCAGAAACATCTCTGGAGGGAGTCTATTCCACAATTTCACAGCTCTTACTGTGAAGAAACCTTTCCGTATTTGGAGATGAAATCTTTTTTAGCTCTTAGCTAACCAGGAAATGGGAGCGGCAGCAAAGATGCACCCCCTGAACCATAGCAGGCCCCATATTCTGAGCATTGGATGGCTAACTTGTGCGGTGGAGAAGGTGTATAACCTCCTCATCTACAAGATACCTTATCCCCATCATCCCTACATTCCTAGCCCAGCGGATGTACGGGTGTGCGAGGGGACTTATTGGAATCTGGAAGCCCCCTTACATAAGGTGGCCTCCAGATACCCCTTGTTACATATTCACCAAAAAATGTTAAATACTAAATAAACAGACACCATAGAACCCCTAATAACCCACCACCAATCTCCTCCTGCTGCTACTCCCATAACAAATGAGAGCCCCCAGCTGGCTGTTGCAGGTAAACAAACACACTGTCAACCCTGATTGACATCACTGACCCAATCACTGACACTCACTCAGCATCCTCAGTAAATGTATGCCATTTTTTTAACAAAAGATTGCAAATTGGCCCTGAAAAATGTAATTGGCTTGACAATGTTCAGCAAATAGTTACATAGGTACATATAGTTACATAGTTGGTAAGGTTTAATAAAGACATCAGTCCATCCAGTTCAACCTGTGTAGGTGTGTGTGTGTAGATAAATAATTTCCCATATCCCCATATATTGTTTTCACTAAGATACCCGTCCAAGAGTCTTTTAAAACTATTCATACTTCCTGCCGACACCACTGATTGTGGAAGAGAGTTCCACATCCTTACCGCTCTGACAGTGAAAAACCCCCTACGCAGCTTAAGGTTAAACCACTTCTCTTCCAGTCTCATCGTGTGGCACCATGTCCTCTTACAGTCCCTGAGAATGAAAAGTTTCATACTTACGCTGGGATCACAGTTGAGATATTTGTAAATTGCTATCATATCATCTCTACAGCATATCTTCTCCAGGGAGAATACATTTAGCACTTGTAGTCATTCCTCATAATTGAGGTCCTCCAGTGCCCATATTAATTTAGTTGGCCTTCCCTTAACTCTCTCCAGCTCCAGCACATCCCTTCTGAGGATTGGTGACCAGAACTGGACGAAATACTCAAGATGCGGCCGAACCAGAGTTTCATAAAGTGGTAGAATAATCGTTTTATCTCTGGAGTAAATTCCCTTTTTAATGCATGTCAATATTCTGCTGGCTTTGGTAGCCGCAGGTTGACACTGCATGCTATTGCTCAGTCTGTCTTCTACTAGGACCCCCTAGATCCTTCTCCATCCTGGAAGCCCCTAGGGGTTCTCCCCCTAATGAGTAACTTGTGTTTATATTTTTACGCCCCAAGCGCATTACCTAACATTTTTCAATGTTAAACATCATTTGCCATGCAGTAGCCCACTCCATTAATTTATTCAGGTCCTCTTGTAACGTTTCCATATCCTGCTGTGTTGTTATTGCCCTGCGTATTTTTGTGCCATCAGCAAACACTGAGATTGAGATATTTATCCCACCCTCTATATCATTTATAAACAAATTAAACAGAATTGATCCAAGGACAGAGCCTTGGGGTACCCCATTAACCGCTCTAGCCCATTCTGAGTATATGTTATTTATCACAACCCTTTGGACACGTCCCCGTAGCCAGTTTTCTATCCAAGAACAAACCTTATGGTTTATGTCTACAGACCTCAGCTTGTAGATTAAAGGGGTTGTAAACCCTCATGTTTGTTCACCTTAATGCATCCTATAAACTTCTGTCACTGAGCAGCCCCCCAGCCCCCCCGTTTCACTCCCCTGAGCTTGTTCGTTCCAACGACAGAGACGCGCACGCCCTCTCTGGCAGGTGTCTCAGCTCTTGATTGGATAGATTGATAGCAGCGCAGCCATTGGCTCCTACTGCTGTCAATCAAATCCAATGATGGGGGACTGGGGGGCGTGGCCGAGTCCGGTTTTCTGTGACTATGGATGCAAAAGCTGGACTCAGGAGCGTGCCCACATGGTAACCCCCTGGGAGAGTGCTTCTCCTAGGTGGTGTCCTGCTGTGGGGAGGAGCCACGAGCACCGCTGAGGGAACCCAGAAGAGGAGGATCGGGGCCACTCTGTGCAAAACAAACTGCACAGTGGAGGTAAGTATGACATGTTTGTTGAAAAAAAAAAACACAAGGGTTTAGTAACCCTTTAAGTGTTTGTGAGGGACTGTATCAAATGCTTTTGCAAAATCCAGATACACCACATCCACTGGCCTTCCTTTATCTAGATGGCAGCTCACTTCCTCGTAGAATGTTAATAGGTTGGTTTGGCAAGAGCGACCTTTGGTAAATCCATGCTGATTACTGCTAATGAATCCTGTTTGGATATGGTCCCTTATCATTCAATCAAATAGTTTACAAACTACCAACGTTATACTGACAGGCCTATAGTTCCCAGGAATAGATCTATGCCCTTTTTTAAATATTGGTACCACATGGGCCTTTCGCCAATCAGCTGGTACCAATCCTGTCAGTATGCTGTCCATGAAGATTAGGAATAGTGGTCTGGCTATAACCTGACTGAGTTCTTTAAGGACTCTCGGGTGTAAGCCATCTGGTCCTGGTGATTTTTTTATGTTTGGCTTCTCTAATCCTTTGCAGACTTTGGCCTCTGCTAGCCACAAGGGTAGATCCTGTGGCATGTTGCTAACAATACTGTCAGAATACCCCTCCTTTTCCTGTGTGAAGACAAAGAAGAAGAAAACACTTAGCACAACTGCCTTCTCTTTGTCATCTGTAACCACCTTCCCTTGCTTGTCCTTTATGGGCCTATGTGTTCAGAAATCGCCTTTTTACTATTAATATATATAAAAAACTTCTTAGGATTATTTTTACTCTCCTCCTCTATAGTCTTTTTTTAGCAGCCCTGATTGCGTTCTTACACCTCACATTGCATTCTTTGTATTGTTGGAATGCTGACCCCGACCCCTCCGCTTTGTACTTTTTAAAGGCCATTTTTTTGTCCTTAATACTGTATGACATTTTATGTTTTGGTTCAGCCACCCAGGTTTAACCTTTGTTCTATATTTATTACCCCTTGGAATGTACTCAGTGATACATTTATTTAAGATATTCCTAAAGCACTCACATTTTTCCTCTGTGTACAGTGTTTCAAGGATTTGGTCCCACTTGATATCCTGCAGCATTGAGCGCAGTTTAGAAAAGTTGGCTCTTTTGAAATTGAGTGTTCTTGTACTCCTCTCATGCCTGTGATTTATGCAGAATGTAATAATTTGTGGTCACTAGTTCCCAAGTTGTCCGATATTTCCACATCTACAATTAGATCTGTATTATTTGTAATTAAATGTAGACATGTGCACTGCCCAAATAATTGTTTCTTTTCGTTTCATTCATTTTTTTTGTTATTTTTTTTTTTTCGTTTTTTTGGGTCATTAGTTATGATCGAAATTCATTAGTTCGCAAATTCAAAAATACAAAATCCAAAAATTCGGAAATTCGAAATCCAAAAATTCAAAAATTTGGAAATTCAGAAATTCAGAAATTCGAAAATCCAGAAATCCAGAAATTCGGAAATCCGAAAATTCTAAAGAAGGAAAATCCTAAAATAAGCACGAAAATCCAAAAATTCAGAAATCAGAAATAATAACTAATAATAACTAACTATTAAATTATAGGTATTGGAATTTCCTTTCACATTTGGCTGTTAGTGAACGTAACGAATACGAATTTATCTGAAGTTACGAATTATCCAAAATAATGAATGCCACATATAAATTAATGGAACGTAACAAATTAATAATAATAATACGTTTTTATTATTATCATTATTATTATTAATTAGTTACGTTCAATTTGTTTGGATGCGGCATTCGTTATTTTGTATAATTCGTAACTTCAGATAAATTCGTATTCGTTACGTTCACTAACAGCCAAATTTGAAAGGAAATTCCAATACTTATAATTTTATCTCCCTGGCGATGTTCCCAAGTGTGGCTCGGGGTGAATTTTCACTACCAAAAGCAGTAACCTTGAGCCACACTTGCGATTGCATCACAGGATCCAGGCAAAGTTACTTACCTTGTCCCCAGGATCCTGCAATGTCTTCCCGCTGTGTATGTGAGCTGTGTCCTCCGCTGGATCTATCACAGTGCCGTGCTCCGTTCCCTGTGAGCGTCGCGACGCACGGGGATGGAGCCTGGTGCCAAATTCAAAAAGTGAAAAACACAAAACACATACAGTACACTGTAATCTTACAGATTACAATACTGTATCAAATAATTTCAGATCCCTTTTGTCCCTAATGCTTTGTCCAGTGCCCTGCCTGCGGTTTTATATTATACTGTATATACTGTTCTTTCTGCCTGGAAACTTGACAATGTCCATAGCAACCAAAAAGTGTCCCTTTACATCAAAAGCAGTTTTAGACAGCTAGAAAACAGCGATAATAAATTAGAATTGCTTGCAGAATTGAGAGATAGTGATTTGTGGGGATATTAGTCATCAAACACTGAAAGTAACGACAGCGACAATTCTGCAACTGAGCAAATTTCAGTGTTTTTGATTTGATTACATTATTGAATACATTGTATTATTATTATATTATTATTTGTTATAATTATTTATAGTTATTTATTATACTATAATTTATGATTTCGTGTTTCAAACTTTACCATACCCGGGATGTCTACTACCCTGTTTCCCCTAAAATAAGACCTAGCGTGATTGTCAGTGATGGCTGCAATACAAGCCCTACGCCCCAAATAAGCCCTACCCTGTTTCCCTGAAAATAAGCCCTACCTTGAAAAAAAGACCTACAAGGACTTTAACTAGGGCTTATTTGGGCGGTAGGGCTTATATTGCAGCCATCACCAACATTCATGCTAGGTCTTATTTTTGGGGAAACAGGGTAGACTCTTGTTTGGACAGATTTAAGTGTGTTATTACTAAAAATTACAGGCCTACAATATAAAATGCCAAATTTATATGCAAAAGAATGTACCGCTTTCAGCATCACAAATCTGACATAATCATACCGCCAGTGAAGTTCTTTTGAATTTTCTGATTTTCGTTCTTATTTTTGGATTTTCTAATTTTCAAATTTTCAAATTTCTGAATTTTTAAAATTTCGAATTTTGGAAAAATGTGTTAAATGGGTTTTAGTTAATTCAAATATTTCTAAATTAACAAATTTGTCGAATTTCGTCAAAAAAAAAACAAATTCTTAACTAAACGAATTGCATATGACTAATTAAAAGATCTAACAATACGTTACTTCTAAATGTCCAATGAACTAAGCCTCGCTTGGTTAGCTCATCACTTCTGCTAAACCCCCCTACACACAGAGGATTTGGTTGACTCAATAAAGGTAAACTCATTTTTTTTCCAAACAACTTTTTTGAAAGAAGAAATTTTACATACAATGCAAAAACAGAACAGTCATCTGATGGGTATGGTATGAAGATCAGTGGGAGATATTACATAAGTAGTGAAACATGAATCAAAAAAGGACTGCTATCAAAGAGAAACAGTGAGAGCAATGGTCTACTATATGCCAGTAACTATTAACTGGGTGTACCCCAGTAGTACATCAGGAGGAGTATCTGAAGGGTCCAACTAAAGGACAAAAAAAAAAGAAACAAAAGAGAGGGCTGGGAGCTGAGTGAGGAAAATAGCACTTCTGTCTAGAAGGAGGAGGGTGTAGTGAGAGAACAATACGTGGGTTAAAAAGGGTTTTAGGTAACTATTGCCAGTGAAGCCCTCCCAATATGGGGTAAAAATCATTTTTATTTATGAGGCTCTTGCATCACATAGTAACTGGATCTGAGCCTGCATAATTTACCATACAGGAGCCTTTAGGGACATTAACAGAAACATTTTTACTATACCGAAAATGTTTTCGCACACTTGTTGCCACAGATTGTCAAGCTGTTACCCATAGTAGCTGTGGCAGGGTAGGAAGCCATGGGTGTAAGAGGTATGCCCCTCATGTACTTGGATGATATTTTTTGAGCATACCTCATACTTCAAAGGTCCATTTATGGACAGGCATTGGCCCTTTTAAAACTATTGGCCTCTGGCAGCCGTCTGAATTCCCCCAGTGTAGATTTGTGATTGGAAAAGCGTCAGTACTTTTGTGGGTCATTTTTTTTTTTTTTATTAGTTAGGTCCTTTTGCTGGCTAGTAGGGACAAATTATGGTTATTTTGCATCATGATTGGCACTTAGATTGTATTGTATTTTGAATTCTCAACAAAGATGCTAGGCTAAAACTGTATCAAAGAACATTAAGCAAAGGACAGAAGATCCTTAGCGGTACGTCTGTGACGATGCCAATTTTGGTGTATACATTCTTGGTGACATTATTATAGTTCTTATTACCTACAGAATTATTTTGTAGGGAAAAAAGATTCATTTTAAATACAGTGCCCAGTAGTGTTTCAGTACAAAAAACTGCCTTGCAGAAAAAGTAGAAACCGAGTCCCATGTTTTACCTTTCTATAAATGCACATACATGCCTTTGCCCCCCCCCCCAAAATATCTAAAAATCCTTATTTTTAAAATCATGCAATCCAAATGATTTTTTTCTTTGTTTTCTTTTTAGGGGATGTGGAATAATTAAGTAATTCATTACACGGTTTGTCAATCCACCAGAGGAATACAGAGGTAGAAAGCACAGATTGAACAAGCTGATTTTAGCAGGGTCATTGCACTGCTGACCAGGAATTGGCTCCTTTCACTGCACTCATTTGAAACCACTTTCTGATGAGACTGAAAACAGACATGGTGTCTATTGATTTAACTGTCACATGCTATGTTGCATATAAATCACTTCATCAAGATTTTAAAATCTACTTTTCAGATTATTGAGGCCCTGATGGAGCTGATAGCGTTATACACTACAGCACAATAGAACAATATTGCTAAAAACAATGCTTTGATTTCACTGTACTGTGAATAGCCCTCTCTGATAAATGTATTTTCTGCCAATAGTTTTTAAGTTGGTGTTACTTGGCAAGTATTTCAAGGCACTCTTCACCACACCCACCCACAAAAAACTATAGTAATAAAGTGTTATATCTGTAATCTGTAGTAATAAAGTAACGCCATGCTGAAGAGATGCAAATAACACTTAGCACAATATTATTTTTTTAAATTAAACTCCTCATTACATATGCTTTTTCTGCACACAACAGCAAACCAGCCTAGTGCATTCCCCCAAGCATATACATTGATATAAAAACAAAATAAAAACTACTCACAAACATGTGGAGAAATATTGCTTGTAAAGGGCACCATTCATGGTAACTGGTCCTGAAACTGACAGTCTCCATTATCACATGGTTGATGTCAATATGGACTTTTGCTGTTTAGTTCACTCATCAAGTATTAATTGAAAGTCACGGAGCACAAGCATGTTATATATGTTTAGTTTAATAACCTCACTAAACAGCAAAAGTCCATATGAACATCAACCATGTAATAATTGTGTCTCCATGTGTTGTGCAACCTGTGTACCCTCAACTTTGGGACTTAAATAATAAGCTAGTTATATCTCCTGCATTTATTTTAGGTTGATTTAGGCTTAGTGTGGCAGCTCACAAGGCTTTTACCCATTATTACTCAAGGGGATGCATCTCTGGCCTTGCTGCCCTCTAGGATAGGGGATATCCTAATAGTCACAGAAAAATAAAGAAAACAGGGCACACCTGCCTAGTGTATTATCCCAAGCATTTTTATTGATGTAAAAACAAAACAAAAAATACTCACAAACGTGTGGAGAAATATTGCTTGTAAAGGCCACCAATTGTGGTAACCGGTCCTGAAACCGACAGTCTCCAGATGTCAAAGGAGAAGACATCAGGGCCTCTGCTGGATGACACATTTTGAAGGAATACCTTCTTCCTCAGAGCCTAGAAGCCTAGTAGGCTGTGAGGATGAAGGTATTCCTTTGAAACACATAAGCCAGCAGAGGCCCTGATGTCTTCTTCTTTGCCATCTAAAAAAATATAAATTTTATTTAAACAATTCTTTAAAATCGCAATAAACATTTGCAAGAATCTCATATCATTTCTTTTAAAATGTATGACAACTTCTTACTCTACATGTTGGAAGAGGAGTTGTTTGGAAGTGTCGCATGAAGTAAAATATACTATAAGAGAAACAACAGTTGTAAATGATTATGCTCAAAAATTGCCATGAATAAAATCGCAAGGCACGCCTATAGAGGCATACCAGTATACATTGTTGTAGTAAGATAATCAAATATTATACAAGTTGCATTTTATATGACACGAATGATGAACTGAGAATGAATGCCTACCAGATGCTTGTATTCATGAAATATTGATTGTATTTAACAACAAGGAGCCATGATTTACAAAATGAAAGGACCTTTTGTAACCAAAGAGAGAGGATAAATTTAAATATGTTAATAATTGGTCAAAAACGATCTAATCGGGAGTAAGGTTATATAAAGAAGGCAAAGCATTTACCTCAATTCTAATTATTGAGAGAAATGGAACCAATTTTGTTTTCCATCCCTAAATTAAAGGAATGACCCGAGAAAGAGGGAGGAGAGACCATGGGACTGGAGATGTAAGATGGAGAGGGGTTTAAATGGTGTCACTTGCCACCACATGCTGACAGGGAAGCATTAGAGAGAGAGATTGCTTTGTTGGCTCTATCTCTTTCTCCCTCTTCAGCAACTTAATTTGAGACCTCTTCCATCACAGTAAGTATCTCTTACAATTTGCTCCTTTATTCAGCTGTTTTTCTATGTGGGTTTGGTTGCAGTGGATGTACACTGAACGGCTTCTGGAGCTGGGGGGGTTTGATTTGCAGACCTCTGGTAGATCTTTAATTGCCATCTGATCCCCTGGTTGTTCTGCCTTTCTTCCCTCTCATTATCAGTAGACTCTCAGATTAATCACCCACTACGGATGAGAATTCAGGAGTTGTGCAACTTTTATATAGATTACTTTAACAACCAAACAAATGAAATCTCTTTTTTTATTCAATAGGAGGAATCCAGGTTTCTGTCTCCAAAAGCAAATTGCCTCTAGTAGACCTACCATGGATGTGTCTCGGAGTGTTGCAAAGACAGAAACAAAGGGTGGTATCTTTTCATCTCTAGTCCCATGGTCTCTCCTCCCTCTTTCTCGGATCATTCCTTTAATTTAGGGCTGGAAAACAAAATTGGTTCCATTTCTCTCAATAATTAGAATTGAGGTAAATGCTTTGCCTTTTTTATATAAACTTACTCCCGATTAGATCGTTTTTGACAAATTATTAATATATTTAAATGTATCCTCTCTCTTTGGTTACAAAAGGTCCTTTCATTTTGTAAATCCGGGCTCTTTGCTGTGAATTACAATCAACATTTCATGAATACAAGCATCTGGTAGGCATTCATTCTCAGTTCATCATTCATGTCATATAAAATGCAACTTTGTATAATATTTGATTATCTTGCTACAACAATGCATACTGGTATGCCTCTATAGGCATGCCTCATGATTTTATTCATGGCAATTTTTGAGCATTATCATTTACAACTGTTGTTTCTCTTATAGTATATTTTACTTCATGCGACACTTCCAAATAACTCCTGAGGAAGCTCGTTTGAGTGAAACATGTAGAGGAAGAAGTTGTTGTACATTTTAAAAGAAATGATACGAGATTCTTGCAAATGTTTATTGCAATTTTAAATAATTGTTTAAATAAAATGTATATTTTTCTAGATTGATTGTTTACTTCAATTTTTGGTACCTTTAAAGTTCCACGTGTTACCCAGTTCTTCAACATATGGAGTAGCAGTTTACATATCTCAGATGCAGCAGCAGTTCATAGTGAAGGGGAGTTCTCCCTTGTCATGAGGCCAGAACAGAGAAGCAGCCTCCCCTTTACTCTGAACTGCAGCTGTCAGGTGAGCAGAAGTGGCAGGTGCTATACACAAGAAACAAATGGTGGATGGCCACAACACTCCATGAACAAATTTACTAGCACCAATGTGTTAATCACTTCAGCCCCTGAAGGTTTACCCCCCTTTTTTGCAATACGGCATTGCGTTGTCCTTTTTGTTGTTTTTTTTTCCCCCAAATAGAGCTCTCTTTTGGTGGTATTTGATCACCTCTGTGGTTTTTATTTTTTGCGCTATAAACAAAAAAATCCAGACAATTTAAAAAAAACAAACTCAAAAAACAATGTTTTTTACTTTTTGCTATAAAACATATCCAATAAAAAATGTAAATATATATATATATTCTTCATCTTCATCAATTTAGACCAATATGTATTCTGCTACACATTTTTGTTAAAAAAATCCCAATAAGAGTATATTGATTGGTTTGCGCAAAAGATATTGCGTCTACAAACTATGGGATAGATTTAGTGTCTTTTTATATTTTTTACTAGTATGGGCGGTGATCAGCGATTTTTAGCTGGATTGTGGCAGACAAATCTGACATTAAGTGACACTTTTTGGGGACCAGTGACAATAATGCAGTGATCGGTGCTAAAAAAAATGCACTGTCACTGTACTAATGACACTGGCAGGGAAGGGGTTAACATCAGGTGCGATCAGACGGGGTTAAATGTGTTCCCTGGGAGTGCTTGCTGTGTGGGGATGCTCTGACTGGGGGAAGACAGAGATCAGTGTTCCTGCTTAGCCGAAACTCAAGATCTCCATCTCCCGTTCTGCCTCTCTCATGAACAATCGTGGGACAAGTACGTGATTTCACACAGGAGGGCAGCCCAGCCGCAGTATATCTGCATGGGGAGGTCCAGAAGAGGTTAATGGAAAAATATATTTGACTAATTTTCTACCTACTATACAATGTTTTGTACCAGAATCATAATGTTACTCTTAATATATATTAGACAAATTATTGCATAAAAAAGGCAAATATTGATCAAAGTAAGAAAAAAAAAAAAAAAAGAAATATATATATATATATATATATATATATAATAGAGATATAAGAATAGAGATACAGTAGCTCTAGGGATATAAGAATCAAGAGGGTTGTCCATCATCCACATATAACTCAGATATTTTGGGGATATAAAATGTAATATTAATGAAAAATGGATGAATGGTGATTCACGGAATTTACCAAAGATGATACTATTTCATTATTTGCTTTGCTATCTTTATGGATTTGTTCTGTCTGTGAAATGTAAAAAGTAATGACCTGTTCATATTTATGTTAACGACTACAAATCAAAGTGTGTTTCTTAGGAGGATCTCTCTTTTGTTTAGTTGTCAAGGGATTACTTTTAAAACTGCTTACAAGGAGCCTGCACAAGCACCCCAATTTCGGGTTGATGCCACACACACATATACTGTGTGCATTATATACTGTCACAGGTTGCAGTAAATAGCAGAATGCACATAAATAAGTAAGTAAAGGATTAGGTAAATCAAAGTTCACTAGACAATATGTTCACTATGCTATAGCGGCATGGAATGGAGTTCTATGCAGCTAAATTTAGAGTGAACCTGGTAATCTACAAAATCAGCAATATGTAATGGCATTGGAAAACAGTAACAGCACTGATACTCAATATTGCGCTAACTCCTCTTGCGCTAACTCCTCTGTAAACAGTAGGATATATCCACTTTGTGCTCAGTCTCAGCTAGCACTCTCACCAGTCCCAGCAATACAGTAACAGGGGTCTCACTGTCGGATGTCAGCTCACTTCTGGATCTGCCTGGTGCAACTCCTGTCCTCAGCACTCAGGCACAGGCTTGTGGTAGGTTAACCACTTACAGACCGGAAGATATTCCCCCTTAATGACCAGGCCATTTTTTGTGATACGGCACTGCGTCGCTTTAACTGAAATTTGCGTGGTTATGCGACGCTGTACCCAAACAAAATTGACGTCCTTTTTTTCCCTCAAATAGAGCTTTCTTTTTGTGGTATTTGATCACCTCTGCGATTTTACATTTTTGCGCTATAAACAAAAAAAGAGCGACAATTTTGAAAAAAAAATATTTTTGAAAAATTTTTGCTATAATAAATATCCCCAAAAAATTTCAATTTCTTTGTAAGTTGAGGCCAATATGTATTCTTCTACATACTTTTGGTAAAAAAATCACAATAAGCTTATATTGTTTAGTTTGCGCACAAGTTATAGAGTCTACAAAAAAGGGGATAGATTTATGAAATTTTTATTATTATTTTTTTTTTTTTACTAGTATATTAAAACTATAAAAATGTACTGATTACTGTATAAATGACACTGGCAGGAAAGGGGTTAACACTAGGGGGCGATCAAGGGGTTAAATGTGTTCCCTGGGAGGTGTTTCTAACTGAGGGGGGAGTGGTCTGACTAAAGGAGTAGAGAGATTGCTGTTCCTAATCACTAGGAACAGACGATCACTCTCTACTCCCCTGAATGGGGATCTGTCTATTTGCATTGACAGATCCCCATTTTGCTCCTCTGTGGAGTGATCGCGGGTGGCTGGTGGCCATCGTGGCTGCTGGCCATGCGCATCAGCTCCCCCGCCGTGCAGCGGGCGTGCATGAGTGCCTGCTATAGCTGTTAAAGAGGCTGGCGTACAGCTACAGCAGTTTGCGAGAAAGAGCCGACCTGCTGCAGTATAATGATGGCAGCTGGTCAGCAAGTGGTTAACGTGCACACCAGGGGAGCACTGTGCCCACCTCAGTCTCCCTGCAACAAAGAGAAAGTTGCTAAGCATTCAGCCTGAGAAAATATAACTCTCACTCTTCCCTTATACCCGGCTTGCATTAAGTGTTTTAGTCCAATGGTCCATAGACTGTCATAGTTTAATTTCCATTACGGAACTTCATCTTCCATGATTCCATGCTGCCAAGCATCAAGTTTCTTGAGCTCCTTCTGCTTGTCAGCTCCCCCTAGTGGATGGAGGTGATGTATTGTGAAACCTTTTAGCTGAAGTCTCCACAGAGATCACTGGAGCATAGTGTCCAAAATCACTCTGTCTCTAGCCAAGCATTAAATACATTAAAAAAAATGTAAAGAATGGATGGAACACTAACATTAGTTTAGTATTAGAATCAAATTTATTATCACAGTTTATTTACATCCTATAGAAGGTAAAAAATAATAAGCACTAAAGAACACCCCACGTATTAGAAACTGGACAGCGTTGCTCAATATATTTATAAATTTCTCTACAATGCTGTTCCCACACTCTTCCTATTTCGGCAACCTATCAATTTATTTTTTCTTAGATGAGTATATGCCAAATGTTCTTAAAGTGATTCTAAAGGTTGTTGATTTAAAAAAAAAATAACAAACATGTTATACTCACCTGCCCTGTGCAGTGGATATGCACAGAGCAGCCTCGATCCTCTTCTTTTTAGGTTCTACTGAGTGCCCCCCAATAGCAAGCCTTTTGCTATGAAGGCATTTGAGCAGGCTAGCTCCCAGCCACTTGCCTGCTATTCCATTCACACACAGAGCACAGGTCGGCTGCCGCCCCCACTCTCTCCTCATTGGCCACTGAGTATGCTTCACAGCAGCAAGAGCCAATGGCTCCCGATGCTGTGTGAGCCAATGAGGAGAGAGAGACCCAGGAGAGCCGCCGCACATTGCTGGATCAAGATGGTCTCAGCTTAGTATAAAGGGGGGGGGGGGCACTGCACCCAGAAGATTTTTTAGCTTAATGCATAGAATGCATTAAGGTAAAAAAAAACCTTGAGCCTTTAGAACCACTTTAAGTGTTGAATTTTCAGCTCCAGCATGTGCCAAATCTGTGCACTCATTTTTGAGAAGTGTTAATATTCTCAAGTCTTCTGCTGGTAATTACCACAGCATATATTTCACAAACACTGTAGCAACAATCAGCAGTATACATATCCATACCTGTATTTATCTATAGTGAGTGCTATAGACACTATTCTATTTTGTTCCTTGATATTGTTGCCCAATATAACTCCTATTATATACAGCACAGCATTCCGTATATCCATTGCATAATGTATTTATTTAGGATCACTGGATGTTATTGCATTTTTTTATGAGTATTAGTACTTTATTTAAATAGTTAATTTCTTCTCACTTTTCAGAGGTATATATAGTATTTTTTCATTGCACACACTGGTATATCAGCGCAGCACTCTTTATTTATATGCTTGTTACTATATGTGAGGAACACACATTCAGTGATTGCAGCTGCTGGCAGATTAACAGTTTAACTCTTTTGTTTCATCACATTTTTTGGCAGCGCACAGGTTTTTCCTTTATTTAACTAAGTCTGTATATGCAGTAAAGCCTGCTTGTTATACTTACTGTAGAACCTAAGGGGTTAAACCTCTACATTGTGTAAAAAGGCTGGTTGATACTGTATTCTCTGATCATCCCCTTCTTTTAGTGTCCCCAACCCATCTGCTGATATAACAGAGCCCTAGGAGGCACTCTGAACAGGCTCAGTTTGGTGTGTATTGCTAGAAAGTTTTTTTTTTTCTTCTTCTTCTTGGGAGGTGCATGGGATCAGCACTGTCCAGATAGAGGTCCTGCAGCCTCATAGGACAGTCAGAGTATAATGAAAACTCCTCCTACAAGCTTTAACCAGTGCTCGGCCAGACACTGATAGAAGTAAAAAAACTGCTATATGCTGCTGATAAGAAAAGGTATTTAGCAGTTTATATTTACTAAAATAATTGCATTTCCATGTTCTGTGTACTGTGGGTGATCAGATATAGTGAATGCAGGGTCCTGGGTTAAGTAACACTTTAACACTACTTATATTGGTTTCATTAGTAGAGTACATTATTGCTTGTTCTTTCCACATGCTCATTTGGGGTGTTGCAGACTGCTATCCTTTCAGATGCCATCCTCCACTCATAAAATGTAAGTGGTGGACGGAGTTTCTTTGCACATTTTTAAAGATATAAATAAAGTTATGATGATAAATGTTACTGTATGAGACATATATTAAACTAATGCCAGTGTTTCCTGTTTTATTTAATACCCACTATCTGTATACCCAAGTATCAGATGCTTGTACTGGCTTTCAGATCCTCACTATTAGAACCCTCCTTGATATATTAGTCGACTAAACATAATCCTTGCTTCCTAATGTCAAAGGGCAGAAAAAACAGGTCATGGGCATGGCAATCAAATATATTTATATTTTAGTCAATATACCCTGATACAGCTATCTGGAAAATAATACATTCATTGGATGTGCATAATATATTACTCTATAAAACACGCTAGCCAAACAGAAACTATTGAAATACTCACTGTCTTTAAAGCACAGTGCCTCAGGAAATCTGATTAGGCTCTCTGCCCTGCAACCCATTATTTATTTATTTATTTATTTGTTGTTGTTGTTTTTATATTGGGTACTCCCTGTGTAAAAAATATTGTATTTATTCTGCAAGGCAGTTGTTGATTATAGCAGCGTTCTTCATGTTCTATGGCTGCAATATAAGCTTGAAGCCCCCATTCGGCGAGGGGCGTTCAAGTAAAACCGGGACTTTTGAGTTAAAATAATAAAAGCACAAATTTCAAGGAGTGAAACTGCATTTATTTTGCAACATACTCCCCTGCTACATTTATACACTTATCCCAGCATTTAACTAATGCCTGTAAAGCTTTGGCATTGAAAGATTTGTCAGTACGCCTTAACCATCCTAGGACAGTGTCATGAACTGGTGCGACCTGAACTGTGTGGACTGCAACAGAGTGCAACCAAACATGTGTAAAGTGAAAAGTAATATAATTTATTATAAGAAAAGTAAATAAACAAAAGTAAACTCACCTCCAAACAGTGATTAACCAGCAACCAACCCCAGTGACACACAACAAGTAACTGCCTAAACCAAAAGTATATACAGGAGTAAGATGTAATCGTGAACAAGCCAGGGTCATACAAGGGAGATCAAGCAGATTGGGCTGGGAGCAAGACAGGACAGGGAGAGGGTAACGGGAGACAGGGGGAACAGGTGGAAGGGCTCAGGCTGCAGAGTAGGGGTTCAGGAAAGGATACAGGGTCACAGGATAACAGGATACAGAATTAGGATACAGGATAACAGGTCAGCGAACACAGGTCAGGGCTCAAGGAACAATACTAAGGCAAATGTGTGCTTCATCTGCCGGGTATATACAGTATACACATCTCCTGCAATAAGTCTCAGGTGACGCCTGATTGCAGGAGATGATGTTGGCTCCAGATTGCTAGGAGACACCCACTGGCGGACACCAGTACTGCGGCCCATAGATCTGACAGTGCCACCAGCATGTGAAACCTTTCCTGACAGACAGCCTGCTTCACTTTGTCATCAGTGCTGAAATGCTGACCTCAGAGGAACTCTTTTAGGGGTCCAAACAGGTGGAAATCACTCTGAGTGAGGTTCGGGCTTTAAGGGGGATGTGGCAATACCTATAGTTACATAGTTACATAGTTACATAGTAGGTGAGGTTGAAAAAAGACACAAGTCCATCAAGTCCAACCTATGTGTGTGATTATGTGTCAGTATTACATTACATATCCCTGTATGTTGCGGTCATTCAGGTGATTATCTAATAGTTTCTTGAAGCTATCAATGCTCCCCGCTGAGACTACCGCCTGTGGAAGGGAATTCCACATCCTTGCCGCTCTTACAGTAAAGAACCCTCTACGTAGTTTAAGGTTAAACCTCTTTTCTTCTAATTGTAATGAGTGGCCACGAGTCTTATTAAACTCTCTTCTGTGAAAAAGTTTTATCCCTGTTGTGGGGTCACCAGTACAGTATTTGTAAATTGAAATCATATCCCCTCTCAAGCGTCTCTTCTCCAGAGAGAATAAGTTCAGTGCTCGCAACCTTTCCTCATAACTAAGATCCTCCAGACCCTTTATTAGCTTTGTTGCCCTTCTTTGTACTCGCTCCATTTCCAGTACATCCCTCCTGAGGACTGGTGCCCAGAACTGGACAGCATACTCTAGGTGCGGCCGGACCAGAGTCTTGTAGAGCGGGAGAATTATCGTTTTATCTCTGGAGTTGATCCCCCTTTTAATGCATGCCAATATTCTGTTTGCTTTATTAGCAGCAGCTTGGCATTGCATGCCATTGCTGAGCCTATCATCTACTAGGACCCCCAGGTCCTTTTCCATCCTAGATTCCCCCAGAGGTTCTCCCCCCAGTGTATAGATTGCATTCATATTTTTGCCACCCAAATGCATTATTTTACATTTTTCTACATTGAACCTCATTTGCCATGTAGTCGCCCACCCCATTAATTTGTTCAGGTCTTTTTGCAAGGTTTCCACATCCTGCGGAGAAGTTATTGCCCTGCTTAGCTTAGTATCGTCTGCAAATACAGAGATTGAACTGTTTATCCCATCCTCCAGGTCGTTTATAAACAAATTAAATAGGATTGGTCCCAGCACAGAACCCTGGGGAACCCCACTACCCACCCCTGACCATTCTGAGTACTCCCCATTTATCACCACCCTCTGAACACGCCCTTGTAGCCAGTTTTCAATCCATGTACTCACCCTATGGTCCATGCCAACGGACCTTATTTTGTACAGTAAACGTTTATGGGGAACTGTGTCAAATGCTTTTGCAAAATCCAGATACACCACGTCTACGGGCCTTCCTTAATCTAGATGGCAACTCACCTCCTCATAGAAGGTTAATAGATTGGTTTGGCAAGAACGATTCTTCATGAATCCATGCTGATTACTGCTAATGATACTGTTCTTATTACTAAAATCTTGTATATAGTCCCTTATCATCCCCTCCAAGAGTTTACATACTATTGATGTTAGGCTAACTGGTCTGTAATTCCCAGGGATGTTTTTTGGGCCCTTTTTAAATATTGGTGCTACATTGGCTTTTCTCCAATCAGCTGGTACCATTCCAGTCAATAGACTGAAAAAATTAGGAACAACAGTCTGGCAATCATCTGACTGAGTTCCCTAAGTACCCTCGGATGCAAGCCATCTGGTCCCGGTGATTTATTAATGTTAAGTTTCTCAAGTCTAATTTTAATTCTGTCCTCTGTTAACCATGGAGGTGCTTCCTGTGTTGTGTCATGAGGATAAACACTGTAGTTGCTGTAATGTGCACATTGTGCGGTGAACGATATGAGCTCATGAGTTGTCCTGGAGAAACAGGATGCCCTTAGTGATCAACCCAGGCCGTTTTTTCCACAGAAGCTTATGCACATTACTTAGAACATGATATTAATATTCTCTTTTTTTCTCTCTGTACCCCTTCTTGTGTCCCCTTCTGTCATGGGATAGGGGGTTTTACTTGCTTGTGGTTATGATTATGGTTGTATATGTTTGTACTCATTATACCTGTTTGACTATTATTATTAGGTACTAGGTCAGATGCTGGAAAATTTGGAGCTCTACAAATAGTCTGACTGTTACCTTTTTTGATTTTATATACGGGGACGTTAATAATGCCCATTTAATGTAAAATGTCTTTTTAACATTTTGTAATAAAAAAAGGGGTTTTAATGATTGGATAGTCCTCGTTACAATACAGCACCTCATCCCAATGAAATTGGCAACAATGGTAAAAGAGAGGTAAGGGGATTATCACGGTGCCAAACAATGATTGAAATACATAGATTAAAAAAATTATAATATTTTATTAACAAATAATTTTAAAAAATGTACAAAAATACATATCAAGGGTGTGAACAAACAGAGAATAGGGATTATAAAAAGCCAAC
This sequence comes from Aquarana catesbeiana, assembly GCF_042186555.1. NCBI lineage: Eukaryota > Metazoa > Chordata > Amphibia > Anura > Ranidae > Aquarana > Aquarana catesbeiana. Next base: position 151,720,741 of record NC_133324.1, on the reverse strand, counting down.
TCTACAGCAATTTTTACAAAACCCAGCCTATGGCGTGGTGGCAGGTCTTGTAAGCAGGTATTAGAAGTCCTACATGTTTCGCCTGAAATGGCTTCCTCAGGGACAGTTGGTTATACCTGTATTGCTATCTTGAATTCTACAATAAAGAATCACAATCAGAAAAGAAAAGAAATAACAATGTGATAACACCAACTAATAAAGATACAGTAAAAGCGGGTATATGTTGTAAAGCTGTGTAAAGCTGTGATTCTTTATTGTAGAATTCAAGATAGCAATACAGGTATAACCAACTGTACCTGAGGAAGCCATTTCAGGGCAAACATGTAGGACTTCTAATACCTGCTTACAAGACCTGCCACCACGCCATAGGCTGGGTTTTGTAAAAATTGCTGTACAGTTGGCTTTTTATAATCCCTATTCTCTGTTTGTTCACACCCTTGATATGTATTTTTGTACATTTTTTAAATTATTTGTTAATAAAATATTATAGTTTTTTAAATCTATGTATTTCAATCATTGTTTGGCACCTGATAATCCCTTTACCTCTCTTTTACCATTTTGTAATAAAGTTATGATCTTTTAAAATGATTTGTTTATTTCATGGAGTCTGATATACCAAGAGGCCATCATTTAACGCCCATTTTCTTTTGCTTCCTTGTTTTGATTACTTACTGGGTTGACGACCTCTTGATATAAAGCTGGTTTAGCCTTTTCAAAAAAATACCCCCTTTTGCATACCATTCCACTCATTAACTATGACAGTAATATTCACTGTTGATAAAGGCACCACGGGTTAAAAAATCCACATGAATGGCGCCATGTTTATCCCAGAAAAAAACTGCCATCACTTTACCTGCAGAAGCAATTGTTCCAAATGTGATGATGCGATCGATAAAATCCTGGCCTTCCCTGTCAAAATACTCCTTCAACACAGTGCAGACTTCAACTCTTCTGTACCCAGCGTGCACTAACTGTTCAAAAATGCAAATGTTCATGAATTATTGTGTTCACCATTCCCACAGACAGGGCTGGACTGGGATAAAAATTTGGCCCTGGAATTCATCCAGACTGGCCCACTTTAATTGTGCAAACAAGCACAAAAACAGTATATAAACTATACGCAATTGTGCAAAAAAAATAAGTAGCATAACATCCTTAAGGAGTCCTCACTAACCTCTTTTATTATTTCACTTATTCTCCTCTGTATTTTTCTCATCTTTCTCACATCACTGCGTGAAGATGAGGCCGAACCAAGAAAGCCATTACTTTGACAGGCTGTCACTGAAACCGGCCCACTGAGCCATCGGCCCACCGGGAAACTCCCTGTAGTCCCCATGGCCAGTACATGCCTGCCCACAGAAAGATTTGTCTCTTTCATGATAAATGTCTTACAACGACTGAGCGGCTGAGCACCATACTGTGCTTGAAGTCTTCTGTAGGTATCCACAGGGTTTTATACCTTCATTCACAAGAAACTTCATCACCACACGCTGTTCCATGCACTAACACTGTTGTCTGCCATCTTGATTAACGGTCTCTGGGCTGACCTGCGACATGTGCGCCGCCTATCAGTAAAAGATTTGTAGATATTTGCCAGCACAACAAAGATCATCAATTTCGTCCAAACTTTTTTTTATTGAAAGGATGATCACATTACAAAATGGTGTAGTGCATTGTTTCAGAGCCACGCAGGACCCCTCCGTCAGGCATGTGAGCGTATGCCTGGTGAAGGGGTCCTGCATGGCTCCAAAACAATGCACTACACTGTTTTGTGATGTGATCCAAAACATTGCACTACACCATTTTGTGATGTGATCATTCTTTGAATAAAAAACAGTTTGGACGAAATTGATGATCCTTGGTGTGCTGGTGAATATCTACAAATCGTATAGGTTCCAGTATTCAGCTGGCGGTTGTTACAGCACCCATTATTTTTAAGAGCTTATTCCAGGAACGTATGCAATGGGAATATGGTCTATGGCCTATCAATAATAGGACACACTTGCCACTTACTACTGTGTGTAGTACCACCAAAGGTAGCATCCCTTTTTATACCTGTAAAATTAAAAGTCCCGGTTTGATTTGAATGCCCCTCATAATAAATGCAATTATTCTACTGATATGGGTAGTCTCGGGTCCAACTTTTCAAACTTGCTGGACTGTGGCCACAAAAACATCTATAGTTGCATTGTTTCAGGGCATTACATTTTATAGATGTTCTGGTAAACTGGAGTGGTGTGTTAGCAGAAATTATTCAGAACCTGTGTAGTTTTTATGAGTAAAAATCCAATTTGTTGCAGAGTTTGTATAATATAGTTGATGATAAACATCTGTCTAAATTACTAAACATAGCAGCCAGGACCTGAGCTATCCATGGTGCTGATAGCACAAATACAATGCATGCCAAAAGGGAGTTGTCTGCTGTAGGTTTATTAATAGATATATTGTAGAAAGCGTGAAGAAGTGTTAAAAACATGTGGCATTTTATTAGACTGCAACTGTAAGCCTAAATGTAATTGGCATTTGAGCTATTGCTAATAAGAAAAAAAATATAGAGTGTGCTTAATTGTCTTGAAAGAGTAGTAAATCTTAGATGTAGGACAAGTATGCAGTGAAAGAGCCATCACACACAGTCCAGGGTGAATAGAATAAATATGTACTGTTATTCATATGAGCAGCAAGGGACAGGTTTGTAATACAGCATATTCCATCAATTACATTCTTTATTGATGACACTGCTGTATTATTCCAGCTATCTCCCATTTCCACAGTGCTCCAAATATATTGGGACATCATTCTCCTTTACATATGGGCTTATAATTCATCTGCTGGGTTGGTGGAAACAAAAGTAGTCATTTTTCTTTGTCATTTGAATTATTATTTTTTAAATAAAGAATGGGGCCATGTGACCCATAAATAATTTACGTTTAAAAAAAAAGTGACAACTTTAAAGGCTCTCCACTTAAATCTATTACATTTCCACTAGCTTTAGCAGGATGCATACTGCAGCTAAGCTCTACCTTAAACACTAAAAAACATTCTTCATAATATTCTTCACTTGCTGCCTGCCTGTTTTATGTTCTGAAGATGGAGTCCAAAAATCTCAAGAAATATACTTTCACTTTTAAAGTGGTTGTAAACCAATGAAGTGACTAGCCTCCAATAAAAGAAAGAGATCAAACAAATACTCCTACATAAGTTGTACCTGATCATTTATAACCCTCTCTCCTCTCCATCCTTTCAAAGTGCAAAATGTACACCATTTTTCTGACCTTCCAGAGGCAGGGAATCTGATGTCACACACTCAGAGGGGAGAACTGAGTGTAATCTGAGACCTGAGTGGAGGGTTTTTGCACAGTCTCATAAGGAATCATAAGGAATCATGCACAGCTGAGGCTGTCAATAACAGGCTGTGTGCAGGGGCTGCCCTCCCTGTGCCCCATGATTGCTTGGAGTGACTCATGAAGATAGCAGAGGAAGCAGATAGAAATGACAATAAGTGCTTTAGAGTGAAGCAAGTGCAAACTACAGGTGGATATCCTTTGTTCATTTCAGAGGTTTACAACCATTTTAGGTACAGCCAAAGCTCGCATGACCTATACTTCTCCTGTGGATTACAGGAGTGCAGTTCGTTCTGCACTCCTGTGACCCATTTTCAGCAGAGAGTGGGCGGAAGCCTGCTGTCGGCTGACATCACAGAGCCAATCCAGGCTCGGGCAAGATCGTGACAATGGAGTCGGGATCTGCCCACATCCCTGGACTGGCACCCAGCCCAGCCTCTCAGCAAGCCGCTGAGAGCCTGAGCAGGGGGTCACTTGACAGTCAGTGGCTCTCTACTCGGGGAGATGTGAGAACTGAGCGATTGGCGGTGTTCGATTGTTCGGTTCTCAGTGTTAGAGGCGCTGGGGGACAGATGCAGCATCAGGCCAATGCTGCATCCACTTAGTTAAGTATGAATCTTAAAAAAGACATACTTCTCTTTTAAGCTAATTGTAAGGCAACTAAATACATGCATGGCTGAAATTCATATACGTGAGTGTCAGACCTGCTTTGCATTCATCATTTTTTTCAGATAGCTTTATGATTTAGGCACCACTGCTAGACAGTACAGACAGGTTCTCCCTCTCTACAGAACCTAATGCAAACTGTAACTGGTCATAGTGGAAAATAAGCAGCAGAACACTGATGAGGTCATCACTTTGCTCTCTCCTCATGTCTGGAAGATTCCATCTATCTATCTCCCCAATGTTTTCTTTTGTATGGAAAAATTTGCTGCAGTTCTTAAACACAATCCATACCATTTCTGTAAAATAAAGCCACTCTTTATCCAAGATGTATTTGTGTTTGTTACATGTGCATGACCAGAGTACTGTGGCACAAAGGGTCAACAGTTTCACTGAATAAACTATATAATGATAATTTCAAAATAGCTTGTCTTGTTGCAGACAAATTTAGTTAAAGGACATTTCTCGAACTGAGTTAAGCAATTTGTAGAAAAAAGCACTTTTGGTAGAAATAGCCAATTACTTTAATCAGGTTCACTGGAGATGATAGGTAGTGTTGCCCTCCAGGTATATTTTTGCAGAATAGAACTGCATAGCATTTATCTTTAAAAAAAATCTTAGAATTTCCTGCATCTTTACATTCTGAGTAATTATACAGAGAATAATGATAATGCTGCACAAATACATCGCAGAGGAATAAATATATATCTGTGAGTTTCCATCATGTGTCTCCCACCACTTATAAAAGCGGGCAGGTTTACAAACCAACTCTGTAATTAAGTGACAATCACTCTTCAGTTTTTTGAATCACTAGACCTGTAAAAAACGTTATCATGAAACATAATCTGCATACACCGCACACAGCACTTTCTACCATTTTTCCATCTTTGTCAGCTGTTTCTATTGAGCTTATTTTTAAACTGCAAACCAATATGGAACACAATGGCTATAATTATAAATACAATGTCAAGTAGGGGAATTCAATATCTTGACTGTTCATTTAAAGATTTCTCATTGCAAAGAATATATTTCTATAATGGAGAGATAATATGGACTAGTAAATATGTTATAAATATAATAGGAATTATAAATCAAAACTAAGGGAAAAGCGTGAAGGAGTTGTCTCTAGCTACCAATCAGACTCCAGCTGCCATTTTTGAAGAACAGTGGAAGATTATAATTATTATTATTATACAGGATTTATATAGCGCTAACAGTTTGCACAGCGTTTAACAAAATGAAGGCAGACATTACAGTTACATTACAATTTGAAACAAGTGGAATCAGAGGGCCCTGCTCATTAGAGTTTACAATCTAAAAGATTCTACCTTATTTTACAGCACCACTTGGTGCTCACGTGACTGCTTGGCTCTCTCCTATCCTGGGCTTATATATACAGCGGGAGGGGCCGAGAACTCCCGCTGACGTCAGCCGGGGAGAAGGGGAGCAGAGAGAGCCAAGGAGTTACGTGAGCGCCGGGAGGTGCTGTAAAATAAGGTAGAAATCAGAATTCTTTTTATACAGCAAAGACTCTGGGGTATGCATTGTTATTAAACAGAGGGGATAGTATAAACATTTAACAATTATGATAGCAGCAGGAGGGGAAGGGGAGGCACATAAACTGACCATGGTGCCAGGGCTCAGCAGCCATGATAAACCATGGTCAGTTTACAGAGGGGAGGGTATAGCCAGGCAGGATCAGCAAGTTATTTTATATGATAAAGGGGACCAAATGACACAGCACAAGCACTGTTTAGGGTAACAAATTTTAAACCTCCCAACGTGCAGCAGCTGAGAAATTATTTTCCCTGTATAGCTGCCAATATTTGAAAATAAAAGGGATGCCTTGAAGATATAAAGAGGGAATATCTGGCATCTGTAGCAACATTAGCCACCAAACACTACTTGCCCCTGTCTGGCTATAAAAATAAACCCTCCCACTCCCAGCATCAGTGGTCAACAGGAATCAGCTTAGGTTCAGTTCAAAGACAGAAATGTTAGTGTTACTGGACCAATGAGCCGTGGGTGGGAGATTCCCTCTAAGTGTAGTATCTATAATGCAACTATAAAAACAAGAAGATTATCCACTCACATGTTGTGCAATGGTCACAGGCATATAAAGATGTCAGGATGTCGGTGAGGATGTCCGTGAGGGCGTACGTTGGCCTAGATGCCAACCACAATCTCAGCATGCTGTCCTCTGAACTGGGGGGCCAGTGGAAAGGCCAGAGATAATAGGGAAGTCAGAAGCTGTAGATGGCCGTGTGTACAACTGGGGGAATCAATGGTGGAGAAGGATCTGGGGCTTTGGTAGATCATAAGCTCAATAATAGCATGCAATGCCAAGCTGCGGTTTCCAAAGCGAGCAAAATCCTTTCTTGTATTAAGAGAGGTATGGACTCCAGATAGAGCGATATCATTTTGCCCCTGTATAAATAAATAGTAAGACCTCATCTGGAATATGCAGTGAGGAAAGTGAAGAAAGTGCAGAGAAGGGCAACCAAACTGATAAGAGGCATGGAGGAGCTCAGCTATGAGGAAAGATTAGAGGAACTGAATTTATTCCCTCTTGAGAAGAGGAGATTAAGGGGGGATATGATCAACATGTACAAATACAAACGTGGTCCATATAGTGAACTTGGTGTTCCGTTATCCACTTTAAGGTCATCACAGAGGACAAGGAGGCACTCTTTATGTCTAGAGGAAAAAAAGATTTCATCTCCAAATGTGGAAAGTTTTCTTCACAGTAAGAGCTGTGAAAATGTAGAATATACTACCTCCAGAGGTGATTCTGGCAAGTTCAGTAGATTGCTTTAAAAAAGGCCTGGATTCTTTCCTAAATGTACAGACTATAACTGGGTACTAACATTTATAGGTAAAGTTGATCCAGGGAAAATCCAATTGCCTTTCGGATTGCCTCTTGGGGGATCAGGAAATAATGTTTCCCCTGCTGTAGCAAATTGGAGAATGCTTTGCTGGGATTTTTTGCCTTCCTCTGGATCAACTGTGGGTGAAGGATTGTGGATATGAGATTGTATTATTATCATTATTATTTTTTTTTTGGTTGAACTAGATAGACTTGTGTCTTTTTTCAACCTGACTAACTATGTAACTATTTAGATTGGGCGCCGGGCTGTGGAGCGCACCGTCGAATGCAGCGCCACAGAGGACAGTCCTGGACTGGAAATCTCGCAACACGTTTTGGAGCATGTGCAGAACACCAGGGTGGTGTGGTGTAGCCATACGTATGCGCAGTCTATTTCATTAGGGTGTGCACTCCAAAGCTCAAATACACATGCCTTTCTCTGTAGCCTCAGCTGCACAGGACAGTGAATGAATGGGAAGTGCTCTGTGCTAAGTGGCTTCCTGTTCATTCACAAACTGAAGCATAGTAAACATATTTTTTATGCTTCAGTTATGAATGGACACAGTGAGTGAGTGTGTTTATTTGGAAAAGGAATATTTAGTAGCCCCTTCCCCCACTCTCCATCCTGAAAAATCCCCCGCAGCAGCCGGTGTTAGAAGAGAGGAGGGAAACCAGAAGAACTGCGGGGCGAAGGGGCAACAAGGGGGGAAGACCAGGAAGTGGGGAATCGGCACCACACATAGTGATTACTACCCAGCACATGTCCATGAGTGCCAGCTGCTTTCTCAAGCTCAAGCTTGAGAAAGGAACAAGGCAACACACCCCTGGGTGTTCTGAGCGTGCTCTGAAATGCACTGCGCAATTTCCAGTCCAGGGCTGTCCTCTGTGGTGCTCAGTTCCACGGTGTGCTCCACAGCCCAGTGCCCGATCTACACAGGGCCTTATACAGCTTCCGGCTTCCCTGCCATCTCCGGCCTTTGAACCACCACCCCCCCCCCCCCCCGTTCAGTGGACAGTGTGCTAAGATGCTAAGATTGCGGATGGCATCCAGGCTGACGTGCGCCCTCACAGACATCCTCCCATCTTTTTATGCCTGTAAGCATTGCACAACATATGAGTGGACAATCTTCCTGCTTTTATTGTTGCATTAAAGATACTACACTTAGAGGTGCTAGTCCCTTCTATTTTTATGTTTGCATGTTATACCTAAGCAGTGGTTCGAACGTATGTTATCCCCTTCTGCTCCATACATGGGCCAGCCACATCTAAAGAGAATAATGTCCAGTCCACACTGAGCTTGGCATGTGTGTGCATAGAGGAATGTGGACTTGAGAGGAAAAGGTTGCTGCAAGGTAGAATTGTCGTGGACAGTGCAAATATTATTTAGAAATGTTATAGAAGTGTGGGCACATAGAATAGGTGCTTTTATTTGCTTGACTTACTTACAAATTTGGCACCAGGATCTTCTAATTACATATTTGATTATCTTGTCTTGCAAACTTTTAATACACAGGAATCATTCCAACATAATCTGCAGCATGTGCTGTTTATTTATGGATTTGTCTTGTGCACATTCTTTATTAAGTTGTCATACAAGCCTTAATCATGTATAAATGTTTCTACAGATGTCAATGAATGTGAAAGGGAACCCTGTCGGAATGGCGGAATTTGTACGGATCTGGTCGCCAACTACTCATGTGAATGCCCCGGTGAATACATGGGAAGGAACTGCCAATACAGTAAGCAGCGCTTTCTTGATCATGTGTTTGATATAATTATACCTGTATGCTTTCAGTGAGAGTAGACAAGTGTATCAAAAACATCTACACATTTGCTCAGATGTAGGGGTCATCTTTTGTACCCATTCTTCTTTCAATACATGAGCAGGCTGTGAATGTGATTTACTTTGTATAAAGCCTGTTGCTTCCAAAGAATAGAAGAGATATCAATCACGCTAGTCTGGTGCCTGCTTAAATTACTCTCAAACTGTTCTGCATATCAAACATAACAGAAGGCTCCTATCTCCTCTGGAAATCAGAGCTTGTTGCCATGATAGGGACCAGCATCTCACATCTATTTTCCTATTACTATGCTAAAGCAAATGCTTTTTGTTAATCTACTTTAGCGTACTATTGTAATCTTAGATTTATCTATTGTGATGGATTTTTTTATTTTGTTTGGGACAGCTGTATTGTTAATTGAATGTAAATCTTCACAGCCAGCCACAAAAGAGGTTTTATTCCCATTTTTCACATTTAAAAAGGACAGTATAATCCAAATTAGAAATACATTGTGTTAAACAGTATACATATAAAAAGTATTTTCACACAATTTAGATTATAATATTTGCAATGTATTAAAATTATAGAAGGGTATGTATTTGATATATTTTCTCAAGTATTTAATACATAGTTATATAGTTAGTCAGGTTGAAAAAAGACACAAGTCTATCTAGTTCAACCAAAAAAAAAAACATACAATCCCATATACACAATCCTTCACCCACAGTTGATCCTGAGGAAGCAAAAAAAGCCCAGCAAAGCATGATCCAATTTGCTACAACAGGGGAAAAAATTCCTTCCTGATTCCCCGAGAAGCAATCGGATATTCCCTGGATCAACGTTACCTATAAATGTTAGTATCCAGTTTTATTATGTACATTAAGGAAAGAATCACCCCTGAAAGAAGTCCATTCCACATTTTCACAGCTCTTACTGTGAAGAAACCTTTCTGTATTTGGAGATGAAATCTCTTTTCCTCTAGACATAAAGAGTGCCTCCTTGTCCTCTGTGTTGACCTTAAAGTGAATAACTCAACACCAAGTTCTCTATATAGACCACTTGTGTATTTGTACATATTGATAATATCCCCCCTTAAATTCCTCTTCTCAAGAGAGAATAAATTTGGTTCCTCTAATCTTTCCTGAGCTCCTGCAGTTCCCCGATATCCTTTTTGAGAACTGGTGCCCAAAACTGAACTGCATATTCCAGTCAAGGTCTTACTGATGATTTGTACAGGGGCATAATGATATTTCTCTCTCTGGAGTCCACACCTCTCTTAATTCAACAAAGGACTTTGCTCACTTTGGAAACCGCAACTTGGCACTGCATGCTATTATTGGGCTTGTGATCTACCAAAACCCCCAGATCCTTCTCCACTATGGATTCTCCCAGTTGTACTGACCCTAGTATGTATGATGCATGCATATTCTTAGCCCCCAAATGCATAACTTTACATTAAACCTCATTTGCCACACATTTGCCCAATTAAACATTGATGTAGGCTTGTAAGTTGAAGACATCCTGTAAGGAGTTGTAAGAGTTGTAAGTAGTTTGGTGTCACCTGCAAAGAATGAAATGGTACTTTTATTCCCAGACCCTATATCATTTATAAAGATAGTAAAAAGTAAGGGTCCCAATACTGAACCTTAGGGTACACCACTGATAACCTTAGACCATTCAGAGTAAGATTCTTTAACCACTACTCTCTGAATTTGGTGTTTTAGTCAGTTTTCTATCCATTTACAAACTCATCTGTCCAAGCCTGTAGACTTTACCTTACACATTATCCATGTGTGGGGAACTGGGTCAAAAGCTTTTGCAAAACACATTGAGGACTAAACAAAAACATTTGCATTTTTTATTTTCTCTTACAAATCTTTTTAATATAACTATGCAAACTCTACACTCTATTACTCTTTTTACTAGCATTTGAGTAATAGTAATAGAGTTGAGCAAAGCTGGCCATACACGGTAAGAAACTCATTTAAAAAAACAATTGGACTGGGCATACATGCTAATGAGCAAACACCTAGATATACTAAGCTGCTGATTTCATACCTGTTGTACTTTGCTAAAAAGGAAATACTCTTTAACCACTTACGGACCGCCCTTCGTCGTTAAACATCTGTACTTTGAAGAGGGATATTGTTGTTATGGCAGCAGCTAGCTACCATAACCCCAGTATCCTCTTCTTAAGCAGGTGGTCCGCTTTCAGATAAAAGAGGTCTCTGCGGCGGATTCACTGCAAGATCACTTTTATTGGCGGCGGGAGAGGGCCTACCCCCTCCCGCCGCACTCAGTGTAAAAATAAAAAATAAAAGGTAAAATGAATAAGAAAAAAAAAGAACAGCGCCCGCATATGAAAGCGGTGTTCAAACCACACATGTGAGGTGCGATCGTTAGAGCGAGAGCAATAATTCTTGCCCTAGACCTCCTCTGTAACTCAAAGCATGCAACCTGTAGAATTTTTTAAACATCGCCTATGGAGATTTTTAAGGGTAAAAGTTTGTTGCCATTCCACGAGCGGGTGCAATTTTGAAGCGTGACATGTTGGGTATCAATTTACTCGGTGTAACATTATCTTTCACAATTTAAAAAAAAAAATGGGCTAACTTTTCTGTTGTCTTATTTTTTAATTCTAAAGGTGTATATTTTCCAAAAAAGAACGCTGTGCAAATGCGGTGTGACAGAAAGTATTGCAACAACCGCCATTTTATTCTCTAGGGTGTTAGAAAAAAAATATATATAATGTTTGGGGTTTCTAAGTAATTTTCTAGCAAACAAAAACCCTGTTTTTAACTTGTAAACACCAAATCTCAGAAAGAGGCTCAGTCCTTAAGTGGTTAAGTGGGCTTCCCCCTCTCCTCCTACATTATACTTCTGGAAATGGACCATTAACGGAGTGTTGCCAATGTACAAACTGACATATATCAATAGAAACTGCCCTCGGAAATATGAAAAAATATGGCAGTCATGGGTGGATAGTACATAATCTTATTCCTAGGGGACGATTTTACTGTTATTCTTTTTTGGGATAGTGATCATTCCTTGTGTGGTTCCTTCGTATATTGGGTAATGTATCAGTCTATATTACTCGCTGAGATGTTTTGTTACTGTATTCAATTAACATGACTCTGTGTACCTGCTGTTATATTTTCTACATATTTTTCAATAAAGAGCAATTCTGTTTGTAAGATTCGGATTTCTAAAGATCTGTTGACCGTGCATGCAAAAACACCATCATTGTACCAATAGATGTCACCCAATTATCGACATATTATCAATTGATAAGAACATAAATAGTAGATTTTTCATCGATTGATTATATGATCTGGGGTTACATTTTAACATGCGCATGTGCCGTAGATTTGTTTGAACTATTTTCAATCAATTCAGCCAGCCCCTATTCAGGCGTCCGGCCCCTTTTTGGACACCGGACGCTTGAATTACAGCGGCGGGGGTGTTTTTTTGAAGCACCTGATTAGAGCCATAGGCTACTAATAGGCTTCAAAAAAGGTGAACTGTGAGTGCAGAGCATTGCGCTCGCAGTCCACCCAGGTGTGTTAGAAAAGCAAATTAATATTGTGCCGGACCCACCACCATGATGGGGTAAGTGCCAAGCAGACAGCGAGAGCGGGCGGGGGAGCACAGTGGCTGCATATTATGGGCACAGTGGCTGCATATGATGGGCACAGTTGGCTGCATATGATGGGCACAGTTGACTGCATTTGCTGGGCACAGTTGGCTGCATATGATGGGCACAGTGGCTGCAATTGATGTTTTTGTTTCAGTATTTTTCAGTTTGTTTGCGCCCCCAAAAATTTTGAGCACCAGCCACCACTGAATTCCACTACAATGGTTTAAAAAATGGTTAATTTCAACGCAAAAAATATGACATCTTGGTTCATTCTTTTGGCATAAAAATTTACATTTCGTAACCAAAATCAGCCCACTAACGTTTCCAAAGTCAATCGATCGAGCGCATTGAATATTTTTTCAAATGATTTTCTAACCGTGTATGGCCAGCATTCAATTAACTTGGGTATAACCAGCCTGCCAGATTCTCTATATTGCGAATAGCTGCTATAGACACTATCGACAATCACTGTCTTCTCCTGACGGGGATAGTTTCCCCCTCCCTCCCCCACGAGAAGACAATGGCCAGGCAGGAGGGGTTCCCATGTCAGCACTGTCTATGTTGATAGGGGAATCAAGCAAACTTCTTTCTTACAACCCTTGATTGCAGGAAAGAAATTCACTCCATTTATGGCTGGCCTATGTCAGGGGGACATAGCCCTCCCTCTCTCCTAGCAGAGATGGGAACACCCTAATATCCCTGCAGAGGCTACCAAAAAGCATGCATGCAGTTCTGGGTTTCCTAATAAGAAAAAACAGATAACTTTGGAATTATGAAAGCACCCTGTCATAAATGGTTTATGCGTTTGAAGATTAAAAAAATATATATAGAAACATGAATAGAAACTTTTATAGTTTCCTTTTAAAATAAAAATTATGCAGGTGATAATTATAAACCGTGCTGAAGGATCATTTCAAACATTACTCTGCACTAATATGACTTTTTTAAGAAAATACCAGGCTTTAAATATGCGAAGTGATAATATTTGCTGGACTGTTTTTATTTCTTTCTTAGATTCAAAACATATATTATTCATAGCCTATAACAGCCCTTTCAACCTTTTTACCACAGAGGAGTCCTTGAAATAAGTTTTAAGTCTCAGGGAACCCCTGCTAGAAATGATTATATCCACAGCTCACTGTACATTAGTGTGATCAGTGAATTTATAATATCAGAATAAGGAAAATGTATTTAAAGTATTAGACAAATGGAGCAGATCATTTGACCAGACTGGGGCAGCATGAAAATAGGTAAGTATATTATTAGGAGGGGGAGGAAAGAGCATTTTTAAGATTAGTTAGGTATAGCCTGAAAATTCCACTTTAAGAAATAATCATGCAATAAATGTAATATTTACAACAATAAATGTGTTTCTTTACATTGGCGTTTATTCATGGTCAGTGAATAAATGCCCCATTACCTTAGTTATCAGCGGAGAAGTGTCCCCTTAAATTGATTGTCATTGGTGATGTGCCGCTTTACATTGGTGGTCTGTGCAGAAATGCCCCCTTATTTTATTGGTTAATGTAGTGCCCCCTCATATTTATGGTCATGGAAAAGTGTCAATATATACTGATGATCACACTAGTGACCCCCCTTAAATTGGTGGTTAGTGGAATAGTGTCCCCTTACAGTGGATGTAAGTGTAGTGCCCCCCTCATATTGGTGATCAGTGGATACATGCCCTTTTTTATTGATGGTCAAAGGAAAATGACCCCTTATTTTGGTGGTGGTTTAGTATAGTGGTTTAATATAGTGCACCCTTACTTTGGGGTCAGGGGGTCACACTGGGGGTCATTTTTGAAAATGCCACCACCTTGCTTTAGAGAAGAAAAAAGAGACTCCATTGGTCACTGGGTTTGCTGAGCGTAATTGGTGCTTTAAATCCCCATTACCAACTGTTTACTGAATCCTTAGGAGGGACCCAAATTTAGTAAGACTGACCTATACAAATAATGGAGTTGATTTACTAAAGGCAAGGCAAAAAGACTGTGCACTTTTGCAAGTGCAGTTTCTCCAGAGCTGAGTAAATGAGTGAGAGCTCTGCTGACTTCCATCATCCAATAGTGTGCAAGCAAAAATGCTGTTTTTTTTATTTCCCTTGCATGTGATTGGGTGTTCTGTGTAAAGTGAAGCTTTACCTTATTTACTAAGCTCTGAAGCAATTGTGCTTGCAGAGTGCAACCATACTTTTAAAAGTGCACAGTCTATTTGCCTTTCAACCCCATTGTAATGACTACCAAGGCATATTCTATTTTGTGGATTTACAAAGAGAAACTGTAGTCACAAAGTGGTGGCTTGGTACCTAGGGTTTACCCTGCTTTGATGCGCGCTGGTTTGCTGTCATGCAGAGAATGGTAAAGTTTGTAGTGATGAGCCAACAGTGAAAATAAATGAAAAGCAACAGGATTTTGATAAGTAACCTTCTATCATACTTGACACTTTCACTAACATTTGTATTGGTCACCTTCTTAAGTGGCTTGGTTACTTTCCACTGCTGTCACTATTTAATGGAGTGAGGCAGTCAATGCATTGTTTGTAAAAGAAAAGAATAGGGTAATAGATAGTATAAAAAGTAAAGTATTCTTGTAAAAGTCATAATGCCATCCTATTTGTAGGCTATATATAACAGGAGTGCTCAACCTGGGGACCGCTTATGTGGCCGTGACCTCAAACCAGGGAAGTGCATGCCCATGCTCTGGGATGGTGAGCTGGAAAGCCCAGTTTAAGATCAAAGGCTCGCTGACCCGCCATCCCAGAGCATCAGAGTGCCCTGAGTCGTCATCAGCAGTGGAGGAAGCATGCGCCCATAGAGGGAGCTGCATAAACCAATGCTTCCTCTGTAGCGCAGGCTCCTGTCCCAGGCAGAGTGATACCAAGTGCACTTCACCTGGGATCTTTTCAGCAGCCTGGAGAGCAATGCCAGCAGAAGCTGGAAAAGGACAAGGTCAGTGTATTAAGAGTCACATACAATGCACTTTTGCAATGGACAAATTAGCACTTAAAAAAATGGTTATTAGGCTGCTTTCACACTGATCCGCAGGTGCAGCGCATCTAGAAGTTTCCTGCAGGTTAGCTGCACTGGGCCATAAACTTCTATTATATCCTACAGGTTTGGTGTGCTTTCTGAAAGTGCACCACACCCGCAAGATATAATATAAATCTATGGCTTAGTGCAACTAACCTTCAGGAAAGCCACAGGTGCACTGCACTGCACCCACGGTATGGATAAACTGTGGCACATCAGTGTGAAAACAACCTTAAAGTGGGCCCAGGATAGTAAGGGCTTGTTTACATTGCCAGTCTGGGAGGCAGCAAAACCCCATAGTTTAGTGTGGTCTGAGACCGGTTACCCATTCGCCAGTGGCGCTAGCTCTATAAAAGGTTGAGCACCCCTCATATATGTCAATTTGTATTTTTTCTCTCTTTTACTGTACCCTTTCTCACAACTCCCAGGATGTTGGACCCTTACAGTAAAAACAATTCCAAGCATGCCACCTCTTTGCTATGATGCACATCACCTACCAGGTGCCTCCAGAGAAACCACCAAAAAAGCAGACCCCTCTCTGAAAACCAGCATAGTGCTTTCAGGTCTGGGATGGAATGCAGGAGTTTAGTGAATTATATACAACTAGGCAATCCCTGTAACTTTTACCTAAAAAAAAGAGATCAATTGGATCCCTAACTTATTCAGCTGTATTAAAAAAAAAAAAAAAAAAAAAAAAAAACACACCACCTCTAATATTGGGCTGCCAACTTAGACATGTTTGCACAGGACCGGCACATTTTTATCACTATAGATGAGATACTTTTTTGCTTTAAAAAGATGCACAATTAAGAATTGTTCAGAATCAGATCTAATGCTGCAATTCTACTTTGGAGCAGCTGAGGGAGGAATGTATAACTCAAGCTGTAACCCTGCAATAAATCTGATCTGTCACACAATCTGTCCCAAGTCTCTGGAAACCCCCAAAAAAAGAAAACCTTCACTATTTTTTACTATGACTTAAATAAAAATGAATTTTCACCAGGCTGTAACTGGTAAAAAAAAGGCATAAGCATTGTTATCACATTTTACTTTTTATGGGGGGGTTCGGTTAACTTAAAAAAAGACTCAGGTGTTAATACTGCACAAGAAAATATTGCCAGATGTTAAAATTATATTTTATTATCTCACACTGATGAATCACATGAGATGATCACACATTCTAGCAGCTGATAATGACTTGCGTGGTATTGTTAGCCCTATATAATACATGAGGAACCTTATCTGCTTAGCTGCAAGCGTCAGTTCTACTTATCTTTACACTTTTGTTCCCCAGGTTTAGGCCTGGTTCACATCTATGCATTCTTTAGTGCATTTTCAGTTTTGCAGAAACATGCTACAGTCCATTTAACATGGTTTCCTATGGCTGTAGCTCACATCTGTGCATTTTATGGAAAGGGCCAGCGTTTTTTTCTGGTTTTTGGTTCTATGGACTTCAATGGTTTAAAGATGTGTATTGAAAAAAACTCAAAATGCGCCTGGAATATGCTAACTGCAACCTGCATAGGTGTAAATCAGGCCTTAGAATCTTATTTGAGGTCTATTGTTACCCAATAAGAATAAGAAGTACCACCATGCTTGTTCCTTAATACTGTAAATTGGATTAGGATTATTGCCAGAAAATGGTATCTAAAGAAACCATGTCCGTGGCTTAATAAAAGTTCTAACTTATATTAAAATATAACTTTTTTGTTGTCTTTAAGCATATGCATATAAAACATTTTCTATTTTTTTTTTAGAGGAACAGCTAGTTTCTTATGGAATAATCTGAAAGTGTATTTGTGTTCGCACTGCACTGTCCCTAAGTTAGGGCCCATTCATTGCCTGTTGCATTGACACATTTTACCATGAATTACCACAAACACACAACAAGGCATGTACTGCAGTTTGTTTCAATGCTATTTATTTTGTATAGCACCCATAGCACCCCAACACAGTAAAACAAACCACTGCAGCACAGAGATCACAGCTATGCGCTTTGGGTCACTGCATTAATAAAGGCCTGGCATACAGCATCTTTGGTGTGCTGCTGCCCATTTAAAGTACACTAAATGATCTTCTTAATGCAGCTCATGTAAAGTTCAGCACTTGTGCAGTAAAGCAATTCACAGGGGTGAATGGACCCTTGTAATGTGGTAATAGCTACAGTTGCCACAACACCAATGTTGCCATGAACTAGACATGTGCAATTCGTTTAGTTCTGAATTCCTTTTTTGATAAATTTGTTAATCCTGAAATTTCTGAATTTTAACCCAAAAGCAAACATTTGTTATATTGCAGCTTACCATTTCTTCAATGTGATGGCTACATTCATTTTGTTTCTTTAGGCTTTCTCTCTTCTATTTTCATCTGGTAATCCCGTCAGCCTAAGCTAAGTCTGTTGTTTTTCAAAAGAACAAGCTCTCCAGCAAAATGTATCAGTTACAGTAATGAGACAAACCATTTATCACTAGCACAATGATCAGCTTTTATTTGTTTAGGTAAAATCTTTATCCTAAAAGGAAAAACAAAACAGTTTGCTGTAACTGCTTATAAAGTATTAGCTGGACTATGGCTTCAATTTGTTAGTGTATTAAAATATGTTATGAGTAGGACATTCTAATGCAGGAGGTGTGTAATTGGCTAGATCACTGAAACAGAGAGAAAAAGCCTAAGAAAAGAAAACTGATGCAGCCATGACATCTAATGATTTGTAAGCTGCAATATATTACATTTTTGATTTTGTATTTAATACTGCTTTAAGCATACGCCCATGTTAGAGAGATAGGGATATTTTTACATATATACATTGGTCCAGTTCAATCAGAGAATACTTTGCATTCATTAAGAAAATGAAAAGCGAACTTTGAATGGTGCCCATGTTAAGTGGCCATTCTCTCAGAGTGCAACAGGGCAGATGTTCAGCCAAGAACCTGCATTAGTGAGGATCACTGTGGTAGCCAGGGGCGGCCCATCCATTAAGGGCGCACGGGCGCCGCCCTTTCTCTCCAGCCACCCCCTCTATGACGAATGGACAGATTCATGCATTGCATGAATCTGTCCATGGCCGCAGCTGCCACCCCTTATTCAGGCGTCCGGCTCCTTTTCGGATGCCATTTCGGATGAATTCCAGCGGCGGGGGTGTTTTTAAAGTACCTGTTTAGAGCCATAGGCTCTAATAGGCTTCAAAAGGGTGGACTGCACAAAGCATTGTGCTCGCAGTCCACCCAGATGTGTTAGAAGATCAAATGAATATTTGCTTTTCTAACACTGAAACTACAACATACAAGTGCAAAGTTCACTTGAAATTGCATTAAAAGTGCACTTGGAAGTGCAGTCGCTGTAGATCCGAGGGGGACATGCAAGGAAAATAAAAAACTGCATTTTAGCTTGCACATGATTGGATGATAAAATCAGCAGAGCTTCCCCTCATTTCAGATCTTCCCCTCAGATTTACAGAGACTGCACTTCCAAGTGCACTTTTAGTGCATTTTGCATTTTGCACTTGTAGTTTGCACTTGTAGTGCAAAGTGGATTTGCCTTTCGTAAATAACCCCCTATGTGTCCATGTACATAGGATGGTTTAGTAGCTGCTGTGTTTAGAGGAGGTTCAACCTCCCTCAACCTCCCTCTCCTGAATGCAGAAGAATCACAATCAAGATAGGAACGTTTGCCTGCCGACCGCAAAATCCTGCAAAATTGTGGTAAAATCACGGCATAATTTTGCCACATTTTACGTTTTAAGCTATGTGTACATAAAGCCTTAGCCTACCTTGTGGCACTGCTTTGTATGACTGTGTCACTGGGATGGCTTACTTCTGTAAGTCTTTTAGCTGCATTTAATTTTCAGCTAGCCCTGTTAAGGACTAGCTCCTAAACTTGAGTTTAGGAGCTTTTGGCACTTTTTTGCCAAAGTTCCTAAACTCAACTCCATAAAAGCCAAAGGTGTTCATTTATGAAACTGTGAACAGCGGTGATCCCGAGGATCGCTAGTATTCACAGTCCATAAACGGTTTGTGAAACAGAGATAATTGGGGGAGAACATGTTTGAACATGTTCTCCCGCTGATGATCTCCGCACACTGACAACCCTCATTGACTGACACAGAAACGGTCCATAAACGGTCCATAAACAGTTTATGAAGCTGCGATCTGAGCGCTTCACTGGCGATCTGTGTCAGAATTCATCCTCCCTGATTCACCAGCTCAGAGTCATGTATATGTAATGTTTGTGTGTGTGTGTGTTTATATATATATATATATATATATATATATATATATATATATATTTATATATTTATTATGTAGGGGGACTCTATATTTTATTAGCATTTACCACACCATCTGTCTGTGTATTGAGCGGTGATAATTTATCACTGCTTAATAAACGGACACCTCTGTGTTTCTGTGAATTTCTGGTACTGTAATTTCGTAAAGTCTCAGGGGATTCCAGTATCAGGGGCTGTTCTCCACTGTTTGGAGCGTTTGTAGATCACTTCACTCCTCCAAAGGAGAAGCGATCTACAAAGCTTCATAAACTGCCATCCAGAGGAGAATGATCTCCTCTGTGAATGCCAGAGAATGAAGCAGTGACATTTTTTCACTGGTTCATAATCGGACACCTATGTATCAATGTACACGCAAGCAGAGTTTAGGAGCTGCTGCGGTTAGGTGAGGTTCGCCCTCTCTCAACCTCCCTCTCCTGAACACGGAAGAATCACATTCAGGGTAGGAACGTTTTGACTATCGGCTGCCACAATTTTGATGGGTTTTGCGCTTTACCGTGGCTGAAGGTCAAATCAGGCTATGTGTACATGACGCCAAAAAAAGCAGACTTCATCAGGCTGAATGAGAGAGACGTAGATATTAAAAATGGCAAAGATCGCCACCTGCTGACTACAAGAATGATAAACAATATAGATACTCCTCGTTTAACGACTTACCTGTTTAACGACCGCTCGAACTTACGACCAGCTCTTCCCACCTGAATGACGCGCTGTACATCATTGTATTGTACAGTACAGTATTTTCATTTGTGTTCTGTACTCATGCAAATTAAATAAACATTATTGAGCTGGAGTTTTGTGTTTAGACCTTTTTTCACAGTACAGTAGTTAAGAATGCTTAAAATATTGATTACTTGTGACTCCTCGTTTAACGACCAATTTGTTTAACGACCTGATCATTGGAACGGAACCTGGTCGTTAAGTGAGGAGAGCCTATACAGATATATTTTTTCATGTTTACCTAATTTACTAATTTAATCTAATATATGTATTTTTTATTTATTTTTTTAGTTCTGAAAAAAAGGTACAACATACATACAAAAACACTAGATATTCTCATTAGGAAGCATACATTAATGCATAGTAATTCAAAAATCACTAAGGAGTAAAAAAAAAACAATGCTGGAGATAGCAAAGCTTTTGTGTGCTCACAAGTAAGGTTATATTGTACATAAGTTGGTCCACCTAAAAGTGATATTCTAGTTATAGATGGAGTCTGATGTGCTGAGCCAGCACTGCCCTTCTTCAACAGAGAAATCTTCCTGCATTAATTTCTGACCTGTTCCTAAACACTTGGGTGTCCCGGCATCTCTAATATATAAAATAAATCAACAATCCAATGGGGAGATTATGAATCGCCCCAGCAGTTGTGCAGACACATGAAGTTAAGTAAGATATCTGACCAAGAGAGGCCTTGAGAGATACTCACCTAGGTGGATGCAGCATTAAAGTGATTTCTAAAGTGTCTGGAGCGGCTGAGTGTACTTTATCCCACCGACTTCCGAATACGACCCACAGGAGAAGTAGGCCTGAAAGAGCTTTGGCCCTATTCCTCCTTTAACTTTCTGGCCATCCATTAAAAATTAAATATCAAATTTGCTTGCAGTGGCCTTTTATTAAGGCCAAGTTAAGGAGCTGTTTAAATTCCCCAAAGTGTTTTTTTTTTCTGTGTTGCTTAAGTAGTGAAATATAGAAAAAAGCTGAGGCAAACACTGGCTTCCTAATATTATAAGCAAATATCACTGCAGAATCTGCTGTGCTCTTGCTGTGCTCTCATTGTGTTCTGACCATTACAAACCTTTATTGTGTGGAATCAGTTCCATTATTATTCATGTGTTGTTGCACACATGCATATTTTTAGTACTGCTGGAGTGTGGATGTTAATAGGGCTTAAATTGTATTTATATCAGCCATTTACTTCCGTGTTCCTGCTTCACACACATTATTTTTGTTGCTTAAGGGAAAATATATGCCTTGCCTGTTAGAGATTTTTTTTTCACTGACATGATATTGAAATATATGAGCAGAAAAAATAAATTTTTAGATTATTTGCATTTGTAGAAGACCATTTGAAGATCTGTGACTAGCAGTGGGAACTGATGTTTCTGCCAAGGATTAAGAGGTTTCTAGGGTAGGATGAGAGCAGTTTAAAAGTAAAAATCAGTTTTTAACTGTGATGCATTCATTAATGATTTGTTATGGTATATTTTATATAGTTACATAGTTAGTCTGGTTAAAAAAAGACATATCCAGTCCATCCAGTTCAACCAATAAAAGAGAAAAAAAATTACAATCCTATATACACAATCCTATACAAACAGTTGATCCAGAGGAAGGCAAAAAAAAAACAGCAAAGCATGATCCAATGATGATCCAATTTGCTCCTGCACGGGAAAAAATTCCTTCTTGATCTCCCAAGAGGCAATCGGATATTCCCTGAATCAACTGAATTTTGGTAAAAATCCAGGCCTTTTGCCAGTGTGAACATAGCCTTAAAGCGGAATTCCAGTCAAATTCTAACTAAGCCTAAACCTACTCCCACCACCATTCTAAGCCTATTCTATCTAACATGTAAAAAAAAGATGCCAATACTTACCTACTCTAAAGCTGCTCTGGTCCAGTCACATGATCGGGTTCCAGCATTTGCTTCAGTGTAGAGGAGGGAAAGCCAACAACAGATGCCCCATAGTAAGCTTATGGGTGGCATTATCGTCCAGGCTCTACAGTTGTCGCTGCTTCTCCTCCACACTGAAGCCGACGCTGGGACCCAATCATGTGACTGGACCAGAGCGGCTGGCTTCATAATAGGTATGTATAGACATCTTTTCTTTTACAGCGTAGATAGATTGGGCTTATAATGGGGATGGGAGTAGGTTTAGGCTTAGTTAGAATTTGAGTGGAATTCCACTTTAAAGTTTGCAGACTTACTTTGTGAAGATCCCCACACATTTACTTCCTTAAATTCTGTGTTGAATTCTCACATATTTATTATGCCCTGTGAGTAGGCACTGCTGTGTCACACATTTTACACAGACTGCCTTCTGAACTACAGAGGTGCTGAGCAGAAGAGTTTCAGGAGGAGGAGTCAGTACAAGAATCACTGCTTGTAGGCAGCAAGGAACCATGGGATATGTAGTCCTTAGAAACTGAAAGTAAACAGCAAAAGAGAAGCTGAAATGCATGCAAAGTATTCAGGTAGTTGTAGAAAGCGATGACCAGCAGATAGGCAGCACTTACTACAAGAAAGCATATTTCTCAAGAAAGCTTATATCGGATTGCCCAAAATAACTATTGTTTGCATTGTTATTACAAATTAGATGCCATTAAATGAAAGTTTATGCTGTGATCATTGAACTCCTTTAAACAATTTATCAAGTCTCTGACTAAAGTTTGTGTTCATTATATAAACTGATATTGCGCTGTATTTAGAAAGTATTGTTGATGAAAACATTGCTAATGTATTGCGTGCAGTATGTGCCTTTCACTTGTTGTCATAATTGGCATCTTCACTGTGAATTTTAATTCCTAAGTCCACGCATCCTCTAAAATATTGCATGTCATTATATGATATACATGGTTAGAAACAGAATATGCTTATTTCAATCTGTTCTGCAAAGAAAATGAGCATGGATAATTGACAGGGATGGATTTCTGTATGGGCTTTTCCAAGGCTTTTTTGCCAGTGCCAACCATAGCTCTACAAATGCTTATAATTTGCCAAAACAGTGACATTTTTTGTAAGCATAGCTGTGCAAAAACTGGGTTTTGGGTGAATTAAGACGAAGCATAAATGTTTCAATATCTTATTAAGTTTAATAGGTTTGGAGACATGCCAGGTCTATGGCAATAACAGTTCCCTTTATAATACAAACAATATATTTTTCAAGTCTTATGTAATATAATTATCTTCTATCTAGTTGTTCTTTCAGGTTTGTCTAACACAAAGCTGATTCGATAGTAAAACAACATTTTGTTACCTACGAACCAAGTCTCTGTGATCATTCCTTAAAGTAGAACTAAAGGCAAAACTTTTTTCTTTTTTTTTCATTTTGGATATTACAGGGAGGATCATAACCCCATGTTTTTTTTTTTTTTTTTGCCACCTGTGACCCATTGGGGACATTTACTTTGACTTCATGTCTCATAGCCTAAGCAGTAAGTAAGAGGAAATCCCTCCAAAATGATAGAATCCTGGTAGTCATCGTGGTCACTAGATGTAATGTCCCCATTGCACGTTTTTACTTCTGTTACTGTTCTGGTGACAACCTGAAATTTGGGATTTTCTTTCACGTCCACTTTTGGGATTGACAGTAAACAAAACAAAGAGAAGGGTGAATTTTCTTAAAGGGGGCACAGACAGCAGTAAAACTCTAACAACAAAAAAAATTGAATCCCTCTCCACTCTATCCAAAAGTGAAAAAAAGTTTTGTCTTTAGCTATGCTTTAAAGAGAATGAGTAGTGTTTTAGTATATACAGTGCCTTGAAAATGTATTCATACTCCTTGGAATTTTCCACATTTTGTCATGTTACAAAAAAAACGTAAATTTATTTTATTGGGATTTTATGTGATAGACCAACACAAAGTGGCACATAATTGTGAAGTTGAAGGAAAATGATACATGGTTTTCACATTTTTTTTTTTACAAATAAATATCTGTGGTGTGCATTGTCTTCAGCCCCCTTTACTCTGATACCCCTAACTAAAATCTAGTGGAACCAATTGCTTTCAGAAGTCACCTAATTAGTAAATAGAGTTCACCTCTGTGTAATTTAATCTCAGTATAAATATAGCTGTTCTGTGAAGCTCTCAGAGGTTTTCAAGATAACCTTAGTGAACAAACAGCATCAAAAAGGCCAAGGAACACACCAGACAGGTCAAGGATACAGTTGTGCAGAAGTTTAAAGCAGGGTTAGGTTATAAAAAAATATCCCAAGCTTTGAACATCGTGTGGAGCACTGTTCAATCCATTATCCGAAAATGGAAAGAGTATGGCACAACTGCAATCCTACCATGACATGGCCGTCCACCTAAACTGACAACTCAGGCCAGGAGAGCATTAATCAGAGAAGCAGCCAAGAGGCTCATGGTTAGTTTTGAAGAGCTGCAGAGATCCAAAGCTCTGCTGGGAGAATCTGTCCACAGGACAACTATTAGTCGTGCATTCCACAAATCTGGCCATTATGGAAGAGTGGCAAGAAGAAAGCCATTGTTGAAAGAAAGCCATAGTAAGTCCCATTTGAAATTTGTGAGAAGCCATGTGGGGCACACAGCAAACATGTGGAAGCAGGCACTCTGGTCAAATAGACCAAAGTTGAACTTTTTGGCCCAGAAACAAAATGCTATGTGTGGCAGAAAACTGACACTGCACATCACCCCGAACACACCATGCCCACCGTGAAACATCCTGGTAGCAACACCTGTTGTGGGGGTGCTTTTCTTCAGCAGGGACAGGGAAGCTGGTCAGAGTTGATGGGAAGATGAATGGAGCCAAATACAGGGCAATCTTAGAAGAAAACCTGTTAGAGTGTGCAAAAGACTTGAGACTGGGGCAGAGGTTCACCTTCCAGCAGGACAACAGCCCTATACATACAGCCAGAGCTACAAGGTAATGGTTTAGATCAAAGCATATTCATGTGTTAGAATGGCCCAGTCAAAGTCCAGACCTAAATCCAATTGAGAATCTGTGGTAAGACTTGAAAATTACTGTTCACAGACGTTCTCCATCCAATCTGATAGAGCTCAAGCTATTTTGTAAAGAAGAATGGGCAAATTTTTCACGCTCTAGATGTTCAAAGCTGGTAGAGACATACCTAAAAAAGACATGCAGCTGTAATTGCAGCGAAAGGTGGTTCTACAAAGTATTGACCCAGGGGGGCTGAATACAAAGGGATGCCACACTTTTTAGATATTTATTTGTAAAACATTTTGAAAACCATTTATCATTTTCTTTCCACGTCACAATTACAGTATGTGCCACTTTGTGTTGGTCTATCACATAAAATCCCATTAAAATACATTTACTTTATTGGTTGTAAAATTATAAAATGTGGAAAATGTCAAGGAGTATGAATACGTTTTCAAGGCATTGTATCTTTACGCATATATTATGTATATATCTTTATTATTATTTATTTCAGTATTACAGTCAGGTCAGTTTTACATATTTTTTTTTCACTCAGATAGATATAAAGTATTTGTTGATAAAACTATGGGGTCTTCTATCCTCCAAACAGGGGAAGTCCTTGTCTCCTTTTTTATAGGTGAAGCAATGTATCACTCTCAGTTATGCTAACATATACCCATATGCCCACACAGCAGTGACCCATCCCTTATTAAATTACCTAGACTGAGGTTACAGACAGACAGAGCCTCAGGATGCATCTGCTGTGCTGCCTTTTTAGATAGCACAGTGGTCTTGGAATCATTTGTCATGTACTAATTGTTTATTTGTTAAGCAAAGTTTGTGTATAGTGAACTATCAAAACAGTGAACAACAACTACAAACATAAACATTTAAAAAGAATGCTAAAATAAAAAAATAAAAATGCAGCTTTCCTTGAAATCCATGCTTAGGAACAAAAGCTGTGTTTGCAAGAAACAATATTTAGGGGCCATTGACAGCATTTTGTTGCACTGTGTTTAAGCACTTGCATTATGGCACACATAGGGGTGGAGGCCTTTTAACCACTTGCTTACTGGGCACTTAAACCACCCTCCTGCCCAGACCAATTTTGAGCTTTCAGCGCTGTCGCACTTTGAATGACAATTGCGCGGTCATACAACACTGTACCCAAATGACATTTTTATCATTTTTTTCCCACAAATAGAGCTTTCTATTGGTGGTATTTAATCACAGCTGGGGTTTTTATTTTTTGCTAAACAAACAAAAAAGGATGGAAATTTTTGAAAAAAAAAAAAAAATTATGTTTAATAGTTTGTTATAATATTTTGCAAACAGGTAATTTTTCTCCTTCATTGATATGCGCTGATGAGGCGGCACTGGTGGGCACTGATAGGCTGCACTGATGGGCACAGATAGGCACAGATAAGGCGGCACTCATAGGCACAGTTAAGGCAGCACTGATAGGCACAGTAAAGGCGGCACTGATAGGCACAGTAAAGGCGGCACTGATAGGCACAGTAAAGGCGGCACTGATGAGGACAGATAAGGCGGTACTGATGGGCACAGATAAGGCAGCACTGATGGCCACGGATGGGCGGCACGGATGGGTGGCATGGATGGGCGGCACGGATGGGTGGCACGGATGGGTGGCACGGATGGGCACTGATAGGTACCACTGATGGGGGGCACTGATGGGCGGCACTGATGGGGAGCAGTGATGGGCGGCACTGATGGGCACTTATGGGCACTGGTAGGTGACACTGATGGGCACTGATAGGTTGCACTGATATGGGTGCTGATGGGTGGCACTGATGTGGGTGCTGATGGGTGGCACTGTGGGCACTGATGGGTGGCACTGTGGGCACTGATGGGTGGCGCTGATTGATGGCACTGTGGGCACTGATGGGTGACGCTGGTGGGCACTGGTAGGCAGCACTGCTGCCTATTGCTTTGTGTTAGAAGATCGCCGTGATCGGGACTAATGTCCCGATCACGGCCGCCGGTGATCGGGTTTTTTTTTTCCTCCTCACGCTGTAAGCGCGAGGAGGAAAAATAGCCGATTACCGGCTCTGTTTACATCACATGATCAGCTGTCATTGGCTGACAGCTGATCATGTGGTAAGGGGTCGGGAACAACCCCTTACTCTGATCTGTGATCAGCGAGTCTCATAGACTCGCTGATCACCGAGCGCGCCGCGCGCGCCCTGCAGGGGGCGCGCAGGCCGCTCATGCACGGGACAACGTCAATAGACGTCGTCCCGGCAATTTAGATCCGCGCTGTTGCCGTTATTTGGCAATGGCCCGGATCTGAAGCGGTTAAATCATCTGTCTTGCACATATAATTCCATGTTAATATCCCTATCCCCACATTTTTTCAATAAATCATACCTTCAGCTGTTTGACTCAAATGATTGACACCTGTACAGAAACAATAGTATTATGTAAGTAGAAAATAGCGGTTCCACAACATTCACAATGCCTTTCCCATTCTGGGACAGACAAGATCTGCCTTGATGCATTCTATGGTGATTGCTTTATGGTGCTTATGCTACTTGTGTGTATATAAATGCTGGGGTATGTTCCTGACACTCACTCAAGAACTTTTTTGCTGCAATAAAATTAGGCCCAGCAATATTGCTTCTTACTTCTGAGTCTTACTTTTACCTATTTTTACTCTTATTTCACACTGCCTGACGAAGGGGTCCTGTGTGGCTCCGAAACGTTGCACTACACCATTTTGTGATGTGATCATTCTTTGCATAAAAAACTGTTTGGAAGAAATTGATGATCCTTTTTGTGCTGGCGAATATCTACATATCGCATAGGTTCCAGTATCCAGCTGGCTGTCGCTACAGCACCCAATACTCCAAGACCCCTTTCACACTGAGCCGCTCCGGGCGTCGGGGTAAAGCAGCGCTATTTTTAACCCCCGCTAGCGGCCAAAAAAAGGGTTAAATCTGCCCGCAGCAGCGTTTTGCCGGCGGTATGGCGGCGCTGCCCCATTGTTTTAAATGGGCAGGAGCGGTGGAGGAGTGGTGTAGGAGCGGTGTATTCACCGCCCCTACACCGCTGCAAAGAAGCTGCTGGCAGGACTTTTTGTGACGCCCTGCCAGCGCAGCACTCGAGTGTGAAAGCAATCAGGCTTTCACACTGGGTTTGCAGCTGAGGCTTTTTTCAGGCGCTATGCAGGTGCTATTTTAGCGTTGTAGCGCCTGAAAAATGCCTCCAGTGTGAAAGGGGTCTAAGAGCTTATTCCAGGATTGTGTATGATGGGAATATGGACTGTGTGTTAGTTTTACCTAAGTTATAAGATGAAACAATCAGCGCCACAAGTAAGTAATATTGTGATGTTTAAATAAGATAACCTAATAATAAACGTGCACAGCTGCTAAACATTCCAAGTGGTACACCACAATAATTTCAAAATGGATAGTAAATAATAAATGTAGCGCTATGTGTAAAATTATAAATATAAAGTGCGAATTTCTAAAATAAATAAATCTTACATATAAATGAATAGTCCATAAAATGAAGAAACGAAGAAATAAAACATGAAAAACTCTTCTTGTGATCAGTGTATCCACACAATTCCACCACAGTGATTGTTTGTCCTCAAAGGGAGTGCACACCACCACCAGTAAAAATGCGCGCTCACCTCCCAGATGAGTCAAAACTCATATGCGGATCTCCCCACAAGCTCTTTGCTCTCACTTCCTCTTCCCAATCAATGGTGGGTAATCCAGATGGCGCTTTTCTTAATGGTAACTCAGCTCATTAATATCCAAAGAAGCAGATTATCTCCCAGCTTGGCTCAAGATTCCATGAGTTCAGGACATGTAAATAATAAGTATAAAGACCATAGTGTTCTCCATATACAAATTTATTCAAAGCCCCCAAATAGACAAGTTGCACTTACAAAATAAAAGTGACTATCAGCTCCTCCCTTCTAGATGCGTATCGGCCAATATCAGGCCCTCCTCAGTTTTACCTAATTGACATATATCCGTCTCAGGGAAGTTAAATAGCTGCATAGTCTTAAGAGTTTTATCTCCTTGCATTCATTTGGAGTTCAAGCTTTCTTTAAGCAGAACCTTACTCTCTCAATTGACATTAATAAGGTTTAATCTTTATGTTGCTAGCATTAGAAATTATATTTAATTTGCTTACGGTAAAATTTTTAAATCTTTTTATTTCTTAAGTTGCTTCCTGGTTTCTGGCTTAAGCTAAAATGATGTCATACATCCCAGGAGGCTTAATGGACATTTTTAATTTTCATCTGGAGAAGGGGAGTTGGGGCTTTCTCAGCTAAACATGCCTTCCTGCCTGCATGCCTGAGCTAAGGGCAAATGGATTACTACAAGCACTAAATATATTCTCCCGGGGAAAGAGACGCTTGAGAGGACATATGATAGCGATATACATATATCTCAATGGTAATCCCAGTGTAGGTAGCAAACTATTCAGTCCCAGGGTGTGTAAGAGGACACAGGGCCACACAATGTGATTGGAAGAGAAGCGGGTTTAACCTTAAAGCGGGGTTCCACCCAAATTTTTAACTTAATCATACCCCCTTCAGTTAATTGCATTGATGTTCAAATGCCACACGAAATTTTTTTTTACCGCTGTAATTACCTTTATATTGTACTTTATTGTGGCACTTCCTGTCTCTCCTCCCATGGGAGTAGGTGTGTTTATTGCCTTTCCCCGGCGCCGCACTGTCTCCTGGGAGCTTAGTGTCAGGCTTCCCAAGATTCAGTGCGGAAACAGTGATCATGCACGGGAACAAGCTGTGAATGAACAGCGTTCACTGCATCCAGGAAATCAATGCTTGTGGGCTTCACATGCCCACAAGCAAGATGGAAACGGCCAGCATCACATTTTTTAAGTTATTCTTCAGTACGAAAACAGACAGAGGCGGAAATATTACACCCAAACTGTGAGTAATATTTTGGGATTAGCAAAGTGTCTCAATGACCTAAAAAAAAAAAAAAAAAAAAGATTGGTCGCCCCGGACTCCCGCATAAAGTTGCGTAGGGGTTTTTTCACTGTCAGGATGTGGAACTCTCTTCCAGAATCAGTGGTGTCAAAAGGAAGTACTGAAAGTTTTAAAAGACTTTTGGACGTACATCTTAGCAAACACAATATATGGGGATATGGAAAATGATTATCAACACGCACACACCCACACAGGTTGAACTGGATGGACTGGATGGACTATTGTTTTATATTCAACCTTGCCAAATATGTAGATTTCGGGAAGTAAATGCTACACAAATCATTTGCCTTTATTTAAGGTGGCTATGACTAAAAATGCTAGGGGGGTGTTTTTCACAGTGATTTCTTAACAAAATATAGCAAGGACACATGGATGGTTGGGTGAGTTTGTTTTGAATATTAGAAATGACTTAATAGCATTTTTGCTTTGTTGTGCTCAGATACAGTTAAGTTCCACTTTAAGAACTTGCCCAACAGACAAAAACAGTGCACTATCGTGAGGTTAATGGCATTCTACAATTATAACTGTTCGGCTATCCCCTACTCTTGTTACCTTCAGGCAATCCCTGAAAAGTCATCTCTTCAGGGAAGCTTATAATGTCTCCAACTAATCTTTTACCACTTCCATCAGCTCATTCCCCACAGCTACAACCTTTTGTACCAACTGCCCCACCCTATTCATTCATAGAATATATCAGTGTCCTGACATCATCTCTGCTCTCTGTGTCATCAAGGACCAGACATTCCTAGAAGAAGATCTGAAATGCTTGTAAGTCGCCCCCTGCCCCAGTGTAGCTCTAGTAGCTCACACAGTTACTAACAATTGCATGTTTCTCATATATGTATTTTGGAAATTGAACAGGATTTTATTTGAAGAAAGAACTTGTTACCTGTGATTATTATGAAAGATTCAACAATACAAGATTGTAAAAGGCAATTTCACTATTAAAATAGTGTTGATATGGTGATAACTTTCAAATTACTGCATATATATATTGTCAGGGGTTGGCTCAAGGGGGATCACCTTCCTTAGGAAAAAGGTAGTCCTTACGCCAGGTTTCTTAAAATCTGACTTGTAGCCAGGTTTATTTTTAAAGGTTGCATACAAATAACATAAACAAAAACATAAAATAAATCCTTGACATCCAGGCACTAACTGAACATTTGCAGGTTCCTAACTCACGGGTGCAAGGCTTCTCCCAGTCATCCCCAAAACAACGATCATGTAAACCTTTTCTCTTAGGCCCCCTTCACACTGGGGCAGGGTCGGCATTGGTGGTAAAGCGGCGCTATATTAAGCACCACTTTACCGTCATTTTATCGGCGCTATTCGCCCGCTAGCGGTGCGGCTTTAACCCCCGCTAGCGGCCGAAAAAGGGTTAAAACCGCCGGCAAAGCGCCGCTGCAGCAGCACTATGCCGGCGGTATAGCCGCGCTGCCCCATTGATTTCAATGGGCAGGAGCGGTTTAGGAGCAGTGTATACACCACTCCTTCACCACTCCAAAGATGCTGCTAGCAGGACTTTTTTCAGCGTCCTGCCAGCGCACCGTTTCAGTGTGGAAGCCCTCGGGGCTTTCACATTGGAGAGACAGCAGCAGCTGTTTCAGGGCGCTTTGCAGGCGCTATTTTTAGCACTGTAGCACCTGCAAAGCGCCCCAGTGTGAAAGATGTCTTACAAAGCAGAGTTCCCATAAGTAGCTCTCGCAGGTATTTGGCTTCCTGAGTCCCAGGCCAAGAGCAATCCTTTTCTCTAGTCCTGCTAAATTTATATCACCTGTTGGTGAACAGAAGTGGACAGAAAAATCTGGTCTGGAACCAAGCCTGCCAAGGTGGCTGATAAAAACCGGACCGGATTCCACCTTAGATCCCGGCAAATGAACACATGCAAGATGACACAGCTAAACGTCCATCAATCACCTTGCCTTTCATAATGTCACAATATAAATATAATATATATATATATATATATATATATATATATATATATATATATATATATATTTATATTGCCAGTTATTATTGCAGCCTGGATAAAATCTTTACGTAATAAGGGGTTCCTTATACTGCTGGACCTTAAGTAATAGCATGGTCTGCACAGAAAATGGTTACTATCTTCTTGTATATAGACATTCTGTAAACATTTCCTTTCTAGTACATCGTAAATTGAAAGTATTACTAAATTCAGATACTTATTTGTAAGCATAATATAAAAAACAAGACATAAAAGGTCAAATAACAATTGGTAATGGTTATTGTTGTGTGTGCATTATGACGTTACTCATTTACATTCACATCAATAAATTCACTGCTTTCTTTTGACTCCGTCGAAGCCAAAAGGAAATCATTTTATTGGGAGTTCTCAATGTTCCTACTGTCAGACAGGAATATCATAATATGTAGCGATATGGTCTGAAAGGGTAATAGGCTCTTTATTGCAAATGATGGTTGGCTGAACACCTCTCAGCATGATGTAACATTTAGTCCATAACCAAAAACAATAAAATCAAACATAAAGATGATGGGGACAAATGGCTTCCGAAACAACATTCCCAGGAGGCATCATATTCCTTCTTTAACTCCAGATCGGCTCCTTCTACTGCAGATGACTTTCTTCAAACAAATCCCACTGTAACAGAAAGGCAAGAGGTTATTTTAAAATCAGAGCTATTAACATTAACTATAGCCAGTTAAAGGGTCTCTATAGTCGCAGTGTACACTGCCAATTTCAACATTAGCATTGTAATAACATAAACAGTGGTTACTTTTGACAATCCAATATAAGTTTATTTGAAAAATCCCCTTTGGTGTTGTGAGTTTTGCTTGTCTGCTGGTTATCTCTTTCCACAACATTTTGGATTCCCTGCATATTTTACTGCTTCTCCTCTGCTGCTGTTTACTTTCAATTTCTAAGGAATACATATCCCATGGCAACCTGCTTCCTGAAAGTTGTGATTCCTGTACTGACACCACCTACTGACACTCCCCCTTTCAGCACCTCTGTAGTTCAGAAGCAGGGGCGTACTTAGAGCATTTGGCACCCGGGGCGGATCCCATATCTGACACCCCCCCATCTGGCACCCCCCTCACTGATCATGCCTGTACGCACTCAGCCCCCTTATACCTGTACGCACTCAGCCCCCTCATACCTGTACACAATAAGCCCCCTCATACCTGTACGCACTCAGCCCCCTTATACCTGTACGCACTCAGCCCCCTCATACCTGTACACAATAAGCCCCCTCATACCTGTACGCACTCAGCCCTCTCATACCTGTACACAATAAGCCCCCTCATACCTGTACACACTCAGCCCCCTTATACCTGTATACAATCAGCCCACCCACACACCTGTACACACTCAGCCCCCCTCCCACCTGTACACACTCAGCCCCTCTCATACCTGTACGTACTCAGCCCCCCTCACACCTGTATGCACTCAGCCCCTATCACACCTGTACACACTCAGCCCCCCTCATACCTGTACGCACTCAGCCCCCCTCACACCTGTACGCACTCAGCCCCTATCACACCTGTACACACTCAGCCCCCCTCATACCTGTATGCACTCAGCCCCTCTCACACCTGTACACACTCAGCCCCCCTCCCACCTGTATGCACTCAGTCCCTCTCACACCTGTACGCACTCAGCCCCCCTCATACCTGTACGCATTCAGCCCACCCACACACCTGTATGCACTCAGCCCCCTACATACCTGTATGCACTCAGCCCCCTCACACCTGTACACACTCAGCTGCCCCCACACACCTGTACACACTCAGCTGCCCCCACACACCTGTACACACTCAGCTGCCCCCACACACCTGTACACACTCAGCTACCCCCCCACTCCTGTAGACACTCAGCTGCCCCCACACACCTGTACACACTCAGCTGCCCCCACACACCTGTACACACTCAGCTGCCTCCCCCTGTACACAAACAGCCTCCTCCCTTGTACTCAGAGCCCCCACTTGTAAGGTGGTCTTCCTTGTCCCAGGTCTTGAGTCCACATATTCCTGTGAAAATACATTACTGTACAGCACACACGAGGGGCGCACATACATGAAGCAGCCAGAGGTGGCAGTATAGAGCTCAATGTGAGCTCAATGACAGAGCAGCCGACTCACATGAACGATAGCCAACCCAGCACAGCTACAGAGCAGAGAGCATCTCTTGTACACACCACTGCCTTGTCCTGGCTCTGATAGCTGGCCTGACACCCCCCCAAATGTGTGGCACCTGGGGCGGACCACCCCCCCCCCCGTAGGTACACCACTGATCAGAAGGCAAGCAAAGGGAATTCTGTAATACCGCAGTGCCTATCAACAGGCCAAATAGGTGTCACAGAATTCAAGGAAGTACATGTGGGGATCTTTACAAAGTAAGTTTACAAACTTCAAGATCATTCCGATTATTATTAGTAGGCTAGAAATAAATGAAATACAATGTGAAAATCTACAATTTTAAAATTTGACTATTTTTTATTTCCAGATTTTTTATTCCACCCCCTAAAGCCCCCCACCCCACCCCCCGTTACATGCTGTCACATGTAAAATCAGTGTGACCTACCCACGCATCTAGCCATTCATTCACAATCATCCCTGTCAACGTGCCAGACAGACTTGTAGTTATTAATTGCCTGTAAGAGCACTGATTAGTGTCCTCATAGTCCATTCACACTTTCTACAGCTCTAAAACTGACAGCTCACCTGCAGGAGTCTGACATTGCACCTGTAATCCACAAATTGCAAGTGCAATGCTTTGCAGGCTCATATATAAAAAAAATACAATAATAAATGCACATGTGATATCACTCAGCTGGTCCAGACTTTGGAGAGATCCCAACTTTAACTGACTGCCAGCTGGCTCAGCTTCTCAGCATGCTGCACAGCCCGGAGCTTCAATGAGCACTGGAGGAGCAGAGCAGGGAGGCGGTAACTGACAGACTCCAGCTCTCTGCACATTGAAGACCTAAGTGATCAGCGATCTTTGATTACTCAGTTCTCTCTCTTAGAGGTAACAGGGGACAGATGCAGCATCAAACCAATGCTGCATCCAGCTAGGTGAGTATGTATATTTGTCTTTTCAAATCTAGCACTTCTCTTTTAGGTAAAACAACAGGGAATATAACATATTTAATGTGTTACAAAGCCCAAACTTTTTTCATGCATAGTGCATGCAATAGTTAAAACCTTTTTTTTTCTTCTTTTTGCTGCCTGTCCTATTGGGAAGATTCCCCTTCACTTACAGTCACAGAGACATAGCAGGAAGTGAGTGAAAATCTCTCCCGAATGTGAGGGAATATTCCCCCTTAGACAGCTGTCACCAGAGTTACCCCATTGGAATATTTTCCCTCACCTGTGCAGTAGTGTATTTAGGTTTTGTGCTGCCCTAGGCCTGACTAAACTTGTGCAACCCCTAATTTAAATATGACCCACCCCTTCCTGTCAAGGCCACACCCCTTGCTGTTTAAGACCCGCCCTGAAATTTTCAAGTAGGGACACTAGTTCTGAGGGCCTGGAGTGGGGACAATGGATTCCCTTAATTTGCATAGATTTCCTCTCACTTCCTGTTTGGCTATGGGCCAGGAAGTGAAGGGAAATCTCTGCAATGGGACAGGGATGGTAAAAAATAATAATGAAATATGAGTGGTGTATCCGCGCAACGGAACAGAAAATTAAAAAAGTGGAGAAAATGGAAAAAAAATGGAAACAATGGAAGAAATCGCATAAAGGACTGCTGCCTCCACAAATGTGATTTCCACCAAGGTGGAAAAAACAGAAGGTAAGTGAAGGGTTAGTGTGTGGGTGTGGCACAGTCCTAATTCATAGAAATACTTGGTAAATCGTGTGTAGCCAAATCCCATATGTAAAGTCGCATATAAAGTATAAACCAAAATTGCAAATAAAAAATTCAACGAAAATAAAACCAAACATAAAACAGCAAAGTGACCCCCTTTGGAGTGTGTAGGTGTAACGTTGTCCTAGTTTAAAAAATACTTTGTAAATCGTGTGTAGCCAGATCCCACATGTAAAATCGCATGTAAATTATAAACAAAATATAAACAAAATCGCATATAGCAAATATAACGGCTAGGTTGGCCCCCTTTGAATTGGGGGAGGGGGAAGGGGAACAGGGGATGAAATCAAAAAATGACTTTAGCCAAAGCTATTCCATCCGCATAAAAACCCCATATAGTGATTGACAAACATAACATTGCTGAATAATTACATAGGTTAAATCGTGACTAGTGCTCAGTGCAGTTTAAGTGAAAAACTTGACATCTTTGTAAAACAAGGCAGGTATTTGTATTAATCTTGGTGACCAGGTGCTCGTGTCTTGTGATCATGCGGACACTCACCAGCTTCTTTAACCCCTGCGGGGGTAATGCGCAGTCACAGTGTATGCCACTGTGCGGCAATCCACAGGCTGTTTCTGGGTCACGGTGACGTTTTAGGCATAAGAGAAGAAAGAGGAGATTCCATAGCGTAAAACCATAAAACACTCTTTATTGAACGCAGATGACAGAATGGTACTCACATTTAAGCAGTTTATAATAGGCAACCAAATGTCATCAAAACAGGAGAGCGTCAGATTTAAGTTGGTGATCCTCTGGGAGATGATGCAAAAGCGTCAGAATAGGCCACGTCCTACGCGTTTCATCATAGGGACCTCAACTGGAGCGCTCCAGTTGAGGTCCCTATGACGAAACGCGTAGGGCGTGGCCTATTCTGACGCTTTTGCATCATCTCCCAGAGGATCACCAACTTAAATCTGACGCTCTCCTGTTTTGATGACATTTGGTTGCCTATTATAAACTGCTTAAATGTGAGTACCATTCTGTCATCTGCGTTCAATAAAGAGTGTTTTATGGTTTTACGCTATGGAATCTTCTCTTTCTTCTCTTATGCCTAAAACGTCACCGTGACCCAGAAACAGCCTGTGGATTGCCGCAGAGTGGCATACACTGTGACTGCGCATTACCCCCGCAGGGGTTAAAGAAGCTGGTGAGTGTCCGCATGATCACAAGACACGAGCACCTGGTCACCAAGATTAATACAAATACCTGCCTTGTTTTACAAAGATGTCAAGTTTTTCACTTAAACTGCACTGAGCACTAGTCACGATTTAACCTATGTAATTATTCAGCAATGTTATGTTTGTCAATCACTATATGGGGTTTTTATGCGGATGGAATAGCTTTGGCTAAAGTCATTTTTTGATTTCATCCCCTGTTCCCCTTCCCCCAATTCAAAGGGGGCCAACCTAGCCGTTATATTTGCTATATGCGATTTTGTTTATATTTTGTTTATAATTTACATGCGATTTTACATGTGGGATCTGGCTACACACGATTTACAAAGTATTTTTTAAACTAGGACAACGTTACACCTACACACTCCAAAGGGGGTCACTTTGCTGTTTTATGTTTGGTTTTATTTTCGTTGAATTTTTTATTTGCAATTTTGGTTTATACTTTATATGCGACTTTACATATGGGATTTGGCTACACACGATTTACCAAGTATTTCTATGAATTAGGACTGTGCCACACCCACACACTAACCCTTCACTTACCTTCTGTTTTTTCCACCTTGGTGGAAATCACATTTGTGGAGGCAGCAGTCCTTTATGCGATTTCTTCCATTGTTTCCATTTTTTTTCATTTTCTCCACTTTTTTCTCCACTAGGACAACGTTACACCTACACACTCCAAAGGGGGTCACTTTGCTGTTTTATGTTTGGTTTTATTTTCGTTGAATTTTTTTATTTGCAATTTTGGTTTATGCGACTTTACATATGGGATTTGGCTACACACAATTTACCAAGTATTTCTATAAATTAGGACAGCGCCACACCCACACACTAACCCTTCACTTATGGTAAAAAATAAACTGACAGGGGCTATAACCCTCCCTTATTCTATCCAAAATGAAAAAAAAAAAGTGTTGCCTATAGTTCTACTGTAAGCACAAATTTCTGATCATTTTATCGAGAGGACTAAGAACATATAACCACGCCAATGGTGCAGCAGAAAACATATAGCACAGTGAGGAAGGTTTGTGGTCCAGGATGATAAGACAGTCAAAATTAGAAGCGGCGTCCCCCCCTCTCACAGTTGTGGAATGCTGGCCGCCCGCATACCGAAAGCAGTGTGACCGCTTTATGGGGGTGCTAGACTAATTTGTCTCTCAGCCCAATGCACCCCATAAGACTGACACTACACTAACAAGGTAACGCAAGCCGGAGGGGACTCTTTCCGTGCTGCCCCCCCTGCAAAGTGCTGCCCTAGGCCTGGGCCTTGTTGGCCTAGGCCAGGATACAGCGTTGCACCTGTGACCTATGTACCTATGACAACTCAAAAATGTTGGAATTCTCTTCATTCATTAATGAGTGTAATTCAACCTAGCAGGGACAAAAATAGCAATAAAAACCTGACAGAAATTCTAGTCTTCCACTTTTTCACCATATCAAAGTTTTGGGATTTACATATACTTTGTCATTGATAAACACGATGCACTTATGGGAGTTGAAATTGAATGAGAAATTTAAGAGCATTTGCAAATTCTGGTTTTGATTAATTCTCAGATGACCTAGTTGGGTGTCACTATTCAATTATATTTATTATTCTTTTTGTGTTTTAGGTATTTTGTAAATGCCTCCATATTAGCTTATGAAGAACATTTTTTAATGCTGCTTTTATGGAGGTCACAGGTAATTGTTAGACATATTTCCTTACAGGCATCCTGAATTACAGGTTATATTAAGTATTGTTAATTTTACTACACTAATTAAATCTCTGAGAAACCAGATGAAAGAGGTGTTGAAAGTAAATAATTATTGTATGAATGATTGCAAAACCTTTTCATAGATTAGTATTTTGTTTATTTACTCTATTTTTCTCCTTTACAAATATAATATTCAGGTAATTCAAAACGAATATGGTTTTTAAGGCATGCTTATGAAGATCAACCACCCCTATAGGTACTAAAGATAGGATTATTTATGTTAGATTTTTCAATGTTCTATTTGTTACACATTTTCCTTCAAATTATGAAAATTATAAGGAAATCATGACGGGTAAAAACTAAAGAAGTTTGGAATAAATGTTTCCTTATTTAAGATAAATTGTCACCTAACCACAACAGCACAAAAGCAAAAACTAAGTAGAGCATGCTGTGCCCAGGAGACAAGATAAAGCAACTGTATCCAGAAAACAATCCACACACACAAGCATAAACTTTTGCAGTGTTCAGCCAAAAATTCATAAAACACGTATTCAGAATAATACAAGTTTTATTAAGTCAAATACAAATAAAACAACCCACACAAATGTAAGACATGTAAAAACACAGAAATTACTTGACAGGAAATAAATAATACATACAAATAATTTTAATAAACACAGTCCCACTTTTATTCTAATAAAATGACCATATACTAAAATGCTCAGTGAATAAAAACTGTAGGGATAGTGTGGGAGTGGTAGGAAAAAAAGGAATCATGGGCACATATCTGGATTTGGAAGAGAGGGAGGATGCCACTGTGTGCAGGAATCACTTTATGTGGGCACAAGGCTACTTTGTTAGGAGTGGGGTAGAAAATTTTTCAGAAAAATCTATTGATATTAAAAAATAACTAATGCTAACTGTGCATGCACAAAGATAAAACAACATGTGAAAAGACTGATTTTTAAAGGAGAGGTCCAGGCTGAGCTTGTTTGGCTGGGCTTCTTCTATGGGTCACAGGAGTGCAATTCATTTTGCACTCCTGTGATCTGTTTTCAGCAGAGAGTGGTCTGAAGTCCGCTCTCGTGGAGGTAAATTCGGTATCTGGCGCTCCAGGAGGCAATGCCCTTAGTTTGTAATAATGTATATTTGATTAGTCAGTCTTTAGGTGAAAACCAGGTTGACCCACGGTAAGGGGGTGATGTAAAAAGAGGCAGCCATCCTCAGAGTGTGTCCAGCAACTCTGCAAAACATGTAAAAGAAACAAGGAGGGGGGGAGGCACCTCTAAGTGTAGTATTAAAACAGTATAATTTATTGCACAAGTTTAAAAACACTTACAAGATATAAGTGGGAGTAATGCTCATCATAAGTATGTAATCCTGGCAGTTCTACTGCGTCCCACAGGCTGCTCGCACGATCTGGGTAGCTGGGAGAGGTTCTGGTGTGATGTTGTGCTGAGTAGCTGTACATTCAGGAAAACCAGGAAGTAGTCAGCTTGAAGCGGAAGAGGAAATGATGTCACCAGCAGTGGGTGGGAGGAAGGGGTCAGGACTGTCTCTGTGGAATGAAAGGCTACACACTCGGAGCTCACAGATCCTTCTACTAGCCTGTTGTTCTCTGGAGGAGAGCATCATTAAATACACCCTCCTGGGCGTGACATTCGCAGCCGTAGAACTACTTATGGTCAGTGGACCAAAGGCAATGGGATGGAGAAATGTCGGAAAAATAGTAGATTATAAATAGTTGGGCTTAAGGGATTACAACAGGTCAGTAGAAGGAGCTGTAAGTGTTTTTTTTTTTTTTTGAAAAATATTTATTGGGTTTTATGGCATACAAAAGTATAAAAACTTAGTGTCACACAAGTTACAGAGTATTAATCGTTACAATCTATAAAGTTCAATGACTTCTCATAGTAGTTGAAATACAATCTTGTCATATCAGTTAGATCAAGAGAGAAGTAACAGAAAACATAAAAATAAAAAGAAAAATTAGGGGAAAGGGAAGACGGGGGAGTTCATGTTTGCCATCTTATCAACATTATGGAGCGTAACTTTGCTCGACATATGAAATCTTAACATCTAAATACCTTCAGGAGTGGAGGCAGCGTCTAACTAAACGTGAGGGGGTGGATGCCAAGGAGCACAATGGATTTGTGGATATCCTACGGTGGGTTAAAAGTAAAGGAATCTGGGGTGGGGGGTATTTTGAGTCGGCCAAGAGAATTGGTGACATCTTTTATCAAGTACCATTTCGTGTAGCGAAATGGGTTCATTATCTCGATCAGTGCCTGCGGAGCGAATGTAGCTTCAATGTATTTCCTCCATCTTTTGAAAAAACGGGAAGTCGATCGGAAATTAAGGGTGATGGTGTCCAGTCTCTCTAGATGGAAAAGTGATGCCAAGGCTTTTTTAAACGTTGTAAGGGTAGGAGGAGTAGCTGATATCCAGTTAGACATAATAGTCCTGCGAGCCACTAGAAGACACAGGTGAGCCCAATGTGGAATATTTTGTGAGACCCTCGTTGGCGATGAGGGTGAAGGGGGTATGCTGAACAGGCATAGTAGGCGGTCCTTAGTGCACTGAATTTTGTGGACCTCGTTGATGTAAGTGATCACCTTAGTCCAGTAAGCATCAATCTTGTTAAGGTCCCAGAGTCTGTGTAGTAAAGTGGGGCGAGGTATGTTACACCAGGAACATTGCGCTTGGGTGGGGTCCTTCTTGTTGAAGCGGAAAGGGAAATAAGCTCTGTGAATGATCTTGAATTGTGTTTCCCTCCAAGATTCAGAAGCAGTAAGGTTGCGGACTGTCTTGTACCCCTCAAGGATTTTTTCTGGCAGAGATTCGTCATCTAATACGTGTGACCATTTTTGAAAGGGTTTGAGGGCATACTTCCGTGTTTGATGTTGTATGAGACAGGAGTAAATATTGGAGATGGAGTAGTTATTGCTTTTGATGAGAGTATCAATGCAGGATGTTTCAAGTGGGTTGGTATTAGGACCAGAGCATGATTTGAGATAATTGATGAGTTGGTGATAGAAGAAAACATGAGTTGGTGGTAGGGAGTATTCCCGCATCAGGGTTTGAAATGGTTTGAATTTGCCCGGCTTGTTGAGATAGAAAGACGAGACATCTGTGAGGCCTTTAAGTTTCCATTGGCCAAAAGCTTTATGGATGATAGATGGTAGGAAAATAGGGTTGCCTTGTATTTTGAGGTATTTGGAGATGCTGGATGGTACTTTGAGCAATTTTCTTACTTCTCTCCATGCAACGACCGTATCCTTAATTATTACACTTGTTTTGAGGTGGGGGGGTAATGTATTGGGATTAGAATGGAGGATGGCCGAGAGGGCATATGGGTATACCACAGCCTCTTCTAAGTATAGGTTAGAATATTTAGAACCACCAGTTAGCCAGTCTAAGCCCTGTCTAAGTAAACATGCCAGGTTGTAAAAACGCATATTGGGCAGTCCCGCCCCGCCCTCGCCCTTCGGGAGACATAGTTTCTGTAGCGCTATGCGAGGTTTCTTGTGAGACCATATAAAGGCAGTTAGGGCCTTCTGGAGTTTTTGGATGTCTGAATGTTTAATTAGAAGAGGTATGGTCTGCATTGGGTAGAGCAAGCGCGCGAAAGACACCATTTTGAAATGGTGGCATCTCCCAAAGAGCGAGAGAGGTAGGGACCCCCAAGCCTCCAACTCCTTCACAATTTTGGTTATCAAAGGGGAGTAGTTCAAAGAGTACAGAGAGGATGGTTCACGTCCTATTTTAATGCCCAGGTATGTAATATGTTGGTTGGCTATGGCCAGGGGGGATAGGTGTTTCCATTTACTGGAGAGATGGGGGTGTAATGGTAGGATCTCACTTTTATCAAAATTGATTCTGAATCCCGAGCAAAGTCTGAAGTCTGAAAAAAGTCGTTTGAGTCTGTCGAAGTCTGTTATGGGGTCAGTGGAGAATAATAGTATGTCGTCTGCAAATAGTGCCGAACGAAGTGTGTGGTTCTCCAGAGTGATGCCACTGATTCCATCAGCTGAATTTAGTATTCTGGACAGGGGTTCGATTGCTAGATTGAACAGGAGTGGAGACAGGGGGCAGCCCTGTCTCGTTCCTTTTGTTAATGGAATCGTGCCCGAGATAAAGTCAGGGGTGACAAGACGTGCGGTAGGGGATGCGTACATTTGTAAAAGGAATCGCATAATCGGTCCTGAGAATCCAAATTGTGTCATCACTCTAAAGAGCCAAGAGAAACTGATGTTGTCAAAGGCCTTTTCCGCATCTAATGACATGATGGCAATGTCTTGGTTAGGGTGAGTTTTGGCGTATTCCAGAGCCATTAACACTTTGCAAATGTTTAGGGTAGCCGACCTGCCTGAAACAAAGCCAGATTGGGCTGGGTGTAATAATGATGGCAGTAGGGGAGCTAGCCGCGACGCAATTATTTTGGATAGGATTTTGACATCGACATTGATTAATGATATCGGTCGGTATGAGCCCGGTAATAGGGGATCTTTCCCTTTCTTAGAGATTAATTTGATGTGGGCCTGTGTTCCCGTAGGAAGATAGGGCCCTCCGTCCCACATAGCTGCATAAACATGTTTTAAGGTGTCAGGGATAAATTCTCTGGTCATTTTATAGAATTCAGCGGTGTATCCGTCGGGTCCCGGAGCTTTGGCCGAGGCCATGTTTTTAATCGTGAATCGAATATCATCAACAGTAATGGGGGCATTAATCGTCTCTAATTGTGTGTGGTGGAGTTTGGGTAAACGTATTTTGTCGAGCAGTAAGTCAGTAGTAGGCAAGTCAGTCGGGTCAGCTTTGTATAAATTAGTGTAGTATTCCACGAGTAGGTTGCTAATTTCAGCTGAGGAGGTGACCAAAGAACCTGTCTTAGCTCTAAGAGCAGAGATACGGGTAGGACGTCTGGGGCGTGAGCACATCTTGGCCAGGAGCCTACTAGCCTTGTTTCCAAATCTATGAAAATGTAGCTGAGAGTATGATGTTTTGGCCGCTTCATGCTGTTCTGCCCAGAGGTCAAAGGTGCTTTTGGCCTGTCTCCATTTTTGTATGTTCTCTATGGTGCGGTTTAATGTGAGCTGCTCATGTGCCAGGCGTAGGGCTTCGCTTGATTTACTATATTGTTGCTTGGCTCTTTTTTTAAACTGGGTTGTGTATGAAATTATTTTACCTCTTAAGAAGGCCTTGCCTGCTTCCCAGAATAGGTTAGGGTCTGTAATGTGAGCTCCATTAGTGGAGATGTATTCCTCCCAGGCGCAGTATAGTGTATAAGACAGGAAATGGAATTGAAAGAGAAAGCAGAGCAGAGACCTCTCCAATAGGGTCCTGCCTCTTTCAGAGGGAGAGGGACTATTGCGGTACCATGAGGAAAAAAAAAAGACTTTGTTTAAAAAATAGTAAATTTATTTCAAAATGACAATAAAAGGTCCTGCAAGGGACATGTACTATACATTATCATGATTTAACATACACAAAAAATAGTGATTGTTACAGCATTGTTGACACTAAGTTGGTATAACTGATGCCCACACAGATGCATGGACAGAGGTTATATAATATGATACTTGCAGACGTGACCTCTACAGTTTCGTGGTCACAGCCGCTTCTTCAGGAGGCATCTGATAGTATATAATCTATAAAAATGAGGGAAACAATACAGTATCAACATGACAAGCAAGAATAAATAAGCAGTTATCAGAA
This sequence comes from Aquarana catesbeiana, assembly GCF_042186555.1. Classification (NCBI taxonomy): domain Eukaryota; kingdom Metazoa; phylum Chordata; class Amphibia; order Anura; family Ranidae; genus Aquarana; species Aquarana catesbeiana. Next base: position 151,676,077 of record NC_133324.1, on the reverse strand, counting down.
GAGGTACAACATTAATATTGGAGAACACAATTGAAATTTGGAAGTTGCACTCACCAAGCTATAACCTCAAAGGTTCTCTGGAGCGATACTGTGAGACGCCCTCAAGAGGCGTTCCCCCGGGGGCGGGCCAGGGAGACAAATTTGGGTGATACTATTGTAAGAAATTCAATAAAATGAAATTTAGAGATTTGTACAGTGTGTGTTCTATTTGAGAAACCACCCCGGAGTGTCAAGTTTAATGTGAGGAGGGGTGGTAAGAGAGGAAAAAGAGGAGGAGGATAGATGACCAAGAACTAAGACCAGGGAATAGTGAAGGGGAAGGGGGAATGAAGAGAATCAGAGAGGGGGAAAGGAAAAGAGGGGGGGGGGGGAGTTAGGATGAAAGGAAGGAAGGAGGGGAGGGAAAGGAGGGGTGATGAATGGGGGGGGGAGGGTGGAGAGGCGAGGGGAGGGAAAACAGGGAGGGGAAAGGAGGGAGGAAGGGGGGGAAGGGAAAAAGGGGAAAAGAGGAGGAAAGGAGGGGAAAGGGGGAAGGGAAAGGAGGGTGTAAGGGAGGGGAAGGAGAGAAAAGGAGGGAAAGGACATAGGAAGGAACTGGGGAAGGGTAGGTAGAGGGAGGGGGAGGGGGAAAAAGGGCTGGAAAAGGGGGGGAAAAAGAGAGAGGTCACAGGGGAGGGGTGGAACGGAGTGGGGGTGGGCGAAGAGAGGGAGAGAAACACAAGAGAGGAAAGGGGGGGGAGGGGAAAAGGGGGGGGGGAAGGAGGGGGGAAGGAGAAGAAAGGGGACAAAAAAAATGAAGGAGGGGAAGAGGTTGAGGGAGAAAGGTAATGACCCAGTCACCTGGTTAAGAAGATAAAGGAAAACACTGAATTAAGAAAGGGGTCATGGTATCAAAAAGATTACCCACCGTTGCTGTGGTAAAAGCTAGACTCAAAGGCTGCTGGCACCCAGAATGACGTGACTAATGCAGTCGATGGCCAATAAGCCACACCACACTGTCAAAAGGAGTCGCTGTAAGGAATGTAGATGGATAAAGGAAAGGTATTAGGAGGTGGTTTAAGGAATATGCATGGGTCGCAAGGTACTCTGTGCCAAGGAGGAGGGGGAGATACCATAAACAAGTAATGGTAATCCCTGTCCTACATGGGGGGCATTGCATGGGTACTTACAGGGGCTCCGGATAGCGTCGGTGAAGTGCTGGGTGTCCGCCTGTGACAGTGAGCAGCCGAGTCTAGGCATCTTAAATGCCTCCAACCCGGAAGTTCAACGGCGCCGAAAACGACCGCCGCCATTACTTCTGGGTCCGGTCCTCCACTGTTGCGCAAGCGCGGGAAAGTCACCCTGCGCAGGCGCACAGCTCACATAGTGATCGGTGCCAAAGCAGTGATCAGACGAAGCAGCAGCTGGGCTCCGTAGAGCCCAGCCTGCTGCCGGAGGAACGCAAGCCCGCCGTAGGGGGAGAATTAACTCCTCACATCCCTCCAGAGAAGGATGGTTAGTGCAATGGGTGATAGTAACTTGAATACAAACAATGTTGGTCAAAGAATAAACTGAGAGGGGGGAGGGGATGCATAGTCTCCAGCGATGGGAGCATCTAGGGACCCACAGTTAAGGGGACATGCATCACAGCCCGTCCCAGGATGTTATAAAGACAGTTCAATCTAAATATACATAACTCTTGTTAATAAAGCATGTAATCTACTGGGGTTTTGGAGTCAGCCATAAAAAGAGGAACATCAAAGAATAAAAATTATATAGTGAAGCCACTATATGTGATGAATCCACTTACATACAATCATAGGAAAAAACCTGAGACTTTGTTGAAAAAAGCCTGAAATTTTTTTTTTTTGAATCACGGCAGAGGCTGGGGGGACTATAACGGAGTTATTCAAGAAAATATTTGTATGAATGTGCCTCATTGATACCGGGAGGAACACATGCATTAAGTCGCTCAATCCAGAGGGACTCACGTTTTAAAATTTCGCGGTCCCAGTTGCCCCCTCGGGGGTCTTCAGGGACAACGTCTAACACGGTGAACCGAATGTAGTCAAGATTAAAGCGATGGTGAATGCCTATATGGCGGCCCACAGTAGTGAGCTTGCCGTTTGTAGAGGCATACAAGTGATCCCCCAGTCTCTGCCGTAACTCCCTGTTTGTCTTCCCCACATAAAAAGCGCTGCAGGCGCAAGTCATGAGGTAAATTGCCCCGCGTGTGCCACAATGGGCTGAATGTTTGGGGAAAAACATTTCACCATTGGGAAGTAGAAAGTGTTGTCCTTCTTGGATCCAGGGGCAGTGTGGGCATTTGCCACATTTGAAAGTGCCCCTGGGTTCCGACGGACCAGAGGAAGGAATCCTGTAGTGACTGTGTGTTAGTCTATCCCTCAGGGAGGTGGCCCTCCTGAAGACCAAATCAGGAGTTGGTTTAATGTATTTTCTAAGCGTGTGGTGGTCGGTTAGGATATGCCAATGGCTGGACAATATATTTCGTAGTTGCTGGTGGTGAGCAGAGAATTTAGTATGATCTTAGTCATGTAAGGCTGTTTAGGGCGTGAAGGGCCAAATAATAATGTTTGTCGGTCTAGAGCTAGGGCCTTATTGAATGCTTTTCTCAACAGCGCTTTTTATGTGGGGAAGACAATCAGGGAGTTACGGCAGAGACTGGGGGATCACTTGTATGCCTCTACAAACGGCAAGCTCACTACTGTGGGCCGCCATATAGGCATTCACCATCGCTTTAATCTTGACTACATTCGGTTCACCGTGTTAGGCGTTGTCCCTGAAGACCCCCGAGGGGGCAACTGGGACCGCGAAATTTTAAAACGTGAGTCCCTCTGGATGGAGCGACTTAATGCATGTGTTCCTCCCGGTATCAATGAGGCACATTCATACAAATATTTTCTTGAATAACTCCGTTATAGTCCCCCCAGCCTCTGCCGTGATTCAAAAAAAAAAATAAAAAATTTCAGGCTTTTTTCAACAAAGTCTCAGTTTTTTTCCTATGATTGTATGTAAGTGGACTCTTCACATATAGTGGCTTCACTATATAATTTTTATTCTTTGATGTTCCTCTTTTTATGGCTGACTCCAAAATCCCAGTAGATTACATGCTTTATTAACAAGAGTTATGTATATTTAGATTGAACTGTCTTTATAACATCCTGGGACGGGCTGTGATGCATGTCCCCTTAACTGTGGGTCCCTAGATGCTCCCATCGCTGGAGACTATGCATCCCCTCCTCCCTCTCAGTTTATTCTTTGACCAACATTGTTTGTATTCAAGTTACTATCACCCATTGCACTAACCATCCTTCTCTGGAGGGATGTGAGGAGTTAATTCTCCCCCTACAGCGGGCTTGCGTTCCTCCGGCAGCAGGCTGGGCTCTACGGAGCCCAGCTGCTGCTTCGTCTGATCACTGCTTTGGCACCGATCACTATGTGAGCTGTGCGCCTGCGCAGGGTGACTTTCCCGCGCCTGCGCAACAGTGGAGGACCGGACCCGGAACTAATAGCGGCGGTCGTTTTTGGCGCCGTTGAACTTCCGGGTTGGAGGCATTTAAGATGCCTAGACTCGGCTGCTCACTGTCACAGGTGGACACCCAGCACTTCACCGACGCTATCCGGAGCCCCTGTAAGTACCCATGCAATGCCCCCCATGTAGGACAGGGATTACCATTACTTGTTTATGGTATCTCCTCCTCCTCCTTGGCACAGAGTACCTTGCGACCCATGCATATTCCTTAAACCACCTCCTAATACCTTTCCTTTATCCATCTACATTCCTTACAGCGACTCCTTTTGACAGTGTGGTGTGGCTTATTGGCCATCGACTGCATTAGTCACGTCATTCTGGGTGCCAGCAGCCTTTGAGTCTAGCTTTTACCACAGCAACGGTGGGTAATCTTTTTGATACCATGACCCCTTTCTTAATTCAGTGTTTTCCTTTATCTTCTTAACCAGGTGACTGGGTCATTACCTTTCTCCCTCAACCTCTTCCCCTCCTTCATTTTTTTTGTCCCCTTTCTTCTCCTTTCCCCCCCTCCTTTCCCCCCCCCCCTTTTCCCCTCCCCCCCCTTTCCTCCCTTGTGTTTCTCTCCCTCTCTTCGACCACCCCCATTCCGTTCCACCCCTCCCCTGTGACCTCTCTCTTTTTCCCCCCCTTTTCCAACCCTTTTTCCCCCTCCCCCTCCCTCTACCTACCCTTCCCCAGCTCCTTCCTATGTCCTTTCCCTCCTTTTCTCTCCTTCCCCTCCCTTACACCCTCCTTTCCCTTCCCCCTTTCCCCTCCTTTCCTCCTCTTTTCCCCTTTTTTCCTTCCCCCCCTTCCTCCCTCCTTTCCCCACCCTGTTTTCCCTCCCCTCGCCTCTCCGCCCCCCCCCATTCATCACCCCTCCTTTCCCTCCCCTCCTTCCTTCCTTTCATCCCAACTCCCCCCCCCCCCCTCTTTTCCTTTCCCCCTCTCTGATTCTCTTCATTCCCCCTTCCCCTTCACTATTCCCTGGTCTTAGTTCTTGGTCATCTATCCTCCTCCTCTTTTTCCTCTCTTTCCACCCCTCCTCATCTTAAACTTGACACTCCCGGGTGGTTTCTCAAATAGAACACACACTGTACAAATCTCTAAATTTCATTTTATTGAATTTCTTACAATATTATCACCCCAATTTGTCTCCCTGGCCCGCCCCCGGGGGAACGCCTCTTGAGGGCGTCTCACAGTATCGCTCCAGAGAACCTTTGAGGTTATAGCTTGGTGAGTGCAACTTCCAAATTTCAATTATGTTCTCCAATATTAATGTTGTACCTCTTCTGATAACTGCTTATTTATTCTTGCTTGTCATGTTGATACTGTATTGTTTCCCTCATTTTTATAGATCATATACTATCAGACGCCTCCTGAAGAAGCGGCTGTGACCGCGAAACTGTAGAGGTCACGTCTGCAAGTATCATATTATATAACCTCTGTCCATGCATCTGTGTGGGCATCAGTTATACCAACTTAGTGTCAACAATGCTGTAACAATCACTATTTTTTGTGTATGTTAAATCATGATAATGTATAGTACATGTCCCTTGCAGGACCTTTTATTGTCATTTTGAAATAAATTTACTATTTTTTAAACAAAGTCTTTTTTTTTCCTCATGGTACCGCAATAGTCCCTCTCCCTCTGAAAGAGGCAGGACCCTATTGGAGAGGTCTCTGCTCTGGTTTCTCTTTCAATTCCATTTCCTGTCTTATTCACATTTAGGATGATGGTACCTATTATTGATATCATACCCCCCTTTGCAAATCATGTGGCATACCCTTGAACCGCAGTATAGTGTATGTTGAAAGTCCTCATTATCAACTAAATAGGAGGGGAAGCGCCAAGTAGGGGAGGGAGATGAGCGAGCTGTTTGGGTTAGATGAATCACGATTGGGCTGTGGTCTGAGATCACTGTGTCTTGTATGACTGGTGCACTGATTACGGAGCTTAGGGCCGGGGAGGCAAAAAAATAGTCTATACGTGAAAACGTACTGTGCGGGGGCGAAAAAAAAGTGTATTCCCGATCCGTTGGGTGTATTAAGCGCCAGACATCCACAAATTGCATGGAGGCGACGGCTTGTGACAGTAGGGTAGATGCAGATGATGAGGGGTACGGGTGTGTGTTCTATGTGTAGGGGGGCCTGTGCGATCAGCTAGGGAGGACATGACTGAATTAAAATCCCCACCCAATGGGTGTAGCGTCTCTGGTGTAGTTAGCACCCATTTCACTAAACCTTGAAAGAAGGAGGTGTCAGGTGAATTGGGAGCATAGATGTTAGTAAGTGCTATAGGTTTGTCATCTATAGTCAGATGTAGAGTCATTTTCCTTCCTTCCGAGTCAACCTTGACATCTCTAACAGTGTGCTGTAGATTCTTATGCAGAAGGATAGCAACACCCGCTTTACGGCCTACTGCTGGTGAACCATATACAGAGCCCACCCACAATCTACGAAGACGTTGCAGGTCGTCTGCAGCCAGATGTGTCTCTTGAAGTAGAGCCACATCAGCCCGGAGACGACGCAGGTGTCTGAGGATGGACATACGTTTGTTTGGGCAACGCAGCCCCTTAACATTCCACGAGACAAACTTTAGGTGACTCCCAAGTGCAGACTGTGACATAATTGATAGTTAAAAGTGTTTTGGTTTAGGGGTTTGTATAAGAACCCCTGTGTAGATGTGCTATCTACCTCCTGGGAGCCGCCACAGCGCCTCAGAGCCCCTGAAGACATATGAACTAGGTTGGCAAACATGAACTTAAACTTCTCTAAGCAACAATAAGTTGTAAACATTATTAAGGCAGTATATCGTATAAGGAAATACATAACTTGAGTTGTGGACTTCTCTTTTTTCCACATGAGGTCTCACCTATCTAGTTAGCATAGCTCCCATTGATTGCCAGCTCCTTACTTAGGGGCAGGGTGGTAGCAACGGGGGGTGGGGATAGGGATAGTAGGGGAGAGGAAAGGGGGATAGGGGGGGTACAGGATAGGAAGGGAGGGTAGTCTGGGGGGGGGGGATCCCCTGAGGAGGTAGTGCAGGTTTAAATTAATCGATGGCGAGGTATGCTAAACACAGGGGAGGGCCCCCCTCTTAAAATTAGGCTTAAGTAGACCAGAAAATAAAAAATACAAGTAATCATAACATTGCAAGTGTCCCAGAAAAGGAAGGTTTCCCAGGTAGTGGGGGACTATGACTGTTATTGAATAACATGACCATAACATTATAACTGCATAACTTTTAGCTGCGTAACTTTCAGCTACAGGTTGGAAGGGGTAGTGCTCCATAGAGAGCATGTACGGCAGTTTATAGAGGCATCAAAAGCATCCTCATCTTAAGGATAAAAAATTTAAGAAAAAAAGAAAAAGTATAAGATGGGTTGATACTACCCGTCAGAGGATGACGATGTGAAAAAGGGTGATGATGTGGAGTCCTTCGACAATTCCTTCAACGATTCCCAGAGCGATCTTCCTGGTTGGTGAAGCGGCTGCGCTTATATGGAGGTTTGGTCGGGCTTCGGGGGTGTTTAGGGGGTCCATACGCATGCTGTGAAGATGACGATGGTGATCCTTCTGCCGCGGCACTGTGTTCCATTTCGGAGCTTCTGTTGGTTAGGTAGGTTTCCGCCTCTTCAGGTGTATGAAAGGTGAGCTGCTCCCCTTCAGATGTTTGAATGCGGAGGACGGCTGGATAGGCTAGGGAGAATCGGATTTGATTGTGATGCAGAGTGGAGCATACCGAGGAGAATGCCTTACGTTGTTTCATTACCTCTATGGAATAGTCCGCGAAAAGCAGCAGTTTCACGCCATCTACCACCAGTGTGCGCGTGCGACGAAATTTTTGCACTATGGCGTTTTTGTCAGCGTAGTTTAAATATTTCACTATCACATGCCGAGGTTTAGCGCGTGTGTCCGAATATTGACCCATACGGTGCGCTCGTTCAACAGTGCATGGTATGCGGAGGCCAAGTTGCTCTGGGATGGTTTTCGCACATATGTTTGTAAGGTGGGAGGCTGGGATCGACTCTGGCAAGCCAATGATGCGCAGATTGTTTCTTCTTGAGCGATTTTCTAAATCGTCCAGCTTGTCCCATATGTCTCTATATGAAGCATTGATACGTGCAAGTGCTGCAGATGAGGCTGTGCAGTCATCTTCTATTATAGAAATCCTTTCCTCCACCTGAGTGATGCGCTGGGCCTGAGCCTGGAGTTCTATGTGCAGCTGTTCCAGCCCTCTGTGCACCGCTGCATCCACAGTGGCTGTTAGGGATGGCCCCAGTAGTTGAACTACAGCCTGGGCAATGTTGGCAGGGGATGTGGGGTCGGTTTCTGCCATAGCAGGGGCAGGGGGAGGTTGTGGCTGCTGCTGAGGCCGCTCTGCTAAGTCCGGAGCGGCCGCCATCTTGGCTGTGTCGGCCGCTATGTCTCCCGCCGGCGGAGCTGTGGAGGGGGGCGAGGACAGCGCCCGAGCGTATGATCGCTCCACGAAGCGATCCATGCCTGCCTGGGATGGAGCGGAGGCAGTAGGGGTTTCCCCCGGTGCTGTGACTGGCTTAAATGCCGGTTTTGTGAGGAGCTGTGCGGGAGCTAGAGCTGCTCACCTCCTCCTCATGTGACGCGGAACCGGAAGTCCTGTAAGTGTTTTTAATCTTGTGCAATAAATTATACTGTTTTAATACTACACTTAGAGGCGCCTCCCATCCCCCCTTGTTTCTTTTGAAGTGTGCTCTCTGCTGACGTCACCAAGACCAGTACAGACACTGTGTCACCTCTGACTCTTGGAGTCTGGATCTGTCAGGTGCCTGGACTGATAGCCGTCTCAGTCTCTCAGCGAGCCGCTGAGAGACTGAGAAGGCCACTTCCCACCCCTCCACAGCTCTAGTGAGCATGGAGGAGCAGAGCAGGAGAGCTGCTGATAGACAGGGAACAGCTCTCCGCTTGGGGAGCAGTGAGAACTGAGCCACTGGTGGTGTTCAATCATTCGGTTGTAAGTGAAGAGGCGACTGGGGGACAGATGCAGCATCAGACAGATGCTGTATCCACCTAGGTAAGTATTAATCTGCAACAAAACGGATTCCCATACTTCTACTTTAACCACTTGCCGACCGCCGCACGACTATATACGTCGGCAGAATGGCACGGGCAGGCAAAAGGACTTACATGTACGTCCTTGCCTGCCCGCGGGTGGGGGGTCCGATCGGACCCCCCCCGGTGCCAGCGGCGGTCGGCAAATCTCCCCCGGCGATCGGAGGTGAGGGGGAGGCCATCCATTCGTGGCCCCCCCCTCGCGATCGCTCTCAGCCAATGGGATCATTTCCCTGCCTCTGTATTGTACACAGAGGCAGAGGAAATGATGTCATCTCTCCTCGGCTCTGTATTTTCCGTTCCGGGCCGAGGAGAGAAGACTGTAATGTGAGTGCACAACACACACACACACAGTAGAACATGCCAGGCACACAAAACACCCCGATCCCCCCCCCGATCGCCCCCCGATCCCCCCCAATCACCCCCCCCACCTGTCACAAACTGACACCAGCAGGTTTTTTTTTTTTTTTTTTTTTTTTTTCTGATTACTGTATTGGTGTCAGTTTGTGACATTTACAGTGTTAGGACAGTTAGTATTACCCCCCTGTAGGTCTAGGATACCCCCCTAACCCCCCCTAATAAAGTTTTAACCCCTTGATCACCCCCCGTCACCAGTGTCGCTAAGCGATCATTTTTCTGATCGCTGTATTAGTGTCGCTGGTGACGCTAGTTAGTGAGGTAAATATTTAGGTTCGCCGTCAGCGTTTTATAGCGACAGGGACCTCCATATACTACCTAATAAATGTTTTAACCCCTTGATTGCCCCCTAGTTAACCCTTTCACCACTGATCACTGTATAACCGTTACGGGTGACGCTGGTTAGTTTGTTTATTTTTTATAGTGTCAGGGCACCCGCCGAATAAAGATTTAGCCCCCTGATCGCCCGGCGGTGATATGCGTCGCCCCAGGCAGCGTCAGATTAGCGCCAGTAACGCTAACACCCACGCACGCAGCATACGCCTCCCTTAGTGGTATAGTATCTGTACGGATCAATATCTGATCTGATCAGATCTATACTAGCGTCCCCAGCAGTTTAGGGTTCCCAAAAACACAGTGTTAGCGGGATCAGCCCAGATACCTGCTAGCACCTGCGTTTTGCCCCTCCGCCCGGCTCGGCCCAGCCCACCCAAGTGCAGTATCGATCGATCACGGTCACTTACAAAACACTAAACGCATAACTGCAGCGTTCGCAGAGTCAGGCCTGATCCCTGTGATCGCTAACAGTTTTTTTGGTAGCGTTTTGGTGAAATGGCAAGCACCAGCCCCAGGCAGCGTCAGGTTAGCGCCAGTAGCGCTAACACCCACGCACGCACCGTACACCTCCCTTAGTGGTATAGTATCTGAACGCATCAATATCTGATCCGATCAGATCTATACTAGCGTCCCCAACAGTTTAGGATTCCCAAAAATGCAGTGTTAGCGGGATCAACCCAGATACCTGCTAGCACCTGCGTTTTGCCCCTCCGCCCGGCCCAGCCCAGCCCACCCAAGTGCAGTATCGATCGATCACTGTCACTTACAAAACACTAAACGCATAACTGCAGCGTTCGCAGAGTCAGGCCTGATCCCTGCGATCGCTAACAGTTTTTTTGGTAGCGTTTTGGTGAACTGGCAAGCACCAGCCCCAGGCAGCGTCAGGTTAGTGCCAGTAGCGCTAACACCCACGCACGCACCGTACACCTCCCTTAGTGGTATAGTATCTGAACTGATCAATATCTGATCTGATCCGATCAGATCTATACTGGCATCCCCAGCAGTTTAGGGTTCCCAAAAACGCAGTGTTAGTGGGATCAGCCCAGATACCTGCTAGCACCTGCGTTTTGCCCCTCCGCCCGGCCCAGCCCAGCCCACCCAAGTGCAGTATCGATCGATCACTGTCACTTACAAAACACTAAACGCATAACTGCAGCGTTCGCAGAGTCAGGCCTGATCCCTGCGATCGTTAACAGTTTTTTTGGTAGCGTTTTGGTGAACTGGCAAGCGCCAGCGGCCTAGTACACCCCGGTCATAGTCAAACCAGCACTGCAGTAACACTTGGTGACGTGGCGAGTCCCATAAGTGCAGTTCAAGCTGGTGAGGTGGCAAGCACAAGTAGTGTCCCGCTGCCACCAAGAAGACAAACACAGGCCCGTCGTGCCCATAATGCCCTTCCTGCTGCATTCGCCAATCCTAATTGGGAACCCACCGCTTCTGCAGCGCCCGTACTTCCCCCATTCACATCCCCAACCAAATGCAGTCGGCTGCATGAGAGGCATTTTCTTTATGTCCTCCCCCTAGTACCCCTACCCAACGAACTCCCCCAAAAAAGATGTCGTGTCTGCAGTAAGCGCGGATATAGGCGTGACACCCGCTATTATTGTCCCTCCTGTCCTGACAATCCTGGTCTTTGCATTGGTGAATGTTTTGAATGCTACCATTCACTAGCTGAGTATTAGCGTAGGGTACAGCATTGCACAGACTAGGCACACTTTCACAGGGTCTCCCAAGATGCCATCGCATTTTGAGAGACCCGAACCTGGAACCGGTTACAGTTATAAAAGTTACAGTTACAAAAAAAGTGTAAAAAAAAAAAAAAAAAACAAACAAAAATATAAAATAAAAAGTAATAGTTGTCGTTTTATTGTTCTCTCTCTATTCTCTCTCTCTCTATTCTCTCTATTGTTCTGCTCTTTTTTACTGTATTCTATTCTGCAATGTTTTATTGTTATTATGTTTTATCATGTTTGCTTTTCAGGTATGCAATTTTTTATACTTTACCATTTACTGTGCTTTATTGTTAGCCATATTTTTGTCTTCAGGTACAGCATTCACGACTTTGAGTGGTTATACCAAAATGATGCTTGCAGGTTTAGGTATCATCTTGGTATCATTCTTTTCAGCCAGCGGTCGGCTTTCATGTAAAAGCAATCCTAGCGGCTAATTAGCCTCTAGACTGCTTTTACAAGCAGTGGGAGAGAATGCCCCCCCCCATCGTCTTCCGTGTTTTTCTCTGGCTCTCCTGTCTCAACAGGGAACCTGAGAATGCAGCCGGTGATTCAGCCAGCTGACCATAGAGCTGATCAGAGACCAGAGTGGCTCAAAAAAATCTCTATGGCCTAAGAAACCGGAAGCTACGAGCATTTTATGACTTAGATTTCGCCGGATGTAAATAGCGCCATTGGGAAATTGGGGAAGCATTTTATCACACCGATCTTGGTGTGGTCAGATGCTTTGAGGGCAGAGGAGAAATCTAGGGTCTAATAGACCCCAATTTTTTCAAAAAAGAGTACCTGTCACTACCTATTGCTATCATAGGGGATATTTACATTCCCTGAGATAACAGTAAAAATGATTAAAAAAAAAAAAATGAAAGGAACAGTTTTAAAATAAGATAAAAAAGCAAAAAAATAATAAAGAAAAAAAAAAAAAAAAAAAAAAAAAGCACCCCTGTCCCCCCTGCTCTCGCGCTAAGGCGAACGCAAGCGTCGGTCTGGCTTCAAATGTAAACAGCAATTGCACCATGCATGTGAGGTATCACCGCGACGGTTAGATCGAGGGCAGTAATTTTAGCAGTAGACCTCCTCTGTAAATCTAAAGTGGTAACCTGTAAAGGCTTTTAAAGGCTTTTAAAAATGTATTTATTTTGTTGCCACTGCACGTTTGTGCGCAATTGTAAAGCATGTCATGTTTGGTATCCATGTACTCGGCCTAAGATCATCTTTTTTATTTCATCAAACATTTGGGCAATATAGTGTGTTTTAGTGCATTAAAATGTAAAAAAGTGTGTTTTTTCCCCAAAAAATGCGTTTGAAAAATCGCTGCGCAAATACTGTGTGAAAAAAAAAAATTAAACACCCACCATTTTAATCTGTAGGGCATTTGCTTTAAAAAAATATATAATGTGTGGGGGTTCAAAGTAATTTTCTTGCAAAAAAAAATAATTTTTTCATGTAATCAAAAAGTGTCAGAAAGGGCATTGTCTTCAAGTGGTTAGAAGAGTGGGTGATGTGTGACATAAGCTTCTAAATGTTGTGCATAAAATGCCAGGACAGTTCAAACCCCCCCCAAATGACCCCATTTTGGAAAGTAGACACCCCAAGCTATTTGCTGAGAGGCATGTCGAGTCCATGGAATATTTTATATTGTGACACAAGTTGCGGGAAAGAGACAAATTTTTTTTTTTTTTTTTTTTTTTGCACAAAGTTGTCACTAAATTATATATTGCTCAAACATGCCATGGAAATATGTGAAATTACACCCCAAAATACATTCTGCTGCTTCTCCTGAGTACGGGGATACCACATGTGTGAGACTTTTTGGGAGCCTAGCCGCGTATGGGACCCCGAAAACCAAGCAGCGCCTTCAGGCTTTCTAAGGGCGTAAATTTTTGATTTCACTCTTCACTGCCTATCACAGTCTCGGAGGCCATGGAATGCCCAGGTGGCACAAACCCCCCCCAAATGACCCCATTTTGGAAAGTAGACACCCAAAGCTATTTGCTGAGCGGTATAGTGAGTATTTTGCAGACCTCACTTTTTGTCACAAAGTTTTGAAAATTAAAAAAAGAAAAAAAAAATTTTTTTTTTTGTCTTTCTTCATTTTCAAAAACAAATGAGAGCTGCAAAATACTCACCATGCCTCTCAGCAAATAGCTTGGGGTGTCTACTTTCCAAAATGGGGTCATTTGGGGGGGGTTTGTGCCACCTGGGCATTCCATGACCTCCGAAACTGTGATAGGCAGTGAAGAGTGAAATCAAAAATGTACACCCTTAGAAATCCTGAAGGCGGTGATTGGTTTTCGGGGTCCCGTACGCGGCTAGGCTCCTAAAAAGTCCCACACATGTGGTATTCCCATACTCAGGAGAAGCAGCAGAATGTATTTTGGGGTGCAATTCCACATATGCCCATGACCTGTGTGAGCAATATATCATTTAGTGACAACTTTGTGCAAAAATAAATAAATAAATAAATAAATTGTCACTTTCCCGCAACTTGTGTCAAAATATAAAATATTCCATGGACTCAACATGCCTCTCAGCAAATAGCTTGGGGTGTCTACTTTCCAAAATGGGGTCATTTGGGGGGGTTTGTGCCATCTGGGCATTTTATGGCCTTCAAAACTGTGATAGGTAGTGAGGAGTAAAATCAAAAATGTACGCCCTTAGAAATCCTGAAGGCGGTGATTGGTTTTCGGGGCCCCGTATGCGGCTAGGCTCCCAAAAAGTCCCACACATGTGGTATCCCCATACTCAGGAGAAGCAGCTAAATGTATTTTGGGGTGCAATTCCACATATGCCCATGGCCTGTGTGAGCAATATATCATTTAGTGACAACTTTTTGTAATTTTTTTTTTTTTTTTTTGTCATTATTCAATCACTTGGGACAAAAAAAATGAATATTCAATGGGCTCAACATGCCTATCAGCAATTTCCTTGGGGTGTCTACTTTCCAAAATGGGGTCATTTGTGGGGGTTTTGTACTGCCCTGCCATTTTAGCACCTCAAGAAACGACATAGGCAGTCATAAATTAAAGGCTGTGTAAATTCCAGAAAATGTACCCTAGATTGTAGGCGCTATAACTTTTGCGCAAACCAATAAATATACACTTATTGACATTTTTTTTACCAAAGACATGTGGCCAAATACATTTTGGCCTAAATGTATGACTAAAATTGAGTTTATTGGATTTTTTTTAGAACAAAAAGTAGAAAATATCATTTTTTTTCAAAATTTTCGGTCTTTTTCCGTGTATAGCGCAAAAAATAAAAACGGCAGAGGTGATCAAATACCATCAAAAGAAAGCTCTATTTGTGGGAAGAAAAGGACGCAAATTTCGTTTGGTTACAGCATTGCATGACCGCGCAATTAGCAGTTAAAGCGACGCAGTGCCAATTTGTAAAAAGTGCTCTGGTCAGGAAGGGGGTAAATCCTTCCGGGGCTGAAGTGGTTAAGGGAAAAAAAAGCTGCATCTAGAGGTATTTGCCTCTATTCTTAGCATCAGGTTAATAATGTTGTCCTGAACACAAGATAGTGATTAAACTTCTGTGCCCACATACTGTATGTAGAATGACTTACTGAAACGTTTTACAAATCAAGATTTTTTACAGTCTGTTTAACTGGTAGCTGGTGCTCTTTTATTTCTATAATAATAATATGCAATTAAAATTGGTAACAGTGGAAAATGCTTTTTTTGTTTTGGCATGCCACAGCTTAGCTGGCATACATTCCATATCAAAGTATCCTTACATACTAAGTTACGCTTATATAAATGGTAGCCTGTGTGCGCATGTTTTTCACACATTGTAAGTGCTTAATACATTATGTGACCATACACTTTGCTTGTTTATGCAGATACTTTAGCAAATCCACCCCAATACTGTATTTTTATACAGCATTTTAGCTATGGTTTTACCTGTTTGTCTTTTCCTATTTTCCTACCATGGTCTCTATTTTAAGGAGCTAATGTGCTCAGCCTGCACAGGAAGTAATTGTAAAATAAGAACTTCTAGAGAGTGGAAGTCACTGAGGAGTGACGCACATAGCAGGAATTTTAATTGACTGCTGGATGGACACGCAAGCTTGACAGCAGGGGGGATAGTTGACCAAGTCTGGTATCCCATATGGCTCTAGTGGCCGACTATATATTAGATAGATCAGGAGAATGTCATTGAACATTTAATGGAACTATGGACTGGCATATTAAATGTAAAAGCAATGAAGCCAGGTAAAATGGTCCTGTAGTAAATGGAACACGCCATAACTGAAAGTGCTGGCTTTTAAAACAAGATATATGCAGATATATGCAGGAGAAGAATATTGTTGTGCATGCTTTATGTACGGGGACTTTTAGGTAAACTTTGAATGTGGAAAGATTTAAAAGTAATATCAAATCATGAATCTTGTCATAGTGTGTAAAGTAAGTCTGTGACAGCCAAAGACAACAAGTGTTATTCTTGTTCAAAAAGAGGCAGGTTTTGTAGAAAGATAATTTCAGCTTTGATTTAAATTCTTCCTTTAAGATTAATTCAAAGTCTTCTTGAAACTCTTGATTTTATTTTTTCATGTCATCGCTCATTCTAAATTAGGTTTACTTTTCTGCACAGAATGTGTGTGGGTGGATAGTTTAAGGTCAGAGTATCATGGATCATGGCTGTTTGCAAATACCAGATGAAGGATCTTTATTAAAAAAAAAATGTCAGTTATTTTTAGCTTCAATTAGATTTTAAAATTACAGTCATATGACTGAAGTTGCATATCATTGGGTAAAACTTTGTGAATTGATCCTCATGACTTTAACATTATTAATATGCAGTTTGAATTATACATTTGTATGCTGAAAGAGGAGGGCACCTCTAGCCAGGTTTCATAGATTACAATGGAAAGAGATGAACAGCCATATTGTGACTGCTTCAAGTTCACTGCCCCGTTGCTGGCTAATTGTAAATGGTTTAGATTAAAAAGCATTCAAGATTTGAGTAAGAAGTGCAAATGCTTAACAATGGTCTATCCGTCTTTACTAACATTTTTTTGTTGTTGTTTTTATATATACAAAGTAATAAAATGTCTGATTTGATAGCTGTTCTGACCAGGGTTGTCTTTAGTTGAACCAAATTGTTACATATGTTATCATCTTCACACATACTACATGTGAAGAATTATTAGGCCAATTCCTAGTGAGAAATGCATTTAGAGAGTTTGAGGGGCCTTTGAGTTTCTAAGTTCCATTGTGAGGAGGAGGCAGAGACGTTAGAAGTGAGTTCTCATGACTTCATTGTTGACAGACTTAAATGGTCAGTTAAAAAATTGTATTTGTCACACATTTTCTTCTAATTCAAAGCTACGGATAGTGTAGAATTTTTAATGCAAGTAAAATCTATATGTAGTCTCACATTGTTTTTTTTTAAAACAACATAGCATGTGACCTATAGATTTCTAGATATATTTTCTGTAGTTCCTTTTTAGAATTAACATCAATATGATTTTGTCAGCTTGATGCTTTTCACTTTGATAACTGCCTTCTCTCTTTTATGTGATCATAACAGAGGCAAGGACCTATAAATTGCAAATTGATGATTTTACTTTTTACATACCATGCTAGAGAATGAATCAATAACCAATTAACCGGAGAGAACACTATGAAGTTGTTATCCACTGAGATGTTATTTGTCATTAGAGCTTGCATTTAATCACTTTATTTCTAAGCAGATACTACTATTTGTTATTTTTATGTAAGTTCACATGCTTTCCCATATCTGAAAGCCCAATACATTCCCTAGAGAGGGGCAGATTGAAGGGGGAGAGTATTAGCGGGTTGGGTTGAGTTTTTGAGAACCTATCACTTTGTCATAAACAGGGGAAATTACATATTCTCTTTAATAGCAGTTTCAAAAGCCAATTCTACTTTTATCTGATATACCAGCTTTAAATGATCATCCATTTTTGTCCCTTCTTATTGCCAACTTTTTTTCTGAAAATGCTAATTACCAGTTTCTGGCTTGAATAGTTTGAACCAGTGACCTTGAAAACATACAGTAAGTGGAGACTTCTTGATCCCTCACCCCCCCTGTGACAGCTTTTATGTTGCGGTTGCAATGCTTTAGAGCCTGAGTTGGTAAACCCATGGACCGCGGTCTACCAGTCAATTGTGTCCAGGTGACTGGTGGATCAGTCCTAGGCTTGCCAACCTGCTGTCACTGAGTGTGGTTGAAGGCGGCAGGAGGGAGCAGGCAGCCATGGAAGCATCAGCCTGCTGCGTGAGCTGATGCCTCATCTGTAGTTCCGGCTGCAATGTCAGGCGGAGTGCTACCAATAGTACTCCGCCTCTCATTCTTTACAGCGAGATCCACAGCGGCTGGAAGCACTGCAAGAAGTTAAGGTCAGTGGGCATAATAGGACACAGTAAAAGCTATGTGGGCACAAAAGCATTTATATAGGCACAATAGCATAAAGATGCTATTGTGCCCATTTAGCTGCTGTTGTGCCCATATAGATTCTACTGTACCCATATAGATACACAACAGCATAAAGATGCTATTCTGCCCATATAACTGCTATTGTGCCCATATAGATGCTATTGTGCCCATAAAGATGCACAATAACAGCTAAATGGGCACAACATGTCATGTGTACACCTTTGGTTGCTGCCTCTGCAGCTAAAGGGGATAGGGATTGGGGAAGGTAAAACTGCAACTCAGCTACATGGTTTTACCAGCCCCAACCTCACGTGTAAACAAGCCCTGAGGACGGTGAAGCCAAATGCAACTAAGGGCTGGTTTACAAGTGCGACAGGCACTGCTGCTCCTCTGAAACGTGATCTAAGTATGTCTGACAGGTGGCAAAAAGGCTGATATAAACCTATAATTGCTGTGCAATGCACACAATTGCAGTTTGGTAGTACAACCATTGTAGAATTAAACCAGGTGGTTAAGAGGTGACATATCTCCTCCTTACCACCTGCCAAACATCTCTGAAATGCAAACTGCAAGTAGATAACTTTGGAACGGATCCTGCTCCGCGTTCCTGTGCAATTTATTTGAAGGGGCTGCAAATCACATCAGACTGCACAAAAAATAGTACATGCACCACTTTTCAAAAATGCACCTTCGCAACCATGCAATCTTGTGCTCACAAACACACTGCATTTGCTATCTGTGTTTGGGGTTAACAATATATTGGCACCCACAGTAGACCGCAAATGCAGTGCGTTTTGAACACGGTGCAGGCAATGCACATGGAGCATGCCTTTCTGGTGTGAACCAGTCCTAACAACAGGACACTTTGGGGGAGATTTACTAAACCTGGT
This sequence comes from Aquarana catesbeiana, assembly GCF_042186555.1. NCBI lineage: Eukaryota > Metazoa > Chordata > Amphibia > Anura > Ranidae > Aquarana > Aquarana catesbeiana. Next base: position 151,657,694 of record NC_133324.1, on the reverse strand, counting down.
GCACACAGAATCAAGTGAATCTGTGCAGAGTAACCAATCAGCTCTGAACTTCAGGCTGTTCAATTAGGCTTTGACAATAAAACCTAGAAGCTTGGTTATTATGCATAGCTACACCAGATTCTGAGTGCACCAGGTTTGGTAAATCTGTCCCTGTGTCAGATTTACTAAATCTGGATGATTTTTGATTTTCACCAGTGTTGTTCAGGTAGATCTCCACCTCTCTAGGGTTGCCTACCCCTGCTTTACAGGCTTCAAGGTAAAAAAAATATATAATAAAATGCACATTATTTTTAACCTACAAAATCCTGTGCATTTATTTTATTTTTTTACTATAGGTGAACTTAGCCTTTAAGGCTTGAATGGCCCTTCTTCCAAACTCCATATTCATCAAGGCACCAAGATCCATCTTGAAAATTATTTCTATGGGCCTTCTGGCATGTGCCACCCAAGATGTAGGAACTGCCCGAGATTCCAACCATGTATGGGGAGGCTGAATGTACCCAAGTTGATTGAGTTTTTTTTCATCTGGCCATTTGTATTAGCTTTCTGGGTGTACCCATGGGATATGATTAAGCCTTTCATGCCTTACCTGAGAACCAATAACTTTATTATTTATAAAAATGCATTGCAGTCCATTCTCTCAGCATGTTGAATTTTGTAAGGAAAGTCTGCTGTTCCATATACAGTACATCATAACAGGGAAATCTCGGTCTTACAGTCCCTGCTAAGTCTAAGTAAAATTAGAAATTTTGACATACACTGTGCTGAATGAATTTTATTTTAATCCAAAAAAAACATATTTTTAGGTATTTCAAGGAGCTTCATTTTGAAACCTTTGTTCCACACAAGTTTTATGACAGATACATTGAATTAAGGTACACTTCAAATATTTTAGAAAGATACTGTAAGAAGCACATCCTAGTGAGTAAAAGTTTCCAAGTAACATCTTTTGACTCCGTAGGGTCAAACACAACACTACTGTATTACTTTTAATGGATCCAATACAAATTCACTTTTGATACAAATAACTCTCCTCAATGTGCAGGTCTTATATCTGAAGGGTTCCGCTTGAGGTCATGAGGACAGGAATTGGGCACTTCTGGTTACATTTGGCCAGACTACATATGAAGAGTTAGCTTACATGTATCTTATCTGACATATACATGCCTACTAATATCTCTACTAAGGGAATGTGAAATGTATGACTGTCTAAATACTCTGCATTTAACACATAACAAATTCTTAAACAAGGAAGCCTGTGAAATTGATATTCCTGATCTAAGAGCACAGGACTGGAAAAACTTTGTTGAAGCCCCCAAGCTGAAACAGAAAATCTAACCTGGTATAAGTGATGCCTTTATCAAATAATCAAGTGACTATTCATACCAACAGCAAATCAGAAATATGTGCTCACTGTGATTTGTTTCCTATTGAGTTACAGGTATAGCCATATGGTTCTGCAAAATGTTGTCTTTCAAACATTTAAGGCTAAATATTCGCAATCTCCAACTGCTACTCACAATAACAGCATGGATAAAAATGCTAAATCACTTTCTTGACCTTAAAAAATGATTTATACACACAGAAAATGTAAATCTATCTAACATTTTTGCATATTCGGCCACATTCTCAAAATTCTACAGATACATCCTTACCTGTACTAAACTTTCTATAATTCTTTGAACACTAGAAATCAAGATTAAAGAGGCAGTGTCAGCACTGTGAGCCAACAGGGGGTTGCAATGCTTATTCATAGCCCAGTGAGCATGCTAGAGACAGGGCGTTTATACAAGAAGCTGCAAAGACAACGGTTATGAACAGTCTATTCATTTCCCAAATAGAGTGGCTAAGGTATAATAAGAGGGAATGAACAGAATTACAATATTTTGGGTGTGAAATGATACACCAAAATACTTTTTAACCCTGCATTTAGCTGTTTGGTGTTTTGCTTTGAATAAAAAATGTATTATGGGAAATTAAAGGTTTGTTCTTATCAGCCTTTATATAATGCAGTGTACTCCTTTATGCCACATATGTAATTTTGTATATATTAGACATTACAGGCATACCCCACTTTTATGTACACAATGGGGCCAGAGCATGTATGTAAAATGAAAATGTACTTAAAGTGAAGCAATACCTTTTTTTCACTTCTGCGGGGTCAGGTGCTGTAGTGGGGGGTCAGGGGCTTTAGTGGGGATGTCAGGAGCTGTAGAGGGGAGTCAGGGGCTGTAGTGGGGGGGACCAGGGCCTATAGTGGAGGGCTATGGGCTTTAGTGGGGGGTCAGGGAGTGAAGTTTATAGTACTGTACAGTAATCCACTTACGTTTAGGCAAACATTATTTGGTGTTCGCGGCAAATTCAAAAGCCGTGGAACACCGTTAAAGTCTATGGGTCACTAACATGAAAAACCAAAAGTGCTTATTTTAAAGACTTATATGCAAGTTATTGTCGTAAAAAGTGTTTGGGGACCCGGGTCCTGCTCCAGGGGACATGTATCAATGCAAAAAAAAAAGTTTTAAAAATGGCCATTTTTTCAGTAGCAGTGATTTTAATAATGCTTGAAGTAAAACAATAAAAATGAAATATTCCTTTAAATATCGTGCCTGGGGGTGTCTTTAGTATGCCTGTAAAGTAGTGTATCTTTCCCGTGTTTAGAACAATACCACAGCAAAATGAAATTTCTATACCCCCCCAAAATTCCTTGTCCCCATGTTGATGGGGACAGGGGCTTGTCCCCACAATTCTTTCCCGGTGGTTGTGGGGGTCTGCGGGTGGGGAGCTTATCAGAATCTGGAAGCCCCCTTTAACAGGGGGACCCCCAGATCCCAGCCCCCCTATATTAATGGGTATCGGGTACTATGTACCCCTACACATTCACCAAATAAAGTGTCAAAATGGTAAAAATTACAGGAGACAATTTGGGACAAGTCCTTTATTGAAAAGAAAAACAAACTGTCCTGTGATGATCATTCATCTTCGATCACAGCGTCTGATGTCCTGAGAAAAAAAAATGGAAAAAACTTTATACTAAAAACTTTATAGTACTATACAGTAATCCACTTACGTTTAGGCAAACATTATTTGGTGTTTGCGGCAAATTCAAAAGCCGCGAAACACCGTTAAAGTCTATGGGTCACTAACATGAAAAAACAAAAGTGCTTATTTTAAAGACTTATATGCAAGTTATTGTCGTAAAAAGTGTTTGGGGACCCGGGTCCTGCTCCAGGGGACATGTATCAATGCAAAAAAAAGTTTTAAAAATGGCCATTTTTTCAGTAGCAGTGATTTTAATAATGCTTGAAGTAAAACAATAAAAATGAAATATTCCTTTAAATATTGTGCCTGGGGGGGTGTCTTTAGTATGCCTGTAAAGTAGTGCATCTTTCACGTGTTTAGAACAATACCACAGCAAAATGACATTTCTATACCTCCCAAACACTCCTTGTCCCCATGTTGATGGGGACAGGGGCTTGTCCCCACAATTCTTTCCCGGTGGTTGTGGGGGTCTGCGGGTGGGGGGCTTATCGGAATATGGAAGCCCCCTTTAACAAGGGGACCCCCAGATCCCGGCCCCCCCCTATGTGAATGGGTATTGGGTACTATGTACCCCTACACATTCACCAAATAAAGTGTCAAAATGGTAAAAATTACAGGAGACAATTTGTGACAAGTCCTTTATTGAAAAAAAAAACAAACTGTCCTGTTTTGTCCATTCATCTTCGATCACAGCGTCCGATGTCCTGAGAAAAAAAAATGGAAAAAACTCTGCCTCCATGGGAGGCTTCGGCTGACTGAAGCCTCTTCGCGATGACAGCTGTTATATAGCTGAGGTTGGGGCCACCCGGTGATGTAAACGGGTGACCCTACCCCCTCTGATGCCACGTGACATCAGAGGAAGGCGGGGTCATCTGTTTACGTCACTGGGTTGCTCCGCCTTCCGCTGATGTCAGATGGGGCGGGGTCATCCATTTACATCACCGGCTGGCCCCACCGTCAGCTATATAACAGCTGTCATCGTGATAAGCATCCTCCCCATGTTGAGGGTATGTGGCCTGGTACGGTTCAGGAGAGGGGGGCGTTTTCTTGCCCCCCCCTTTTCCTTCCGCCTGCCAGGTTGCATGCTCAGATAAGGGTCTGATATGGATTTTGGGGGGACCCCTGTGCCATTTTTTTTATTTTGGTGCGGGGTTCCCCTTAATAATCATACCAGATTGCATGCTCAGATAAGGGTCTGATATGGATTTTGGGGGGACCCCTGTGCCATTTTTTTATTTTGGTGCGGGGTTCCCCTTAATAATCATACCAGACCCAAAGGGCCTGGTAATGGACTGGGGGGAACCCATGTTGTTTTTTTCAATGATTATTATCTATATTGTCGGGATCCGACAATTTATTACAACCGCAAGCAGTTTTAAATGACTTTTTTTTCCTTTAGAAATGTAATTTTGCTGTGGTATTGTTCTAAATATGGGAAAAATGCACTACTTTACAGGCATATGAAGGACACCCCTAGGCACAATATTTAAAGGAATATTTCATTTTTATTTTTTCACTTTAACCTCCTTGGCGGTAATCCAGAGCGTGACTCGGGTCTGACTTTTACTGTCAGGAGCGGTAACCCCGAGTCACGCTCGGGGTAACATTGCAGAGCATCCAGCGGAGCCCTTACCTTCTCCTGGGTTCCAGCGATGCCCTCCACTGTCCTCGGCTGTGCTCCGCTGTGATCGCCAGCGCGATCACCGCATCTCACTTCCTAGTTCCGTTCCCTGCGAGCAGCAGCGGCGCACGGGAGCGGAACTAGGCGGGAAATTCAAAAAGTTCAATAGTTCAAACACAATAACACACATATAAAAAGAGGTGATACAGTGTAATCTGAGAGGATTACATTGTATCATTTCAGATCTCACTGATACAGTGCCCCTTGCTTCCAATAAAATATTGAGAAGATGGAATCCAAAAAGCGCCATTTCACGACAAAATCGCCTTTGGAGCAGTTGAATGACAGCGACAGCGACACGGAGTTGCTCCCAGAACTCAGCGATAGTGAGTCGTGGGGAGATTTGTCGTCTGACACTGATCTGACAAGTGACAGCAGTGACAGCGGTGATGATCCTGCACCTGACATCAGCGATGTGCGCACTTGGTGCCCTATTGAGTGCGATACAGACCAGGTAGCGCCCCCAAGATTTCCCTTCACTGGATCACCTGGGATGAAGGTCGAAGTTGAGCGTGACAACCCTCTGGCATACCTGCAATTATTTCTCACAGAGGAGGTAATTGAAAAAATTGTCATAGAGACAAATCGCTACCAACAGCAGCAATCCACTACGCTGCATGCCAGGTTTTCCCGAAGCAGAAGGTGGGAACCCGTGACTAAAGAGGACATCTGGCTGTTTCTCGGACTCATTATTCTTCAGGGGGTGGTGGGGAAACCACGCCAGAAATGGTACTGGACCACCAACAAGTTACTGGCCACTCCGTTTTTTGGTACTGTGATGTCCGAATACTGTTTTTCCCTCATCATGAAATATTTTCACTTCACTAACAATGAAGAGTTTGATGAGGCCACGCATCCTGCGCCCAAGCTAAAAAAAATCTGGGAGGTATGCCAAATTATTGGGAACAATTTCCAGCGGGCCTACGTGCCAGAAAGGGAGGTCAGCGTGGATGAGAGTTTGATGGCCTACAAAGGACGCCTAAGCTGGATCCAGTATATTGCATCCAAAAGAGCGCGGTTTGGCATCAAATCATACATGCTCTGCGAGTCATCCACTGGGTACATATGGAACTCGGTCATTTACACCGGTAAAGGCACGAAGTTCAACCCCAGGTACAGCAACTATGGGATGGCCACATCATCTGCCCTTACACTGCTGGAGCCATTACTGAACCAGGGATATTGTGTGACCATGGACAATTTCTATACGTCGCCGGAACTGTTTGAGGTTTTGATCCAAAACAAGACTGATGCCTACGGTACAGTTAGGCCTAACAGACGTGACATGCCATCTATGTTTGGCAAGAAAAAACGAAAACCCGGAGAAATGGTTGCCTGGCAGAAGGGTAAGATGATGGCAATACGTTGGCGAGACAAGAAGGACGTGTGTCTCATGAGCACTGTGCACAATACCTCCACTGCCACGGTCCACACAAAAGGTGGGAAAGATGTGCTGAAGCCACAAGTCGTGATAGACTATAATTGCACTATGGGAGGTGTCGACCGAGCCGATCAGGCAATGACCTTTTATCCGACTATGCAGAAACAGCAGAAAAAATATTACAAAAAGATTTTCAGGCATCTTCTGGAACAATGCCTTTGGAACGCTTACATCTTGTACCGAGCAGGGAGTGACAGGCCTCTTGTTCATGCAGATTTTATCTGGAAGGTGGCTGAGCAGATTTTTGTCAAACAGCAGATGCCATCAGTAGATGTGAACAGACCTGGACGACGTGCTGTTGGTGTTGCCAACCCAGAACGCCTAACAGGTCGGCACTTTATGGACTATATACCGCCAACCGCAAAAAAGGCAGCACCTACCAGGATGTGCGTGGTTTGCTGTTCACACAGAGAATCCGAAAGGAAACCAGGTTCTATTGTCCGGATTGTGACGTGGAACTGTGTGCTGTACCTTGCTTCAAAATTTATCACACTCAGGATGTTTATTGAATTTTCTTTGTCTGACAAATTTCTTTAGTTTGTATTACATTATTGAATAAAATTATATTATTTAAAAATTTAAAATCATGATTTTGTGTTTCAAACTTTATCACATCTGGGATGTCTACTAGAGTCTTGTTTGGTCAGGTTTAAGTAAGTAATTACTAAGAATTGCAGGCCTATAATACATAGCATCAAATTTCTATGCAAAATAATTGTACCGCTTTCAGCACAAAATTCCAGACAGAATCATACCGCCAGGGAGATTAAGCATTATTAAAATCACTGCTCCTGAAAAAATGGCTGTTTTTAAAACTTTTTTTTTGCATTGATACATGTCCCCTGGGGCAGGACCCGGGTTCCCAAACACTTTTTATAACAAAAACTTGCATATAAGCCTTTTAAATTAGTTTTTTTGATTTTTTCACGTTTGTGTCCCATAGACTTTAACGGTGTTCGCTTGTTCATACAAATTTTTTGCCTGTTCGCATGTTCTAGTGCAAACCAAACCGGGGGGTGTTTGTCTCATCCCTCTTTATGGGCTGGAATGCCTCAGACCCTCTGACATGATCCAGGTAATAGGATGGAGAATACTCAACAGCTTTGTGCCTTTCTACCTTTCTGATTTAATTTAACAACTAAATAGATGTTTTTAAATAGTTTATTGAACTCAAGTTTTAACAAATTTAGGAATGGATGGATGCACTGTGAGGCAACAAAGATCAAAACACATGATATAGCTCCTACAGTCCAGTGAAGTAAATCCAAAAGGGGATGGAATCAATGAAGGAAGGAAAAGAAAGTGGAGTGTTTTATTTATTTTTTTATTTATTTAATTATTGAAGAGTATACAGCAACTAAAATGGAATGCCCATGTGTATTATTTGCATATATTTTCTGTTTATTATTTGCATACATGGAGAATGGTGGCTATTAACCCACCTAACATTACAAAAAAATGACATCCATTATGTTATGGCAGGATTTGTTTTTTACTTTTTAGTACTATCCATTGGCTGTGCTCCTTCTCTATACATGCATACATTTCTCCCATTCAGCCTAGGGCATCTTTCCTGCCAGCTATTGTATTCAGACAGTTGGCACCTGTGGCTGTCTGAATACAATAAATGTTATGCAGAGGCACAGGAATTCTAGTAAGTTACCAAGATTTACCCTAGTGGTAAACATATGCATTATGTATATATATGTATATATATGCTGTATACTGTATATGATCATTGAAAAGTGTGCCTTATTATCACTTAAAGTGCTTGTAAAGGCTGAAGGTTTTTTACCTTAATGCATTCTTTATATTAAAAGATACCAGTGCCACAGGTGAATGCACAGAAATGAATGGACCGCTGCTGCTCAGATTATTGAAAATGCAATAAACAAGCAATGTGATATAGTGAGAGTAGCGCAGGTCCATACACCAATCCTTAATATTATTGTGCAAAATATGTACGCATATAACAAAATATATATAAACAATTCTGCTTAATAAACTATGTGCAAAAAATATATATCTCCAATGCAAATAAAATGCAAGTGCAAGATAAGTGCAAATCAAACAATAGTGCAAAAATACATTAATAAAGTGCTTAAATGATAATCCATATAATGTTTTTGAAAACACTTAAAATATCAACAGTGACAGCAAATATAAAATTAGCTCAACAAAGTTCTATTTGGAATAGTGATGTGAAGTCCAAAAAAAGGCTCTATATCCAAAATCCCAGGTGCTCCACAACAGTCTGCAGTATGAATCCTTCACCACTCCTACTAAAATTAACTCACCAGATAGTTATGCTTGTTATGCCGCATGCACACGATCGGACTTTCTGGCATACTTAGTCCGGCAGACTTTCCGACGGACTTTGTCTGCCAGGTGCGCCGGACTTAAAAACGGACAGACTTGCCCCCACACGACCGGACTTTCCAGCGGGCTAAGTTCGCCCGTTTTTCCGACGGACTTTCGCTGGAGTTACGGCGGACTTTCAGAATGAACGGACTTGCCCACACACGGACAAGTCCATTCATTTTGAACGTGACTCAGGTACGACGGGACTAGAAAAGGAAGTCAATCTTGCCGCTTTTATCGGCGAGATTGACACCTTGCGAGCCCCATCGCGCGTCATACCAGGCCCTTAGGTCTAGTATGGATTATAAAGGGAAGCCCCTATGCCGAAAAAACGGCGTGGGGTCCCCCCTAAAATCCATACCAGACCCCGATCCGAGCACGCAGCCCGGCCGGTCAGGAAAAGGGGTGGGGACGAGCGAGCGCCCCCCCCCTGAACTGTACCAGGCCACATGCCCTCAACATGGGGGGTGGGTGCTTTGGGGGAGGGGGCGCCCTGCGGGGCCCCCCCACCCCAAAGCACCTTGTCCCCATGTTGATGAGGACAAGGGCCTCTTCCCGACAACCCTGGCCATTGGTTGTCGGGGTCTGTGGGCGGGGGGCTTATTGGAATCCGGGAGCCCCCTATAATAAGAGGGCCCCCAGATCCCGGCCCCCCACCCTATGTGAATGAGTATGGGGTACATGGTACCCCTACCCATTCACCTAGGGAAAAAGTGTCAATAATAAAACACACTACACAGGTTTTTAAAATAATTTATTAAACAGCTCCGGGGGGGTCTTCCTCCGGCTTCGGGGGTCTTCCTCCGGCTTCGGGGGTCCCTCCGGTTCCTCTTCTCCCGGCGTCCGCATGGTTCTTTTCCGCTCTCCTTGGCCTCTTCTCCCAGTGTTCCAGTTCTTCTGCCGTCTCCTCCGCTGTCTTCATGCCACTCTTTTGCCAGCGGAGGTCCGGACTTCTGGGCTTCTTGTCTTCTTCCCTCTTCTCTTCTCCAGATGTTGACTTGATGCTCTCTCTGGCTGGACTGCTCTCTGAGCGCTCCGTTGTGACTTATATAGGAGGAGACCCCGCCCCCTTATGCCGTCACAGTCCCTGGGCATGCTGGGACTGTGACGTTTTAGGGGGCGTGGCCACCGGGTGATGTTGATTTGGTGGCATTTAACTGGCAGAGTGAAAATACACATAATTGCTTTAAAACCAGTACAGTTGTGTAGCACTTAGACAAGTGAGTGCATTTGGTTTTAATATTCAATAAAAGGTTTAAGGAGTTTTTCCACTACAGGAATTATTTTCTTTTGTTGTCATGTTTGATCAGAACTGAGGAACAAAACAAACAAATTCTGCAAGACCTTTCTATATTATAGAGGTTGTTCTGTTCTGGTGAGTTCTTCTTTTGCACAGGGTGTTTGGACTCACACTGATTATGGTTTTGGATCACATTGTGGTAAATAATAATGATAATTTACAAGAATATACACAGTGTCCTTGTTGTACAGCAGTAGGGATTTACAAGCAATTACAGAGATGATAGATTATTGGACTTTTATATTATTCTATCATACATACAGTATGTTACAATTTCTTTGATTTGGTTACTTGTTTTTTATTGTAGTGATGATTGCTGCTTTGTTGGCACAATCAGTTCACTGACTGATCACACATTAGTTGCAGTATTGGGAAATAATAGTTTTTTTAAATGTTGATATACACATATTTTTATCAGAAGTGTGCATCATTGATATATGCATTTACAGTATCTCACAAAAGTGAGTACACACCTCACATTTTTGTAAATATTTTATTCTATCTTTTCACATGACAACACTGAAGAAATTACACTTTGCTACAATGTAAAGTAGTGAGTGTACAGCTTGTATAACAGTGTAAATTTGCTGCCCCCTCAAAATAACTCAACACACAGCCATTAATGTCTAAACCGCTGGCAACAAAAGTGAGTACACCCCTAAGTAAAACTGTCCAAATTGGGCCCAAAGTGTCAATATTTTATTTTCCAGCACTGCCTTAACCCTCTTGGGCATGGAGTTCACTAGAGCTTCACAGGAGTCCTCTTCCACTCCGCCATGACGACATCACGGAGCTGGTGTCCCTGCAGAGACCCTGCGCTCCTCCACCTTCCATTTGAGGATGTCCCACAGATGCCCAATAGGGTTTAGGTCTGGAGACATGCTTGGCCAGTCCATCATCTTTATCCTCAGCTTCTTTAGTAAGGCAGTGGTCGTCTTGGAGGTGTGTTTGGGGTCATTATCATGTTGGAATACTGCCCTGGGGCCCGGTCTCCGAAGGAAGGGGATCATGCTCTGCTTCAGTATGTCACAGTACACATTGGCATTCATGGTTCCCTCAATGAAATGTAGCTCCCCAGTGCCAGGATCACTTTTGCAGCCCCAGACCATGACACTCCTGCCACCATGCTTGACTGTAGGCAAGACACACTTGTCTTTGTTCTCCTCACCTAGTTGCCGCCACACACACTTGACACCATCTGGACCAAATAAGTTTATCTTGATCTCATCAGGCCACAGGACATGGTTCCAGTAAATAATCCATGTCCTTAGTCTGCTTATCTTCAGCAAACTGTTTGCAGGCTTTCTTGTGCATCATCTTTAGAAGATGCTTCATTCTGGGATGACAGCCATGCAGACCAATTTGATGCAGTGTGCAGCATATGGTCTGAGCACTGACAGGCTGACCTCCCACCCATTCAAGCTCTGCAGCAATGCTGGTAGCACTCATACATATATTTCCCAAAGACAACCTCTGGATATGACGCTGAGCATGTGCACTCAAATTCTTTGGTCGACCATGGCCAGGCCTGTTCTGAGTGGAACCTGTCCTGTTAAACTGCTGTATGGTCTTATACACCATGCTGCAGCTCAGTTCCAGGGTCTTGGAAATCTTCTTATAGCCTAGGCCATCTTTATGTAGAGCAACAATTCTTTTTTTCAGATCCCCAGAGAGTTGTATGAGGTGCCATGTTGAATGTCCAGTGACCAGTATGAGAGAGTGAGAGCGATAACACCACATTTAACACACCTGCTCCCCATTCACACCTGAGACATTGTACCACTAACAGATCACATGACAACGGGGAGGGAAATGGCTAATTGGGCCTAATTTGGACATTTTCACTTAGGGGCATACTCACTTTTGTTGCCAGTGGTTTAGACATTAATGGCTATGTTGAGTTATTTTGAGTGGACAGCAAATTTAAACTGTTATACAAGCTGTACACTCACTACTTTACATTGTAACAAATTGCCATTTCTTCAGTGTTGTCACATGAAAAGATAGAATAAAATATTTACAAAAATGTGAGGGGTGTACTCACTTTTGTGAGATACTGTATATACTGTATATATTTATGCCTTTTGCAGCTGCACTCAGTAAACATTTTTTTCACATGTATAGCAATCTGTTCCCTGTTCCAAACTGTTGATCATAATGTCTGCCTACAGGACTAGAATTATTGTTTTTTCTCTCCCAGTTTAACTGTCTTATGCCATTCCCCACCTACTACGTTCAACCAGCAACCCATAGTATCACATGGAAAAAATTAGATGTCAAGGCTACGCAAACTACCCTACCATCAGGCAGAGAATTCGAAAGAGGCAATTTACTTACTTTGTGTCAGTTTACCTAGAACTTAAAGAGTAAAGCCTGATACCCACGTACCAAAAGATGGCGAGTTTAGCAGGTGCATGTGTACATTGTATCCTGTCTATTTAAAGAAGGCAGTTTAACAGCGAATGGTTTTGCTCGAAAATCATTGTGTTGATGTGAGGATCTGTCAGGTTTTTTTTTTAGTTCAACCCGCTGGTTGAACCTGAATGTGTATACCCAGCTTAACTGTATGCAAGATACAAAGGAATTCAATGATGGAGTAAGGCCAAATTGATAAATGTCAAGGAAGCAGAAAGATGAGAATGTTTGTTTTTTTGTGATTATAGCATTGTATTTTAATTAGTATTTTACGGTGCATCCATAACATTTTCTGAGAGCAGCAGTCATCTGGTTCAGCTTATAAGGTATTGTCTCCTTTACAATTCCCATTTCTAACATATAAATTGTATGTGGAAAGATGTTGCACCATGGGTCACTTAGAAAGAAAATTCAAATTAGCCCTATTGATTTCTGGTGGTATTTCCCATAAGAACCACCTGCTTCTAATTCAGGCAAGCATCATTACTACTGCCACTTTTGGAACCTGTTGCTATGGCAGAAACAAATTTCTTAAAGGAATTACCACCAGTTCTTATATAAGGAAACCGGCAGTAATTATGAACAACTCTGAGCAGGCATATAGGAGGTACACAATTACTCATAGCATGCCGTGCGTGTGCATGGAAGCTGTCATGTATGTGACAGCTTCCTGAACAAGATTGAATTCATGACCCAATTTAGCTGTTAAATGTGAGATTTCCCAGCCAAAAGCTAAATGTAAGCAAAGGTGATGGTGTTACCTAAATATGACAATGCCCATATTTGGGAAATTACTTGTTACTGGGTGGGTGGAGCCTGATGGGAAACTAAGAGATTAGTTCCCCATTGGGTCCGCTTGACTTTTGATTGACAATGCACAGCAGTAGGTGGATTTAAAAATCGCTATTGGACTAAATAGCAGCTATGGATTTGCCCACTACAGTGTACTGTCAATCAAGTTTGTAATCAAGTAATACAAGTCTGAAGAGGAACTAGTATCTCAGTTCCCCATCAGGCTCTGCCCACCCCAGTACAAAACTCCTCAACCATGTGCCACACAAAAAAAAAATCTATACTATGAAAGGGTTCATTTGTTTTGCTTGCCTCTCAGGCCAAATGCACCTAGTCCTTCTCTTTTGGCAAGGCACTTTTACCCCTTTCTTAATTAGGAAATTCCTGTAAGCAAAATAAATATGTCATACATAATATGATCTAATTTACTTTTATTAGGATGTTCTGGACCACTGGGTATGGAAGGAGGGATCATCTCAAACCAACAAGTAACAGCATCTTCAACTCACAGAGCTCTTTTTGGATTACAAAAATGGTACCCATATTTTGCCCGACTGAATAAAAAAGGACTTGTCAATGCCTGGACATCTGCAGAAAATGACAGGTGGCCATGGATTCAGGTAAAGCACTATATATTTTTTTCTTTGCAGGCAAGTGTTAAAGCCCTTTGGCTAATGACTGTGCCTTTCTTGAAGCAGTATAACCAGTGTAATTCTTACAAATGTAATATTTTTAAGGGAAGGTAACCGTGCAATTTTAGTAAACAATTATTTTTATATTGCCAGCCAAATTGACAGCTTCTGGTTACTTTGTTCTGTTTGTAAACAAAGCTGAGTGGGGATTCCATTCATTTATATAAGACACTTATCCTAGATGAGGGTCTGCTATAGATGCTAATGGAGGACACCCACAAAAAAAAAAAAAAAAAATGTGAAGTTCACCCATAACTCATACCAGACCATTGTGGTCTGATGTGGATTTTAAGGGGGACCCACACAAAAATCATGAAAAAAAAATGTAGTGCCTCCAAAAAAACATACAAGACCCTTACCTTAGCATGCAGCCTGGCTGGCCAGGAAAGAGGGAGGATGAGCATGCACCCCCCCTTGAACCATACCAGGTCCCTCAATATGGGGGGGTAATTTGTCAGTCAAGACCCCCCCTGGAAAAGCACGTTGTCACCATGTTGATGAGGACAAGGGCCTCTTCCCCACAACCCTGGCCCAGTGGTTGTGATAAGAGTTCCCGGTGATGTCATTAACCAAATAGCAATAGAAAGTGTCGCAGCTGGGTAGAGTTCAGCTTTAAAAAACATCTTCCAGTTGCTAAGTAAATATTGCCTCCACCCTTCCATGTCCTTAACAGCCATCGACAGAAGGAAGCTGCCATGCAAAATAGCAGAAATAATACAGCTAGTATTCATGTTGTTTAGCTACCACCAAACAGGTAAATGTGCAGGCGTTCATCCAAATGCTTAAACATCCAAGGTGAACCTTAAGCTCATCCCTAATTATCATTAACATTTGTATTGTTAACTTTGTTTTCCATAAGCAATGTGTTTTTTGAGGAATGCAAATTTGAAACATTAAAAAACTGAATAAAAAATAATGAGCAATTAGGATTAGGATTACGGATCAACTTCAGTAAAACCATTGTTTTAGTTTACAGTAGGGTGGAGAAAAGCTAAGATTTGCTTCTTATAACTGTACTGAAGAGCCCCCTGGCCCCATCATAGGAACGGGAAGTAAGACAATCTCTGGAATGTAGACACTAAGAGCAATAAAACCTGACAAAAGTTATATCTCCTCCTCCCATTCTATTCAAAAGAAAAATAAACATTTGAATTTTGAGTGTATGTAAACAGACCTTTTCTTATTTGTCACCTTTTGGTCTATTAAAGTGATTGTAAAGGCTAAGATATATACAGTATATATATATATATATATATATATATATATATATATATATATATATATATTTATTTATTTATTTAAATAAAAAATATGTTATACTTACCTGCTCTGTGCAATGATTGCCTAGAGCGGTCCTTTACCTCCTCTACTGGGGTCCCCCACCAGCGATTTTGGCTCCTTCTCTTCTCTGTGCACCAGCATAGGAAGCCGCTTCCTATGGGAGCGCACTTGTGGACTGAACTGGGCTGTGTGCATCCATAAACACACAGAGTTTGGCTTGGCCCTGTTCCCTGCTCTCTGCTCACAGGATTTGCTTGACTAAAGCAGGAGTCAATGGCTCCCGCAGCTGCCTCTCTGTCCTGCGAACACAGGGAGTGAGGAGAGAGCCGCTATAGATGGGCACAGCATGGGGGGGGGGGGGGGGGGTGAGGGACGATACAAATACTGGGACATTTTTTACCTTAACCTCTTGCATTTTTGAGGATATTATACTATATTATACTATTGGGGACACTAGTATAGTTCTGATCATGATCAAGATATTATTCTGTACAAACACTATATTAGTAACAGTGGTGATCAATGGCTTATAGTGTCACTGTGATAGTGTGGTGGGCTATTTGGTGCTAACTAACACTGTCTGGGAGGGAAACTAACTGAGTAACCGACACTAACATCACTAGTGGCACTAATGTAGTGATCAGTGATAATACTGTACACTGTACTAAGGACATTGGCTAGATGACAGGAGTGATCAGGAGTTCAATCAAGGAGTTAACTGTGTGCCTAATAATTGTATGCAAGTGTACGTGTACTTCTTCACAGATCATCTGGCTGTGTCTCTCCTTGCTTTCATTTCTGAACAGTAACTAATAGCAGGAAGAAACTGAGCCAGATCTGTGTGCTGTGATTACCAACACACAGATCTCTGTGCTATGATTGTCCACAGCTGATCAGCAGGTATACAGCTAAAATGATTTTCTGTAACCTGCTGATAAACTCATGCTGTGTCCAATCACAGCACAGGTCAGCAGGGTGAGCAGACATGTGCTCTTCTAAACCAGGAAGTATGCCAAGATGTACAGGTATGTCGCAGAGCCTGGGGCTGCCCCCCACCAGCAGTAAATCTACTGCTGGCTGTCTGCAAGAAGTTAATGCAGGTAATGCATTAAGGTAAAAAATGTCCTGGCTTTAGAATCACTTTAAATATGGAATTGAAAGTCACATACATAGGTTGGACTTGATGGACTTGTGTCTTTTTTCAACCTCACCTACTATGTAACTATTTAAATGGAGATAAGGAAAGGCTCTGCGGTATATCTAAGGAAAGCTGTCTCCTGCCTTAAAAGGTCAGGTTAGAAATATTAGATCATTTCTGTGCAGTCCGAATGATTCAGCCACTTGTGCCATTGCTTCCAGAAGAATGCACGTTTGCCATTTTTAATAGCGAACATCGCCAGAAATTGTATTATTGTCTCAATCACCAGGTGGCAATAAAAGAAGAGAGGCTGAAATAAGAAAACAGATGAAGTCACCACATCTAAAGAACGCTAAGCTGCAGTTTGCTTGTTCTTAGGCTTATAAACTCCAGGGTAACTTTTTTATGTAATCATGACAATCAGTTAGGATACATGTGACTGTATCAGGCCAACTGTTCATTAAAATTGTATGAGATAATGGTTAATGGGGCAGTACATCCTTTTGATGTCAAGGGCTGACATTTGCAACTGCAGACCATGTTTGTCGATTAGCATATACCTAGCTGATCACAGTGTACAAAAATCTCCTTTTCATTTCACTGGCTGACCGATGTTTTGGCCATTAATTTTTTATCATCTAATATTGATTGTCTTTGATTATGCATACTATGATGGCCATTACAGAGTGTGTTACAGCCAGTGGTCATCAACCCTGTCCTCAGGGCCCACTAACAGGCCAGGTTTGCAAGATAACTGAAATACATCACAGGTGATATCATTTTCAGCTCAGTGATTGCAGTATTCTAGTCTGCATCTCCCCAAGGTATTACATAAAACCTGGCCTGTTAGTGGGCCCTGAGGACAGGGTTGATGACCACTGTGTTACAGGATAGTGTATATACAGTGTGCTTTTGGAAGCGGGATTACCAATGACCTGTGTTGTTAGAAATATGTGTGAATGAAAGACGTTTTTGAAATACGTTTGTGGTTTGTCTTTAGATTTATCTAAGTCACTGTTGAACCTCTTGATCATTAAACATATGAGTTTAGCCTTTACTAGGAATATGGAATATTATAATTGATCAAGGCATGTACAATAGTTGTTTGAAAACAGGAGCAGGAAGAACAACAAGAATCCACAAAGTGGGCACATATTGCACCTAGTTCTCTTCATACTGTATGCCAGTATGTATCTCAAAGAGGTTGGCATTGTGTCCCTTCTTTAGAGGGAGACCAGAAATTCTCCTTCTGCTGCAGTTTGTCAAGTAAGAGCACATGAAGCCAGTGTCAAGCACATTGGTGAACATGATACCTGACCACGATGCTATCCCAAAATTCCTATCATTTGTCTCCTGTTTTATTTAATAGCTTAAATAATCTCGTTTTCAGCTGCTTATTCAAAGCATGCCATTTAGATCAGTATGTTTCAATTATGTCTTCCTTTTATCTAGAAAATTTCTGCCAATGTATCTCTGATAACAATATCTGTAATCTGAGACTTCTTTTTGATCATTCCTTCTAAGCGTCTCACATACACATATGTCTGGCTGTTTAATTGGCAGTGTATCATCTCTCCTTTTCTTTCTGTCTTTACACCTACATTTACCCCTGTTCTGAGCCTTCCCTGGAATGTATCTCTTCCTGATTTAAGGAACTGCTGACATGCTATCTATTCATTCTGTCTAACTGCATTTCAGACGCTTCTTAATTGATGTGTCTTTCAACTGTCTGTCTGTACAGGTATTGTGCAGAGATAATGTTACTTCCCTGATAAAATGATACTTTCCTTGTACATGGGTGTACCCTATGTATTTTTGAACAAATCTCTGGGATCTTTGAGGTGGATAGTCTCACAGAAAATGTACAGCTGACCCAAAATTGTATAATAAAAATTCAAAATTTTTTCTGCTTGTCTCAGCCTGCAGTAGATAGAAGTTTGGTCATATTGGTCATGTTTTTATCATGACTTACCTGCTAGCTAGGTAGAGCCAAGAAGGATAAACTTTGGATTTTTTATATAAAATTTAATGTTGGTTGTAAATTTTCTGAGAGGCTATGCACCCTGAAAATCCCAGAGCTGTTAACCAACCTAAAGGTTAGATGTGTAATGATGCCCGTAATCCTCCATTGTTGTTATACTATCCTTTAAGCCCTTTCTTTGCAATTTGAGCTCCAACCCAAATATAATATAGGATTAAGAGTAGGTGAAGGCCACTATAAAATCTCTGCTTACGCAGATGACTTTCTCTTTTCCTTTACAGCTCCACATATCTCTCAGTCTAACCTCATAAAGGAATTTGGACCTATAGGGAACTTTCTTCCCTCAAAATTAACTTTTCAATGAAAAGTTGCTTTGCTCCAATGATGGTTTGCATCCTTACATCCAACTTTAATTTTCACTGGGCATTCAAATACATCAGCACCTTCATTTCTGTGGACTTAAGAGACACCTTCTCTTAATTTCACTCCCCTACTGCAGAAGTTGTGAACTTTGCTACAGAAATGGGACAAAGATTGGTTTTCCTGGTTTGTTCATCGTTATACAGTATTCTCAAGATGACTATACTTCTTACATCTTTGTACCTATTGTCAACTCTACCCATACATATCCCAACCTCTTTCCTCAAATCTATTCACTCTTTACTCTTTAAATATTTGTAGGTGAATAAAAATTCTACACTTAAACGTGAACTGGTGACCCGTTCGAAAACTTAGGGAGGCACTGCACTCCCAGACATCATGAGATACCATGATGCAAGCCACCTGGTGAAATTACTTGATTGGAGCAGGCACAAAGAAGTGAAAATGTGAGTTACCCTCAAACAAGCCTTCTCACATTTTCCCTTCTGTAGATTACAGTGGTACCTGCCTGACTTACCATCTCACCATCCAACCTCATCCACTACTGGGTCCTTCCATTAAGTGTTGTGGGCGATCTCCTTGATGCACTCCCCTCTTTACCCTATACTGGGTAATCCAGCATTCCCAGCTTTCCTCTGTGGAACCATTCCACAATCTTCTTGAGGATAATATCGACCAAGCTTAGCACTTCCTTGCTAATGGTCAGTTGCCTACCCTGGCCATCCTCACCTTGACCACAGGCCCTTTTAAATTGACAACTTGGAAGACCTTCAATTTAAGGCACTTTATAGCTTCCTTACCTCCTCCTGAATCTTTTCTGAAACCACATGAATACTTTGAGACCCTATGATCTGATATGGGTCCACTCAGACACTCGCTCTCCAAGGTCTACACTCTTCTCTCCAAACTGCAGAAACATTATAAAGCTCCTTACCTTTTTCAATGCAAGCAGGATCTACAAATGACTCTCTCCTTCACAAAGGATACTCTTTTTCTCTCTAAAATAATCCAGACATCAGGAAAGTAACTGTAGACTCCTATCAAGGTGGTACAGAACCCCTTCTGTCCTACACAAAACCAACCCCCGAAATTCTCAATACCTGCTGGCATTGCCACTCAGAGAGGGGCTCACTGCTTCGCATATTTTGGTTTTGCCCAATGTTGACCCCTTTCTGGAACAAAGTACAACATATCTTCCAGAAATTCACAGATTTGACTCTTCCAGGTGATCTGGCCTTCTTTCTGCTTCATCATTCTTGAATTCCAACCAAAATGTATACATTTATCATCTCTTGAATGCTGCCAAATCGTGCATTCTTTTAAAATGGAAAGACACATGTCCTCCTGTGGTCTCCCTTTGGTTAGGCAGAGTTGATGACTTTTGTAATATGGAGGACTTTATTCTCTCCTCCCAGAATAAGCATAAAACCTTCAAGAAGACCTGGTTAGACTTTACATTTCTAAGAGAGGCAAAGCCCTTATGTGCTCCTTCTCTGTCCTGCCACTAGGGGGGGGGGTTTATTCTTTGTTTCCTCCTTCCCCTGTCCTCTGCGATGGCCTATGCCTTCCCCCTATGTCATCACTTACATGGATGGCCCTCTTTTCCCTGTCTATTGTACGCCACAACCTTTTTCTTTCCTCTTTCCATATTGGACACTTTTTACCTCCCCGTTTTGATCACTTACTGATTATTTTACGCTATAACAGTTCATGTCATTTCTGATTGATCCTATCAAGTATTATATCATGTAAAACTTGATTGTTCTGTACTTCCTTGCTTGGTATATCCTTTGAAGAAGAGATATGTTACCTTTTTGGTGTATTGTGTAAACCATATTCTTTTTTGAAAATAAAGAAATAAAGAATAAAAAAGAATGTAAACATGCATATTGAATATTCATTAATAGATTAAAACATTGCTTTTTTTGTCTTCAGTCAACCAATGAAACCCTGTTTTTTTTTTTTTTTTCCTTTTACATGATTCGGTGTTCAAAGCTAAACTCTTTAAACATCTATTCTTTATTCCTACCTAACCACACCCATTTTTCAAAAATAAATGACTCTATCTGAGAGTGACATCCAGGGGAAGCAGTGCTGTCACTGTGCCCTTGCCAACTTGCCAAATTAAAATTAATAATTGTTTTTTATTTATAAAAAAATGGAGTCATTGTTTTAGCATCCGCAGTGTAAGAGAAGACAGAAATTAGAATACAAGGACCTTGATGCTTTGAAATAGAATACATTGACTATCATAAATTACATTGCAGAGCCCATAAGAAACCATTCTTTATTCACTGTGCAGTGAAGAATAATATTGATTTCATTTTGTAATAAGCATCATAGACATCCCTTTATGAAGTTCTAGCAGCTGATTAATATTACTAATTGCCAACATGACATAAAAATAAAAAGGCTATTTGTGTGGGTCACTGTAAATCCCACAAGTCCTTTAAAAAATGCTAAATATTTTTGTTCTCTTCTTTGGTATTTGCCTAATATCACTGGGTAGTTATTATTAGTATTCGTATAGCTTTATACAAATTACTGCACGTTGTCTTCATTTATGAAGTAAAGTATAGTAAGTGAAAACATTCTTGTACATACAGTTGTCAAGAGATTAGCAATTGTTAAAAAGTGTCAAAAGGGGATAGTTGCTATGGAAACAGCAGACTTTAAACTCGATAAAAGGTTTAACATATTGCACACATCTCCCATTAGTTAATGGCTAACCAAAAGGAAAGCTAAAGTAAATCTTAAGAGAATAAATAAATATAAGAAATAAATGCACTAATAACATGTTATTGCATATAGCCTGCAGTCTAAGAATACATTTGTGCTGGTTTCTGGTATTTATGCTGGTTTAAAGTTTTCAAACTATGGTAGGTGTGACAAAGAGATTACTTTCTAATGAGGTAAGGGGTCCCTTGCTTGTGAAAAAACATGTAATTATATTAATACAGATATTCATCCAACAATAATTCTTATATAAGTCTGATCCTTGTAAGTATTTTTAATGGTTTACATTCATTAGGAATTATTTGGAAAACATCTATGTACAAATTACAGAATGTACACATGTCAAGGTTTTCTTGATATAAGGTTAACATAGCAAGGGCTACTTTTTGGGCAGATTCTCACTTTTGCATTGCAGTAACATGCATCAAAATAAGTGTTGTACCAGTGGTGGCCTGTCAATAGGGGGCACAGGGGCGCCGCCCCCCCGAAAGCAAAAAAAAAATGTCCCTTTAAATGTGTGCCATACCTCCTATTGTGTACTGCTCCAATTAGTAGCCACTGTCTGGAAAGTTTCATTGCATTAGGTTTCCATATAGTGATTGGCGCGGTACTAGGACAGAGGGCGGTGCATTTAGAGGAACCGCGGTGTCACTTACAGTTTCTCGAATGTGGAAGGAGGCCTGAGCAGAGGAGACAGTCAGCCTGCAGGTGCACTTGGTAATTTACAGTACTGCTAGTGGGAAGAGTGGATGCTGGGCTTAGTTGCAGAGTTTAACTGGTGGACTTCACCTTCCAGACTGGTGTGTCATCCTGGGCAGGTGCTAGGAAATGTAAAAGTGGCTGATAACTAGTGCAGTGGGCCATTGGCATTGCTGATGCGCTGCATAATTGGGATGGTGGGAACCCTTCATAATGGGCACAGCGGCCAGCAGGTGTACAGACCTGGGAACTCAGCACATGAATGATGGGAACCCCTCATAATGGGCACAGCAGCAAGCAGATGTACAGACCTGGGAACTCAGCGCGGGGATGGTGGGAACTGCTCATAATGCGCACAGCAGCCAGCAGGTATACAGACCTGGGAACTCAGCACAGGGATGGTGGGAACCCCTCATAATGGGCAAGCAGGCATACAGACCTGGGAACTCAGCACAGGGATGGTGGTAACCCCACATAATGTACACAGCAACCAGCAGGTGTACAGACCCAGGAACTCAGCACAGGGATGGTGAGAACCCCTCATAATGGGCAAGCAGGCGTACAGACCTGGGAACTCAGCACAGGGAGGTGGTAACTCCACATAATGTACACAGCAACCAGCAGGTGTACAGACCTGGGAACTCAGCACATGAATGGTGGGAACCCCTCATAATGGGCACAGCAGCAAGCAGATGTACAAATCTGGGAACTCAGCGTGGGGATGGCGGGAACTGCTCATAATGCGCACAGCAGCCAGCAGGTATACAGACCTGGGAACTCAGCACAGGGATGGTGGGAACCCCTCATAATGGGCAAGCAGGTGTACAGACCTGGGAACTCAGCACAGGGATGGTGGTAACCCCACATAATGTACACAGCAACCAGCAGGTGTACAGACCCAGGAACTCAGCACAGGGATAGTGGGAACCCCTCATAATGCACACATCAGGTGTGCAGACCTGGGAACTCAGCACAGGGGTGGTTCTGGGTGGACCGACCCTTAATCTGAGTGGCAGAATTTTTTGAATGTACTGATCCTGCGCAGCATCAGAATATTATATTTGTTTACACTCAGCAGCACGTGATCCTCATTTTTGTACTTGTGCACAGCTTCCTCTGTCACCAACATTCCATCATGATCTGTCAGTCCCCCCCCCCCCCCGCGGCCCATGTTTAGAACTTTGCATAAAAATGCAATCAGCACAAAATAAAATAATCAAAATGGCATGCAGCTGAACACTAACAGATCTCCACAAAATCTATGTATACCAGCAAAAAAAAGTCCAAGAGCCACAGCTTCAAGTGACAATCCCTCTACCTCCAAAGCACTCACTTTGCTCGAGGTGGAGAGATTGTCACTTGAAGCTGTGGCTCTTGAACTTTTTTTCAACACATGGAAAATCTATTTGATCGCTTTCTGGCACTTGCAGTTCACCTATTGATCTATGGACTTTTTATTTACTTTTTATCGTGATTGAACATATTTGCACTACACTGTTATTTTTATTGCTATTTTTAGAAATTGTGCGCAAATTTGTTTAATATTGTGTGCCCCCCCCAAAAAATTTGAGCACCAGCCGCCACTGTGTTGTACCCCACATAACCGCAAAACACAAAAAAAGTGAAAAAAGTGACACACACTACAAGGCACAGATGTGAGCCATTGTGATTTGATGGGGAAATAAAGGTGCAGGTAGATTACAAGATATGATTTGGTTGCATTTACAATAAAATGAATGGGCTGCCTTACTGTAGCACACATTGAGGTCTGCATCAGGCCTTAAGACTGGTGTTTATGAAAGGGTACATAATTATACATTGAGAAATACTGGTGCAAAGTGAACCTCTGGTCAGGCTATGCACATCCAATTAATAACATATTTTTAACAAGCATAACGAGACATTGGCATACAACCATAAACCCTACAATTGGAGAATGGATAGCTGTAGTACAGTACCTTGAAAAAAGTATTCATACCCCTTGAAATTTTCCACATTTTGTCATGTTACAACCAAAAAGGTAAATGTATTTTATTGTGATTTTATGTGATAGACCAACACAAAGTGGCACATAATTGTGAAGTGGAAGGAATATGATAAATGATTTTCAATTTTTTTTACAAATAAATAAAAGTGTGGCGTACATTTGTATTCAGCCCCCCTGAGTCAATACTTTGTAGAACCACCTTTCGCTGCAATTACAGCTGCAAGTCTTTTTGGGGATGTCTCTACCAGCTTTACACATATAGAGAGTGGCATTTTTGCCAGATTTAGGTCTGGACTTTGACTGGGCCATTCTAACACATAAATATGCTTTGATCTAAACCATTCCATTGTAGCTGTGGTTGTATGTTTAGAGTCCTTGTCCTACTGCAAGGTGAACCTCCACCACAATCTCAAGGCTTTTGCAGACTCTAACGGGTTTTGTTCTAAGATTGCCCTGTATTTGGCTCCATTCATCTTCTGATTAACTCTGACCAGCTTCTCTGTCTCTGCTGAAGAAAAGCATCCTCACAACATATTGCTGTTGACACCATGTTTCACGGGGGGGGATGGTGTATTCAGGGTGATGTGTAGTTTTAGTTTTCCGCCACACATAGCATTTTGCTTTTAGGCCAAAAAGTTCAATTTTGGTCTCATCTGACCAGAGCATCATGTTTGCTTTGTCCCCTACATGGCTTCTCGCAAACTGCAAACAGGACTTCTTATGGCTTGCTTTCAACAATGGCTTTCTTCTTGCCACTCTTCCATAAAGGCCAGATGTGTGTCGTGCACGACTAATGCCCTGTACACACGGTCCGACTTTCCGATGCAATATGTGCGATCAGAGCTTGTTGTCGGAAATTCCGACCGTGTGTGGGCTCCATCGGACTTTTTTCATCGGAATTTCCGACACACAAAGTTTGAGAGCAGGCTATAAAATTTTCCGACCAAAAAATCTGTTCGTGTAAATTTTGACCATGTGTGGACAATTCTGACGCACAAAGTGCCACGCATGCTCAGAATAAATTAAGAGACGAAAGCTATTGGCTACTGCCCGGTTTATAGTCCCAATGTACATGTTTTACATCACCGCGTTCAGAATGATCGGATTTTCCGACAACTTTGTGCGACCGTGTGTATGCAAAACAAGTTTGAGCCAACATCCATCGGAAAAAAATCCATGGATTTTGTTGTCGGAATGTCTGATCAATGTCCGATCGTGTGTACAGGGCATATTAGTTGTTCTTTGGACAGATTCTCCCACCTGAGCTGTGGATCTCTGCAGCACCTCCAGAGATATCATGGGCCTCTTGGCTGCTTCTCTGGTTAATGCTCTCCTTGCCTGTCAAGTTTAGGTGGACGGTCATGTCTTAGTAGGTATGCAGTTATGGCATACTCTTTCCATTTTTGGATGATGGATTGAACAGTATGCTAATTTATAGTCCTGTGAGCCTCCAGGTAAATGACCAAATTTGGTCTCCAAAATAGTGTATCTTTGCAAATGATCAGCTGCTAACTTTACGCATGTCTCATAACCATGCAAAATAGTTAAACCAAATTGTACACACGCTGCGCTTATCAAAATACAAATGTAAGAAATTTCTACTAAAATATTAATAAGGTGATATTGTGCTTAACATACAAAATATACAAAATCTATTAATACTATACTATAATGTGCAATAAACTTCAATGAATGAATAAATAGGTAAAAGTGCTCCAATCAGCCTGTGTATTGCAAATATTCCACAAAACTTGTGCAATTTTCAAACATTAATAGATAATTCAAAACAAACATCCATGCGATTTAGTATTGAATCCATGCATTTCAGTGCTGCATCTATGCAATATGGTGTTAATGCAATGTTCAAACAATAAAAAGTTAAAAAATACAAAAAAACACATCCATGCGATTTGGTGCTATGTCCATGTGATTCTATGTAATTCAGTGCTGTGTTGCTGTGCAATGATCAAATTAACAGTCCGATTTAGTGTTGCATCCATGCATTTCAGTGCTGCATCTATGCAATATGGTGTTAGTGCAATGTTCAAACAATAAAAAGTTAAAAAATAAAAAAAAACGCATCCATGCGATTTGGTGCTGCAATTCAGTGCTGTGTTGCTGTGCAAATTAACAGTCCACAGATCTTCCACAATCCATTCATGTGTTATTGTGAACACAAACTAAAGTGCTGTGCGCTCATACAAGTGCTCCCCCCCAGGTGATAGCCCCTCACCTTAGGGCGTGCGAGCTTGCAATTAAGCTTGGTCAGAATGCGCCTTAGAACCTCTCTGGGTTCGATGTTATATGCAGGGTCCTGGATAGATTTGCACTGCTGCATCTGTTCCTCACAGCAGTCCCGTTTGCACCTCAATATATCAACACATAAAGGACTTCATGGTACAGTATGTACTAAATTTATTAAAAACATAAACAAATCCCGCAATGGGTACTCACAGTAACAAGGCGCTTAAGGGACTAAAACAGCAGAAATGAATGGGCAACAGCGGCCGGTATGGGGTGGCGTGCTAATCTTTCCCAACAGGTTGTATGTATAATGTTCCATCTTGTCCCCTTCCCCTACACGTGTTCGATACAAGGGGTATTTCGTATCTTCATCAGATCAAATCACCCCCGATGCAGATACAAAATACCCCTTGTTACTGTTATTAAAAACATAAACAAATCCCGCAATGTGTACTCACAGTCTATCCAGGACCCTGCATATAACATCGAACCCAGAGAGGTTCTAAGGCGCATTCTGACCAAGCTTAATTGCAAGGTCACACGCCCTAAGGTGGGGGGCTATCACCTGGGGGGGAGCACTTGTATGAGCACACAGCACTTTAGTTTGTGTTCACAATAACACATGAATGGATTGTGGAAGATCTGTGGACTGTTAATTTGCACAGCAACACAGCACTGAATTGCATAGAATCACATGGATGCAGCACCAAATCGCATGGATGCGTTTTTTTTTGTATTTTTTAACTTTTTATTGTTTGAACATTGCACTAACACCATATTGCATAGATGCAGCACTGAAATGCATGGATGCAACACTAAATCGCATTGATGTTTGTTTTTAATGATCTATTAATGTTTGAAAATTGCACAAGTTTTGTGGAATATCTGCAATACACAGGCTGATTGGAGCACTTTTACCTATTTATTCATTCATTGAAGTTTATTGCACATTATAGTATAGTAATAATAGATTTTGTATATTTTGTATGTTAAGCACAATATCACCTTAATTGTATTATTAATTAATATTTTATTATTAATTAATAAATTAATATTTTAGTAGAAATTTCTTACATTTTTATTTTGATAAGCGCAGCGTGTGTACAATATGGATTGAACAGTGCTCTGTGAGATGTTCAAAGCTTGGAAAATTTTATTATAACATAACCCTACTTCTCCACAACTTTATCCTGACCTGTCTGGTATGTTCCTTGGCCTTCATGATGCTGTTTGTTCCTTAAGGTTCTCTAACAAACCTCTGAGGGCTTCACAGAACAGCTGTATTTATACTGAGATTAAATTACACACAGGTGGACTCTATTTACTAATTAGGTGACTTTTGAAGGCAATTGGTTCCACTAGATTTTAGTTAGGGGTATCACTGTAAAGGGGGCTGAATACCACACTTTTCAGATATTTATTTGAAAAAAAATTGAAAACCATCAATCATTTTCCTTCCACTTGACAACTGTGTGCCACTTTGTGTTGGTCTATCACATAAAATCCCAATAAAATACATTTACGTTTTTGGTTGTAACATGACACAATGTGGAAAATGGCAAGGGGTATGAATATTTTTTCAAGGCACTGTAAGTAATTGGATGAAGATGGGGGAACTGATTGCCCAACAATTCAATAAAAACAAATCATCTTGAATTAAATTGACCCCATGCATTCTTTATATGGACAGTGATGATTTCAAGGCCCTGGCATGAGCCAATATGCCAAAATACAGAAAAGTACATTCGCTTAGTGGAAAATCTTCTTTCTTGACCATTTATGTGATGGTGGGCTATACCTCTACACTATCTTTCTATTCCTTTCCTTTTCTGTCACCTTCCAACCCTCTCTGAAACCGAAAACTCTGATTCTCAATGTTTTATAGTACAAAATGCTGTCCCACTTTTTCTCAAAATGGATAAGACACCTAAAACTAATGCAGAAATCTGTACTTGATGGCGCTGAAGTAGGATTCAGGAGGTTTAATATCTGACTTGTATTGTATTCTTGCATTACTGTTTGGAGTAATCAACAAATGACTCCAAATGTTCAGATTGAATTGTGTAGCTGTTCCCCTTCTATTTCAACAAGCAGTTAATTAGTTGTAAAGCGTAACTAAACCCAAGAGCACAAATTTAATATAATGCGGCTTACCAGTCCTCAGATGTGGTGGCTGCATATGTTTTTTATTTCTAACAAATACAGTAAATACCTGTTGGTCTAACTAGAAATGTGGTGTTCCTTCTGTGGGATTTACTGAAAGCAAAAGCAATCTTATATTTCTTGTGTAAACTACTAATCCCATCAACCCACATATAACAGATAAATATATAAGCGGGCTATCACCACAGGGTGGCACTGTAGACAGTACAAAAAATATATACTATGCCATGTCATATTATAAAGTCAAAGCCATTAGAAATGGGAAAGAAAGGACTTTATAGGCAAGGGTTTACAATTTTTATTAATGAAAAGACATATAAAGGTTAAAAAACAACATATATAAATCAGTGAAAGTGACTAAAAATGTATGTCTCAATGACCATGCAGCAGCCCAAAGTCCCAGGGGACTCAATAGGCTAGGCTGGGGGGCCAAGAAGAAACCTGTATATATGACCCTATACTAATAAGACAGGGGTTAATAGAGCCAGTTCAAAAATTGTGTTCAATACTGTTTTTCAGGTATTCAGAAGACTTGCTTGACTAGTTTGGCGTTTAGAAACACTTCTTCTGGAGCTAGATAGATAGATAAAGGTATCATATATATATTATACAACACTTAGGGAAGGCAAACAACTGGACAGTAGCCTCCAGGGGACCATCATGTCAAAGGAGGGCATCAACATGGGGGTGTAAGAATGAAAGGCAAGTGACTGGGTCTATATTATTAAAAAATTGTGTGAGTGACCTCACATGTTCAATGACTTCAAAAAGGTAGCCATTTCCTCACCGCCTCTGATACACCATTCTAAAATGAGCCATTCACTTTGAAGGCATCCTCATGTGATGAATAATAATATGGGAGAGGTGGTTTGGGGCATGTACAAATATGGTGATAGTATAAAGTTGCGCTAGTAACAGATATTCCAGTAGGTACAGATACATCAGCAGGATAAGATCATCATGTGATCCAGTCCACACCAAATGCCCCCAGAGAAGTGTCCCCTCCTTATGATACCCCGTGAGACTCCCCCATATTATCATTCATCAGACGAGGGTGCCTTCAAAGTGAATGGCTCATTTTAGAATAGTGTATCAGAGGCAGTGAGGAAATGACTACCTATTTGAAATCATTGAGCATGTGAGGTCACCTGCCTTTCGTTCATGCACCCACATATCTGCCCTCATTAGGGAATTGGTATATACAGGTTTCTTCTTGACCCCCCCAGCCTAGCCTATTGGGTCCACTGGGACTTTGGGTTGCTGTGTGGTCATTGAGACATTTTTAGTCACTTTCACTGATTTATATGTTGTTTTTTAACCTGTCTATGTATTTTCATTAATAAAAATTGTAAACCCTTTTTAAGTATGACTATAAAGTCCATTCTTTCCCATTCCTAATGGTTTTAGCCACATATAACAGAGATATAAAGGCAGATATATTTGAAGTCCAAAAATTTTAAGAATTAGGACTGCACAGGGCATTAGGTGTTGCCATTCTATGGACGGTATCTTTATTATTGGAATGGGGTGAACATTTAGAAAGTGTGCAACCCTGATGCATGTGAAGAGCATGTGACTTGGCAGATTGTATTCTTTCAGTAAGCATTCTGCCGTGTTTAGTATTTGTTATTAGGTCTTGTATAGTTCGGATCCTGTGGGTAGGGAATTGTTTTAATGATAACATTGGTATTTATGCCTCTAGAAAGGTATTTTATTGTGAGACTATTGCTGTGATGTTGGTTGAGGAGGAATCTCCAGGCCTGTAGGGAAACCTTTATAGTGGGAGGAATGTCTCGATTGTCCCAGGGTTTCCAGATAGTACACATGAGGAGAGCTGTAAGATTGGATGTTGGGGCTAGGGTTCTCTCAATCTCTCAATCTCTACCCAAAGTGGAGTATTGTTGATTGTAAACCAGTATTTGATTTGGTCTAGTCTGGTTGCCTACATGTAGTCGCAGATATCCACTAGTCCCGCCCCTCCTACTTGTTTGTGTTGTTTTAGGTTAGTTTGTGAACATATTGCCTTTTTTGTTCCCAATAGGAATTTCCACATAAGACTGGATAGGGATTTAAGGTAATGTGCTGGAATGGGAATTGGAAGCGCCCTGAACATGTACAAGAGTTGTGGTAGGATTGACATTTTAAATGCCACTAATCTGCCTAGCCAAGATAGTTCCCATTTTTTTATGCTTTTAGTCTGGGTTTCCAGTTTGGCGAGTAAGGGTTTGATGTTGGTGTCAGCTAGTGACTGTGTAGAGCTTGTCAGGGTTATACCTAGGTATGGTATGCCATTTTTACTCCAACTATAGGGAAGAGACTGTTGTAGTTTATCACTGACAGTCTTTGGCACACCCAGATTTAGAATTAAGGATTTGGTGAAATTAACCTTACAATACGAAATCTTGCCAAAGTTCCTCAGCAGCTCGTGTACCGGAGGGAGTGAGGTAAGCGGGTTTGTAAGGAGTAGGATGACATCATCTGCAAACAAGTTTATGACATGTGGTTTGGATCCAAATTGGAAACCTGAGATCGTGGTTTGCGTTCTAATAGCCTCCACCAGAGGTTCGATCATTAGGTTGAAGATCGTCAGAGAGGGTGGACACCCCTGACGGGTTCCATTGGTTATGCAAAAGGGAGTGGATAACATGCCTGTTGTAAATACCTGTGCAGCTGGGCAAGAGTATAAGGCCAGAACTGCTTTCAGAATATGGCCACAGAAGCCGAACTTAGACAGCGCCATTGACATATAAGTCCAGTGAACTCTATCAAACACTTTCTCTGCGTCTATAGAAAGCAGCAGAGAAGGAGTTTTGTTTTTTCAACATGGTGTAGGATATTTATAATTCTCCAGGTAGCATCTGAGGTTTGTTTCCCCTTCACAAAGCCCATCTGGTTGCGTTAAATAAGAGAAGGTATAAAATCTGCTAATCTTTTGGCTAGTAGTTTGGCATTCACTTTGTAATCGGTATTTAATAGAGATATAGGTCTAAAGATGGATGGTGTGTTAGGATCCTTTCCGGGTTTAGGCAGTGTGACTATGTATGCTTTCATCATCTCTGGGGGGAATGTCGCTTCAGTTGCGGCCTTTGTAAAGACCGCTTGCATATGTGGTGCAAGTGTATTACTGAACACTTTAAAATATTCATTAGAGAAACTGTCAAGTACAGGCGATTTGCCATTTGGTAAGGTGGCAATGACTGACTGAATTTTGGATGTAGTAAATGGGGAGTTCAGTGTGAGAATTTGAGCCTCTGAGAGAGATGGTAGGTTCAGTTCCTGTAGGAACTTTTGCATATTAACTGTTGTTGGTTGAGTGGTTGAGGAGTCCCTATGAAGGTTATACAATTCACTATAATAGTCAGCAAATTGGTTTGCAATATCTTGTGGATTGGTGATTTAGTGTTTAAGGGTAGGATGTATCAGGTATGCAATTCTGGTCTTGGTGTATGCTGCTTTAATTCTGTTGGCCAGGTATTTGCCTGCTCTATTGGCATTAACATAAGAGTTCAATTGTAGATGTTGAAGGTGTTTGTCATATTGCTGAAATAAAAGCTCTCTCAGATTCTCTCTTAATTGTGAGAGCTTTTGGGCCAGGGTTGAGTTCGGTGAGGTTTTGTTTTGTGTTTCTAGGGTGTGTCTGTTAGTATAGAATTGAGTTTTGAAGTGTAGCGTTTTTTTCTCTAGCACCCATTTGTATTAATATACCTCTCATGTATGCCTTATGGGCATTCCAGAGAGTGAATGGATCATCTACAGAATTTACATTGTTTTAAAAGAAATTTTGAAGATGTTGTGAGATTGCATTGGAAATTTGGGGTTCCTGCAGTAACCTAACATTGCTGCGCCAGATGAGTGGGGAAGAGGAGACACCCTGTTCATTGATAGACATTGAGATAGCAGTATGGTCAGACCACGTGATGTCGTGGATCTGTGTGGACTTTATTTTTTGTAATAACTACTTGTCGATCAAAAACATGTCGATGTGTGAGTATGAGCAGTGTCTGTGGGAGAAAAAGGTATAGTCCCTTTCATTTGCATTGAGACAGCTCCACACGTGGAATAGCTCCGCATTGTGAATGTCAGGGCTGGGCTCAGCCCTTCCTTCTCTGAGCTGGCTGCTCAGCTGTCGGCTAATTGCCAGCTCCCATCTCTCTCCACAGTTACCCAGCTGTTGTTGATTCTGCTTGTCAGTCCTGCCTACTTAAAGCCGTCCAGCTCACTTGATCTCTGCCTTTGCCTTTGTCAACATCACAGAGACTTTCTCCTGCGTTCCTGTTGAAGACTTGCTCGGCTGACGTTCCTTCTGGCTCCTGATTCTGCTTGCTGCACTACTACGTTTATCTCTGGCTCTCTGACATTTGCTTGACTGACTACCCGATCCGGTTACAGAACTCTGGCTTGTTTTGACTACGCTTACTCTGTTTACCTTATTATTATTAAACAAGTGTGATTTAACTATACTTCTGTTTCGGTCTGATTCATGGTTCCTGATAGTGAAGTGCTTTAGTCAGGTATTCAGTGCTGTTAAATTTGTGAGCGGAGTGTCCATCTTCGGATCTACAATCAGATTAAAGTCTCCACATATGAGATTGCCATACTGCTGAGATCGAATCCTTTTAAACAGTCTGCTTAGGAAACGGATTTGATGTGAGTTTGGAGCGTCTAGTGTCACTAGCCTATATGGTTTTGAGTTTATATCTCCTTTTATTATGATGTACTGGCTATTGTCATCTAGGATGATTTCTTTGTGCTGGAAGGATAATGTATTTCTGAGTGCTACCCTGTTTCCCCGAAAATAAGACCTAGCGTGATTGTCGGTGATGGCTGCAATATAAGCCCTACCCCCCAAATAAGCCCTACCCTGTTTCCCCAAAAATAAGGCCATCTCTGAAAATAAGACCTACAAGGACTTTAACTAGAGCTAATATGGGGGGTAAGGCTTATATTGCAGCCATCACCAACAATCACGCTAGGTCTTATTTTCGGGGAAACAGGGTAGTAACACACCACCTTTTTTGTGCCCATGCGTGCATGCCAAAAACACATGAAGATAGTCTTTGTGTAAGCATTTTGGGGTTTTAGTCGATTAAAAATGGGTCTCCTGTACACACAGAATGTCAGCTCTGTGTTTCCGGGCCTCAGACCCCATGGAAAGTCTTTTTGCGGGGTGATTCAGTCCCCTGGCATTAATAGAAAGGCATGTAATGGTCATGGATGTGGGTTAGGTTAAGATGAGCAATGTTGTAGTGCAAGTACTCATTGTGACCATAGCTTTTCTTCTTAGCTGATGGACTTCTGCAGGATGATGCCAGAGTAGGTTGTGTGTCCACAGTAGGGGTGTGTACTGTTGTCGCTTCTGGTGCGCTTCAAATATGGTGCATAAAGAACAATAATTAAAAAACATAGTTAATGGAAGGAATGTATATAGAACAGTAAGAATAGGATCTTTGAACTGATCCATGTGCAGACATAACTGCCGTGAAGAATCTGGAGGCAGAGAACAGGGATTTTAACTTGGAACCCCTGTGTCTGGAGAGATATGTGTGGTAGTTTATGCATTTTGCTCACGATTTTCCACCGGCGTTCTTTTTAGTAGAACGTTTGCGTGAGACCACCTGCCATTCATCTTGAAGTGGACGTGGATTCGGGATCGAAGTGTCTTGTAGATCCTGGTCAGGTAGTATACCACTTTGGGGTGGGGCTGCAATGCCTTCTTCCAGAGTTGATATTAAGATTGTGGCCCCATTGTGGGTGACAGAAAGTTTTGCTGGGTATTTCCACTTATGGAGTATCTTGTGGTTCCTTAAAGCTTTGGTTATTGTCGCCAGGTTGCGGCGTTGCTGAAGGGTGTTTCTGGATAGGTCTGGAAGCAATTGTAGCTCAGCGTATTGTAAGAGTTTGTTTTTATTTCTTCGGGATGCCATTAGGATTTGTTCTTTGAGGTGGTAATAGTGCACTCTTAGTAGCACGTTCCCTAGCGGTATATTCTGGAAGGAAGGACGGTTTAGGGACCCGATGGATTTGATCCACTATTAGATCCTGTGCTACTGTGTGGGTACCAATGTAGAGAATAGTGCGTGGGTGTATTGTAGTAGCTGGGTGGCGGGTATGGTTTCAGGGACCCCCCTTATCTTGATGCTATTCCTTCTAGATCTATCTTCCAAATCTGCCACTTTGTTCTTCAGCCACACTATCTCCTCGCTTTGGGTGTTGTGGGCATCTACTAGTGTCTTGAAGGAGGATGTATATTCACCCATTTTTTGTTCTATGTGATCCACCCTGCCGCCTATGGCTTGGACTTCCCTCTGGCAGTTGTTGATCCTTGCTGTCATATCAGCTTGAAGGGAAAGCTTCAAGGACAGTAACATTTCCTTTAACACGGTGTCTGACACCGGCCTGTCTGATGTGGGGAAAGCTGCTATGGGATCATTCAGGTGATGCTGCATAGTGTTATCTGAGCCAGTAGGCCCGCTTACCGCCATGAGTCTATTAGCGGCCTGTTTGGTGAGGTAACCCTCTGCTTCTGCTTAGCTGGGCTTCTAGTAGAGGGACTAGAGGTCCCAGAAGAGGATCCACTACATGATGTGGCTGTGGTGGGTTGGTTTTGAGTCCTGTACAGCCGTTAGTGGATACCGCGGCCTTGTAATCCGGCTGATTTACATGAGCGCCGCCGCCATTTTGTTGTAGCCCGCACATTGTGAAGAAGCTCTTCATTTTCTGCGGCTTCTGCGGGTTTTTTCTTTGCCTCGGCATGCCCTGAGGATGCAGCGGGGTTCAGCGGGCTGGTGATGGCTAGCGTGGTCTTGGATGGAGCCGGTGGGCTCGGATGTAAGTAGATTGTCCCTGGCGGCCGAACAGAGCTCCTAGCTCAGGCATCCATCTTGGAGCCCGGTCGCCCCCACTACGAAACCCCTGTTTTTAATGCATGCTGTCACTGGTTATTTCGGTTGGTTGCAGGCTGGTTGGTAAGTTGAGCTGGGAATTTTCTTTGGTTTTGTTTGACATGCGTCACCCTTCCAAGTGCTCCTTACTGCGAAGGCCATTTATAGGTGGCTCAGTGTAGCCTCCCAAGAAAAGTAAGTATGTTATTCACAGGAAAACCAGGTAAAAAAAGAGGAAGCTAGCAACATTTGTAATATTTGTAAGATTTTAGTAGCATGTATCATATTAGATGTATTATTCCCTCTCCCTCTATTCTATCTCTGTCTCTGTCTCTGTTTCTATCTCTATCTTTATCTCTAGATTTATCTCTATAGCTATCTCTTTAGATGATTCCATTAGCTTCCCATTTTATGCAGTCACAGATGATGCAATGCTAATACACCGTTCTATGATTTTTTACTGCAAAAATATATGCAGAATACATAATTCAGTATATCTTTGAATGCATGTATTTGTCACTGACTGATGAAATTCCTAATGATTTTATTAAGGTCTTGGACAACATTTTAAACAGTATTTCATGGGTAAAAAGTTTGTCAATGAAAAAGTTTTATTATATGTACATGCTACAGATTTTTTTGCTAAAAATGCTGCTAGTGTTATATGTCAAGTCGGATTTGGTCTAGAGAAACAGAAACACAGCAATAAAAGTCAGAATAGTCTGAAACCTCAGCAAAACACATCTATTTTATTACTGCTCTGGGGCAAAATTGTAAATAGCTTTGAAATCGCATCTTGTTCAGCACTGCAGGTTTTGCCATGTTTTTCTTTATCACATTACATGTATGTGAAAGAATAATTTTGTTAGGTTATCTTGTCATTCTATTGTGATCCCAAGGAGCCTCTATTTGGTGGGCAATAATAGCATGAACAACCAACAATAGAAATCAAAAATTTCGCTAGCCTGTCTATTCGGATGGACAGGTTCACACTTGTAATGGGTTTTCATGTAGCTTTTACTGACCTTTTGATTGGACAAATTTGTTTGTAATGAGGTTTTGTGCCGTTTCTGCTGTTTGAATATGAAATGTCACTTAGTATTACCATATTCTTGGTATAATGCTTCAGCTTCTAAAAATGTACATGGTTGTTTTTAATGTAGGTGTGTGGGTGGTAAATTTATATTACATCCATTTTTGACACTAAGTAGTTTTATATGAGTAAGTTTTTTTTAATTTGTATATATTTGCCACTGATACTTATGCTACATATGATAATTCTATGGATTTATTATACCAAAAAAAGCTAATTTTACACACCTAAAAACAAAAAAAAAGAATTTCTAAAATTAACCCATCAAGTATATCTATAGCCAAAACTTTTTTGTCTCTTTTCTTTTTTTTTGTGTCTCCTTGATGAGATTTTAATTAACTCTTCTATATAGGAAGTTAGAAAAGATCACTCCAAAGTAAAATAAATCTTTTCTTAGGCCATTGCCACCAGAATAAGTGTCCTCATGGGAAGATTTCCCATATATTCCTCTATTTCAAATGCAATATTACATTTGATCATATGCATGTGATATGATTTTAAATACATATAAGGAATCTAAAAGACTTGTTCTGAAATGTATTATTTAGAAGTTTGGGTCCATAGCATGCTTTCAGCAGACTCTTTTCTAGGGAAAGGAGAAGTGCTTGCCGAATGGGATTTACTCTCTTTGCAGCAATATGTCAGATAATTAATTTGCCTACAATGATTGCTGGATGGCCCTACCACTTCTGAACGCTTATAAATTGGTGTTCACAGATAAGAATTTTAGTACTTGCAGTGGTATTTTTTACAGCTAAAAAATAAATCCCAGGCAATACATTTTGTAACAGAATAGTACATTTGTGCTAGTGGTGAGATTGGGGGTCATTTACTAGAGCGCCGATAAATGATCCTGCAGTCCCGGAAAATAGTGCCCAATTAAGGCCAATTAAGACTTCAACTAATGCAAATGGAAAGTAGCGCTATTGCCAGCAAACATGCATGTCAGATCGCATATCAGATAATAGTGGAAGTCAATGGGGCTCGAATCTGCAAAATCCAAAGTTCTCACTGAAGGCTTATATGCAAGTTCTTTGCCATAAAAAGTGTATGGGGACCTGGGTCCTGCCCCAGGGGACATGTGTCAATTGGAAAAACATTTTTAAAATGGCCGTTTTTTCAGGAGCAATGATTTTAATAATGCTTAAAGTGAAACAATAAAAATTAAAAATTCCTTTAACCGCTTGCCGATCGCCGCACGAACATTTACATCGGCAGAATGGCACGGACAGGCAAATGGGCATACAGGTACATCCCTTTAAATTTGCTGCTGTGTGGTCACATGCATGCCACCGGCGGTGCACGCGTGACCCTACCGCGAGCTCCATGAGTGTGAACGTGGGTCCCACAGACTCGATATCTGCGGGGATACCCGCGATCATCTCATGGAGAGGAAGAACAGGGAAATGCTGATGTAAACAAGCATTTCCCTGTTCTGCCTAGTGACACTGACACTGATCACAGCTCCCTGTGATCAGGAGCGGTGATCAGTGTTGTGTCACACATAGCCCTTGGAATCACTCCCTAGGACACACTTAAGCCCTGCAGCGCCCTCTCCTGGTTAACCCCCTTCACTGCCAGTCACATTTACACAGTAATCAATGCATTTTTAATCTCACTGATTGCTGTATATATGTGAATGGTCCCAATATAGCGCCAAAAGTGTTCAATATTTCTACCATAATGTCGCAGTCATAATAAAAATCTCTGATCACCGCCATTACTAGTAAAAAAAAAATATTAATAAAAATGCCATAAAACTATCCCCTATTTTTTAGACACTATAACTTTTGCGCAAACCAATCAATAAACGCTTATTGTGATTTTGTTTACCAAAAATATGTAGAAGAATACGTATCGGCCTAAACTGAGGAAAAAAATTTTTTTAATATATGTTTTCTGGGGATATTTATTATAGCAAAAAGTAAAAATAATGCATTTTTTTTCAAAACTGTCGCTCTTTTTTTGTTTATAGCACAAAAATAAAAACCGCAGAGGTAATCAAATACCACCAAAAGAAAGCTCTACTTGTGGGGAAAAAAGGACGTCAATTTTGTTTGGGAGCCATGTTGCACGACCGCGCAATTGTCAGTTAAAGCGTCCCAGTGCCGAATCGCAAAAAGTACTCTGGTCTTTGGCCAGCCAAATGATCCGGGGATTAAGTGGTTAAATATCATGCCTGGGGGGTGTCCGTAGTATGCCTGTAAAGTAGCGCATCTTTCCCATGTTTATTACTGTACCACAGCAAAATTAAATTTCTAAAGGAAAAAATGTAATTTAAAATTGCTCTTGGCTGTAATGAATTGCTGGTTCTCGGCAATATAGAGTAAAAATCAAAGAAAAAATATGTCGTAGGTTCCCCCACCAGTCCATACCAGGTCCTTCGCATCTGGTATGGATATTACGGGGAACTCCCTGCCAAAATGTAAAAAAAAAAAAAAAATGGCATAGGGGTCCCCCCAAAATCCATACCAGACCCTTATCCGAGCACGCAACCTGGCAGGTCAGGAAAGGGGGGTACAAGTGAACGCCCCCCCTTCCTGAACCATCCAGGCCACATGCCCTCAACATTGTACCCATGTTGATGGTAACAAGGGTCTCATCCCCACAACCCTTGCCCGGTGGATGTTGAGGTCTGTGGGCGGGGGCTTATCGTAATCTGGCCCCGAGATCCCGCCCCCCATGCGAATGGGTATTGTACCCCTACACATTCACTAAAAAAAGTAGTGAAATGTGACAAAAGACAATAGCCGGTTTTTGACAATTCCTTCATTAAAAATGTCTTCTTCTTTCCCCCGCTTCTTCCTCCATCTCCCTCCGGTCTTCCTTCGGTTTTCTCCTTCTTCCTCCAGCTGCTTCTTCCCCTGCTTCTTCCTCCATCTTCCTGCTCTTCTTCCTCCGGTCTTCTCCATCTTTCTCTAGCTTCTTCTTCCCCTGTTTCGTCCTCCGGTCTTTCTCCTCCACCGCTCCCGCTGCCGTTCCCGCTGAGCATTCAAAAGATGAACCTCCTTCGATGCTATGATTGGGCACATGACGTCACTCCGAGACCCTGCCCCTTGTGACTTCACCGCCTGATGGGTCAGTGATGTCACCAGGGGGCATGGTCTCCTGCTGACGTCATCCGACGGCCACGCCCCATAGTTATATATGAAACGTGTGCTGTGGAAGCAGACAGATCGGCTGGCTGTAGTGTCGGAGGAGGGTCGTTGTTTTCATGTTCAGCGGGTTGGTGGCAGGAGCGGCAGAGGAGAAAAACCGGAGGATGAAGCGGGGGAAAAAGAAGCCGGAGGAAGATGGAGAAGACCGGAGGAAGAAGCAGAGGGAGATGGAGGAAGAAGCAGCTGGAAGCAGAAGGAGAAAACCAAAGGAAGACCAGAGGAAGATGGAGGAAGAAGTGGGGGAAAGAAGAAGACATTTTTAATAAAGAAATTGTCAAAAACCGGCTATTGTCTTTTGTCACATTTCACTGCTTTTTTAGGTGAATGGGTAGGGGTACAATGTACCCGATACCCATTCACACAGGGGGGGCCGGGATCTGGGGGCCCCCTTGTTAAAGGGGGCTTCCAAATTCTGATAAGCTGTTGGGCAAGGGTTGTGGGGATGAGGCCCTTGTCCCCATGAACATGGGGACCCCAAAGCACCCTTTCCATGTTGAGAGCATGTGGCCTGGTACGGTTCAGTCGGGGGCGCTCACCCGCCCCCCTTTTCCTGACCTGCCAGGTTGCATGCTCGGATAAGGGTAAGGTATGGATTTGGGGGGGGATCATTTTGGAGCAGGGTTCCCCTTAAAAGCCTTACCAGACCTGAAAGGCCTGGTATGGATTTTGGGGGGGACCCCATGTCAATTTTTAAATTTATTTTGCCGTGGGGTTCCCCTTCAAGTCCATACCAGATCCGAAGGGCCTGTTATGCACTGGGGGGGGGGACCCTACAGCATTTTTTTCATTGATTTTGAATATTTGGATTTTTGGAATTCCACACCATAATATTTTTGAATAATTACATACCATTGCATGCATTTGAAGAGTTAAAATTATGAAATAAACCAAACTGATGTGCATTCGCTAATTATGCTGCTGAGTACAATGTACCTTTTCAGGAGGTGATACCATTGGTGGGATTCAAACCCATGGCTTGAATCTTTGAAGGTAGCAGGGTATACCACTATGTTATGGAGCTGAGCACAATCATACATAGAAAATACTATTACTAATGTTTGATTCCTTTTATTGTATACAATAACGTTTTACATTTAAGGCATTAATATTATGGTACCAACCATGCTCATGTGCCATTGACTATTGGGTAGGGATGAGCCGAACACCCCCCGGTTCGGTTCGCACCCAAACTTGCGAACAGGCAAAAAATTTGTGCGAACACCGTTAAAGTCTATGGGACACGAACATGAAAAATCAAAAGTGCTTATTTCAAAGGCTTTTATGCAAGTTATTGCCATAAAAAGTGTATGGGGACCCAGGTCCTGCCCCAAGAGACATGTATCAATGCAATAAAAAGATTTCAAAACAGCCGTTTTTTCTGGAGCAGTGATTTTAATAGAGCTGGGGGGTGTCCTTAGTATGCCTGTAAAGTAACACATCTTTCCCATGTTTAGAACAGTACCAAAGCAAAATTACATTTCTAAAAGAAAAAATGTCTTTTAAAACTGCTGGCAGCTGTAATGTATTGTCAGATCTCGGCAATATAGTAGATAAAAATCATTGAAAAAAAACGGCGTGAGTTCCCCCCCCCCCAGTCCATTACCAGGCCCTTTGGGTCTGGTATGAATATTAAGGTGAACCCCGCATAAAAAAAAATTGTGTAGGGGTCCCCCCAAAATCCATACCAGGCCCTTCAGGTCTGGTATGGATATTAAGGGGAACCCTGAGGCAAAATGTAAAAAAAAATGGCGTGGGGGTCCCCCCCCAAAATCCTTACCAGACCCTTATCAGAGCATGCAACCTGGCATGCCGCAGGAAAAGAGGGGGGGTGAGAGAGCGCCCCCCTCCTGAACCGTACCAGGCCATGTGCCCTCAACATGGGGAGGATGCTTTGGGGTTTTTTACTTTTGTCGTGGGGGGTCCCCTCCAGGTCCATTCTAGACATAAAGAGCCTTTTTGTGATTTTCTTGGGCTGGCATCTTTTTTTACTTTTAGTGGGGAAGCCGCTGACAGCTGATGACTCATTGGTTGTTAAGGATGTGGCGGCTGGCGTCCCGGCCCGCCGGTTAGCAACCAGCTATATACACTGTTAAAATAAGGACCGCAAAACACAACAAAAATCGCATCACAAACGCAACAGTTGTGTT
This sequence comes from Aquarana catesbeiana, assembly GCF_042186555.1. Classification (NCBI taxonomy): domain Eukaryota; kingdom Metazoa; phylum Chordata; class Amphibia; order Anura; family Ranidae; genus Aquarana; species Aquarana catesbeiana. Next base: position 151,616,084 of record NC_133324.1, on the reverse strand, counting down.
TCTGGTGCGGTTGCATTAAAATCTAGTACCTGCAAATCGCATGAAAAAAGTCCTCAACCATTTCCAATGACACACTGGCCACAAAATGCATAGATGTGAACTAGTACCATAGGAAACCTTGTTAAATGGACTGTAGAGTGTTTCTGCAAACTGCAAAACGCACTAAAAAATGCATAGGTGTGAACCTAGGGTCAGGGCCAGTTCACACTGGAGCAGGTTCCAGCATTGCATACAACTCGCAGGCAGTTCACACTGCCATATGCGAACTGCTGGGAGTGTCAGTAGAATGCTAATGACACCCCCAAATCAGTTTGCATATTGCAGAGTGAACTGCAAATTCAGACAACACCCATGCGATACGATTATGCTGTGGACCAAAAAAAGGGTCCTGTGCAAGTTTGGTCTGAATGCGATGCAAATTCAACCATACAATCTGTATGACTGAGTTTGCATCACACAGACATCGCATGTGATTTCCAGTGCGGAGCAAATTACATCCGATGTCGGACAGCACAGCAGTATGAAACGGCCCTAAGGTCCCTTTCATACTTGTGCGACTTGTCCTGCGACTCCTGCATCCAAAGACCTTGAGATTACAGAGGCATAGCTTCGGTCACATCGCACAAGTGTGAAAGGGTTTTATGGACCTCAAGTTGTATGAAAAGTCGGCCAAGTGTGAAAGGAACCTAATGAGATTCATTGATAACACCTTTGAATTAGGCCCCATTTGCACTTGTGCGACCAATGCCTGTGTAATCTTGAGGTATATGGGCCTCAAGTCACATCAAAGTCAAACCAAAGTAGTGCAGGGACGAATTTGCCCCACTTGCAGGATGCACAAGGGAGAATAGGGCCTAATTCATAGGTATTATCCATGAATCTCATTCACACTGCTGTGACCTGAAAGTCACACTAATTTGCTGCCACTTTGCTGCTGCAACTTGGCCCCAACTTCTGGGAATGCCTGTGTAATATTGTTCTTCTTTCAGTTTATTTGCAGATATGCGAATCTGTATTTCTACATATGATATTTGAAGGTAAATTTGGGGGAGTTCGATAAGAAATGGTGTCTCTGGGATAGCAGCAGGTGAATTACAAAAACAAAGGCCCAGTTTGAGCCCCGGTTCACTCTGACAGCGGAAGGAAATCGTGCTGAACTAACACGATTTGTTTTCCACATGTCAGTCCCAACTGCGGGGGGGAATTTCAGAGACTTCTGTGCAGGTTTCTGCACTGATGTCAATAAAAATTGCACCCCGAAATCACCAAAAAGCAGTACAGAAACTACTCTTGTAAATTGCGGCGCTGCACCAATTAGAACAGTGCAATTGCCACCAATTTAACATGTTAAATCGTACCAATGTGAACCAGGGCTGACACATACAACACTGCCTATCCACCAGCTGAATTCATTACCTGCAATTCTCAACAGCTGTTATATATAAAGATTCCACCTTTACCATTTACTTGCAGGTGTGCTGAAGAGATTTGTTTTTTTGGTGCACAAATACATATAGAAATTATAAGGTATAAAAGAAAGATATTTCCCTTCCCCAAAACCAACACCCCCAAAACTAATTAAGAAGAAGAAAGAAAAGAGAAAAAAAACACACACAGCAAACAAGCTCAATAATGTACTTTTATTTTGCCAGCAGAAACAAAATTATGTACATTAATTTACTAGCTTCAAAAAAAAAATCTACAGGATACATGGTGTTACATTTAGCAAAATCGTTAGCAATTGGGTTTTAAGGGCCCTGCTTATAGGAGCTTACAATCGTAAGCTAAAATTTGTCTAAACCTGAGTGGACACAGCTTTACTTTCAGTGTATAACGGGTAACATTTCATACTACAACTCACCCACCAGCCCACATCATTTTTATCTGCAAGATTATAGAAACATACTTAACAGTCATTATTCTTACAAAGCGTTCCAACATAATATTAAAAAAGGCATATATTCAAAATATAACACCCACCACCAGCCCACAATCCACACACATACATAGGTGACCATGGTATGCTGGAATCTGCATTTCTGTGTACATGATTAAGCAATGAGATCAAAGAGTAGAAGGTCAGCACATGCTCCCAAACCATGTTTGCATGGTCAGACAGAAACAATACACACACAACATTGACAGCATGGCCACATAAATCCACTTTTGATGAAAAAAATGCACAAGAATTTTAGCAAACAGTCCTAGTTGGGGATTTGTCAATGTACACAATACCATTCCTTCTCCCCCACAAATTGCAGCAAAAAAGCTGGCCTTCTCAGGCCAAATGAACTCCCCCTACTGCAGCCCTTTATATAAGATAGGTTGTATTGTGTTAGCACACTGACACACGCACAATAGAAGTACATGCCCACCAGTATCTTTCAATCTGTCTCTTTGTGTATGTCTAAAGTGATTACACCGGATGAGCAAGAACACATAATACTATTTGCAACTGTGTTAGCCCTTGGCTATGTGCATCAAATCTCCAACTACAGACCAAAGATCGAAGTTTATTTGCATGCACATAAACAAAGCAACAGTTTTCTAAGCATATGTACCAGGGCAGTATAAACCATACAATTTTAAATGTCCAAGTCCCTGGGCATGATTAGTGCTAAGAAACATTAACATCAGTCCCTGGCTGCAGTAAGCTTCCAATCTAAAGTCCAAAACTTTCTTACATTAGAGACTATTTCGACAGGAGAAAAATAATATGCCAGCATGTCTTTGGATTGTGGGGAGAAACACACACAGGGAGAGCATATAAACTTCAACACAAGCATTAGGATGTTGGGGAATTGAACCAGCAACCCCAGTGCTGCTAGATAGAATTGCTATCCATTTAGTCAGCGGGCAGCCTCACACATGTTGTCTGCATCTCTGTGGTGTGAACCAGCCCTAAGTCCATAGCCATGCTCAGTGTTACAAGCAATATACAATATATTGTCCGAAGTATTGGGACGCCTGCTTTTATACACACACGAACTGTAATGGCATCCCAGTTTTAGTCCGTAGGGTTCAAAATTTAATTTGGCCCACCTTTTGCAGCTATAACAGCTTCAACTCTTCTGGGAATGCTGTCCACAAGGTTTAGGAGTGTGTCTATGGGAATGTTTGACCATTCTACCATAAGTGCATTTGTGAGGTCAGGCACTGATGTTGGACTAGAAGGCCTGGCTTACAGTCTCTGCTCGAATTTATCCCCAAGGTGTTCACTTGTGTTGAGGTCAGGACTCTGTGCAGGCCAGTCAAGTTCCTCCACCCCAAACTCACTCATCCATGTCTTTATGGACCTTGCTTTGTGCACTGGTGTGCAGTCATGTTGGAACAGGAAGGGGCCATCCCCAAACTGTTGGGAGCATGAAATTGTCCAAAATCTGGAAGCATGGTCAAGCATTCCCATAGACACACTAAACCCTGTGGACAGCCTTCCCAAAAGCTGCTATAGCTGTAAAGGGTGGGCCAAATCAATTTTTAACCCTTACAAACTAAGACTGGGCTGCCATTAAAGTCCATGTGTGTGTAAAGGCAGTCGGCCCAATACTTTTGGCTAGATAATGTATCTGTCAGGATTTACAATGGTGGTGGAACCCTCCTACACATAAATACTACATTTAGACATAGTTTTAGGTCATGGGAAAAGAGACAACTTCTCTACATGAAGCAGCGTGTTTGGGATCTCTACCCAGACACTCAGGGATGCTAAACAGAAGTTCTAACCTCTAAGCCACAGAGCTGCGTGTGAGAACCTCCTACACATAAATACACATAAATACTGCATTTCTTTTGACATGCAGGTGATGGAATTACATTACTCGAGAGTTATTCTTCTTGATTTATTCTGTGGTATTTGGTGGTTCTTTGTGGGTGAGTGTAGAATAGTGATATTACAATCAATTTTTTGGGAATTACATTTTTAATTCTGATGTTGGTACACATATCACATTTTTTGGTCTCAAATTTTGATTATTTGGAAATAATAAAAAGCAAACACAATTGTGACTCGTTTTAAATTTGCATTAGCAGTGGTATTGTTTGTTGTTTGTAAAGACGCCTGTGTGAGTTTGGGTAAAGATTGTTCTGAGATGGAGAGTAACAAGTGAAAGTGACAGAGAAAAATATATATTACCAAAACATCAAAACATTCCACATTCTAGCATTCTTAAAAACAAAATAGATTAAGTAGAAGCAACAATGTTGCAAAGGAAAATTTATTTCAGAGAAAGATACATTTCATTATTATTATACAGGATTTATTATACAGAATTTATATAGCGCCAACAGTTTGCGCAGTGCTTTACAACATAAGGGCAGACAGTACACATACAATACAAATCAATACAGGAGGGATCAGAGGGCCCTGCTCGTTAGAGCTTACAATCTAGAAGGGAGGGTCAAGTGGGAACAAAAGGTAATAACTGGGGGGTGAGCTGATGGAGGAAATGAAAAAACAGTTGTTGTTAGGTGTGGGTAGGCTTTCCTAAAGAGAAGGGTTTTCAGGGATTATCTAAAAGCTAATAGAGTAGGAGATAAGCGGACAGATTGGGGTAGGACATTCCATAGGATTGGAGAGGCTTTGGAAAAGTCCTGGAGGCGAGCATGGGAGGAGGTGATGAGGGAGCTAGAGAGCGGAAGGTCTTGAGAGAAGCGAATAGAACAAGTAGGTTGGTATTTAGAGACTAGGCTAGTGATGTAGCTGGGAGCTAAATTGTGGATGGCTTTATACGTAGTTGTTAGTATTTTGAATTTAATTCTTTGGCCGAGCGGAAGCCAGTGGAGGGATTGACAGAGAGGGGTAGCAGAGACAGAGCGATTGGTAAGGTGGATGAGTCTGGCAGCAGCATTCATGATGGACTGAAGAGGTGATAGACTATGTAGAGGTAAGCCAATGAGAAGGGAGTTGCAGTAGTCAAGGCGAGAGATGACCAGCGAGTAAATTAAGAGCTTTATTGTGTCATTGGTTAGAAAGAGGCGTATTTTGGAGATGTTGTGGAGGTTGAGGCGGCAGGATTTGGACGGTGATTGGACGTGGTGCTTAAAGGAGAGTTCAAAGTCCAGGACTACAGTACACCTAGAACCTTGGCATGTGGGGATGGGCTTATAGTTGTGCCATCGATTTTGACAGAGAGATCAGGGGAAGGGGCATATGGGGGAGGAAAAATTATAAGTTCGGTTTTGGATAGATTGAGTTTGAAGAGTGGTGTGACATCCAGACTGATATATCTGATAGTAAATTAGTGATACCTGAGGGAGTGAGCTGAGGGGTAGAGAAATAGATTTGGGTGTTGTCAGCGTAGAGGTGGTATTGGAAGCCATGGGAGGTTATCAGCTGACCCAGGGAGGAAGTGTAGATTGAAAATAGGAGAGGTCCAAGAACGGAACCTTGGGGGACCCCAACTGAGAAAAGAAGAGGAGAAGGGGAAGTAGAGTTGTAGGAAATGCTAAAGGTGTGGTTGGATAAGTAGGAAGAGAACCAGCAAAGAGTACAGTCATGGAGACCAAAGCCATGGAGTTTTTTGAGGAGTAGGGGGTGGTCAACCATATCAATGAATTGTCAATCCCGGCAATACACATAAAAGTAAGTAAAAAAAAAAGGCATAGGATTCCCCAACAGTCCATTACCAGGCCCTTTGGGTCTGGTATGAATATTAAGGGAACCCAGAACCAAAATTAAAAAAAAAAAATCGCGTGGAGGTCCCCCCAAATTCCATACCAGGCCCTTCAGGTCTGGTATAGATATTAAGGGGAACCCCATGCCAAAATTTAAAAAAAAATGGTGTGGGGGGTTCCCCTCAAAATCCATACCAGACCCTTCTGGTTAATTCATTATAACCGCAAGTACTTTTAAATGACTTTTTTTCCTTTAGAAATGTCATTTTGCTCTCGGACTGTTCTAAACACGGGAAACATGTGCCACTTTACAGGCATACTATAGACACCCCCCCGGTACGAAATTTAAAGGAATATTTCACTTTTATTGTTTCAATTTAAGCATTATTAAAATCACTGCTCCCGAAAAAACATCCATTTTTAAAACTTTTTTTTGCATTGATACGTGTCCCCTGGGGCAGGACCCGGGTCCCCAAACACTTTTTATGACAATACCATGCATATAAGCCTTTAAAATTAGCACTTTTGATTTCTCCCATAGACTTTTAAAAGGTGTTCTGTGGCTTTCGAATTTGCCGCGAACACCCTAAATTCTTTGCTATTCGGCGAACAGGCGAACACCCTATGTTCGGGTCGAACTAACATTTGACTCGAACATCAGGCTCATCCCTACATCTCAACATTAAAAGTATTTATCTGGGGAAGTTACAATTGTATCATTAGAATCAATGGCTAAAACTTGCATTGGACTATAATAGCACCAATTTTCACTTCGAAAAAATGCTCTTTAATACAGCACTCATTCTGGTATTTACTATAGCTCTCTGTAAAAAAGACATTGGAGATAAAATGAAAGCTATTTGCAGGTCTGAGCATGCTCAGTTGTGTTAGCACCTAGTTGTACAAAAACAGGGAATTTATCTCTTCTCAGACTTTTAAATATATTTCAGTGTAGAAATCAATTTTTCACACAGTTTAAAAGCAGATGATCTTTAAATAATATACTGCATATTTGAGTATCATTTAGGCAATTATATCATGCTCTAAACATTATTTCCATGTGCACTACTCCAGGTTTTAACAGAGTAAGGGTTTGGGCGCTATTTGGTTTTGGGGAACTATAGTAAATTCGATTTCGGGAGTATTTTTTATTATCAGCGCTATAGTGAATACTGTTTTAGTGCTCATTAGCGTGATTAGCGGTAATTAGAGCTGCAGCGCTATAGTAAATGACCCCCATTGTGTTTTTAAAAGTTTTTATTTATTTTTACTTTTACTCATATTCTTACTTATATTTTACATAAATGCAGTTTTTCCTATTTAATATGGATAGAATAGATATGTATATAATAGTTGTTTTTGTTTTTTTGGTAGAACATATATTTTTAACCATATTGCGTAAATATCTGTTGTAGTCACAAATTGAGGTTTTTGATCAATGCTGAAGATTTTTCCAAACTTTCCCTCACTCGTTAACAGGACAGGGAGAAAAGAAAAATCTTCCCCTGGAGGCCTAGACAGCAATACGAACCTGACTGACAAATGTTGGCTAGCATGTTTTCAAATTTTCCACCAACAAATGTGTGTTGTCAGACTTTCCGATCGTGTGTACACAAGTCCGTCGGACAAAAGTCCAAAGTACAAACATGCATGTTCGGAATCAAGGACGAGCCGGAAGCGCTCGGTCTTGTAAAACTAGCAATAGTAATGGAGATATCACATTCATGACACGACAAATTATGAAATCTGTCAATGCAGCACATTTTCTTCTTTATAATGGTATAATAATGAAGCTGCTTTGCTGGTGATATTCACAGAGTTCTGAGAAATGTATTTCTTTTTTTTTCTAGTGATCTCCAGAATAATATTTTTTATTTTTTTTTTTCTAGTGATCTCCAGAATAATATGTTTTTTAGTTTTGTGTGTCAAGTTACTACAACATCATTATTATCTTGTATTTTTTAACTTCAAAGATACAACTATGTTGGTGTCCCTTGTTAATTTGACATTGCATTTTTGAAATGTACCTGCCTACTCACAAACAAACTGTCCTTTTTGAAGTAAAACACATAGCCAAGTATTTGTCCAAACAAAAATTTTTAATTCAATACGGAGCACAAGGTCATATCAAAATAAAGAGGAAGGCAACGATGGAGAAACAGCTGGAATTGGTGAAACCTTTGTACCCCAGGGCAGACAGCTATTATTTGACTGTTCAAATTGGTAACCTGAGGAGTCCATTTAATAGGGAGCACTGTTTGGTCCAGGGCTCCAAGAGATCGGGAACAGCAGCAGATGACATATGTGTCCCGAGGCTGTGGTCTTCCAACAGCCTGCATTTTTTGCCAGACCACACCAAACACAGGCCATCACTCTCAACACTTCCTTCCATGCTGCTGTGGTGGGTGGGGTGGCTGTGTTGTTGGTGGAGTTGGTGGAGGAGCATGGTCCAACTCGCAGAGGTACGCTTTATGGGTAAGTTCACCCCTCGTCCCCTTGTTTAGGGCCTGAAGAATTATTTCCTCACATATAGTGCGCTGGTCCTCCTCCATCTGTTTTAACTTATTGCCTGTCAGGCATCCAAACACATCCTGCCCATCAGGGGCTGTGCTAATTGCAGGTACAGCATGGCGAAGAAAAGCAGCCATGGCATCGTCCAGGTTCCTGGACTTCCTGGCCCTTTTGGTTGGAAGAGAGGGGAGGGAAGGAATCTGCGATTCTGTCAGGCTGCTTGCCACGGCCTCCTCTTGGCTGAGACTTTTCTGTGTATGAAAATGGTACATAGTTTTAGGTTTTTGGTCATCAATCACACAATTTTGAGCTCATCACTGTTGCGAATTGAATGTTAACAAATAGAAAAGACTATCATTCTGACACCAGCATTTTTCATTCTTGTCCCAATCATTTTTGCCCACTACTGTCTATTGATATGTAAACCACTTTGTTAAATCATAAATTTGTGATCAATAACATCTAGCTAACATCATTCAATTTTTGACAAGCAATATGTTCAACAGTGCTATACCTGGGTCAAGCTGGGCTCCTCCACATCTTCTTCCTGGGTGGAAGGCCCAGGTTGGACCACAGGAGCCTCAGCTGATGTTGAAGGAAGTGTTGAGAGCAACGGCCTGGGTTCCGTCTGGTCTGACAAAAAATGCAAGCTGTGGTAGTACCACAGCCTGGGGACATACATGTCATATGCTGATGCTCCAGATCTCTGGGAATCCTGGACCTTCTTGCCTTCCCACCATGGGAGGTAAAAATGCCTATGCTATTAGGGCTAGGTGTATATAAATATATCCGTCAGTGGTGGATATAAAAGTGTGATGTGGCAGAAACCATGTTAAGTAAGAAGAAAAGGGGTGCCTATGTGCACATAAAAGCAAATATGTATAATTCATCAAACAAGGATGTGGGAATATATATAGTATATATCCATATATAATAAGCCAAACATGTGAGCTAACACCATACATATATATTGAAGGTACTAATATAGGTGAGACCTCCAAATAACATATCAAAAAAAAAAAAAAAGAAAAAAAAAAAAAAAAATATATATATATATATATATATATATATATATATATATATATATATATATATATATATATATATATTGTGGTGGACAAAAGTTCAATATTTTGTTAAGAAATCCCAGAGCAGGGGTAAATAAAGAATACATAAATTATATAAATGAAAATATGTAAACCAAGTCCCATATAAATTGTGCGTGAAAAAACAAAAATAATGAAACATAAAAATAAAAATAAAATTTTTTTATAAAAATAAAAATGGAAATAAAAATTATAAAGTCCCAGGGAATAAGATGTATATAAGATGTATATCTCAGGAGTGTAATTCCAGAATAACCGATTATGATCCTTTCAGGTGACTTCGGTGCTCAGCAGATAGGGTGACTTAAGGTGCTCCCCCCGTTGTGTCCCCACTCTCCAAATGTTGTCACCCCTACAGGGGTAATAGGCATAAGTGTGTGGTGATGGATAGGCTTCCTCCTAGGCTCTCCCAAAGTTCCGTCTGTAGGTCTATCGGGATCCTCCAGCTGTCTCCACAGGTGAGGAATCACACTGGTCAGCACCTTCCCAAAAATCACTCCCAGTGCTCAGGACTGAGTCCCAGTGGTAGTGCACTAAGAAATTGGAATAAGTGGTGTCTATAAGCAGCCTAATAGGCATCCCATAGGGTAAATCCTCCGGGGATTCACCCTATGGGATGCCTACAAGAAAAAAAAATGAGTACTTTTGCACATAACATTGCAAGCAGATTAAACACAAACATTCTTGGCCAACATAAGTATAACATTTATTGAAATGAGTATTTAAAGACAAAAGTATAAGGTCAACTTATCAGATTCCTCACCCCCTCTGGTGGCTCATTGGAAACATTTTATGGTAGGGGGAGATGGGTAGATGTTTTGGACAGGCAACCCTCTCCACTCCATTGAAAGCTGAATGAGTAAATAATGTGTATTACTTTGGGCAGGCCCTCCTTACTTACACTATTGGCAGCCCACTGGACAGGTAAGAAGTGTCATAATACAAAATAGGAATACACACTGTCCAAATTGAAGAACATTTTTACATTCTGCAATTACCTATCAAGATAATAGGAAAACAAAACTTTAAACAGTACCATTTGAAAGTATTCAGGCAGGCATAGGCACTACATGCTTTGGTGAATTCATCCATAACTATGACCACAAAAGAGGTAGGTATAGTGTGTGTGTGGGTTTGGCTAAGTCAGCAGCAAAATAGCCTCTTGCACTCTGCCTGAATTTAAGGCCAACAATAACATTTGGACACATTTTAGGGGGTGTTTAGTGTAAGCACTAAAATGTAGCTGACAAAAAACATTGTTAAGTTACTAGGCTAGGTGTGTATGGGCCCAGGATAGCATGCTGGGGAGGTTAGTGAAGGCAAATATGAATGAAGGACAAAAAAGAAGCATTAAAAGCTTACAGCATGCATGAGGAAAAAGAGGACATTCACAGCATATTACAATCCAGGTAATTATGGAATAAATAAATTAATACAATACATTAGCAAACATTAAATACATAGAATGTGATTTTAAAGGATAAAACTTACCTGAATATAATCCTTCTGCAGGACTTGAATGATGGCAGAACAGGTCTCTGGAATAATAATTCCCAGAGCCTGGGGGAGATCCCAGTCGTGAACTTGAGGTCCTGGAGACTTCTCCCCGTCGCCAAGTACCGCAACGTGGCGACGAGCCTTTGCTCGGGAGAGATGGCTTGCCGCATGCAGGTGTCCTGCTTAGTAATATAAGGGGGCAGCAAAGCCAATAGACGGTGAAAGACAGGGTCCGTCATCAGGAGATAATTCCTGAAATCATCAGGATTATTCTCCTGGAGCTCCCACAGCAAAGGCATATGACAGAATTGGTCACGATTAAGCAACCAATTCTTGGTCCAAGTACTCCTCCTCCCTCTGTTCCTGGACTGGACTTGGGTCATAGCAATAACTCCAAGCATAACAATAGCACAATCTCTGCAACGAGAACACTACATGGCTAGTAAACGAACGGCTGCTCAGAACGAACTGACAGAATGCACTGAAAATCAGAAAGGACCTGACAAGCATGACCTGAAAATCAGAAACGACCGGACAAGCATGCACTGAAAATCAGAAGCGAACTATAAATAGAACGCACTGAAAAACAGAAACGACCTGACAAGCACGCACTGAAAAACAGATACGAACCGACAAGCACAACCTGAAAAGCAGAAATGAACTGAAAAACATGAGGCTGAAAAGGGCGAATCGTCACTCATCAAACCTCTACTAACACGAGATAAACATGAGATTAGCAGAAGGAGCCCAAAGGGTGGCGCATGACTATTAAACTTCCTTTTTATCGGCTCGTCGTACGTCTTGTACGTCACTACGTTCGTAATTGTTGGTCAACATTTGTGTGAACGTGTGTATGCAAGACAAGTTGGAGCCAACGCCGGTCGAACAAAATTCCGGGGTTTTGTTGTCGGAAAGTCTGATCGTGTATATGAGGCATAACACTTCCCAGCTCAATCCAAAACTGATAATAAAATGTTTGTGTAGAGAAGCTCTTCAAGCAGATTATAGATGGAACTGTTAAAACTTAAACCATAAGTTAACTTAAAAAGTTTACCCTTAAATTGCACAAAATGTCAAAGTCTTACTGTCGATGGTTCACTTGACAAGTGACGTTGTAGCACTGTGAAAAACATATAATATATTTTTCTTTTGTTTAGGTTTAAGTTAGGGTTTATAATAGTACTATCACTAAATAAGATCTTTTCAACCAAGGAACTAAAAATCCCAAGTCTGTGCCGTTTATAATGGGGATGTGTGCTACAAATTAACAGTAAGGAAAATTCATCAGTAAAATGTGCTGTTTTATGTAGGGTGTTTTACTCTCATCTTGTTATTTAATTGCATGGTTTGGAGGAGGTGCAACTATTTTGGTTCTGTAGTCCATAATATCAGGGGTCTCTAAGCCCATTCCTTCTATCACTCTACTTGCCTAACCCACATTACTTTCTTTACTTTACCAGTTTTCTTTAAAAAAAAAAAGCTATTACCTCACCTAAAACTGTAATAGTGCAAGCACTGAAATAGAACATGGAAGGCTGATATAGAAAATACTAAGAACTTAAGTTAAAATTGTGCACTAGCTGTGTGTGGTGTTTAGCTGTTTTCTGTTACCTTCAACACTAAAAACTGAGAATCAGGTGCTCAATAACTAGGCACTAACACCACGTAACTAACACCACTTTAGCTGAAGAGTTTTACAGTTTAATTGATTTATGATTCGTACCACAAACCTTTTGTAGAAAAATAAATTCAGAAAGGTCAAGGAAAAATCAGTCATTGACTAAATATGACTGTATCTAGTATGGTTAGAAGCTTAAGTGGTAAGAATGTTATCTCGTTTTCTAAGGTAATGCATGTAACTAGGTATGTAGGCAGGAATAGCTGTCTACATTTATTGTTCCTCATATCGAAACTAAAAATATGACAGTTGAGTTTTTATGTATAATATTGCACATATTATTACAGGGGTTATCCTCAACAAAAACTGTATGCAAAATCATCAGTAGATCCAAGGGTAAAGGCAGTTAAATTCATATGCATATGTCAACTTGCATTTATTCATTATATTTATTACAGGTACTTACAGTAGCTCACAAAAGTGAGTACATCCCTCACATTTTTGTAAATATTTTAATATATCTTTTTATGTGACAACACTGAAAAAATGACACTTTACTACAATGTAAAGTAGTGAGTGTACGGCTTATATAACAGTGTCAATTTGTTGTCCCCTCAAAACTCAACACACAGCCATTAATATCTAAACCGCTGGCAACAAAAGTGAGTACACTCCTAAGTGAAAATGTCCAAATTGGGCCCAAAGTATCAATATTTTGTGTGGCCACCATTATTTTCCAGCACTGTCTTAACCCTCTTGGGCATGTAGTTCACCAGAGCTTTACAGGTTACCACTGGAGTCCTCTTCAACTCCTCGATAACAACATCACGGAGTTGGTGGATGTTAGAGACCTTGCACTCCTCCACCTTCCATTTGAGGATGCCCCACAGATGTTCAATAAGGTTTAGGTCTGAAGACATGCTTGGCCAGTCCATCACCTTTACCCTCACCTTCTTTAGCAAGGCAGTGGTCTTCTTGGAGGTGTGTTTGGGGTCGGTATCATGTTGGAATACTGCCCTGCGGCCCAGTCTCCAAAGGGAGGGGATCATGCTCTGCTTCAGTATGTCACAGTTCATGTTGGCATGCATGGTTCCCTCAATGAATTGTAGCTCCCCAGTGCTGGCAGCACTCATGCAGCCCCAGACCAGGACAATCCTATCACCATGCTTGACTGTAGGCAAGAAACACTTGTCTTTGTACTCCTCATCTGCTCATCCACACACGCTTGTCACCAGCTGAACCAAATAAGTTTATCTTGGTCTCATCAGACCACAGGACATGGTTCCAGTAATCCATATCCTTAATCTGCTTGTCTTCAGCAAACTGTTTGCAGGCATTCTTGTGCATCATCTTTAAAAGAGGCTTCCTTCTGGAATGAAAGCCATGCAGTTTAATTCAATGCAGTGTGCAGCGTATAGGTCAGAGCACTGACAGGCTGACCCCCCACCCCTCCAACCTCTGTAGCAATGCTGGCAGCAATGCTGGCAGCACTCATATGTCTATTTCCCAAAGACAACCTCTGGATATGACGCTGAGCATAACATGCACATAACTTCTTTGGTCGACCATAGCGAGGCCTGTTCTGAGTGGAACCTGTCCTGTTAAACTACTGTATGGTCTTAGCAACCATGCTGCAGCTCAGTTCCAGGGTCTTGCCAATCTTCTTATAGCCTAGGCCATCTTTATGTAGAGCAACAATTCCTTTTTTTTCGGATCCTCAGAGAGTTCTTTGCCTTGAGGTGCCATGTTGAACTTCCAGTGACCAGTATGAGAGAGTGAGAGCGATAACACCAAATTTAACACACCTGCTACCTATTCACACCTGAGACCTTGTAAAACTAACGAGTCACATTACATCGGGAAGGGAAATGGCTAATTGGGCCCAATTTGGAAATTTTCACTTAGGGGTGTACTCAGTTTTGTTGCCAGTTTAGCCTGTTATACAAGCTGTACACTTACTACTTTACATTGTAGCAATGTGTAATTTCTTCAGTGTTGTCACATGAAAAGATATAATAAAATATTGAAAAAAATGTGAGGGGTGATCTCACTTTTGTGAGATACTGTATATAGCGCTGTTAATTTATACTCCGCTTTATATATATACAGTATATTGTACATTCACATCAGTCCCTGCCCTCAAGAAGCTTGCAATCTAAGGTCCCTTATGCACATTCATACATACACATACTAGGGCCCAGGAGCTAACTAACTTACAAGCATGTCTTTGGAGTGTGGGAGGAAACCTGAGAACCCAGAGGAAACCCACGCAAGCAAAGGGAGAACATGAAAACTCCATGCAGGTAGTGCATTGTATAAGTCAAGCTTGATTCCTTCCCTCTCAATTCCTGAGCCTCAACCAAAATGATGATTGGTCTCGTTAACCAGTAGAAAGAATAGTGAGAATGGAAATAGGTGGTCTGGTTCTATTAATTGTTTTGACATTTTATTAACATTTACTTTTTTACTTGCTCTTATGAGTGTTTACCCCATGTCCACATATGTACAAAATATTGGAGACAGCATGGTGACTTATTACTACAATTGGGCCTCAAATAATATGTTTTAAACATCTTAGGTATGTTACAATTTCAAGACATTTCTAGGGATACCATTACAAGGGCCCTGTTACAAGCACGTAGGCTTTTTATTAATACACTGGAAATCAATTGACCCACCCACACATTCCGAATGGGTACAGTAGAGACCCTCAGTTTGGAACAATTTATCAGCACAGGGGGCGCTTGGGTAAATTTGGAAAGCTATTGGCTCCATGGTTGGATAACCCAGGCCTTAGTCCCATTGATTTAATTATTGACAGAATTCACTTATGATGTTTTCTATATCTGGAACTTTTCTTTTATGATAAAGCACTGCATTTGTACTTGAACTATTTTAGTGCTGAATCCGAATGTACCTACATGTCTGCTGAGTGGTGTTATGTGGCTCCCTTATGAGTGTTTACTTATACAGAATGTTTGCATATGTTGTATTGCATGCTGTCCGCTATAGACTGTCATTTTGGACTTTTACTCAACAAAATTTATCTTTTTTGAGATTAGAAAAACAGATTTATTCACCTTAAGTGTTGCACAAAGTGTTACTCATGCAACAAACGCTTTAAGTAAGTTTACAATTGACAAGATTGTTCAGATTAATAGGAGTAGGCCATAAATAATTGGAATACAATGTTAAAATGAATACATGATTTTACATTTTGATCATACAAACATTTTAACATCACACTTAACTGCTTGCCGCCCGCCGGCCGTCATATGATGGCCAGGCCGCGCAGCTCTCATTCTGGGCGGGTGTCACATGACGTCCGTCCATTTAAGCAGGGCATGCACGCAATCATGTGTGCAGCCCTGTACCTTCGGTGGCGGCGTGTCACGGAGACACAGCTCGCCACCGAGGGGGGTGAACACCCATTGGGCATGGCTGTTTACCATGTGATCAGCTGTGATGAAGTCACGGCCAATCACAGATGGTACCACCCTACTTTTCACGGCACATGTGCGCTTTTGCGAGCGTGCTGCACGTACACGTCTGTGGCAGCGTGTTCCCGGGAACACTGCTCATCACCGATGCTGGTAAAAAGCCATTGGCCGGCGGCTGTTTACCATGTGATCAGCTGTGATCCTTTCACAGCCGATCACTAGGAGATTGCAGTAACATCTCGTTACTGCTTACAGTGTACACCAATCACACTGATTGCCCCCCAATAATGAGGACATGTCACCACCTATCAAAGTACCTGTCAATGTCCATCTGAGTACCTGTCACAGCCCATCTAAGTATCTATCACAGTTCATCTGAGTACCGAGTACCTGTCACAGTCCGTCTGAGTACCTGTCACAGTCCATCTGAGTACCTGAGTACCTGTCACAGTCCGTCCGAGTACCTGAGTACCTGTAACAGTCCATCTGAGTAGCGGAGTACCTGAGTACCTGTAACAGCTCATCTGAGTAGCCAAGTACCCGAGCACCTGAGTAATTGTCACAGTTCATCTGAGTACATGAGTACCCGAGCACCTGTCACAGCCCATCTGAGTACCTGTTAGACTTCATCTGAGTACACGAGTACCTGAGCACCTGTCACAGCCTATCTGAGTATCTGTCACAGTTCATCTGAGTACCTGAGTACCTGTCACAACCCATCTGAGTACCTGTCACAGCCCATCTGAGTACCTGAGTACCTGTCACCAGCCCATCTGAGTACCTGAGTACCTGTACAGTCCATATGAGTACCCGGGTACCTGTCACAGTTCGTCTGAGTACCTGAGTACCTGTAACAGTCCATCTGAGTAGCCAAGTACCCGAGTACCTGAGTACCTGTCACAGTTCATCTGAGTACCCGAGTACCTGAGTACCTGTAACAGTCCATCTGAGTAGCCAAGTACCCGAGTACCTGAGTACCTGTCACAGTTCATCTGAGTACCCGAGTACCTGAGTACCTGAGTACCTGTAACAGTCCATCTGAGTAGCCGAGTACCCGAGTACCTGATTACCTGTCACAGTTCAACTGAGTACCCGAGTACCTGAGTACCTCTAACAGTCCATCTGAGTAGCCAAGTACCCGAGTACCTGAGTAATTGTCACAGTTCATCTGAGTACACGCGTACCTGAGCACCTGTCACAGCCCATCTGAGTATCTGTCACAGTTCATCTGAGTACCCAAGTACCTGTCGCAACCCATCTGAGTACCTATCATAGCCCATCTGAGTACCTGTAACAGCCCATCTGAGTACCTGTACAGTCCATCTGAGTTGCCGAGTAACCGAGTACCTAAGTAATTGTCACAGTTCATCTGAGTACACGAGTAACTGAGCACCTGTCACAGCCCATCTGAGTATCTGTCACAGTTCATCTGAGTACCTGAGTACCTGTCACAGCCCATCTGAGTACCTTTCACAGCCCATCTGAGTACCTGTCACCAGCCCATCAGAGTACCCGAGTACCTGTCACCAGCCCATCAGAGTACCCAAGTACCTGTCACCAGCCCATCAGAGTAACCAAGTACCTGTCACCAGCCCATCAGAGTACCGGAGTACCTGTCACCAGCCCATCAGAGTACCCGAGTACCTATCTGCAGCCCATCAGAGTACCCAAGTACCTATATGCAGCCCATGCCTCATAGAATATACGTTGGGGTGTTTGCTCAAGGACTTTCAAAAGTGTGATAGGTAGGAATGAAATGAGATGTGTAATTTATGCTCCTAGAACGCCTGAAGGTACTATTTCAATGTTGGGCCGCTTTATGTGGCCAGGCTGTGTAAAAGTCTCACACATGTGGTATCTCCAAATTCGGGATGAGTAGCAGAATGTGTTTTGGGGTGTGATTTTTGCTATATACATGCTATGTGTTCAAAATACCTTATAAATTGAAGACTTTGTGTAAAAAAAAATGCGTTTTCATTTTTTTTTCCACATTTTCCAAAAACTTCTGGAAAAATATGAACCGTTCAAAAGACTCATTATGCCTCATAAATTATACTTTGGGGTGTGTGCTTTCCAAAGTGGGGTCATTTTTTGGCAATTCAATTGTCCTGGTGCTCCAGAGCCTTCAAAAGTGTAATAGGAGGTTGAAATGAGATGTGTCATTTATGCTCGTAGAACGCCTGCGCCCACCGGCGCATTGCAAAATGACACCAGTAGGAATACTCCCTTCCTCCTGCAGCCCATCAGAGTACCCAAGTACCTATCTGCAGGCCATGCTTCATAGAATATACGTTGGGGTGTTTTCTTTCCAAAATGGGGTCATTTTGTGGGTAATTCTACTCTCCTGGTCCTCCAAGACTTTCAAAATTATTAATAGGTAGGAATATAATTAGATGTGAAATTTATGCTTCTAGAATGCCTGATGGTGCTCCCTGCATGTTGGGCCTCTGTATGTGGCCAGGCTGTGTAAAAGTCTCAAACATGTGGTATCGCCATACTCAGAAAGAGTAGTAGAATGTATTTTGGGGTGTAATTTGTTGTATGCATAAGCTGTGTGTGAGAAATAACCTGACTACAGACACAGATTTAGCTGTTGTGATATTTAATATCTTTATAAATAAAATCAAATTTCATAAACAAAAATATTGCTTTTTTGACAAACAGAAGTGCAACTTTAAAAAAAAAAAAAAAAGTAAACTTTATTGGCTGTGATGTCATTCCACATATTACCTGAATATATTACCAACATTAAATGTTAAAAAAAAATAAAAAAGTCTTTTTCGTAATTTCTTTCAGCAGCTCTAGTTGATGCCCCCTATTTATTTGTATGTGGTAGTGCAATAGTGCAATACATGTTTAAACTTGAATGTGATATTATTACAGGCTGGGGATGGAATTGTGTTGCTGATTTAGAAAAGGCCAGCAGATGGCACCAAAGAGATAGTATGAATGAGTGTAATGTGTGGAACTGCATAGGAAAGGTCTCTCAGCCAATACAGCTTGCCAATATAATCAGGGGGCTGGGACTCTAACAGACAGGCGGAGCTCCAAGTAAAGCGGACATTCAGGTGGATAAATGCCCTCCCTCACATTTTCATTCCATTTCCATTGACAAAAAGTGGAATTGATTTTCATCATAGTATTCATCAATTGACTTAATTCTATTTTTATTTTAATTTAGTTTTTTTGTCATAGTTTTTTGTCATAGTTAAATTAACACTGGTCTCAATGATCATAAACATGGTTTATGCCAAGGATTATTTTGTGTTATGTTAAAACAAACAAAATGCCAGCTCTCAGAATTTAGGTATGGGTCACAATAAATTCAGGACAACAATAGTAGTATTTATTTTTTTTTTTTTTGTGAATACAGAATACTTTATTTATCCCAAAGGAAAATTGTTACGACACAGACACACTTAACAAAGACAACACAAGATCACAACAATAAACTAAACATAATGCAAAAACACAACAAAATTACCAAAACAAGCCATTAACCCCAAATAACAAACCTAAAACGACAATATAAACTGGAGCCTAGTCCAACCTACTTTACTAACTAGTTTTATTGTCGGGCATCTATGAACAAATGAATCAGTCTCTAATACCTCCACTAGTATACTGTGTGGGGCCCCCATTATCATCATTCAATTGTTGGAATTCCCACCTCCTAGGATTCCAAAACCTGCTAGATGTTGCAACTGGGATGCCAGAAAATATGATCTCGGGTGCCTGAATTGCCATGCCCCCTTCTTTAATTCGGTAATTGCATGGTTTGCAAACTAATCCTAGATTGGCCCTTCTTCCATATTAATTCCCTAAAAAGGGATTCTATTTTTTTAAACCACTTTTGGCCTATCCAAGTCGGAGAATTATGAAACAAGTATAGTATCTGTGGTAGCCATATCATCTTTATTAGATTACAGCGCCCTGCTACAGATAGATGGAGTCGGCTCCAAATGTCTCCTTTTTGCTTTAATTTAAGTAGTAATGAGGCTGGATTGTCAGTTGGAATCTGCATATTTAAAAAGACTCTTCTGATGTTGATACTAGTTGACCTGTTAGGAATAAAACCAGACTGATCAGGATGTATAAGATTTTGGATACATCCATTTAGACGGGTTCTAGCACTTTGGCCAAGATTTTTACATCAGTGCATAGTAATGAGATTGGGCGATAAGAGGAAACATCCAATTGGTCCTTCCCCTCCTTGCGTATTAATTGCAAAAAGCCCAGAAAAACTGAGTAAAAAAAGACCAAAGGAGATGAGGTGATGTATCTTTAAAAATGATGATGATGTTGATGCTGTATCTTGGTAGTGAAACACACACTCAGGTCTAAGCACTTCTCATGAGTGAATCCAACTCTGGGTAACAATCTAAGGAAAGACAGAAAAGTGCCTCTGAGTGCAATGTTTATTGTACAGTAGTATAAAATAATCCAACACTTACATGAAGGTAAGGAAAGATGTACTCATGGGGGATGGAGAGAACCGGAGAGCAACGCCTCTAGGCGTGTGACATCACTGGGAGTTTAGGGGAAACCACAACGCGTTTCAGAGCATGCGCAAAGCTCATACAGAGTATGCACACTCCTTTGTCAAGTGTGTTTCTGAGCAGTTCGCAACATCCATACCCAGCCCTTACTGGATCAGCTGGCTTCCTCTCTGGGATACTGTGGCAGGTTCCTTGCTCCGACAGGAGACACTGCTCACACAGGAGACGTTGTAGACGATCCTGGTTCTCTCCATCCCCCATGAGAACATCTTTCCTTACATCCATGTAAGTGTTGGATTATGTTATACTACTGTACAATAAACATTGCACTCAGAGGCGCTTTTCTGTCTTTCCTTATTTTGTGTAATAATTTTTGTTAATCATTTTGCAAGTGTATTTTCACTTAAAGTGGTTGTAAAGTCAGAAGGTTTTTTTATCTTAAGATAAAAAAAAAAAACTTCTGTGTGCAGCAGCCCCCCTCAGCCCCCCTAAAACTTGCCAGAGCCCATCTTGATCCAGTGATGTTGCTGGAGTGTTGAAGAGATGGCAGCGCGATGCCATTGGCTCCTGCTGCTGTCAATCAAAGTCAGTGAGCTAATGAGTAGAGAGAGGGGGCTCCGTGTCTGAATGGACACACAGAGCAGTGGCTCAGCTTGGCTGCCCCATAGCAAGCTGCTTGCTGTGGGGGCACTCGGCAGGGGGGAGGGGCCAGAAGCACTGGCAAGAGAACCGAAAAGAGGAGGATCTGGGCTATTCTGTGCAAAACCACTGCACAGAGCAGATAAGTATGACATGTTTGTTATTTTTAAAGAATAAAAAAGTGAGATTTTACTATCACTTTAACTTAGCGAATGAGGTGAACTTCTGATAACTTCCTTCTACCAATCATGGGCAATCACAAATGCAATTTTTTTTTGTATTCTCCTTGCATGTGATTGGGTTTTCTTTGCAAAGAGAATTTTTATCACATTTACTAAGCTAAGTAAAACTTCCATTTCAAAGTGAACAGCCTATTTGGCTTTAGTAAATCAACCCCAAAATGTCTTCCATCTTCTAAGTTGAAAGAAACCCAGCATCACTCAGCTCAGAAAAATGAGGGCATACTCTAAGCGTAGGGTGTCCTGGGCTCACATCCTGACGAAGCATCCCTACAGTGTCCTTTATTCACAGTGTACTGGTGCAGAGAGTGGCACTGGAGTGATCATGTCAGTGCTGCTCTCTGTAGCAGCGAAGACTGTCTAGCCCAGGGAAGAGGCAAGGAAGATCTTGCAGAGTCACATAACCAGCCTGAAGATTTTCAGAAAAGATAAGTATTCAAATTCAAAAGGCATAAAATACTGCCAGTGAGGGTCACAAGGAAGTCAGTTTGAAGGGGAGGGTGCATGAACCCCCAAGCTGGGCTTTAATAATGGGCTTTGCAATGCTACTGGTGGCTTATTTATTTTATTTAGATTTTGATTTACTCATCTGCTGTGTTCACGTTTTAGAATGTGCTTATCTAGTAAAAAATTCCACTTTTTATTAATTGAGTCTTCAGAGCTCCTCATATCAGCGGAGAAAGAAAAATATTGAGCTAGCACATTCTGTGTGGAATGCATTGCATCTTTTATGACTTTATTAGTATATTCATACTGTAGGTTATGTTAAAGTCACAATTATTATTTCATGTTAGTTTGCTTTAGTGCTAATGCATATACTTTAGGTCAACATTCAAGGACATTTGGTGTTTCACTTGAGTTCATTTCTGATTTTTTCTCTTTCATTTTTTTTTGCTAGAGATAGACATCAGCCAATTACCATATAATTCCATTAACTTGTTTTCACTGTATAAGAGGTAAATTAAAATCATTATTTAAATATTCATCCAAAGCATGTAATTAGTTATTGGGTCATATTAGTGATAATGGGTTGGAGAGTTAAGGGGGTCAATGAATATGTTTTTTTAAAATAAATGTACTTTAGGCCATTACGTATTTTAAATATTAAATGCACTATCTGTCTATAATGATAGTTTGTATTGTGTCCCATTATTGGCATATAAAAAAAAAAGAAAAGACAAAAATATATTTAGATGCAGTCAGCAAAACAAGGTTAATTTGCTTTATTCACAACATAGTCAATAAATGCCCTAAAAGTGGGCCTATATGTTGATATTATATTTCAATAGATAACAATTGTGAATATAAATATAATATTCAATGGCACTATGAAAAACAAAAAACTCTAGTGTATAAATAACTAATATCCCTCTGGAGGCTGAAGCCAACACTTTGAAGAGTCAGCTCAGTGACCACTATAAATATAAGATCAGTATTCACTAACACAAAAGGTCCTCTGAAAAGTGAACCCCCATACTCAGTCTGAGGCTTACCAGAGCCAATGTAACCTCCATAAAAGAAGTCAAAAACAGCGTTTGTATTAAGCAGGTAGTTCCTCCACACTGTGGCACATGACACAATCATTGGCCTCTAAATCACACCCCCGATATTCGGCAGCAATACATCAACATCATACATGTAATAAAATGCAAATAACACATCCCATAATGTAAATCTGAATACATGTATTAAAATCGGTTAAAAACACTTACAAACTAATGAATTGAAAAGCGGCATATAAAATCACATGTCCCAAAATCCTTGGCAATGTGTGTGCATGTGTAGTAACATCAAAACCTCAAGCTTCACCCAACACGTTTCACCAAAAATGGCGTCCTCAGGGGTACGTTTTTTATAACAGACCTCTAGTATTCAGTAAGTGTTAAAGTGGTCTTGGCAGTCGCTAACATCTTATATATCTTCTGGCATTTAGGTGGACTCATGTTTTTGCTAGCCATTGCACCTTGCGAGCACACCTCCTAACAGGAACAGGATACTCTAAATAATTTAAGAAAACAGTTAAAGGAGTAAAGTACTAAGTACAATACCCAAAGCTAACAACCAAAATCTTTACTGTGTTGGTTTTGCTTCATTAAAGTGGTATCTGACAGGTTGTTATGCTGCTTACTGGGGTCATTTCTTCCTTAGGGCAAAATGAGATGGGGTTACATTCTATTCCAGTTATATTGGAATGACCTCTAATATGCATATAAATTGTATGACAATTTTATTTGCTCCCCTTTGGTTTGTTAAAGTGATAAAGTCCTGTTTTTTTTTTTTTGTTTAAAAATAACAAACATGTTATACTTACAGCAAGCATCTTGCTATGGGGGCACCTGAGCTGAGCCGCTGCTCTGTGTTTCCATTCAGACATGGAGCAGCAGCTTGGCCCCACCCCTTCTCTCTCTTTATTGCCTCACTGACTTTGACAGCAGTGGGAGCCAATGGCGCCCGGTGCGTGTCTCAGCCAATCAGGAGGGAGAGTCTTGGACAGTCGTGCCTCTCGTGCAACATCGCTGGATCTAAATAGGGCTAAGGAAAGTATTGGGTGGGGGGGCTGAGGGGGGCTGCTGCACACAGGTTTTTTTATCTTAATGCAAAGAATGCACTAAGAAAAAAAAAAGCCTTCTGCCTTTAGAACTACTTTAAATATACAGTAGCATTAAATTCATTTGTTATACCTGTCGTGCAGAAAATACCTGTGATCCTGCCAGAAATCTTGTAAACTCTTAAAGTTAAAATAAACCCTCCTATTGTTTTCATCCAAGAAAGCTGCCATCTTGGCCTCTGTTTGATCTAATACTGCCATGGTGCTGCGCTTGTAACCAGTTGTGACACCATGTGACAAAAGACATTTGATGATTTGACAGTTTGGTTGAGAGCACAACTTATGTGACATTTACAGGAATGTAACTGTTTTTTGAAACTGTTAAATTGATGTGTTTAGTTCCGCTTTAACGTCCTATACGTTATGTCTTATTCCAGTTAGCTTTGTTCTCAACACTCTCACTGCGGACTACGGAAAACCCCAATCCATAACATAACAGAGGAGGTATTCTGTAGTCCTCAGAGTGTAGAGGAAGTTGCCAGCACAGGACCAACATGCATGTATAGCTCTGTCCTAAGGCAATAATGCTGCTTCTGCATAGATAGAGTGCAGTGAGTTGAAATTGTCACTCTGGAACATAAAATAAATTAAGAGATCACAAGAAGAAAACAAAAGACAAACAGCCTAATACCAATGCAGCCACTGAATCTGAGGACTGGTAAATCGTATTATATTATATGCTTTGTTTTTGAGCTTAGAAACACTTCAAGCATTGCTGTGAGCTGGCTTATGTTCAAGTTACTCCTTCTTAAAGGGGTTGTAAAAGTTAATTTTTTGTTTTTTTTAATTGACAAACAAGGTATACTTACAAACTCTGTGCAAGGGTTTTGCACAGAGTGGCCATGTTCTTCCTCTTCTGGGGTCCCCCAGTGGCGCTCCTGGCACCTCCCCACATTGACTGCCCCCTCAGAAACCCGCATTCCAAGGGGGCACCCATCTGGGCATGCTCCTGAGTCCTGCTGCTGCGTCCATTGACATACACAGCAGGACTCGGCTCTATCCCCTTGCTCCCGTGTCACTGGATTTGATTGACAGCAGCGGGTGCCAATGGCTGCTGCTATCAATCTATCCAATGAGGACCCGAGACAATGGCTGGAGCTGCTGGGCTCATCCCCATCACTGGAAAGATCAGGTTCAGGTAAGGAAAAGAGGGGGCTCTGGGGGGCAACTGCACTACAGAAGGGTTTTCATCTTAATGCAAAGAATTCATTAAGGTGAAAAACCTTAGCCCCCCTTTTTCTTTTTACAACCCCATTAAGAAGGAGTAACTTGAACATAACCCCCATTTCTTTTTGTTTTTGTTTTGTTTTTTGTTTTCTTTTTGACTGTGGCACTGTAATGATCCACTATATCATAACTTGCTAAGAGCACAGCAAAATCTAGCTTTGGAAAATCACTATCATTAATGAATAATATGACAATAGCTTGTAAGTTTCTAATTATTTTCTGGAAAGTAATAATACTGCATACTAATGAATATGGAGAGCAGAAAAAGTCACCAAAATAATTTTTGAGTGGATTTCAATTACCCGAAGCAACTATATTTTAATTAATAATTAACATGGCTAGCCCCATCGAAAGAACTGTGCAGTATAAAAAAATGTAGGTCATACCACATATCTGGACTGCAATTAAGTTTTTTCTAAGGCCCTCAGGTTTTCAGTTACTGCAGTTGATTAATTTCCTGCTTAGTTTCCAGTTTTTCACAAAGTTTACCAAATGGGAAAAAATACTAATTTTGTTTAGAATAATGGAAAAATACTACAGTCCTGATGTCTGATGGGACACAATTGTAAACTATAATGTACAACTAACATAGTGTAAGATTAAATATATATGTAAGGTGTTTTATTATAGCAAAATCATTCAATAAAGGGGGCACATAGTGGTTTTGCACACATTTTCTTTAATATGGTCAGGACTAAAAAATAAAAAATATGAAATATTACAAATAACTATTTTGTATTTTTTATCTAACCAGCAAGTGGAGTTTTATTCTCTATTTCACCTTACTTTTTGTGGAAAAAAATATTTGTTTACAGAGGGCTTTAAACTAAAATTTACATACACGGGGTCTACGTGGAACAGGCAGTCTCCCCAGTTCCTCTGACGGCACTCTTCTGGTTACCTAAAATGTCCTCCATAGAAGTTCTGGATCATCCTACCATTGGAACTACTTGGAAAATATGTTGTATTCGTTTTTGATTTGATAGTCCCGTTGCCCTCATTTTTACTTCCTATTTTTTATCATCCTGACTTTACTCCAGGCTCACAAGATAAACAGTTTCTTAGAATCAGATGGGTTAAAACTTGGAATGTTAGATATTTCCCATATCACTCTGCTTGGCTTTCTCCCTTTCAACTGGTGAATTAGGAGGAATTGACTGCCCTGGGTATGTTACAGATATTACAATTCTCCCACTTCTTATGATCTCTTCATGCACCTGTAAAATTCTCCCGCAAATTAACATCTTTGGAGGAGAGTCAAAGTTAGAGCCCGATTGCTCGTGCCCTTTCACTAAATTACAAATTGCTCCTTTCATGGGTGTCTACTGCATCTTTATACTTCTTAGATCACTAGGAACAAGACCTGGGATTACCATCTCATCGCCTGCATGTACGAAGATAATTTCAGATCTTCCATATGTAACAGGAATCAGGGTACAAGTTTGTTACTTGCTGGTACTGCACTCCAGCCCTTCTTCATGCTATTTATCCTACAGAATCCGAGACCTGTTGGTGATGCAAAAAGGGTAGAGGTGATCTACTATAAAAATATTGGTCCTGCCAATCTCTCACTACTTTCTGGACTCAGGTTCATGACATTTCACAAAAATGTACTAAACTCCTGAATTCTTCCTATTGTATCAATGTCGGTCTACAAAAAACGATGCTGCCCTACCTGGTGATTGCGGCACGGTTATGCGTACCAGCTTTGTGGAAATTCTCCCTTGCTCCTATAGTTCAACAATGAATCAGAAGGGATGAGAATATCAAGGAGATGGAAAGTCCTTCGAGTTCAATAAAAGATACGCATACTAGATTTAGCAAAACATGATTCTATTGGATTGAGTCTATCGGCATAGAAGAATTCAAACAAGGCACCATCAAGGTTATTGAAAGTCTCTACAATATCCATGCTGTGACTACAGCCAAGGATTTTCCATGTGACCTAACCAGTGTGGGCCCCAGCTGATTGCACCTTACCCCCCTCCTGCTTTCCTCCTTCCCCCCACTTTTTTCTTTTTTTTAATTCTCTCCCTACCTCCTTCTTGAGTGGCCTTTTGTACATACTTATTTCCTCTAATTAATATTTGGAGGCGGCAGGGTCCCCTTGGCAACTGAAAGACGAGACCCACGATGGGTATGCGAGGTCCCCCCTTACCGAGACAGACCCCTAGCCCTCTCCTCCTTCTCCCGTCCTCAATTGTATTGTCTACTATTCTGTTCTGTTTGCTTGGTTCTGTTGACCAATTTTTTCAGCTTTTTATACTGTATATGTTTTGAAAAATTATAAAGAATGCAAAAAAATAAAAATACATATGAAATTTAATAAATGTAGTGACCTGACGTAGACTAGAATAAATTAAGCTTTTTGCTCTGCTGTACCCAGCTGAGCAGCACTAGGTCTCCCTAAGCTTGTTGGTTGATTGCTCTGCATGCCTCTGGAAAATTGTCCAGAAAAAGAGTAGGAGGGTTAGCGAATGGGTTATGAATATTTATCTGACCCCAGGTGTGGATGTGGAGAAGATGTGGGAGGCAGCCTGTGTTACTGAAGAGCTTTTTCTGTTAGGCCTCAGCTGGAGAAGAACCCCTTTCACTGAAGAATGTTGCAGGGAAGCTGGTTGGGAGCTGTCTCTAGACATTGTGAGTAGGACGATTTTGGTGTGCTACTGGACTGGTATTTTATTATTATTATTATTATTATTATTATACAGGATTTATATAGCACCAACAGTTTGTTCAGCGCTTAACAAAATGAAGGCAGACATTACAGTTACATTACAATTTGAACCACAAAAAATACCGCGCTACCATAAAAGGTGTGCTACTAATATTTAGTAGAATATTGCAAGCTGCAGTCCTAAAGTGAGGCGTGCACACATATATACAAAGAAAAATCAAAAGAAGACTGCGCTAAAATTAGAACACATATTAAACAACATATATGATTATGTGAATATTAAGAAATTCAATCAATCAAGTAATCGAAAATAAATGTGCTTAAGTATAAACCATATAGTGGGAATATATGGAAAATGTGGTGAACCAGATATGACACAAAATTGCAATATTGGAATTGTATGTGTCAAATGGCAAAAGTATATCCAAAGGTGTGGTAGAAATGTTCAAAGAAAATAAATCCTTGGAGCCAAAGCAGATGGAATAGGTGATCAAACGGTTAAACACTCAACACCCAGTGAGAAATCCTCCACCTTAATAGATATATGCTTACCAGAGGTAAGCTAGATAACAGCTTATCAATGGATATCCACACGGGGGACACAACTCCTTGGATCTCCTCACAAGGAAGGGGTAGGCAGGAACTTTCTTACAGCGAACCTCAGACAGCATGCCAGGGGAACCCAGAAAAATGAAAAATTTCCTCCATAGTGTGAATCCGTATGGTTATTTATTAAAATATGGTAAATACACTTACATAAAATCTTGGTTAAAAATCACAGAAACAGCCGGCCGGCTTGCATACACCCGTTCAACGAGATTAGGATGGAAACGATGACGTCAGCGCGTACATTACAATTTGGTACAAGAGGAATCAGAGGAAGGCCTGGTAGATCATGAACCAAGCTGTCTATATTACGTAAAATTGCTATCAAAGACCCTCATATCTTACTAGTGCAGGAGAATATGAAGACTGGGCTGTTTTAAAAGTAAACATTAGACATAGTAATAATTATGTTATACCAAACATTTTAAACATACCTGCTTTTTTTGTGTTCAAAAAAATGTTTGGATCTGTGATATGACCTACTCGTAAAATGTCACCCCACATAAGCAGTCAGCTCTCTGTAAATAGGCAATTATGCATATTTTTTTGGCTTACTTGCAGCACAGTTACGTAAATGTAGTCATAATTTTCAATATGAAACTCCATGTTGTATTGTGGTTTCTCAGGAAAATGAGCTGTTGTTGCACATGTGAATCCACATCTAAACTATACAAATGATGTGCAAAATCAAACAGTACACAGCTCTGCAGTGTAAGTGGACTCAGAAGCTTTGCACTGCATGCAAATTTTTATTCATTTTAAACTTCAAGCAAATATGTTCAGTTATATATTTTAGTTATATATTTATTGAAAAAACATTGCAATTCCCATTGCTATTAACCGCTTTAGCCCTTACACCTGTATTCCCCTTATGAACCAGATGTATTTTTACATTTCATTTTACCACATCCTACTGATATGGTGATAACTTTCCATTGTTTTTAATACACACTGTATATTGCCCTTTTTAAAACAAACAAAGCCTTCCCTTGGTGATACTGTCTTGCAAAAATACAAAATGTTTTAGTGTCTATGCCATTGATAGATACAAATGGAAAAAATATAAGTTTTTCTAGTTGTATCAGATATACTTTTAAATAACTAGTGTTACTGTTGAACTAAAATTGTTAAAAAATACAAGCTTTAGCGGCTATAAAGTTCCTTCTTTAGGTATTGTGACAGCATTTTATCAGAAGTAATACATAAAGAAGAGTTTTAGAGCTTGGAAAGCTTGGTATTTTTTAATATTTTTAGTAAGCCATTAAAAGGCGTAACTTTGACAACTTTTTCACCTTTTCCATGTCTGTATTTAATCTGGTTTTTACTAATGGAAATCTCTGCTACTCTGCAATAATGTTTTTATTATACGGTATTTATTTGAGATGCTTCCCATCTAGCAATGTAACACATATATATTTCATTATAATTTTTCCCATGGAGAACTTGATCCTATATAATTTAATTTAACTATAAAAGTTCCATATTTCAAATGATTTTATATGTCTAAATAAAGCTTGTACATGTGAAATAGCTATTTCTGCTAGTGATGAGTCAAACGTACCTGGGTTTAGTTTTGGAAGTTTACTGATGCCAAATTTGGACCCCATTAAAATCAATGGGAGTTGGATCTTAGAGATCACTAACAGCCACTTTCAAGGCTAATAGGCAAGGTATTATTAAAAAAATGTCACGCATGGGGCTGCACATAGCCCTGGGGGACATGAACCAAAGGAAAGAAAATAATTAAAAATTCTGTTTGGCAGGGAACAGGGATTTTCTGAAAGTGAAACAATAAAAATCCTTTAGATAACATTTCTGGGGAATGCCTTAAACCTGACTGTGGCCCGTCTTCACAATGCATACAACCTACTACAGCAAAACTGGCATTTACATAAAAAAAAATGTCCCTCAAATTGTTGGTAAATGACAGCTCCAGGCTGATTTATTTTGTTTGCAAACAAAGAGCCAGAGATTCCTTTCATCTATGCCAGACCCTTGTCCTTGATGAAGGTCTAGTATGGATGTTAAGGATGTAATGCAAAAAAAAAACGACAAAAAAACACAAAAAGTAATTCTATGACTTTCTAATAACTTTTCACAGACTTACCGTGTTCACCTAGTCTAAGAGCCTAATGCCCCGTACACACGTTCGGATTTTCTGACAACAAAACTGTGGATTTTTTTCCGAAGGATGCTGGCTCAAGCTTGTCTTACATACACACGGTCACACAAATGTTGGCCGAACACGAGAACATGGTGACGTACAACACATACGAAGAGCCGAGAAAAAGGAAGTTCGATAGCCAGTGCGCCTGCTTCTGCTTGATTCAGAGCATGCGTGAACTTTTGCGTGACGGACTTGTGTACACACGATCGGACTTTCCGACAACAAGTTTTGTTGTCGGAAAATTTTAGAACCTGCTCT
The DNA here is from genome assembly GCF_042186555.1 of Aquarana catesbeiana. NCBI lineage: Eukaryota > Metazoa > Chordata > Amphibia > Anura > Ranidae > Aquarana > Aquarana catesbeiana. Next base: position 151,585,379 of record NC_133324.1, on the reverse strand, counting down.
CAAACATTTGTGTGCAGAAATTCCAACAGCAAATGTTTGATGGAGCATACTCACGGTAGGACTTTCCGACAACTAGCTCACATCGAACATTTCCCGTCTGAAAATCCGACCGTGTGTACGCGGTTTAGAGTCTAAGAAACAGAGAACATAGTTCTACATGGACAACAATTGAAACCATGCACAGAAAAGGGACACCAGCACTAATCATTTAGGCATAAAGCTGACTAGCTCATAACCAGCCATAATATGTCTGTTGGTATTTTTTTTTCGCCTGATTGGAATTTTTCTTATATCACAATGAAAGCTTACAGGTATATATAATTTTTTTTATATATATAACCATCACATTGTGGTAAGAAAAATACTAATTTAAATGTATGAGATGGGCCAGAAAGTAATTTCACAGAAAATTCTAAATGGAATTTAGGGTGGATTAACATATATTAGCAAAATACGTATATTAGGTTGTAGTGGCAGAAGAATAGCAGATGAGAAAATATGTCAATCTGTAATGTTAATAAACTATGAAGCGTAGGAGGTGGATTAAATGTTACTGTGGTGTGTCACTCATTTAGAATCTTGAGATCAGCTATTGTTTTATAGAAGAAGAAAATTAATATATTACATTTGCTCTTCAGTTTATTTTTAGCCCTTTTTATTTTATTTCATTCTGATACTAAAAGAATGTCTTGGAAAATAATTTTGTGGCTTTCAGACAGTAATATTCTGGTATTCTAGGGATTTCTGATCTGAAATACTTGCACAGTTAATGAACAATTGTGCCCTGTAATATTTTGTGTGTATACTGTATATACATACAGTATATACAGCACGTAAAATAATTATTGAACATGTCACCATTTTTCTAGGTAAATACGTTTCTAAAGGTGCTATTGATATGAATAAGTCACCACATGTCGGTAACAACCCATGCAATCCATACATATAAAGAAATCAAAACAGATAAGTTCATAAATTAAGTTATAAGTAAAAAAATTGAATAACACATGGAAAAAATATTGAACACGCTAACTGAAATTCATTTAATACTTCATACAAATCCTTTGTTGGTAATGACAGCTTCAAGACGCCGCCCGTATGGAGAAACTAGTCACATGTATTGCTCAGGTGTGATTTTGGCTCATTCTTCCACACAGTCTTCAAATCTTGAAGGTTCTGTGGACCTCTTCTATAAACTCTGATATTTAGTTCTTTCTATAGGTTTTTTATTGGATTAAAGTCAGGTGATTGTCTGTGACATTCTTTATTTTCTTTCTTTGAAACACATTGAAAGTTTCCTTGGTTTTGTGTTTGGGATCATTGTCTTGCTGAAATGTCCAGCCTCGTTTCATCTTCATCATCCTGGTGGATGGCAGCAGATTTTTATAAAGAATGTCTTGGTAAATTTTTCAATTCATCCTTCCCTCAATGATATGAAGTTTGCCAGTACTGTATGCGGAAAAACAACCCCACACCATGACCATGATGTTCCCACCTCCAAACTTCACTGTTGGTATGGTGTTTTGGGGGTGATGTGCAGTTCCATTTTACCTCCAAACATGGTGTGCATTTTGACATCCAAAGAGTTCAACTTTGGTCTCATCTGGCCAGACTATATTCTCTCAGTATTTCACAGGCCTGTCTAAATGTTGTGCAGCAAACTTTAAACAAGCTTCAATGTGCTTTTTTCTTCAGCAATGGAGTCTTTGGCCATGGCAGTTGAGTGCATTACTTATATAGTATATAGTATATGATTAGTAAGGTTGAATAAAGACACCAGTCCATCCAGTTCAACCTGAGTGAGTGTCTACAATTGTTCCTATCCCCGTACATTGTGTCTCATTAAGATGCTCATCTATTATATCATTATTTATTTAAGGTACCCATATAGCGCTGTCAATTTACGCAACACTCCACACATAATTGCTCCCTACCCTCAAGGAGCCCACAACCCAAGGTCCCTAACTCACATTCTTATACTATGGCCAATTTTGGACAGAAGCCAATAAACCCACCAGCATGTCTTTGGAGTGTGGGAGGAAACCGGAGTACCCGGAGGAAACCCACACAGGCACAGGGAGAACATACAAACTCCAGGCAGGTAGTGTCCCGCGAACACAGCATAATGTTCACTATTCGGCAAACAGACGAACACCCAATGTTTGAGTTGAACTTAAGTTTGACTCGAACATCGGGCTCATCCCTATTATCCAGTAGAGGAGAATTATTTAAAAACACAGTTCTCCAAACTATTCTGTATATGTGAGTTTCTGTGTGTTCGCAAAAGTGTCCAGCTTATTTCAAATCTCTTTACTGACTCTCAATGAGTTTTCAATAATGGCATAGCCCCAGGGATGTGCAGTCAGGGGAGGCAGAGCCTCCCCTGCCATGAACATAAAAAAAAAAAATTGAGTGTCAAGGGTCGTAGCTCAGCGACCAGACAGAGGATGAGCTCACAGTGCCTCTCCTCACTTCTTGTCAGAGGCACTGAGCTCAATGGACAGCTTGGAGTCTTGGACCAATGGTAAAGTACCATTGGCCCAAGCTGTCCAATAAAAATGCTGCAGTGGAGGCATGCCTCTCACTGCAGTGTCATAGAAGGGGGCATGTGCATGTGCAAGGACACATGCTCCCGTCCAACCCAGCCCTCTTAACTACAAGGAAAAAACTTGGGTTTATGGGTATAAGATTTACCCACAATCCAATGTTTTTCTCACACAGTTAAGAGGGAGAATGAGAATCTGCTGCTGCTGCTGAAAAGGTACTGTTTTAATCAAGCTAAATCATATATTAATATGCTATATGTTATAACATAATCATTTATTATTTATCTATTTACTGTAAAATTGCTGGTTGGAAGTTATAACTTAAAAGTTCAGTAATTTGTCCATTAAGCCACCTGCTTGAGTACAGTTTTTGAAAATATAGTAAATTACCTTAGAAACAATATATAATAATTAATATAATAATTATTTGTATATTACTTACTTATGGTAATTAACCCCTTGCCACCCAGGCCAATTCTGACAATTCTCTCCTACATGTAAAAATCTTATTTTTTTTGCTAGAAAATTACTCAGAACCCCCAAACATTATATATATGATGGTCTTTGCAACTTTTGATGTCACACGGTATTTGCGCAGCAATTTTTCATATGTGTTTTTTTGGGAAAGAAACTGTGTCATGAATAATGAAACTCTAAAGTTAGCCCGTTTTTAAAGTAAATAGATACCTAACATGTCACGCTTTAAAATTTTGCACACTTGTGGAATGGCACCAAACTTCAGTACTTAAAAATCTCTATAGGCGACGCTGTAAAAGTTTTTACAGGTTACATGTCTAGAGTTACAGAAGAGGTCTAGTGCTAGAATTATTGCTCTCGCGCTAACATTTGCGGCGTATGTAACCTGTGTGTATCTGGCTCTGATACTAGCCAGTGCCTCACCAGCCACTGACCTCATAGCACGTCCCTGCCATAGCCCATAGTTTTCAATTACATTTCCTAGTTTTTCATTCACTCCTGGAAAATTGATTTATAGGAAAAGCATGAATGGTTGACACATAATTTTTACTGATCCAAACAAATTCTATGAAGAAAAATGTTAAAAGCGGTGGAAAGGAATGTAGTTCTATTAAGTGTCAGGTCCCTGTAGAATAGTCACTTAAGAGGTGCTTTCACATGAAATACATTCCATTGCTCAATAATCATTTTGTCCTGTGAATGTCATAATTAAATGTACTTTTGCACATAAAAAAGAAGATTAAATATCAAACCTGCCTCCTGAGAATCTGAACATAGATTTCACTAATTCTCTGGAATATTGCCTAAGCTCAGAAGAATTTTTTTTCGGTTAACTGCTAGATGAATGTTTTTGCAGTGTTGGTATTAGTGCAAATTTATTTTTTACACTTATTTTTTGAAACCATGTTATAGCAAATGTATCTTTCACATCTTTAATATGCAACTATTTTTTCCAAACCTTACAGTAAATTCCAAGTGGTGGGTTTTCCAATACTGGACATAGTTATACTAGAAAGCAGGCCAATCAGGCACATTCTAAGCTTGCCCTAAATGGAAATGTGTATTGATTAAATGTAAGCCTAATCATTTATCATTAACTTTGCTATTACTTAGGATAACAAAGATAGAAAGATATAAATATTTTGGGTTGAGGTAAAAAGACCTACTACAACCCCTGGCAAAAATTATGGAATCACCAGTCCCTGAGGATGTTCCTTTAGTTGTTTATTGTTGTAGAAAAAAAGCAGATCACAGACATGGCCAAAAACTAAAGGCATTTCAAATGGCAACTTTCTGGCTGTAGCCTCCCTGGCGGTATTCCCGAGTGTGGCTCGGGGTTAAAATTCAGTACCATTAGCGGTAACCTTGAGCCACACTCGGGATCGCATTGCAGGATCCTGGGGCGGCTTTACTTACCTTGTCCCCGGGATCCTGCGATGTCACCCGCAGTGTCTGAGGGCTCCGTCCTCCTCCGAAGCCTCTCCGTGCCAGGCTCCGTTCCCTGCGAGCGGCGCGACGCACGGGGCGGAGCCTGGCGGCACATTCAAAAAAATGTAAAAAGCATAACACATACAGTACTGTAATCTTACAGATTACAGTACTGTATGAAATGATTTCACATCCCTTTGTCCCCAGTGCTCTGGCCCATGCCCTGCATGCAGTTTTATGTTGCATATACTGTTCTTTCTGCCTGGAAACTGGAGATTGTCCATAGCAACCAAAAAGTGTCCCTTTACGTCAAAAATGGCTTTAGACCAGCTAGAAAACAGCGATAGTAAATTAGAACACTTGCAGAATTGAGCGATAGTGAATCGTGTGGAAATTTATTTTATTACTATTTATTTTTATTTTTTTTAATTATTATTTTTTTTTTATTATATTATAATTTATGTTTTTGTGTTTCAAACTTTATCATACCCGGGATATCTACTAGACTCTTGTTTGGACAGATTTAAGTGTGTTATTGTTAAGAATTACAGGCCTACAATATAAAACGCCAAATTTCCATGCAAAATAATTGTACCGCTTTCAGCACCTAAAATCCGAAATAATCATACCGCCAGGGAGGTTAAGAAACACTAAAAGAAATCAAGAAAAATAATTGTGGTGGCCAGTAACAGTTAGATTTATAGATGAAGCACAGGGAATACATTATGGAATTACTCAATTCTGAGGAAAAAATTATGGAATCACCCTGTAAATTTTCATTACAAACACTAACACCTGCATCAGATTAAATCTGCTTATTAGTATGTAGGTAAAGAGGGTAAATCATCACGCAGTGTTGCACAAGATGTTGGTTGTTCACAGTCAGCTGTGTCTAAAACATGGACCAAATACAAACAACATGGGAAGGTGGTTAAAGGCAAGCATACTGGTAGACCAAGGAAGACATCAAAGTGTCAAGACAGAAAACTTAAAGCAATATGCCTTGAAAACAGAAAATGTACAACAAAACAAACGAGGAACAAATGGGAGGAAACTGGAGTCAACATCTGTGACCGAACTGTAAGAAACCGCCTAAAGAAAATGGGATTTACATACAGAAAAGCTAAAAGAAAGCCATCTCTAAGACCTAAACACAAAAAAACAAGGTTACAATGGGCTAAGGAAAGGAAATCGTGGACTGTGGATGATTGGATGGAAGTCATATTCAGTGATGAATCTCGAATCTGCATTGGGCAAGGTGATGATGCTGGAACTTTTGTTTGGTGCCGTTCCAATGAGATTTATGCAGACGACTGTCTGAAGAAAACATGTAAATTTCCACAGTCAATTATGATATGGGGCTGCATGTCAGGTAAAGGCACTGGGGAGATGGCTGTCATTAAATCTTCAATAAATGCACAGGTTTACATTGAAATGTTGGACACTTTTCTTATCCCATCTGTTGAAAGGATGTTTGGGGATGATGAAATCATTTATCAAGATGATAATGCATCTTGCCATAGAGCAAAAACTGTGAAAACATTCCTTGAAGAAAGACACATAAGGTCAATGTCATGGCCTGCAAACAGTCCGGATCTCAATCCAATTGAAAATCTGTGGTTGAAGTTAAAGAAAATGGTCCATGACAAGGCTCCAACCTGCAAAGATGATTTGGCAACAGCAATCAGAGAAGGCTGGAGCCAGATTGATGAAGAGTACTGTTTATTACTCATTAAGTCAATGCCTCAGAGACTGCAAGCAGTTATAAAAGCCAGAGGTGGTGCAACAAAGTACTAGTGATGTGTTGGAGTGTTATTTTGTTTGTTTGTTTTTCATGATTCCATAATTTTTTCCTCAGAATTGAGTGATTCCATAATTTATTCCCTGTGCTTGTTCTATAAATCTAACTGTTACTGGCCACCACAATTATTTTTCTTGATTTTTTTTAGTGTTTCTTAAAGCCAGAAAGTTGCCATTTGAAATGCCTTTAGTTTTTGGCCATGTCTGTGATCTGCTTTTTTTCTACAACAATAAACAACTGAAGGAACATCCTCAGGGACTGGTGATTCCATAATTTTTGCCAGGGGTTGTATTAGTGGTATTGAATTACATTGTCCATTATATTTCATGTAGGTTTTTTCACAATTTTTTACAAGGATCGTTATTATAGAAATGAAATGTCAGCTTTTTTTCTGCAATTTGTATCTGATAAAAACAATGGCATAGTTATTCAGAAATTAAATTGAAGCTTTTTTAAATTTATTTTCTTTTAAAACATAAAAAGTTTAAGATATGTTTCAGCTACTCTGTGAGTCCAGGATATCTGCAGTGTTTGTTCATATTTTAACAATCATTGAGCAGAAACATCTGGTTCTGTTGATCAGTTTTAATACAGCTGCTAATAGCAGATCTGCAACACATAGGGGTTGATTTACTAAAGGCAACTAGACTGTGCACTTTGCAAAGTGCAGTTGCACTCTGCAGGTGCAATTGCTCCAGAGCTTTGTAAATGAGGGAAAGCTTCACTTTGCAAAGAACACCCAATTACATGCAAAGGAAAATAAAAAAAACAGCATGTTTGCTTGCACGTGATTAGATGATGGAAGTCAGCAGACCTTCTGCTCATTTACTAAGCTCTGGAGCAACTGCTCTTGCAGAGTGCAACTGCACTTTGCAAAGTGCACAGTCAATTTGCCTTTAGTAAATCAACCCCATAGTGTAGAAGGCATAGTGTAGAAGGACTCAAGGACATATCAGAGATGTTCAAGGCCTAAAAGGATCATTATAATGTAAGATATTAAATTCTGGTAACAGTATTTACTATATTAATGCCTATTTTTGTTTTACATTTGTTTATATTTTCTCCACATGCAAATATGCTTATGCTCAACCCTTCACTCTTTGGATGTACAGCTGAATTAGTTAAACCATTTTCCTTAGAAAAAAATGCTTACCTTAAAAAAGAAAACCAAAAAATAATCGATTTAGGGACAGGATGAACAGGTAAAAAAGCTATCTTAAAGGAGAGACTTCAAAAAACTAAAGCTGCTGTGTTAATGAAGTGACAGACTCCGTCCTATTTTTTACCTTGGCCATAATTTCACATTAAGAAGTTAAAGAGCAATCCCGACAACAATCAAACCAATCAATGAGCTACTAATGCATTTCACTTGCGTTGAAATCAGAGGGTCAGTTTAAATTACCTTAAAGCTGAACTTGAGAGAAATATACAAGAAAAAAATGAATGTGGCTCTGTAATCATCAATGCATCATTACATCATCAAACCATTTTTTAAATCTAGGTGTCAGCCTCTTGCTGTCCCTGTATAGCAGTGGTTCTCAACACCTGTCCTCAGGACCCACTAACAGGCCAGATTTTAAGTATTACCTTGGGGAGATGCAGACTAGAATATTGCAATCACTGAGCAGCAAATGATATCACCTGTGAAGTATTTCAGTTATCTTGCAAACCTGGCCTGTTAGTGGGCCCTGAGGATAGAAGTTGAGAACCACTGCTGTAGAGCAAGGCTTAAATATAAGGGGATACATTGGGACATAGAGTCAATCAGTTCATGTGCTGCTAGGGTTCATGTTGATAGGGGTAGTTAGCAGAGTGACAGAGAGATGAGCTCATCATTATGCTGCTTCTCCTTTCACTTTCCAGTCATGGGTTAGGAAGGTCCAGGTTGACCTTGGCTTAATGAGTTGATTGAGGCTGGTTCTCCGACAGAGGACATTTCTCAGGAGAAAAGGAATGCAAGGAAAGTCTCTAGATTGAAGCTGAAAATGTCAGCAAAAGCTTGTTTTGTTACTGAACCTTTAATGAGCTATTTATTTTTATATTTTTATTCCTCGATTGTAAGCTCCAAAAAGCAGGGTCCTCTGATTCCTCCTGTAATGAATTGTATTGTAACCGTACTGTCTGCCCTCATGTTGTAAAGCGATGTGCAAACCGTTGACGCTATATACATCCTGTATAATAATAATCATTTTGTGCTGGAGTTCTGCTGTATTTGAGTTCTCAGTATTCCATTGCATCTACAGTACAATTATCTTGCAAGTTTAGTAGAAGGACATGAAAAGTGTACTTCCTTAAAGTGTTACTAAACCCAGTAATATTAAAATAGTTCAACCCCCCCCAGTGTCCACAGCTTATAAATCTTCTTTTTACATTAAAATACTGCCACTATATACCTATTTGGCTGATCTGTATACCACAGTTACATGATAAACTGCACAGTTTCTTCAGTGCTGAGAGTTCAGGAAGGAGGAGATTTTCACTGCAGTCTGTATACACGCCCACATGTGTGATGTCATTATCATGTGACCTGGCTAACTCTGAGGACAAGAAACTGTTCTCTCCACCATAAAAGACATAACTGAACATGTGCAGGTTGGCTACTCTACCTCTGTTAGCTGGCTTTCCCCAGATAGACAGTGCAGGAGGGAAGAATCTGTGCATACAGGATAAAACAGCTTTTTTACGCAATGCTTGATGATTAACCTCTTAATGATTAACCTCTTAAGTTCCATAGTGAGTATAACAAGCATGCTGTGCTGCATATACAGACAGATTTTACTGTTGTGGGTTTAGTAACAATTTCAGTACTATAGTTTCCCTATAGTTTCCCTTTAAGATTTCTTACAGCAGAGCTTAAAATTTAAGACTCTAACCCCAGTTTTGTAAGCCCCATAGAGTTTTTTTTTTTTTTAGATTTGTCTTTTACCATGATTATGTTGGAGCACAATCCTCCCTAAGCCAATCACAACTTGGCATATGGGCTGATCTTAGTTACAGAGCAGGACATCAAATGTAGGCATGGAGGGGAATGTAGGGAAGATTGTGCTACAGTGTGATCACAGTAAAAGGCAAAGCTGATTAAAAAAAAAAAAAAGAAAATAGAAATCTGTACTCGAGGACTGACAAAATCTGGCCCGGCACAGAGATTTGTCAAGCCCCGCTCGTGAGGCTGCTTGCCATTGTTTGCATTTTTGTATATTTCCCACTGCCATTTCTGCGTATCCTTTATCCTACAGAGAGAATCCTGTAATTGGATTTGTAAAACATTACAGAAACAAACAACATTTAACCTTTGTTTATTTCATCAAGCTGTTTTTTAGGAATGTTTCTTCTCCGTTGTCTTATCTAGGCTGAGAAAATGAATAGCCTCATTTTCCTTCATCCAGACCTTATGTCCAACCGATCATTACCTCCAGCTCATGAGTGTTAAACATGCTTATTTTAGTCTATATCACCCAAACATTCATTTATCCTTGCAGCGTTAGCACATAATGTCAGACTGGGAAGATTATATTGCTCATTCCATAGAATTATCACTATTATTACCTTTCTAGGCAAATATATTTCTTGCTTACTGATGAGCAAGAAGACAGTAATTTGCACACTTTTTCATTCAACGCTACAAAATCAGTTGCACATATCCTGATATATAGTTAGTAACTGCTAACAACATTGTGACCTTATGGCAATTAAAGAAAAGAACATGTTGGTATTGGTTTTTCTGTCTCTGAGAACTTTTACACTGTTATATAAAGTAATGGTCGCAGAATATTAGCACCCTAATTTACAAAGTCTCCAGCACATTCAGTAAAATAGAAGATAAAAGCACTTCAGCATATAATTATATGTATGTATTGCTAGAATATCATCCAAATGTGCTGGAGTGTTTAATTCCATAGTCCTGTCTGGCAGGCAAAAAGCACTTAACATCTTGAAAGGTGGACTGTAATATGCACAGCATAGATTAATATTTATCTTATTAAATTAACTGAAAACAGTTTCTTGTCTATGATATTAAAATATTAGCTTAGACGTATGCAGAAATGGTGATTTGGAATGCATCTTTAATGCTCTCGCTTTCTTTTTAGTTCAGCACTCCATAGATGAACTTGGAATTCCATAGGGCTTTAGCTATTACTTTTTTAACATTAGGTTTAAAGCATACCTGAGAGAAACATATAGACTACCAGGCTTCCTCTGGCTTTAATACTTTGAAGCACTGATGCAGAATAGCAGAAGGTAGAGTCAGTCAGCACTGGCTTTTGTGATATCTATTTTTATTCAAAGGAACAATTGCATTTCATACGCAGCCGGTCATCCTTGTGAAAGGAGATGTGAAAAGGGAAGGGGGCTGTTTTAATAAACAGAGCAAACATAGGGTTATGTACCCTTATGTATGAAGTAGTCATGTTCAGCTGTGAAACCTAGTAGGGGTTGTTTTTGTTTATAGACAGGCTTAACACATGAACACTAGTTTAGGAATGGAACTTTAATGTCAGTGGGAGATCGATGTCAAAGGAAGAGTCATGATCTTTTGTCAGCGTGTTCCTACTTAAAAACAGAAAAGCATACCATCTGCTGTAGTGTGGAGTGCAGTGAAATCTCAGGAAAGCGGCAGCTCTAGATATTTTTGTTGGTTGATGTCCTTGGACCTAAAGACTATGATATACAAAAAGTTACAGTTTACTTTGGTACTTTTATGGTGTCCAATCTGTAGTAAAACTTCTTCTTTGCAAGAGTGTTATTTGCATCATTTGAGACCTACCAAAAATGTAAGAAGCTTATGGGCATGAAAAGAAGCAAAAAATTCCAGAAGCAATTTTCACTAATGACTAAATCCTAAAATAAACAAATAAAAATGACTTACACACACCCTTAAATACAAATAGCTTAAAGCAGAGTCCTGCTTAAAAAAATAAAAAAATAAATAAAAGTCAGCAGCTACAAATACTGCAGCTGCTGACTTTTAATAATCGGACACTTACCTGTCCAGGGATCCAGCGATGCAGGGGAACGAAGCCCCACTTGTCTCCCCCTCCTCTCTGCAGTGCCGGCATTGTGGGCACCCACTGCGCATGCGCGAGCCGCGCTACGCGCCGTGACTGGCCAGGCAATCATTTGGGACCTGTGACGTGTCCCAGATGATTGCCGAGAGGGAGGGGGATGAGGTGATCTTCCTTCCGGTGCCACTGTGCGCCGGGAGGAAGTGGGAGCTGGGACCCTCTAAAAAGAGGGTGCCGGCCCCCCCCCCCAAAAAAAATGATATGCCAAATGTGGCATGTCAGGGGGTCACCTCCCTTAAAGTGGAAGTTCCATTTTTGGGTGGAACTCCGCTTTAACAAAACATTTGAAAAATAGCATTTGTGGGAAAAAAAGAGAAAAAATTACCACAACTCAGTTTATAGCACTTCTAGGAGATGCAGGTGATGTCACTATTGTCTTCTGGAAAAGGTGCTCAAAATCCAGCACAGTGGTGTAGTTTTCTTAAAGGAAATGTAATCCTGTTAAAATGAGCACCACATCACGGGGTAATAGACAATACAAAAGAAAGAAAAGTTGGGACTTTAGAAGTGCAGATAAACCTCCCTATGGAATGAGTATTCGTACACCATGTAGAGTAAAAATATTATTTTATTAAGTACTGGTAGATAAAAAAGTGTGTCTCAAGGGACATAAGACATCACATTAAAAAAAAGCAATGTAACAGCACCAAACTACTTATCCCCATACACTCCCCCTAGTCTCCAATGGTTATTATAGCCTCTAAAAAACTGATCAAACATAGCATGGATAGCAAGAAATACATCATTCGAGAGGAATATATGCCAGGGAGACAGCCACAACCCAATGCGTTTTGCCTTGTCGGCTTCTTCAGGCATTCTAGTGGAGGGCAGATGGGTAGAGATTCTGTAAGAAAAATATAAAGATACAATAATATTGATTCATAAATACAAACATACATATTCATTGAAATTTGATGATGGTGTACATATGACATAAACACTTACATTCAATACCGTATTTATCGGCGTATAACACGCGCCGGCGTATAACACGCACCCCAAGTTTAGGAGGGAATTATAAGGAAAAAAAACTTTTAGGAGGGAAGTTTAAGGAAAAAAACTTACATTAAAATGCCCATCAATGCAGCCTTATCTGTCCATCTGCAGCCTTTTCAGTGTCAGTGCAGCCTTGTCAGTGCAGCCTTGTCAGTGCAGCCTTGTCAGTGCAGCTTTGTCAGTGCAGCCTTGTCAGTGCAGCCTTGTCAGTGCAGCTTTGTTAGTGCAGGTTTGCCCCAGTCCAGCCATGTCAGTGCAGCTTTGTGCACTCGGTGTAGATTTAAATATGGCGCCGAGACTGCAGGGAGCCGAGATACACATACCTGAGTGTTCTCGGCTTTTTTCGGAGCCGCCATCACGCCCAGTCCCGCCCCTGGACCTGTGTTATGTCCATCATAGGGCGGGACTGGGCGTGACTGTGAGCAGCGCCGAAAAAAGCCGAGAACACTCGGGTATGTGTATCTCGGCTCCCTGCAGTCTCGGCGCCATATTTAAATCTACCCACGGCTTTGTATGTCGGCGGCGACCGCAGCAATTGCCGCGATCGTTCCGATGACACAGAAATCGCCGGGGATCGGCCTATAACACGCACCCACGATTTTCCCCTGATTTTCAGGGGAAAAAAGTGCGTGTTATATGCCGATAAATACGGTATATACTGATTCTGTGGAACCCAATGAGAGTATAAACACAATTCCACAAAAGCCCTTAAATGCTAATTAGGTGTTTGCCAAGTATCGAACGGGTATACACATCAGCCCAAAAAGGGAGGTCCCTCCCAATTAGGCCAAAAGGAGGTCCAATGCATGAAGGTTAGCAATTTGACTAATACCATTCCATATCCAAAAAACACTGAAAAGAAGAGACAATGAGAGTAGTAAAAACAAAACAACTACCATGATTTTTCCTTGGTGTAGTAGTTAGCACTTTCGCCTAGCAGCAAAAATGGGTCACTGGTTCAAATGCAAACCACAACACTAGCTGCCTGAAGTTTGTATGTTCTCCCTGTGCTTGTGTGGATTTCCTACCACACTCCAAAGACATGCTGGTAGATTATTTGGCTCCTGTATAAATTGGCCCTAGTATGTGTATGTATGAATGTGAGTTAGGCAACTTAGATTATAAGCTCCTTGAGAGCAGAGACTGATGATAATGTGTATGTAAAGTGCTGTGTAACAACATAAGTACCTGAAATAAATAAATAAATAAAAATAAATGCATTCTTACAAAGGGCTGGAGGCTATTCTCATTAAAAGTAGAGTGCACAACGCTTCCAAAAGGTGTCAGAGGGACACAGTAATGTGAACCACGCCTCTTGGAGACATCAGAATCTGGGCTGAAGTATTTTTTTTTATTTTGTGAACATTGTATTTTTGATGGGTGTTTTTTTAAGTCATTTGTATTAAGGAGATGGAGGGCTATGAGCAAAGTGGATATCTCTTTTTTTTTTTGCCAGGTTCACACGGACTAACAAACATATTAAAGCAACAGTGATTTTCTTTGGAAAAAAAAGGTTTAAAAAAGCTAAGTGTTGAAAGTGCCCCTGACAGTGTAATATAAAGATAAAACAATATGTGAGTGCTTTTAGCTATATTTTTCATTAAAGTTTGAGTATACAGAGAGCACTGTTTTACTTTTTTATACCTTGTGTAGCAGTGAGGTCATAGAAGAAGGTAGGCGGCCATCTTTGAGCATGGGGTGACTGCATGCTGTGATAGGCCTATTATTTTGCTTTCCATAAGTGCGTGAGACTGTATGATTTATAGAACACTGAAGCTTGGGACTCTAGAGTACTTGTTTATCCTAGTTATTAATTTTGTGTGCTAATTTGGTCTCTATCTTTTAGTAAGGCGGTTGAGTAAGGTGAGTGGCCAGTCTTGCACACATGGTAATTGTATGTTATCTCAGGAGTGGGGAGTAACGTCTTCCTTTTCTTACACACTGGATTGGTGGAGCATTGTAGATTTTGGCTTCCTATATTGATCACGAATGTGGATGTGAGTGGTTTGAAGTATTTCATTATATTTTGAATTATTAGTATACAGAGAGCACTATTTGTTGTTCCTTTCTACCTTTCATATACCATCATTGTTTGTGGAGAGAATACCAGCGATGACCAGATGGGAATTATTTAGGACATCTGAAGGGGCTGGACCTTTAATGTGTGTGTACCTCTATCTAATAGAGAAGTCACTTAACCGCTTCCTGACTGCCTCACACAGATATACTGCGGCAGAAGGGCACGTACAGGCAAATTAACGCACCTGTACATTGCCCTTTAAGAAGCGGCTTGCGTGCACGCGGAGCTCCGTGAGTGTGATCGCGGGTCCCGCGGACTCGATGTTTGCGGGGATACCCACTATTGTCTCACGGAGAGGAAGAACGGGGAAATGCTGATGTAAACAAGCATTTCCCCGTTCTGCCTAATGACACTGACACTGATCACCGATCCTTGTAATCAGGAGCGGTGAACAGTGTCATGTCACACGTAGCCCATCCCCCACACAGTTAGAATCAGTCCCTAGGACACACTTAACTCCTACAGCGCCACCTAGTGGTTAATCCCTTCACTGCCAGTCACATTTATACATTTTTAATTGCACTGATTGCTGTATAAATGTGAATGGTCCCAAAATCATGCCAAAAGTGTCAGATCTGTCTGCCATAATGTCGCAGTCATGATAAAAATCGCTGATCGCCACCATTACTAGTAAAAAAAATAAAATATTAATAAAAATGCCATAAAACTATCCCCTATTTTGTAGGCGCTATAACTTTTGCGCAAACCAATCAATAAACGCTTATTGTAATTTTGCTTACTAAAAATATGTGGAAGAATACGTATTGGCCAAAACTGAGGAAAAAAAAATGTTTTTATATATTTTTGGGGGATATTTATTATAGCAAAAAGTAAAAAATAATGTGTTTTTTTCAAAATTGACGCTCTTTTTTTGTTTATAGCGCAAAAAATTAAAACAGCAGTGAAATACCACCAAAAGAAAGCTCTATTTGTGGGGAAAAAAGGACATCAATTTTGTTTAGCAGCCACATCGCACGACCGCGCAATTGTCAGTTAAAGGGTCCCAATGACGAATCGCTCTGTGTTTGGTGCTCTGGTCTTTGGCCAGTGCTCTGGTCTTTGGCCAGCCAAATGGTCCGGGGCTTAAGTGGTTAAAGTGGGAGTAAACTCCCATCTCTGACTTTTACTTATAGGTAAGCCTATAATAAGGCTTACCTATAGATACTGTAAGTATCTCCTAAATGTACATTGTTTAGGAGATATTTACTGTACATGCAGGCGGTGACATCACCGTTTCATGTGCTCTGAAGAAACGGCCACCTGGGCCATTCCTTCAGAGTTTTGTGCCATAAGCAGCAGCTCCCACGCACGTGCCTCAAGGAAGGAAGACCGGGTGAAGATGGAAGCCTTCTCAGCGGTGGCAGCGTGGCACCGGAGGGCTTTGTTTTCAGGTAAGTTTCACATAGTATGCAATGCATACTAGCACATCATGGCTTTACCTTGCAGGTTACAAAAAAAATAAAAAAAAACACACACAGTGGTTTACTACTGCTTTAAGTAGGTGAGCGGCCAATTGGTCTAAATATCTAGATAACTCTGGGGAGGAGGATCCCACCACTATTGCACATGCAATACAGAAGTTTTTTGATGAAGAAAGGACTGTATGTGGACACTTGAGAAGTTTATTTATTTTGTGTGCTGTACTTTTAAGAGGATTTTTGTTTTGTATTAGTGAGCTGATATTACTGTGTAGTGTTATAGCTCGCAAAATATTGAGGTATTTAGTCACATTATTGTTTTTGATTGATTGCGCCGATAGGTCACATTTTTTTTACTGTCAGATCAACAGGTTATAAAGCTATGTTATGGGGGACTCAGAAAAACAAAAACTGCTGTGTTAGTGATAGTGGCAAACTTGCCGAAAGTTACACTTTAAATGATATCTGTCACTTTATAATTTTACCTGAACATCTGCACATATGAATGGACAGCTTCTGAAAATTGCCAATGAAAAAAAGAACTTTTAACAAATTGTGGATGATTTTTAAAACACTGTTTGGCTATTAGTGGTGACCATATAAATGATAGGTTAACTATTTCAGTTTTGCCAATGGTTTATCCAGGCCAGTAAAGACAAACTTCAAAACTCTTCCCTGCAAATACTATTTTGATTTTTTTTTTCTAACCCAGCTCACCTGCTTTGTATTAATAATAGTGAAAGGTTTAATAGACTAGGAGAATGAGGCCTAGCTTTGACAACACAGGGGCATAAGCATGGGTCACATAAAGCCTTTTGTGTAAAATTCACAGTATGAACATTTCTTACGGGGATACGGCTCCATTCACAATTGTCCTTTTGGGATCTTAGGCAGAATCACCCTGATTCTGCCCCCAATCTCAAATCTCACTGCAATTGTAAAATGCATGTTTGGGTGACATTCATTTTCAATGGCACCTAAACGTGGTGCGGTTTTGCCATGATAAATTGCTTGTAAATTGTTGCAAACAACAATGTGCAAAGCTTTTAGCCAAAAAGAAGCTCCTGCTCCTTTTTGGGTGACAAGCTTTGCACCTTGTGGCTTGCCACAAGTTATTACGCAATGATCGTGGCAAAACTGCACCATGTTTTAGGTGCCATTGAAAAGGAATGGCACCTGATCGTGTATTTTGCGACTGCAGTGTGTTTTGGGATTGCGGGGCAGAATCACAATGTTTCTACCTGAGATCCCAAAACGTCAAATGTGAATGGAGCTTAATTCTAGCTGTTTCACTGTACCAGTCACCTCTCTTCCTGCCAACAAAGAAGCGTGGGCCTCGATCACACTGTCAATGACTTACATGCTTTTAATCCATGTATAGGACATTTGTTAATGCATGAAAATGCACGTAACTTTAACCACTTGACAACTGGGCACTTAAACCCCCTTCCTAACCAGACCAATTTTTAGCTTTTGGTGCTCTCACATTTTGAATGACAATTACTCAGTCATGCAACACTGTATCTATATGAAATCTTTGTCCTTTTTTTCACACAAATAGAGCTTTCTTTTGGTGGTATTTAATCACCGCTGGGTTCTTTATTTTTTGTGCCGTAAAAGAAAAAAGACCGAAAAATCTGTAAAAAAATACATTTTTCTTCATTTCTGTTATAATATTTTGCAAATTAGTAATTTTTCTTCATATATTTTGGCCAAAATTTATACCGCTACATATCTTTGGTAAAAATAACCCAAATAGGTGGATATTATTTGGTCTTTTTGAAAGTTATAGAGTCCAAAAGCTATGGTGCGAATATCTGAAAATTGATCACACCTGAAGTACTGACGGCCTATCTCATTTCTTGAGACCCTAACATGCCAGAAAAGTACAAATACCCCCCAAATGACCCCTTTTTGGAAAGAAGACATTCCAAGGTATTTAGAAAGATGCATGGTGAGTTTTTTGAAGTTGTCATTTTTTCCCACAATTCTTTGCAAAATCAAGGTTTTTTTTTTACTTTTTTTTTTTTTTCCACAAAATTGTCATATTAGCAGGGTATTTCTCACAGACCGCATATGCATACCACAAATTACACCCCAAAACACATTCTGCTATTACTCCCGAGTACGGCGATACCACATGTGTGAGACTTTTTTAACACAGCGTGGCCACATACAGAGGCCCAACATGCAGGGGAGCACCTTCAGGCGTTCTGGAGCACCCAGGCCAATTCTGACATTTCTCTCCTACATGTAAAAATCATCTTTTTTTAGCTAGAAAATTACATAGAACCCCAAAACATTATATATATATGTTTTTTTAGCAAAGACCCTAGAGAATACAATGGCGGTCGTTGCAACGTTTTATCTCGCATGGTATTTGCGCAGCAATTTTTTTAACGCGTTTTTTTTGGAAAAAAAACTGTTTTGTGCTTTACAAAAACCAAAACAGTAAAGTTAGCCCAATGTTTTTGCATAATTTGAAATATGAAGTTACGCCGAGTAAATAGATACCCAACATTTCACCCTTCAAAATTGCATGCGCTTGTGGAATGGCGCCAAACTTTGCTACTCAAAAATCCCCATAGGCGACGCTTTAAAATTTTTTACTGGTTACATGTTTTGAGTTATAGAGGAGGTCTAGGGCCAAAATTATTGCTCTCGCTCTACCGATCGCAGCGATACCTCACATGTGTGCTTTGAACACCGTTTTCACATGTGGGCAGGACTTACGCATGCGTTCGCTTCTGCATGCGAGCACACAGGGACAGGGGCGCTTTAAAATTTTTATTTTTTTTTTTATTGTTCATTTTACTTTATTTATTTTAGTTTGATGCTTTTTTCCAAAAAAAAAATTTTTGACCACTTTTATTCCTATTACAAGGAATGTAAACATCCTTGTAATAGGAATATGGCATGACAGGTCCTCTTTACAGTGAGATATGGGGTCAATAAGACCCCACATCTCACCTCTAGGCTGGGAAGCCTGAAATTAAAAAAAAAAAAAAAACGATCCTGGCTTCGATCGTAGCTGTGAGTCGGTAGAAGCGTGGGAGGGGGGACATCCCATCTCACCTCCCGTAAGAACGATCAAGCAGTAGAACAGCCGCTATGATCATTCTTATGGTGTAGGGAATCGCCGGCTGAAAAAGCTGATATCTGAATGATGCCTGTAGCTGCAGGCATCATTCAGATATCCCCGCACAAAGTCAAGGACGTCGTATGACGGCCGGCGGGCGGGAAGTGGTTAAAACGCATTTTTTTTTTTAACACAAAGTTGTCCATTTATACAATATTTCTAACACATAGCATGTACATAGCAAAAATGACACCCCAAAATAGATTCTCCTGCTCCTCCTGAGTACGGCGATACCACATGTGTGAGACTTCCACAGCCTGGCCACATACAGAGGCCGAGTACAGCCGAGCATGGCTCAGCATGGCAGGGTATGGCTGGGTATGGCGGGGTATTGCGGAGTATGGTGGGGTATTGCGGAGTATGGCGGGGTATGGCGGGGTATTGCGGGGTATGGCGGGGTATTGCGGTGTATGGCGGGGTATTGCGGAGTATGGCGGGGTATTGCGAAGTATGGCGGGGTATGGCGGGGTATTGCGGAGTATTGCGGGGTATTGCGGAGTATGGCGGGGTATTGCGGAGTATGGCGGGGTATGGCGGGGTATGGCGGAGTATGGCGGGGTATGGCGGGGTATGGCGGAGTATGGCGGGGTATGGCGGAGTATGGCGGGGTATGGCGGAGTATGGCAGGGATTTGCAGAGTATTGTGGGGGTATTGCAGAGTATTGTGGGGGTATTGCAGAGTATTGTAGGGGTATTGCAGAGTAATGTGGGGTATTGCAGAGTATTGTGGGGGTATTGCAGAGTAATGTGGGCTTTGCAGAGTATTATGGGGGTATTGCAGAGTAATGTGGGCTTTGCAGAGTATTATGGGGGTATTGCAGAGTATTATGGGGGTATTGCAGAGTAATGTGGGCTTTGCAGAGTATTATGGGGGTATTGCAGAGTAATGTGGGCTTTGCAGAGTATTATGGGGGTATTGCAGAGTAATGTGGGCTTTGCAGAGTATTATGGGGTTATTGCAGAGTAATGTGGGCTTTGCAGAGTATTGCACAGCAGAAGGGATGGCTGAGAATGGATGGATGGATGGCTGGATGTCTCTGTGCAGCGCTGTGGGCACTACACATCCAGCCCACAGCGCTGCAGCCATCCATCCATCTCCCTCTCCTCCACAGTGTACCGATCGGTACACAGGAGGGGAGGAGAGGAACCGGCGTCATCAGATGACGCCGGTCTGTTTACATGTGATCGCGCCGTCATTTGACGGCGCGATCACATGGTAAACGGCCGCGATCAGCGGCCATTTACCGGGATCCGTGATGCGCCGGGTCCTCTGGACCCGGCGGTCACGGATGTGCTCGGGTGCGCGCCCCAGGGGGCGCACGAGAGGGGAATTCCGGGAGGACGTCATAGTACGTCCTCCCAGAGTTAAGCAACCGCCCTGCAGCCGTCATTCGGCTATGGGCCGGTTGTTAAGTGGTTAAATAGTTTAAGTAATACTGTGCACTTACCTGCATTTGGATGCATTCAGTTTAGCTGAGTTTAAACAAAATATAATGTTGTGCATCCAGGGGCAGATTAGATATTTTGAATGTGTCTAAACACATGTAAGGGCACATTAATACATGCAAACCCACATAAACTCATGGGAATTCATGTAAATGCAAGCACAGGAAAACTTGATCTGGGAAGTTTGTTTTTATTTCCCAGATAATTTCTCTCCCGCATTTAAATAATCCAAATGCAAGAAGTTTGTGTAGCCTTATTTTAGGCCTGCCACTGCCACTGCCACATTGATATACACACCCAATGACAAATTAATCTTTTTTTTTTTTTTTTGCTCATAATTAGTATTATTGAACAAAAAATAAAAAAAAGTATATAGAGAACCCAAGCATACAAATTCTATCCACATAGCACCTGCTGGAATTACAAGACATCAACAAAGACCTTCTGCTGGTGGCCATACCTCTGTGCTGTCTACTATGCTACTGGGAAGCCATCTGACTGGTTATTTTGGAGAAGACATCCTAGTGTGACTGGTAAACAGCCATGAAATTGCAGGAATTTTATCATGTAAAGTCAGCAAATGTTGTCTGACATTTTTGCCCTTATGAGTAGTATAAATGTTATTTCTTTTTGCAAACTGATGTTGGCTTTGTATTTAGAAATCTACTGCTGATGCTTTTTTTACATAAAAACAAACAAGAAAAACTTTTTTTTTCGTTGCAGAATTGCAAAACACTAGAAACAAAACATTTATTTTTTTACACGTGAAATAGATGTACGGAGGATCAAATGAACACACAGGTTGGCCTAACAACTCCCTGAATTCAGGAACTCAGTGTTACTGAATGAATTCTCAATACTCCTTTTAACTGACTATATGGTTTACCAAGTGTTCCATCATATCAATTCAAGCTACAAAAATTGCTGTAGAGGGCTATTGAAATTGGCTTTAGAGATTCAGTACTTTCCCGTGTGCTATATCAGGGGTCTTCAAACTGCGGCCCTCCAGGTGTTCAGGAACTACAATTCCCATCATGCCTAGTCATGTCTGTGAATGTCAGAGTTTTACAATGCCTCATGGGATGTGTAGTTCTGCAACAGCTGGAGGACCGTAGTTTGAGGATCACTGTGCTATATTAAGCAATTTTTATGATAGTTGCCCTTATGAGAAGAATTGACTTCAGATAGAGGTTAGATTAAACACAATACAAACAAATGAAACACATTACCATAGTAAAAATGTTTATACAGATTGGTAGATATGTTATCAATTTTCTTTTTTTCAGTTTCCAGAAGGTACTAAACTGGTGTTTACTAGAAGTTTTCAAAAATTCAGTCCAGGCCAAAAATTAAGGAGTTAAAGCAGGATAAAAAAAAAAAAAAAAAAATATATATATAGATCTATATATATAGATAGATATATATATATCTATCTATATATATAGATAGATAGATAGATATATAGATATAGATAGATATATATATATATATATCTATCTATATCTATATATATATATATATATATATATATATATATATATATATATATATATATATATATATGTAGCGCTGACAATTTTTGCTTCTAGTTCTATGTAATGCTGTAAGTTTAATAAGTTGGTATATGGCGCCATCTAGATGCAGTATAAAAGTAATGCATCTTTATATTTCATCACTTAGGAAGTGACATGGAAGTGTTTTATTGTTTATCTTTGGACATTAACTTGACCTACCCACAATGCCCATTAACTCCCATAAACCTCAGGAGAACTGAACTGCATTGTAGGAAGGATATAAAAGGCCTCTGAGCGGCCATTTTAGCTCTGTTGTTCCTGAGACATGTGGCCTGCCAGCAGGGCTCTGTGGGTGTGTGTGTGTCCCACAGAGTTACGGCCTACCCTGTGCGGAGCTGAACAGCAGCCAGGGATCCTGCCTTAGATCACAGCATACTGGAGCAGCAGAGTGATTGTTCCGGAGACCCTTGAAAGAGGTAACCGAGGACTCCTGGTCATCAGTGAACGGAACAGCATAACAGCATGGTGGCAACTCCAAACAGACTGAGAACTTGTCGAACGGAGACATCCATCTGTTTGCATTCAGTGCAGTGAGAGGGCTAACGCCCAGAAGTTTGCATCACACTTCACACACTTAGATTGATTGCAAAGTGTTGCTGGGACTGATAGTCCCACGGAACAATTCAGTTGGAAAGAGTCACACTTGCACAGGTTTCAAATTAGACTTCATTACCCAGGTATTGATGCTGGAAGTTTGTCGATCACATGTCATTACTACTGACATCACTAGACTGAAAGAAAGAGCTATGAGAACAGGTATACACATTCATATCATTTTTAGGGTCCATTTACAACACTGCACTGTGGTAAGGTGCACATTACATGCATTGGTGTGCTGTAGTGTCATTCATTGTGAATGGCACCCCGTTGTACCTGCAAAATGCAACTGCATTGTGGTGCGCTGTGCTAGCAAAAATGCAGCAGGGCTGATTCTTGATCTCTTGGGTTGTGTTATACAGGCCATTTAAATAAATATGCTGCCTTAACTCAACACACATTAGGATGCAACATAACACACCAAATGGATTGCCCTGGTGTGAATGGGCCCTTAAATGCAGTGTGGGTCAGAGGGGGTTCATGAAGAGGGGCAAAGAGGTAAGATGGTAGATTCAATGCGTTGGAGTTTAAGTGAAAATACAATGGGATTGTTCCTGTTAATTTACATTTTATTGAATGATATAGTATTTTTATTATCATATAGAAATGTCATTAAAAAAGTAATAATACAGTTAAAATCAGTTATTGTTGTCCTGCTTTCTAATATTGTGATTGGGTGGTTAGTGACATTTTTGTTCATATTTAAAATGTAAAACTTACCTATCATTAGACATAATTAACATGACATTTAACTTTTACGATTTGTAAGACAAAGAGAAAAATGCCTAATATTGCCTATGCTATATTAATCCACCAGAAGGTATATAAAAACCTGGCTATGCCGCGTACGCACCAGCAGACTTTTCGACCGAATTTGACCGTGTGTGGGCTTCATCGGACCTGCAGCTGACTTTTTCGATCAAAAATCTGACGGACTTTAGATTTGGAACATGTTTCAAATCTTTGCGTCAGAACTCCGCCGGACCCAGTTCCTATCAAAAAGTCCGCTCGTCTGTATGCTAGTCCGACGGACGAAAACTGACGCTAGGGCAGCTATTGGCTACTGGCTATCAACTTCTTTATTTTAGTCCGGTCGTAAGTCATCACGTACAAATCCGTCGGACTTTGGTGTGATTGTGTGTAGGCAAGTCCGTTCGTTGGGAAAGTCCGTTGGAAGTCCGCCGAAATTCCATCGGATAGTCCGTCAGACCAGTCCGGTCAAAAGTCCGCTCGTGTGTACGTGGCATAAGTCTTAGACTGCCATCTTACGTTCCATATTTAAACCTGAAAATATTTTTCTGTTACCTTGGAACTTTGATAAGTACATTGGAACTGTTATGTGGAATAATACAAGCTTGTGTTGATAATAAGACTATTATATAAGGTGAGCCTGGGATGCATCTATATGCTTGCACATGTGCAACTTGAAGGAAGTGTGTTGCAACTACTGATGTGCTGCTATTATGCTGTAATGCAAAGATCTCTCCACATATATGTCTATTGGAGGGGCTCATTGTCCCCTATAACAGTGAGATGTAGGGGACACTTGTGAGAAAGACAATTTCACCGCTGTGTCCTTTTGATTCCATATATAAGTTTTCATATCTTTTAAAACACTCAAGGTGGAGGACTCTTTTGGATATTAAAGCAGAGTTCCACCCAAAAATGGAACTTCCACTTTTCCTGTTCCTCCCCCCTCCGGTGTCACTTTTGCCACCTTTCAGGGGGGAGCAGATACCTGTATAATACAGGTATTTGCTCCTACTTCCAGCGATAGATCACCGCAGATTCCGCGGTGATCTACGCCATGTCTACGTCATGACACTCAGGTCCCAGAAGACAGCAGGGACCAGTGAGGGCACGCAGCGCGACTCACGCATGCGCAGTAGAGAATCAGGCTGTGAAGCCGCAAGGCTTCATTTCCTGATTCCCTCACTGAAGATGCCGGTGCCTGCACCCAGGAGCCAAGGGACAGAACGGCTTCGGGCGAGGACATTGCGGGCGCCCTGGACAGGTAAGTGTCCTAATATTAAAAGTCAGCAGCTGCAGTATTTGTAGCTGCTGACATTTATTTATTTATTTTTGGCGGAACTCGCTTTAAGACCAACACTCAGAGTTCTGGACACCAAGTATAGTAGCTAATACTTCTATACAATAATCCTCAGTCTACTGCAGATGGCTAATGAAGACATTGGACTGTCAGAACACATTGAATATATTTACAGTATTTCTTTTACAAAGGGTTTTATTGATAATCATAGCAATTTCACAGTTTAACAGTGTAGATAATGCATCATGAATAAACATAACATAAAGTTTAGCATCTTATAAATAAAATAAGTATGCTAGTAAATCAAAGAAAAACAAAACAATAAGAATATAACAGAGGCTGAAAACAGTTTTGAGAGGGAGGTTAAAGAAGAGCTAGGAGCAGAGATTAGTTAAGAAGGGAGGAGTAAAGAATAGGGGGAAAGGAGAGAAGAGGAAGAAAGGGGGATGGTGGGTCCTCGTGGTGGGGAGCAAGAGTGCATTAAATCCAGAGAAGGGTGGTATCAAATCTGGTGGGTTTAGTATATTCGACCCATGGCCTCCATACCTTCAGGAACTTATCATGAGTATCCGAAACGACAGCAGTCAGCTTTTCATTAACCATTATATCGTCCATGTGATTCTTAACCGCCTCAAAACTTAGTGTCTGTGTCTTCCATGCCCTAGCTATCGTTAGTTTGGTTGCAGTAAAGAGATGCAGAGCCAGCTGGCGCTCTGGGTGAAGCAGCTCTGCAATTGGATTGCAGAGAAGTGCCTCGAATGGATCCTTTTTGAGGTCAGCATGGAGTATGTTTCAGAGGAGGGGGTAAACTCTAATCCATAACCTGCGTACCCTTGGACAGGTCCACCAGATGTGCGACATTGTGCCCTCCTGGGAGCACCCTCGGAAACACAAGGGAGAGTAGGCTGGGATGAACCGGGCCAATCTAGCAGGTGTGTAGTACCACCTGTAAAGTACCTTATAGGCATTTTCTAAAAAGATGACATTCCTTGAGCATTTGAAGATTGCTAAAGTCATGACCTGCCAGTCCTCCGGATCGAGCTGTTTTCCTAGTTCCCTTTCCCATTGAAGGTGACAGAGCCGTGTCGGTGGTTTTTTAGAGGTAATAATAGAGGAATAGATCAGCGATATTAAACCCGAGGTTTGGGGTCTTGCTCTGCAGAAGTTCTTGAAGGGGGTCAAAATATAAGGGGTCGGTTGAGATTTTATAAGCCCCTGGAGAAAGTGACGAATCTGTAGGTAGCTGTAGTGTTCGTGTAACGGGATATCGTGAGAGGAGCATAGAGCCTCAAATGATATTATCCTGGTGGGGGTGAAAAAAGAGTGAATGTCCGTGAATCCATTTGTCTTTCACCAGGAGAACTGCTGGGGATTTTCACAGCCTGGGGGGAACAATGGGCACTGGAGAAGTTGGAGTAGGGGTAGATGAGAAGAAATCAGGCCGGCCAAATACTTTACCGAGTCCCACATGCGAAGGTAATGGGCCAGACATGGCCCCGTCACGAGAGGGCGATGTGTGGGAGGGAGCCAGGGCAATGAGGAGATGGGTGTTGGGTGTGAATCCACTAGGTCCATAGTGGCCCATAGCGGCATTTGGTGTTGTGCATGGAGTTGGGATAATGGGGCTATGTTTGCACCTATATAGTAGGTTTGTAGGTTAGGGACTGAAAGTCCACCATTGATTCTGCGGGCATATAGTATTTGCTTATTGATCCTGGGGCAGGTAGAACCCCAGACAAATTTCAGGATTTTGCGCTGATGTATTCGTAGGATATGCGGTGGGATGGGGACCGGCAGGACTCTAAAGAAGTAGAGTAATTTCGGGAGGTATGTCATACAAATTGCCACGATCCTGCCGAACCAGGATAATGGGAGATGAGTCCCGTGTAGGTTGGGGTGAGCCGGATCCCCAGGTAGGGTAATGAGGTCAGCCATTGGAACATGAAGGTGTTTTTTAAGGTTATCAAGTCTGAGGACCGAAGATTGATTGACATGGCTTTTGATTTGGTGGGGTTAACGGACAAGCCAGAGAGCGAGGCAAAAGAGTCTAGTAAAGAGAACAGGTTAGGTAGGGTGATTCTAGGGTTTGTTAGGGTTAGGAGAATATCATCTGTGAACAGTGATATCTTATTGGGTGTCCCTGCTATCTCAACACCAGTTATGTCCGGGTGGAATCGGATCACCTCTGCCAATGGTTCCATGGCCAAAATAAATAGTAGTGGGGAGAGTGGGCAGCCTTGCCGAGTCCCCCTCCTGATGGAAAAGGGAACTGATTTGAAACCATAGTATTTGACCTTAGCCTGGGGGGAGTCATATAGTGCCATTACCCATTGCAAGAATGACGATCCGAAGCCATAGTGGCTGAGTACCTTCGTCAAGTAAGGCCAGGACAAAGTGTCAAAGTACTTGTTCATGTCAAGAGACAGTAACATAGTTGCTATAGACCGGCTATGGGGTGTGTGCTGAAGTTGTATTATACGTCTAATAGCGTCTCCTGCTTGTCTCCCTGGAACAAACCCCACCTGGTCCTTTTTGACCAGGCGTGGTAGGAAGGAGTTTTAATGATTGGCCAGGATCTTGGTCAGTATTTTAATGTCTACATTAATAAGTGAGATGGGCCTAAAATTGGTCCAAGACGTGTGGTCACGGTCGGGTTTTGGAATTATAACAATATTGGCGGTTAAAAGGTTAGGGGTGAGTGCATGGCCATCTTTTACTGCATTGAACATAGTCGTTAAATGGGGGGCTAAGACGTCTGCTAACTTCCTTGAGTTGGGTCTGTTGGCCTTGGTGTACCATTTCTGGCAGGCCCAGCGTAATGTACGTTCTGCCTCTTCAGTGAGGCATAGGTCGAGTTCTGTACGCGCCCCATCTAATAGTTTACGATTAGCCGGAGTAGGGGACTGTTTAAAAATTGTGCATAGGGATTCTAGGCGTGCTTCTAAAGAGTTCCGCATTGCTATGCGTTCTCGCTTGCGTTTTGCTTTCAGCTGAATTATATGCCCCCTGAGTACCGCTTTGTATGCTTCCCAGAGAGTCACCTCGGAGGAAACCGACCCAGCATTAAGCCTGAAATAATCCACTGAGGCTTATATTTACAGTAAAGCATAAGTGCAGCGCTAAAAAGTTGGTGAATCTTAACAGACAGTCAGGTGACTAAAACCAAATATGAAGTGGGATAAAACTAAATATTGATAAACACTGGTGAGGTGCATGTAAATGTCCAAACAAAAAAGAGAAAAATATAAAAAAAAAAAAAAAGTGTCCAATAACAATATGTTGTGCTCCACGGACTGCAGTCAAAGGCTGAAGTCAGTGCATACAGAAAGTCTTCTCAAACAGCTGAAGTGCTTGGACCCATGGTGAAGACTAGAGACTGGAAAGTACATCAATCATGGACAGCACGACAAAACATTTAGAATACTCTTACCAGAGCGAGTGGGACGTGTCAGCCGTATAGCTGTACGTCTATCAGGGCTTGTGGAGGTAGCCTCCCATATAGTCTTCTCCAAGAGTTCTCCCTTCAATCACAATCTCCGATCGACCAGGTTGTTCATAGAGTCACGGTCACTGGTAGCCAATACAGTCAACGGTGGGGGTGGACTGTCCTCTCACATGTTCTCAGGTTCCAAGTGGGTTCAAAGGGACCAATCAAGGATAAAAACATGAAGGAGAAAAAGGAAAAAGGGGGCTCCACATGGCGCAGGTCAAAAATAAAGGGATTTATTGAATAAAAAACCTTACAGATTAAAAGTGATCACTAGATAAAAAATGGTTGGCAATGTGGAAAGCTGAACCACATTGCCAACCATTTTCTATCTTGTGATCACTTTTAATCTGTAAGGTTTTTTATTCAATAAATCCCTTTATTTTTGACCTGCGCCATGTGGAGCCCCCTTTTTCCTTTTTCTCCTTCATGTTTTTATCCTTGATTTTATATTTATGGAACTTGGTTTGTTTGTGTGCTAGCTGCTATTTTTCACTTGTTCACATTTGTATATTTTTGGGGTCAGCGCAACTAGTTTTTCACATTACTTATATTTACAGTATTTCAAATATATGGTGGTGATCTGATTCTGGAAACCCAAGTTTTTGTTACATATATAAAGTGGATGTTAGAATCGTTCTAAGCTGAAGCACAGTTTCACTGGACTGACAGTGTGGTCCCTTAATATAAAAACAAAACAAAAATGAAATGGTTGTAAAGCCTAAACATATCTTGCATTAAGGTAAAAAATGTTTAGGTGTCAGCATTCCCCCCTTTTTCTTTCTCTGAGCCCTCATTCAATCAAGCGCTGTGCACGTCTGCAGCTCTTCTCTCCCTTCACTCCTGGGTCTCACCGGCTTGCTGGGGCACCATTGGCTCCCAGTGCTGTCAATCAAAGCCAGTGATGAGGGAGTGGGGATGGGGCTAAGTCCTGCTGTCTGTGTCAAGAAAGGCAGCAGCGGGGTTCAGGTACGAGCACGCATGAGTGCCCCTATGGGAATTGGCTTCCCTTGGGGACACTGGACAGATGGGAGGAGCCAGGAGCGCCAGCAGGGGACCCGAAAAGAGGAGGTTCTAGTAACTAGTAAAAAATAAAAATATATATAAAAATTCCATAAATATATCCCATAGTTTGTAGATGCTATAACCTTTGCACAAACCAATCAATACACACTTATTGGGATTTTTTTTTTACCAAAATACACATATTGGCCTAAATTGATGAATACATTTGATTTTTTACATTTTTTATTGGGTACGTTTTATAGCATAAAGTAAAAAATATTGTTTTTTTTTCAAAATTGTCTGTCTTTTTTTTGTTTATAGCACAAAAAATAAAACCTACAGAGGTGATCAAATACCACCAAAAGAAAGCTCTATTTGTGGGGAAAAAATACATCAATTTTATTTGTGTACATCGTCGCACAACTACGCAATTGTTAGTCAAAGTAACACATATTGCAAAAAAATGGCCTGGTCATGAAGGGGGTAAACCTTTCCGGGGCTGAAGTGGTTAAATGTACATTTACAATCACTTTAAACTTGGAAGATATTCATCCATACACACAACTATAAGGGAGGAAGGTAAAAGATAAAGGGGAGGTGCAGTGACCTTGTTTATTGTTTTGTTTTATTCAATTTTTCTTAGCCAAGCATTTTAGCTATGGCATTTTTCTTAGATTAATGTTTTATTAACAATAATAACACATTTGTAATTTTCTAGAATTATATTGACATAATTTTCATTTGGCATGTACAATAGTTTACACATAAGAAAAATATTGTGACATTTAAATGTGGAATATAAGGTGTTTTTTTGAGTCTTAGCAGGTTTTTATTCTCACTAGTGGATTTATAATATATTTATTCATTACTCCTCCTTCGCTATCTGCTTAAGTTTAAGTTTTTGTTATTTTTGAACCTAGAAGAAATCTTTTAGAATATTTCAATGTGGCACATGCTTGGTTTTATCCTTTCACATTGTGAGTAACTTTTTAAATAATGAAGCTTAATTACTGTATTGCGGGACATTACCCGATGTGGTCTGCCTTTGTTCCCCCAAATGTTCTTGGAGGTTATCAATGATCTTATTTGTGAGAACTGCAGGCTGTGGGAGCTGCTTTGCTGATATCCATTGCTGCTGCATTGACATCAATTGATTCAGGTGCTACAGATCTCTTATAATCTAGAGATCATTGATATCTGGTAAGACGGTGAGACACTTGGTGGTGTGAGACATGCACTGGAAAAAACACTTTTATGTTTGAAACATCTATTGAGGACTTTATGGACGTATTATTTTTTTCACTTGTATATACTTTGGGGGTCAAGCACAATTTTGTTCACCTTCTTTATACAAATTGGTTTATTGAATATGTATGATTATGTATGTATGGAGGTACTACTAATCTGACACTTTAACCACTTCAATACCAAGGACGTCATATGACGTCCTTGGCTTTGAGCAGGTATATCTGAATGATGCCTGTAGTTACATATATCATTTAGATATTGCCGGTTTCAGCCGGCGAATCTCTACACCATAGGAACGATCATAGAGATTTCCGGCGGACCAGATGGTCCCTGGAGTCTCTATGATCGTCGGAGGCGGGGCGCGATGTTATGACGTCACGCCCGGCCTCTCCATTCAAAAAAACGGCGCCGCTTCAGCTTGGAAGCGGCGATCGTTTTATTTTTTTTTTTATTTCAGGCTTCCCAGCCTAGTGGGGAGATATGGGGTCTTATTGACCCCATATCTCACTATTAAGAGGACCTGTCATGTCATATTGCTATTACAAGGGATGTTTACATTCCTTGTAATAGGAATAAAAGTGATCAATTTTTTTTTTTTTCAAAAAAGTGTCAAAATAAAAAAATATATATATAATTAACAATTAAAAAAAAAAATTTAAAGCGCCGCTGTCCCCGTGTGCTCGCACGCAGAAGCGAACGCATACGTAAGTCCCGCCCACATATGAAAACGGTGTTCAAACCATACATGTGAGGTATCGCCGCGAACGTTGGAGCGAGAGCAATAATTTTGGCCCTAGACCTCCTCTGTAACTCAAAACATGTAACCAGTAAAAAAATTTCAAGCGTCGCCTATGGGGATTTTTAAATACCGAACATTGGCGCCATTCCACGAGCGTGTGTAATTTTGAAGCGTGACATGTTAGGTATCTATTTATCTATTTCGGCGTAACTTCATCTTTCACAAAATGCAAAAACATTGGGCTAACTTTACTGTTTTTTTTTTTTTTTTAAACACAAAACATTTTTTTTCCCCAAAAAAACGCGTTCGAAAAATTCCTGCGCAAATACTGTGTGAGATAAAAAGTTGCAACAACCGCCATTGTATTCTCTAGGGTCTTTGCTAAAAAAACATATATAATGTTTGGGGGTTCTATGTAATTTTCTAGCAAAAAAAGATGATTTTTACATGTAGGAGCAAAGTGTCAGAATTGGCCCGGTATTGAAGCGGTTAAAGAATTGCACATCTATTATTACTTTTTTTGTATTGATTGTTTTGTATTTAGCTTTTGTATTCAGATTGGTTATGTGCCGCATCTTGTTGATACACTTATTTCACTATGCACAAAATATTTTTTACACAGCATTTACTATAATAAACTATACTTAACTAAAAATGTTATTTATAAAAATAAATAATAAATAATGATAAATATATCAGGCTTCCTAATTTGTCAACAATGTTCTGTGCCATTCAGAAAGAGGCTAGGCAATAAGGCTAAATTACACAACTCCAATTACCTAATGACGTAGAATTATCTCTGGTTGATTAATTCTTCATTTTTTTAGTATAATGCAAGTTAACCACTTCCCTACCCGGCCATAGTAATATGACGTCCACAGATGGGATCTCCCATCCTGGGTGGACATCATATGACGGCCTGGGCTTCCCGGCCGTCTAGGGGGCGCGTGCGCATGCCTGCCGCGTTGCTCGGGATCCGGTGCGTGTGCCCGGCGGCCGCGATGTCCGCCGGGCACCCGCGATTGCCTGTTAACCGAACCGAGTAAACACCCAGTACAGAAGAGGAACACAGATCAGTCTCCTCCCCTTGTGCGTCCCCTCCCCCTACAGTTAGAATCACTCCCCTTGGAAACATTTAACCCCTCGTCTCCCCCTAGTGGTTAACCCCTTCCCTGCCTGTCACATTTATACAGTAATCAATGCAATTTTATAGCATTGATCGCTGTATAAATGTGAATGGTCCCAAAAACTGTGTCAAAAGTGTCCAATGTGTCCGCCATAATGTCGCAGTCACGAAAAAAAATCGCGATCACCGCTATTACTAGTAAAAAAAAAAAATAAATAATTTTAAAAAATGCCATAAATCTATCCCGTATTTTGTAGACGCTATAACTTTTGTGCAAACCAATCAATATACGCTTATTGCGATTTTTTTAACCAAAAATATGTAGAAGAATACGTATCAGCCGAAACTGAGGAAAAAATTTGTTTTTTTAAAAAAAATTGGGATATTTATTATAGCAACAAGTAAAAAATATTGTGTTTTTTTCAAAATTGTCGCCTTTCTTTTGTTTATAGTGCAAAAAATAGAAACCGCAGAGGTGATCAAATACCCTGTAAATGCCCTGTATTGAACTGGTTAAATGATTGCCAGAAACAATTATTCTTGTATTACAAAGGAGTTTGCTGTGTGATATAAACCTGACTCACCAGAGAGTCAGTCCTTCAATAAGCAGGAAACAAGCTGACTCTTGTGTGTGTATTAGGGTACTTGTATGGAGTTTAGCTTTAAAGCCCAACTCTGGGCAAAAAAAAAGGCTTTCAATGCAGTGGGGCTGTGCCCGCACTGCACGGGTCAACTGCTCGTTTTTGTCTAGGGGATTGGAAAATGGAAATATAATGGTGGACTGTTCCTGACGTAATCACTCCCATAGACCTGCTGTAGACATGACGACATCAGGGACAGTCCACCGCTGGATCATGGGGAGAGCTGTTTGCCAGTGAATCGGAGAACTGGGTAAGTATACCACTTTCTCCTCTCCACTGTCCTTATATTTTTAATATTCCTATTTATGAGCAACACCTACATGAAAAATGTGTATCTAATGATATACAGATCTAATACATATCCATGCTAAACTTCTTGTACAAGACATCATTATTATCCCTGGTTTTACGTTTCTGTAGATTTGTGCAGTTTATTCATTTTGTAAGCAGTTAAATACCAGTAAAAACAGAGTTTTGATAAAAACTACATGATGGCTAATCATTCTAAACTTAAAAAAATACAGTTTTCTTCACAGTATGAATAAATAATTTTATCATACAGTATGGATCTGTAATATGTTTACTTTTATGGCTTCTGGGTAAACTCATTTCATTACTAGAGGAAAATACTGGTAATAAAAGATCTTGGTGTGGCCTTGTGGGAAGCCAATACATAAATAAGCTTATATTTTGTCAGAACTGTTCTTGTCAAGTGCATGAAATTAATTCTATTAAGTTGACAACACAGGATATCTAGAAAGTGTTCAGGTATGCATAGAGTTACTGGAACCAATTTAATGGCTTTGTTGCCCATCAAACTATTTAGAATATTTGAAAGCAAACCTGTGTTTACCCCATACTGGGGAATGTAATAGTTTATAGGAGCTACCATAGGCAGGGTGTACATTATCTTCCCTACACTTCCTCTGCTAAGATCTCATGGGAAATAGCCAATACTGCCAGGTATAATGGAATGCATGATGCCACCTCCCCTTTATGCAGTGCTTGGTGTCAGTCACCAAGCCTGAGTGTTGTCACATGGGAACAGTGGGAGTGCTGTGCAGAGTTTGGCTTTTAGAAAATCATTAGGGATGAGTGAATCCACCTGGTTTCAGCTTATGAAGTTTTCTGAAGTTTGCAAGCTTAGCTTCAAACCCAACTGAAGATTATGAGTGGCAAATGTTATTTAACTATGGCCATCTGAATGATAAATAACCAAGCTAATATCAAATGCATTATATGGGATTCTGGGCACTGCCATGGATAGCATGTACCACCAAGAAAATTAAAATAAATAACCTTAAGGCCCCTTTCACACTGGGGCGGGGGCGGCGGTAAAGCAGGGCTATATTTAGCACGGCTTTACCGTCGTTTTAGCAGTGCTATTCGGCCTCTAGTGGTTTTAACCCCCACTAGCTGCTGAAAAAGGGTTAAAGCCGCCTGCAAAGCGCTGCTGCAGCAGCGCTATGCCGTTGGTATAGCCGCGTTGCCCCATTGATTTCAATGGGCAGGAGTGGTTTAGGAGCAGTGTATACACCGCTCCTTCACCGCTCCAAAGATGCTGCTAGCAGGACTTTTTTCAGTGTTCTGCTAGCGCACCACTCCAGTGTGAAAGCCCTTGGGGCTTTCACATTGTAGAGACTGCAGCGGTTGTTTCAGGGGGCTTTGCAGGCACTATTTTTAGCACTGTAGCACCTGCAAAGCACCCCATTGTGAAAGGGGTCTTATAAACATATAAGCAAAGGATCACACCCTACACACAACTGTCAGCTATGCCAATGAGCTCCAACACACACTGACAATATGGCTGTTGTAAGCCCACTCTTTTAATAGAGGAATGGGTTATCCATTCCTTCAAATATTTGGCTTTTGTGACCCAGCTGACCAGGGGCAAGGGCTTTACATGGTATTATAGGTTGTTCCTTATTTCTGCTGGCAGCCTTCAAACTTTTTTACCAAAAGTTCTCAATTTGCAAACTTTTTGAATCCCAGGAATTTATTGTAAACCCATGGTAGTGGGGAACCAAAATTTCATCCCTAGTCTAAAAGTATGGAGGAAATTTCAGTACCTTTGTGATGGATCAAGGTTTTAGGGTAGATGCAATCTTCCTTTGATCACCTACTGTAAAGCAAATCTGTTACTTTACCTAAAATGGACAATTTAAAGGTCTCTTTACAGGGATTTTTAAGAAAAATATAAATTGCTTGTTTAACAAGGCCCCTCTCTGTTGTAGCTAGTATGTATCCTTAACTTCCACAGAGCGCAAATAAGGGGGAGCAATTGATGGATTAACATGGGACAAGTAAATAAAGAACAAATGCATTTCAAGGTCAACTGCATGTGAAATCCATACCTGGTGCTCTTCTATGTACTACACAAAAAGATTTCTAACATAAAGGGACTTTGCAACTTGCCTTATGCCTTTCAGACGTTGCACTAATTACACAAAGCAAAGTGACACTTCTTATTTACACCTCCATATAGTATTATCTTACACAGTGAGCCCCATTTATATGGAATTTGATGAATTAACTTGAAGGAGACATAAACAAAAGGGCTATTTCTCTCTCTCATCCTGATGTCTTTATTTCAGGAATGAAGATCAAACACTGTTGTGTATTTGATGGTTCTATTCTGGCTTAAATTATCGGCTAAATCAGTGGAAAAAACTTTAGTAACAATAGCTATGAATAACTTGAACCAAGAACAAAGCAGGACCAAGTTCTAATTATCAGCTAAGTGTCAAAGTCTCCAACAATATATTTTGTATTTAGAATAGTTGAACCAATCTCTGAACTAAGATACTTAATCAATTAAACTTTGGCTCATCACAACAGAATGCTTAATTTAAACTCCTTAAATGTCCTTTTTAGCAACAAGCAACATCATCTGCATTATATATAAGGTATAAATTTAAATTAGCACCAAATTTGTCACTATTGCATTACAGGTGGATTCCTCTTGTGACATACCCACTAAAACTGATTAACAACATAATACCTGCATTAAGCTTACAAATATCCTACTATTGTCACGTGGTTAATTAACATAATCATAGTTAGAGCAGTCACATTTTGGAATAGTAAGCAGATCGTCAGAATTACGTGACCTGATTTAAAAAATGATGGTGGTTTCCCAATTTATTTGTACAAATGAAGGCACTGGATACATGTGCTAGGGGTGTCTCTTCAGAACTATGCCTTTATTTTGGGTACTTCCACTTTAACAGTAATCTAGATTTGACCCTATCTGGAACATGCTTGTAATTCCGTACAATTCTATCTAAGGCAGATTTTTTAATAAAGCATCTACAATCTCCACATTCATTATTGATAATATCAGAAACAATACAGAATCAAACTGAAAACAATGTATTTTAGGCAGCAACTTTTTCTTTGATATAAATAGCATTGTTGGTAAAACAGCTGTTTACATAGATAAGACAGTGTTGAGTCTGTGGTTACACTGCATTTACTGTTCCAAAAAACAAGGAATAAATAAGTAGCACTGCTTAGATATGTATCTAAATCTGAGGATGAACATTTTCAATTTTGCTATCTTAAATACATATTTATCAAGCTGTTCAGATTCTCTGGTTAGCTGTTTTAGTGTGCAGTACGTTACTTAGAATAACTTAGCGCAAGGGCACGCAAAGAATTTGGGCACTGAATATAGTAGAAATGTTCAAAAGACAACAACAAAGGCAACTTGCAGCCGTCAGTTATCCTTGAGAGTAAATTGCATGGATTGTGGCTTTGCACCAACCAGAAGTCCATTGACTAAGGCATAGCTTTCTGTAATTGCTTCCTGAGGCATGTGGCAATGAGGTGCTAGCAAAGATTTAATGCATTAAGCCCTTTTCAATAAATTGCTGTAACACTTGGCAATGTTACTAATTGCAGAACTTTCTTTGTCCATAAGATGGTGATGCCAACTATTCCTTATCTATACAAAAGGATTGAATGAGTTAAAAAACTCTATCAAAATATGACAGATTTTACCGGCACAACATGAGGCAGTAATTTAGCAAAAATGAAAAATTTTATTACAAAAGGTCTAAGAATACATATAACAAACAAGGACACCCTACTAACAAACAAGGTCCACAGGTACCCAAATGGACTTAGAGCATAGGACTAAATTGTATCAATTATTGTATAAACACTGATTGTGTGAAAATATCAATTGGTAAAATCCATAGACTCCTACATGACTTCTTGTCAACGCGTTTCGCAAAATTAGCTTCCTCAGGACATTTTTGGGTAGGTGCTGGTAACCCTGAGACCAATAGAGGATGACACCACCAGTGGTTCAGCTGGGGACACCCACATTGGTGATCTGCTATCCAGGAGGCACCTACCTTCGACATTTAGGGGTCTATATGGCTGTGGATTTACTCTACAAGCCCTCTCCTCTCCCAATTATTGGGAGCTTGTTTACATTTGTTAATAAGGCTCTATGTATGTTCCAAGCTGCTGCTTATAGGCTTGTAGAAGTGATACATATTTGATGCACTTTCTTGCTGCTTCTGTATTAAACATTCAAATCTCAGTTTTGATTTCAGATATCATACGTGACAAAATATCTGAGATGCAGTTCCTCCTTTTTCCATATAGTCCAATTGGACTGACTGACCATTAGAATTATCAATATCTCTGGTTGTGTTAGAGGTGAGGTTCTCTCCCCTCTTCCATGGTAAGGCTATACAAGTACCTTAGTGTTCTCATTCAACTGGTGGAAATGATTTATCTTGGTTCTGCAGTTTGTCGTTATGTATTGTCATTCCCTATTAGTCTTGAGGTTTACCAGCACCTACCTAAAAATGTCCTGAGGCAGCTAATTTTTCAAAATGCGCTGACAAGAAGACATGGAGGAGTCTATGGATTTTACCAACTGATATCTTCACACAATCAGTGTTTATACAATAATTGATACAATTCAATCCTAAGCTCTATGTCCATTTGGGTACCTGTGGACCTTGTTTGTTAGTAGGGTGTCCTTGTTTGTTATATGTAGTTTTAAACCTTGTTAATTTTTCAAAATGCGTTGACAAGAAGACATAGAGGAGTCTATGGATTTTACCAACTAATATCTTCAAACAATCAGTGTTTATACAATAATTGATACAATTCAATCCTAAGCTCTATGTCCATTTGGGTACCTGTGGACCTTGTTTGTTAGTAGGGTGTCCTTGTTTGTTATATGTAGTTTTAAACCTTGTGTAATAAAATTTTCATTTTTGCTAAATAACTGCTTCATGTTGTGCCGGTAAAGTCTGTCATATTTTGGTAGAGTTTTTTAACTCATTCAATCCTTCTGTACAATTAATGGATGTTGGCATAGTGGGGGTCCTTCCTTCCTATTTGTCAGGTCACCTTCCTTGAGGCTAGGTGACAGATGCACACTGTTGGGATCAGGAGTGCACCGCAAGGTAGTGGACCCTATGGCTGACTGCAGCAGATGGGAGTCAAGGTGGTAAGGAAGGCAGGGCCGCTGGAACACCAAGACAGATCCCACCGGAGTTAGAACGTAAGATTCCCTAGGGCGCGGAGTCTAAGAGCCAGCAGGTGTTCACCAGAGCCTCTAGTGGTGAGGATGGACTGGGCTGCAACTGGCTCCAGATCGCGACCCCCAGGGTCCCCCAGCTCATGCCCACAGTAGGGAACAGGAGGATAAGGATAATAAGGCAATAAGCCAAGGTTGGGTGCACAAGCAGACAAGAACAACAGAGTTCACGCCAACGGTTCAGGGTCACAGGCAAACAGGGATAGTCGGGGAAAAGCCAAAGGTCAGGATCACGAGCAGACAGGAATAGTTTAGAACACGCCAAGGTCGGTAACAGAAATAAACGTAGAGCACACGGCAAGCAGGAACAGGAAGCCAAACACAAAGGTTACACAATGGTTGATCAGCACTGCTGGCTTGCAGTGCACAGGTTAATATAGGGTTTCCTGATAGGGCCTGGGGTGGGGCCATGCTTAGAGGAGAGGTTATAAAACCAGCCAGGTGTGAGTGGCTGGCCTCTTAGTCTGAACACATGAGGAGCAGGTAAGCTGACAGAGAAAGATTACTGCATAACCATGACACTATTCCTTATCAAGCTATGACTGACTTTACACAGGAGCAGTCTGAGAGATGTAGTCCAATCTACTTTTTCATGTTTGTGATCTTAATTTTCCAATACAGTCTTCTTATTTTTTTAAAGAGTGAGGTGTATAATTATGGTGCATCTGCTGTATGTTTCTGGTGGTGTCATTGAGGGTTAGGCCTTGCATAGATACTACATAGAACTAGATAAGGACAGAGGACCCAAAATTATCATACTACACTGCATAAAGAGAAAACAAACTAATTACAATTTGCAGAAACCCATAGCATCTGTGTAGAATTCACTTGACCTACTGAAGCCTAACCAGTATATGATGGATTTCGATTGGTTGTTACTGGTAAAATGTTGCCAAATGATTCATGCGGTCACCTACCATAAAAGGTCATAACATGTTTTCCTATGGTATGGCTTAGGCATCAGTATTTTCTTCTGGGCCTGCAGTTGTAATTAATTTACTAGCTGGTGGTACTGCTGAATCCTGACCCATTTCTATGGGGGGGGGGGGGGGCGCAGCCACTCCACAAAAACTAATGATTTTACCAAAAGTTGCACAAATCAAAATAAATCTTGTTCAATATTGACAATATTTCTGCTCATCCACTCTCTATGACCTTTGTATTTACTTTAAAATATGGCATTCCTTTGGAAATAGAAAAATGTACAGTACTCACTGTCAACTTTTATTAAATCCTAACTTTGGCTTCTTTAAAAATGGAGTTTCAAAGAAAAGTACAAGAATGCCTGCCATCAGTACATTCAGTGAAATAGGTAAAAAAAAAATAGGTAAATGTCTAGCAAAAAATATGCAAAATGTAGTAGTATTAATACATAGCAAATCTGTAAAAATTTGAAAGCAACTACCAATTTCCTGAGCTGCTGCAAAGTCTTTTAGCCATGTACATACTGTATATTTATGGGCAATGATTGAGTCCAATTTTGTGTGATAAATTACAGTTGTTGACATGGTTAGGACAGTGGGTATAATGTAGTTTTGTTTGATGCTCTCTTAATAACAAGCTCTACAGCTAGTTATAACTCAGATGTACAAATCACATTTTACAAGAAGGGGAAAAAGAGAAGGCAGAGACAAGAAAAACAAAATGTGCTAAAGCTAAGAAGGACCCAGAAAAAAAAATATTACTTAGCTAGCAAAAATAAGGGAAAAGGGAGAGAGGAGGCAAAAAGCAATGGGTGGTTACAGTGGGGAAAGCAAGGTACTCATTACAAAACCAGTGGCTGTTTTGCTACTCCAGGCCTCTTCTTTCATGTTTTTCATGGTGTTTCTGTCTCAGTGACATACAGCAAGTGAGGAGGCCCCAGCATCTGAGCTCCTTGAGGAATGTGCCAACTCTCTCCTCATTTTTTTTTTATTGTAAGTCCAATTATTTGTTATTTTATATTATTTTAGTAAATGACATGTTTTTCGGTGCAATCCCATGCTCTCTGTGTTTCTTATGGTTTGGTTTCTTATTGTATCGCCCATTGAGGTGCTCTAGAAGAGAAGAGTTAAAAAAAATGTCTTTCATCAAGTCTGCCACATTTTTTTTATGCAATTTTGTTTGTTGGTTTGTTTTTTAACTTTTTTTTTGTCTGAGTATAGATCTGTTTATCCCAAGCATGTTGAATTCACTTACTGTTGGCCGACTCACTACATCTGCTGGAAGTCTATTTCATGCATCTGCATCACCAAACTGTACAGCTCTTACTAAAGTTAAAAATTGTCCTTGCTATAGGTGTAGGGCATTTGTGTACCTCCTGAAGATTGACTGGAATAATCCGAGTAAGCTCTCAAATGCTGAGCTCTGAGCTTCTGCATCAGGGGAAAGAAAGAGCATGTGAGGGGGTTTGAATCAGAGAAAAAGCTTACTCTTGTTATAGTAAAAGTAAGAGTAACGAGTAGG
This sequence comes from Aquarana catesbeiana, assembly GCF_042186555.1. Classification (NCBI taxonomy): domain Eukaryota; kingdom Metazoa; phylum Chordata; class Amphibia; order Anura; family Ranidae; genus Aquarana; species Aquarana catesbeiana. The sequence goes on along the minus strand of NC_133324.1, from coordinate 151,544,507 downwards.
CCTCACTTAGCAATGCCCTGGGAGTATTTCAGTCAGGCTTATGGAAGTATGTGAATGGCCTACAAATGTAGGGTATTATTAATCTTTAGTCAGAGCTGCACAGTTTGTTTTTATCTACAAAATCCACTGTCCTTATATTTTTAATATTCCTATTTATGAGCAACACCTACATGAAAAATGTGTATCTAATGATATACAGATCTAATACATATCCATGCTAAACTTCTTGTACAAGACATCATTATTATCCCTGGTTTTACGTTTCTGTAGATTTGTGCAGTTTATTCATTTTGTAAGCAGTTAAATACCAGTAAAAACAGAGTTTTGATAAAAACTACATGATGGCTAATCATTCTAAACTTAAAAAAATACAGTTTTCTTCACAGTATGAATAAATAATTTTATCATACAGTATGGATCTGTAATATGTTTACTTTTATGGCTTCTGGGTAAACTCATTTCATTACTAGAGGAAAATACTGGTAATAAAAGATCTTGGTGTGGCCTTGTGGGAAGCCAATACATAAATAAGCTTATATTTTGTCAGAACTGTTCTTGTCAAGTGCATGAAATTAATTCTATTAAGTTGACAACACAGGATATCTAGAAAGTGTTCAGGTATGCATAGAGTTACTGGAACCAATTTAATGGCTTTGTTGCCCATCAAACTATTTAGAATATTTGAAAGCAAACCTGTGTTTACCCCATACTGGGGAATGTAATAGTTTATAGGAGCTACCATAGGCAGGGTGTACATTATCTTCCCTACACTTCCTCTGCTAAGATCTCATGGGAAATAGCCAATACTGCCAGGTATAATGGAATGCATGATGCCACCTCCCCTTTATGCAGTGCTTGGTGTCAGTCACCAAGCCTGAGTGTTGTCACATGGGAACAGTGGGAGTGCTGTGCAGAGTTTGGCTTTTAGAAAATCATTAGGGATGAGTGAATCCACCTGGTTTCAGCTTATGAAGTTTTCTGAAGTTTGCAAGCTTAGCTTCAAACCCAACTGAAGATTATGAGTGGCAAATGTTATTTAACTATGGCCATCTGAATGATAAATAACCAAGCTAATATCAAATGCATTATATGGGATTCTGGGCACTGCCATGGATAGCATGTACCACCAAGAAAATTAAAATAAATAACCTTAAGGCCCCTTTCACACTGGGGCGGGGGCGGCGGTAAAGCAGGGCTATATTTAGCACGGCTTTACCGTCGTTTTAGCAGTGCTATTCGGCCTCTAGTGGTTTTAACCCCCACTAGCTGCTGAAAAAGGGTTAAAGCCGCCTGCAAAGCGCTGCTGCAGCAGCGCTATGCCGTTGGTATAGCCGCGTTGCCCCATTGATTTCAATGGGCAGGAGTGGTTTAGGAGCAGTGTATACACCGCTCCTTCACCGCTCCAAAGATGCTGCTAGCAGGACTTTTTTCAGTGTTCTGCTAGCGCACCACTCCAGTGTGAAAGCCCTTGGGGCTTTCACATTGTAGAGACTGCAGCGGTTGTTTCAGGGGGCTTTGCAGGCACTATTTTTAGCACTGTAGCACCTGCAAAGCACCCCATTGTGAAAGGGGTCTTATAAACATATAAGCAAAGGATCACACCCTACACACAACTGTCAGCTATGCCAATGAGCTCCAACACACACTGACAATATGGCTGTTGTAAGCCCACTCTTTTAATAGAGGAATGGGTTATCCATTCCTTCAAATATTTGGCTTTTGTGACCCAGCTGACCAGGGGCAAGGGCTTTACATGGTATTATAGGTTGTTCCTTATTTCTGCTGGCAGCCTTCAAACTTTTTACCAAAAGTTCTCAATTTGCAAACTTTTTGAATCCCAGGAATTTATTGTAAACCCATGGTAGTGGGGAACCAAAATTTCATCCCTAGTCTAAAAGTATGGAGGAAATTTCAGTACCTTTGTGATGGATCAAGGTTTTAGGGTAGATGCAATCTTCCTTTGATCACCTACTGTAAAGCAAATCTGTTACTTTACCTAAAATGGACAATTTAAAGGTCTCTTTACAGGGATTTTTAAGAAAAATATAAATTGCTTGTTTAACAAGGCCCCTCTCTGTTGTAGCTAGTATGTATCCTTAACTTCCACAGAGCGCAAATAAGGGGGAGCAATTGATGGATTAACATGGGACAAGTAAATAAAGAACAAATGCATTTCAAGGTCAACTGCATGTGAAATCCATACCTGGTGCTCTTCTATGTACTACACAAAAAGATTTCTAACATAAAGGGACTTTGCAACTTGCCTTATGCCTTTCAGACGTTGCACTAATTACACAAAGCAAAGTGACACTTCTTATTTACACCTCCATATAGTATTATCTTACACAGTGAGCCCCATTTATATGGAATTTGATGAATTAACTTGAAGGAGACATAAACAAAAGGGCTATTTCTCTCTCTCATCCTGATGTCTTTATTTCAGGAATGAAGATCAAACACTGTTGTGTATTTGATGGTTCTATTCTGGCTTAAATTATCGGCTAAATCAGTGGAAAAAACTTTAGTAACAATAGCTATGAATAACTTGAACCAAGAACAAAGCAGGACCAAGTTCTAATTATCAGCTAAGTGTCAAAGTCTCCAACAATATATTTTGTATTTAGAATAGTTGAACCAATCTCTGAACTAAGATACTTAATCAATTAAACTTTGGCTCATCACAACAGAATGCTTAATTTAAACTCCTTAAATGTCCTTTTTAGCAACAAGCAACATCATCTGCATTATATATAAGGTATAAATTTAAATTAGCACCAAATTTGTCACTATTGCATTACAGGTGGATTCCTCTTGTGACATACCCACTAAAACTGATTAACAACATAATACCTGCATTAAGCTTACAAATATCCTACTATTGTCACGTGGTTAATTAACATAATCATAGTTAGAGCAGTCACATTTTGGAATAGTAAGCAGATCGTCAGAATTACGTGACCTGATTTAAAAAATGATGGTGGTTTCCCAATTTATTTGTACAAATGAAGGCACTGGATACATGTGCTAGGGGTGTCTCTTCAGAACTATGCCTTTATTTTGGGTACTTCCACTTTAACAGTAATCTAGATTTGACCCTATCTGGAACATGCTTGTAATTCCGTACAATTCTATCTAAGGCAGATTTTTTAATAAAGCATCTACAATCTCCACATTCATTATTGATAATATCAGAAACAATACAGAATCAAACTGAAAACAATGTATTTTAGGCAGCAACTTTTTCTTTGATATAAATAGCATTGTTGGTAAAACAGCTGTTTACATAGATAAGACAGTGTTGAGTCTGTGGTTACACTGCATTTACTGTTCCAAAAAACAAGGAATAAATAAGTAGCACTGCTTAGATATGTATCTAAATCTGAGGATGAACATTTTCAATTTTGCTATCTTAAATACATATTTATCAAGCTGTTCAGATTCTCTGGTTAGCTGTTTTAGTGTGCAGTACGTTACTTAGAATAACTTAGCGCAAGGGCACGCAAAGAATTTGGGCACTGAATATAGTAGAAATGTTCAAAAGACAACAACAAAGGCAACTTGCAGCCGTCAGTTATCCTTGAGAGTAAATTGCATGGATTGTGGCTTTGCACCAACCAGAAGTCCATTGACTAAGGCATAGCTTTCTGTAATTGCTTCCTGAGGCATGTGGCAATGAGGTGCTAGCAAAGATTTAATGCATTAAGCCCTTTTCAATAAATTGCTGTAACACTTGGCAATGTTACTAATTGCAGAACTTTCTTTGTCCATAAGATGGTGATGCCAACTATTCCTTATCTATACAAAAGGATTGAATGAGTTAAAAAACTCTATCAAAATATGACAGATTTTACCGGCACAACATGAGGCAGTAATTTAGCAAAAATGAAAAATTTTATTACAAAAGGTCTAAGAATACATATAACAAACAAGGACACCCTACTAACAAACAAGGTCCACAGGTACCCAAATGGACTTAGAGCATAGGACTAAATTGTATCAATTATTGTATAAACACTGATTGTGTGAAAATATCAATTGGTAAAATCCATAGACTCCTACATGACTTCTTGTCAACGCGTTTCGCAAAATTAGCTTCCTCAGGACATTTTTGGGTAGGTGCTGGTAACCCTGAGACCAATAGAGGATGACACCACCAGTGGTTCAGCTGGGGACACCCACATTGGTGATCTGCTATCCAGGAGGCACCTACCTTCGACATTTAGGGGTCTATATGGCTGTGGATTTACTCTACAAGCCCTCTCCTCTCCCAATTATTGGGAGCTTGTTTACATTTGTTAATAAGGCTCTATGTATGTTCCAAGCTGCTGCTTATAGGCTTGTAGAAGTGATACATATTTGATGCACTTTCTTGCTGCTTCTGTATTAAACATTCAAATCTCAGTTTTGATTTCAGATATCATACGTGACAAAATATCTGAGATGCAGTTCCTCCTTTTTCCATATAGTCCAATTGGACTGACTGACCATTAGAATTATCAATATCTCTGGTTGTGTTAGAGGTGAGGTTCTCTCCCCTCTTCCATGGTAAGGCTATACAAGTACCTTAGTGTTCTCATTCAACTGGTGGAAATGATTTATCTTGGTTCTGCAGTTTGTCGTTATGTATTGTCATTCCCTATTAGTCTTGAGGTTTACCAGCACCTACCTAAAAATGTCCTGAGGCAGCTAATTTTTCAAAATGCGCTGACAAGAAGACATGGAGGAGTCTATGGATTTTACCAACTGATATCTTCACACAATCAGTGTTTATACAATAATTGATACAATTCAATCCTAAGCTCTATGTCCATTTGGGTACCTGTGGACCTTGTTTGTTAGTAGGGTGTCCTTGTTTGTTATATGTAGTTTTAAACCTTGTTAATTTTTCAAAATGCGTTGACAAGAAGACATAGAGGAGTCTATGGATTTTACCAACTAATATCTTCAAACAATCAGTGTTTATACAATAATTGATACAATTCAATCCTAAGCTCTATGTCCATTTGGGTACCTGTGGACCTTGTTTGTTAGTAGGGTGTCCTTGTTTGTTATATGTAGTTTTAAACCTTGTGTAATAAAATTTTCATTTTTGCTAAATAACTGCTTCATGTTGTGCCGGTAAAGTCTGTCATATTTTGGTAGAGTTTTTTAACTCATTCAATCCTTCTGTACAATTAATGGATGTTGGCATAGTGGGGGTCCTTCCTTCCTATTTGTCAGGTCACCTTCCTTGAGGCTAGGTGACAGATGCACACTGTTGGGATCAGGAGTGCACCGCAAGGTAGTGGACCCTATGGCTGACTGCAGCAGATGGGAGTCAAGGTGGTAAGGAAGGCAGGGCCGCTGGAACACCAAGACAGATCCCACCGGAGTTAGAACGTAAGATTCCCTAGGGCGCGGAGTCTAAGAGCCAGCAGGTGTTCACCAGAGCCTCTAGTGGTGAGGATGGACTGGGCTGCAACTGGCTCCAGATCGCGACCCCCAGGGTCCCCCAGCTCATGCCCACAGTAGGGAACAGGAGGATAAGGATAATAAGGCAATAAGCCAAGGTTGGGTGCACAAGCAGACAAGAACAACAGAGTTCACGCCAACGGTTCAGGGTCACAGGCAAACAGGGATAGTCGGGGAAAAGCCAAAGGTCAGGATCACGAGCAGACAGGAATAGTTTAGAACACGCCAAGGTCGGTAACAGAAATAAACGTAGAGCACACGGCAAGCAGGAACAGGAAGCCAAACACAAAGGTTACACAATGGTTGATCAGCACTGCTGGCTTGCAGTGCACAGGTTAATATAGGGTTTCCTGATAGGGCCTGGGGTGGGGCCATGCTTAGAGGAGAGGTTATAAAACCAGCCAGGTGTGAGTGGCTGGCCTCTTAGTCTGAACACATGAGGAGCAGGTAAGCTGACAGAGAAAGATTACTGCATAACCATGACACTATTCCTTATCAAGCTATGACTGACTTTACACAGGAGCAGTCTGAGAGATGTAGTCCAATCTACTTTTTCATGTTTGTGATCTTAATTTTCCAATACAGTCTTCTTATTTTTTTAAAGAGTGAGGTGTATAATTATGGTGCATCTGCTGTATGTTTCTGGTGGTGTCATTGAGGGTTAGGCCTTGCATAGATACTACATAGAACTAGATAAGGACAGAGGACCCAAAATTATCATACTACACTGCATAAAGAGAAAACAAACTAATTACAATTTGCAGAAACCCATAGCATCTGTGTAGAATTCACTTGACCTACTGAAGCCTAACCAGTATATGATGGATTTCGATTGGTTGTTACTGGTAAAATGTTGCCAAATGATTCATGCGGTCACCTACCATAAAAGGTCATAACATGTTTTCCTATGGTATGGCTTAGGCATCAGTATTTTCTTCTGGGCCTGCAGTTGTAATTAATTTACTAGCTGGTGGTACTGCTGAATCCTGACCCATTTCTATGGGGGGGGGGGGGGGCGCAGCCACTCCACAAAAACTAATGATTTTACCAAAAGTTGCACAAATCAAAATAAATCTTGTTCAATATTGACAATATTTCTGCTCATCCACTCTCTATGACCTTTGTATTTACTTTAAAATATGGCATTCCTTTGGAAATAGAAAAATGTACAGTACTCACTGTCAACTTTTATTAAATCCTAACTTTGGCTTCTTTAAAAATGGAGTTTCAAAGAAAAGTACAAGAATGCCTGCCATCAGTACATTCAGTGAAATAGGTAAAAAAAAAAATAGGTAAATGTCTAGCAAAAAATATGCAAAATGTAGTAGTATTAATACATAGCAAATCTGTAAAAATTTGAAAGCAACTACCAATTTCCTGAGCTGCTGCAAAGTCTTTTAGCCATGTACATACTGTATATTTATGGGCAATGATTGAGTCCAATTTTGTGTGATAAATTACAGTTGTTGACATGGTTAGGACAGTGGGTATAATGTAGTTTTGTTTGATGCTCTCTTAATAACAAGCTCTACAGCTAGTTATAACTCAGATGTACAAATCACATTTTACAAGAAGGGGAAAAAGAGAAGGCAGAGACAAGAAAAACAAAATGTGCTAAAGCTAAGAAGGACCCAGAAAAAAAAATATTACTTAGCTAGCAAAAATAAGGGAAAAGGGAGAGAGGAGGCAAAAAGCAATGGGTGGTTACAGTGGGGAAAGCAAGGTACTCATTACAAAACCAGTGGCTGTTTTGCTACTCCAGGCCTCTTCTTTCATGTTTTTCATGGTGTTTTTGTCTCAGTGACATACAGCAAGTGAGGAGGCCCCAGCATCTGAGCTCCTTGAGGAATGTGCCAACTCTCTCCTCATTTTTTTTTTATTGTAAGTCCAATTATTTGTTATTTTATATTATTTTAGTAAATGACATGTTTTTCGGTGCAATCCCATGCTCTCTGTGTTTCTTATGGTTTGGTTTCTTATTGTATCGCCCATTGAGGTGCTCTAGAAGAGAAGAGTTAAAAAAAATGTCTTTCATCAAGTCTGCCACATTTTTTTTATGCAATTTTGTTTGTTGGTTTGTTTTTTAACTTTTTTTTTGTCTGAGTATAGATCTGTTTATCCCAAGCATGTTGAATTCACTTACTGTTGGCCGACTCACTACATCTGCTGGAAGTCTATTTCATGCATCTGCATCACCAAACTGTACAGCTCTTACTAAAGTTAAAAATTGTCCTTGCTATAGGTGTAGGGCATTTGTGTACCTCCTGAAGATTGACTGGAATAATCCGAGTAAGCTCTCAAATGCTGAGCTCTGAGCTTCTGCATCAGGGGAAAGAAAGAGCATGTGAGGGGGTTTGAATCAGAGAAAAAGCTTACTCTTGTTATAGTAAAAGTAAGAGTAACGAGTAGGCCTCACTTAGCAATGCCCTGGGAGTATTTCAGTCAGGCTTATGGAAGTATGTGAATGGCCTACAAATGTAGGGTATTATTAATCTTTAGTCAGAGCTGCACAGTTTGTTTTTATCTACAAACACCAATTATCTGCATAGGCAGTTTTTTTGAAAAGGTGAACCAACCCTTTAAAGTGATTGTAATGGTAATTTAAAAAAAATAAAAATAAATAACAAACATATCATACTTACCTCCACTGTGCAGCTCGTTTTGCATAGAGTGGCCCCCGAACCTCATTTCTGGGGTCCCCCGGCGGCTCTCGTGACTCCTCCTCACATCTGATAACCCCCTCGGAGAAGCGCTTCCCCGAGGGGGTTACCTTGCGGGCACGCTCCCGAGTCCAGCATTCGGTGTCCTTCAGCCCCACCCCCGACACTCGCATCATTGGATTTGATTGACAGCAGTGGGAGCCAATGGCTGCACTGCTATAAATCTATCCAATCAAGAGCCGAGAACCCTGGGTAGAGAGAGAGCGCATCCCTGTGGGTCAGGTTCAAGGGTTCAGGTAATTAAAATGAGGGCTGGGGGGCCGGTCACTGACGGGTGTTTTTTCACCTTAATGCATAGGATGCATTAAGGTGAAAAAACACAAATCTTTACAACCCCTTTAAGTCTGTCTGTGAAGATCCATTTGGTTAAATGCAGAGGCCTGTTAAAAAAGAATGTCTTAATGATTTTCAAGTCGTATGTACCGCCCCATGCACCAGGATCCACCTCCCAGGCTGTAAATCTGATTTTTTTACAGTGGACAGGGGGACATGTCAAGGCTGCCATGTATCTCCCTTTCTGTCTGCACTAGAGCCTTTAGACACTGACTGCATTAAACCTGGATATTGAGGGGTATTCAACCTCTCGCTCCCAATACAAATTCAGCATGTATGCAAATGATATTTTGTTAATCCTGACCCAGCCTGCAGTTTCCTTACCAAACTTGTTATGATTTTTGAAAGATTTTTCTACAATCTCTGGATTGAATGTAAATATCAATAAATCCATGGCTATGCCCATCAATTTCCCTGAACCTCAATGTGCAGCCTTGAGATCCTCCTTCCCTTTTGGTTTATGACATCCATTTCTTACCTGGGAGTTACACTTGGCCAGACTTTTCAATCATTATTCTTTAGAAACTACCCTCCACTTATCTCCAAAATCTGAAGTATGCTTAAATTGTAGAGCTCATATCTAATTTTTTTTTTTAAGCAGAGTAACAGCCATAAAAATTAACGCTCTTCCTAAACTTCTATACCTATTTATGTCTCTTCCCATTCATTTAACAAAATCCTTTTTGGATCTTTTCCAAGCCAAAATAAATATGTTTATATGACCCATTTCAGCCCTTTTTCTCCCAGCATTACTGGCATTACTCTGGTCTAAGAACATTTCGGTTAAAGATATCACCCCGCTAAATCGTGTTGTTCCACAATTCCTTCAAATTTGGTCATTCTAATAATGGAAATATATTTTGGTCTACCCTACACCACTATGGGCCTCATTTTTAGGAGACACTGCTTTTGTCACAGGCTTTCTTATCTATTTAGACTTTTCCTGCTCGATATCCCAAAAATGAATTTGTCAATTTGCCTCCTCTTTAATCACTTCAAGCAGTTAAGTTAAATCTTGAGCATTTTTGATATCTACAGATCTGTCACTTTTATTCCACTTTCTACGCTTTGAGACAAGATTCGCCCCAACCATCTAAGATAAGGTTTGCCAGACCACCCCAAGGAGCAAGGGTCTTATTTCAGATCTTTACAACCTTCTGTCTTCTGACGACTCTCAGGTGAAATTTACACACATGGTTAAATGGGAGGCAGATTGCGGCTCTCAATTCATTACAGAGGATTGGGATGATTGTCTGACCAGCCTTCATAAGTTTACTAGATCCTTCACAATTCATGAAACAGCTATAAACTTACAACTTGATACCTAACGCCAGTGAGACTACATACCATCTTTCCAGCAGTCCCTTCCACCTGTTTTCCTGGTTGTCCCATTTCTGGGACACGTCCACAAATCTTTTGGTCATGTGACAGAGCGCAATATGTGTGGCAAAAAATACACGCATTCTCTATGAATAACAGAAGGAGGTCCATTACAATAACTATGGCTAATTGCCTGTTTTTTGCTCCTCTTACCAGAGTTACCCATGTACAGGAGAAACATATTCTTACTATTTGTGTCACAGTTCAGTGGGTAATTGCACTCCATTGGAAGATTCTGGACAATCCTCTGTCACAGGTCAAATCTAGAATAGATGCTACAATGCTCATGGAAAAGATTTTCCACACTTTACAATTCCAAAACAGACTTTGATGATACATGGGATCCATGGTCCGATCATAAGCACCTCTTTCCTCAATGCCACTGAAAACCCACAACCTCCCCCCCGCCCACTGTTGGTTTTCACAGTATTTTTCTGGTTGGTTGCTACAAATACCCTTCTGTGACATGTACACATCTATGTTAACCTATGTTGTCTTTGAACCATGTTGACATTCTTGTGCTATCTCTATGCCATTTTAGTATAACAATATAGATGTATACTCCTGTTTCCTGGATTTTTGCACCTTGTGAGTATCATTGTTTTTCTACTGTATTGTTATACTACTTTTTGTAATGGAAATTTTGACACTACGATTGTACTGCTGTACATTTTGAAACTATTTAATAAAAGATAGTAGACAAAAAAAAGTGGAGAAGCCTCTCACTATACAACAAAAACAAAAGTCAATGTTTATGTAAAAGAATTCCATTCTTTTACAAACTTTTACAATTTTTCCTATGTTTTCTCCCTTGGTTTCATTATAAGCCCTTATTTTATTTTTTAAGCTAAAATGTAATGGTATTAAAAGAGAAGTAAATGTTTTTTATTTTTTTTGCAGTTTTTTACTTAACTAGGTGGATGCAGCATCGGTCCAATGCTGCATTTGTCCCCTGGCACGTCTGCACTGAGAACCGAGCAATCGAACACCGCCGATCACTCGGTTTTCAGAGCTCTGTGAGCAGAGAGCTGTAGACTGTCAATAATAGTTCTCTGCTCTGATCCCTCCTTGCTCATTAGAGTGCTGGACTGTGGAGGGGGCAGGGACAGCCAGCTCAGGCTCTCAGCGGCTTGCTGAGAGGCTGAGCCAGGTGTCAGTCCAGGCACCTGGTAGATCCAGACTATATTGTCGCAATGACACAGTGCCTGGACTGACATCCGTAACGTCAGCAGAGAGTGGACTTCAGCCTGCTCTCTGCTGAAAATGTGTCACAGGAGTGCAGAACGAACTGCACTCCTGTGATCTATAGGAAAGAACAGCCAAAGGCGCTTTGGCTGGACTTCTCCTTTAAAGGTTATTTATTCACTTTAGCAAATAAAAATAAAACTCAGGCTATGTTGTAAATATTGAACCAAAATTCTTTTTTGCCGCAAAAGCAGCCATTAATTCTCATCAGCTGTATTGAAGTGTCTGAGTACCTGTAGAAATATTACCCAATATAATACCTTGTCACATGTGACACTGATAAACATTCACAAGCCACTGTTTTCATATTTGTTTTGCAAGATATTGGACTTTTAATTAAAAGGTCGAAGACAGAGAACAGCAGCTCTAATTATGATAAGTGTTGCAGTGTTGAATTTGGTGTATTAATGGGTTTGAAGCTCAATAAACATTTTGTCCTAGGTGGTCTGCAAAGTGTCAGCTGTTAAGGGGTAAACAAATGGATGATTTATTATTTTGAAGAGAACCTGTAATGACTAGGCTTGTGCTGGAATGTAAATATTTAGTCTGTAATCATTATAACATTTAGGAAAGATTTATATTATGCTTTATTTAGCTTTACTTTACACAATCTGACACTTTAACTAAAGTGTTAGTTATTAGCTGTTTAACTTCACCCTTTACATCCTTAGAACATCAGAGATGTTTTCTGCGAGGTGAGGTTTTGGGTAAGCCAGCAAGTGCCCTGCTTCAGGTGACCCCTGATACTCTGATTCGCTCTGCAACTGTGGTTTCTATAATCCTGAGCTGGGATGAATCCTGAAATCAAACCTTAAGTCTTGCTCTACAAGGTTTCCCAGTATAGGTGGCAATAGACATGAGATGATCCTCATATCTGTAGACATTAGCAAAGTGCACCAGATGCACCCGATGAACTACTCACAGGGAAAATATCTGTAACCTGCACTTGGTCATTGCAACCTATTATTCTTACTTTAGCCTTTGATGACACCCAGAGATTTCTGGGGGTATTCTTTATTTCATGTCCATTGGTATAAACATCCGCAAGTGAACCATGTGTACATGCTTATACAAGAATATGAAAAAAGGGATGGGCAGCTGGATTGTGTTTGCTTTTGTTTCAATATCTATGGCTACCCTGAAACTCAGTCTTTGGAATCACCAAAAAGTTCAGATGAATATTTTGCAGCATTTTATGGTCCAACATTCCTGGTTTCAAGTTCAAAGATAATTTTTTCTGAATCATTTTCTCTCTGTTAGCCATTAAGCCATACAAGGTAATAATTTTATTTTCCTAGTATAGAAGTATTTTCTTTTTAAGACCTTTCTAGCTTAAGGGGTTTTCCTCTTTTATTTATTTTTCTAGTGATATTGCCCTCAGGCCTGTACTGACCTGACTTATCCTTTGCTAATCTGCTTATATTGTTCAAAACAAGAGAACTTCTTCCTTGATGTATTAGTGTCAGTAAACTGTCTCACCGCAGAGCAAGGAGACAAATTGTTATTCTTCCTTTAGTTCTATTCATACAGTCTGCTTTAAACTGATGTAAGAAGGTAGAAAATCCCAGATGAGTTGGCAATTTACTTTTTATGCTATGATGATGCTTTTGGAATGTTAAGACAACTTGTATTTCATGTATTCTGCTCACATCCTTCATAAAATTAAGTCCTGCGTGCTGCTTAATGGGAGTTAAAACAATTCATCATTAAAAAAGGATTTCAGATTCTGCTCATAGAATATTTTTTTATATGATTTATGGGGATGCTTTGCAAACTTCTTGCCTTTAAAGGAAAGGTAGTTGTCCACCTCTTAGCAATTTGTCACTTTCATTGATGATTTACTTTATGTTGAAAATTCAAGTCAGCTACATCCATGCTTCCAAGGTTCCTCTTTTTCTTTCTTTAAAGTGGCAAGGTCTCTAATGTTTACCAGGGCAAGGCTTTATAGCACACGTTGGTTGCCCTTGAGCACTGATCTCAGAGGAACACTGTTTCATGTAACAAGTGCTGTCATTGTTACACCGTGCCTTTGTTCACCATGCAAAGGCCATATGAATGATTGATTGTGATGGTATAACTGCACCAGTTACAATGCGTCCCTTTTGTCTTAGTTGAATGAATAAAGGTTTATTTATATAGCAAATACCTAATCTATTGGAACAATATTTTTATTTAGGGATTGAGCTTTGTATATACATTCAAATCACATTAAATAAAATTACAGAAGTAAAATGTGAGAAGTCAATGCATTTGGATTAAATGAAGTTTAGATGCTGTCAATGGCACATCATAAAGTGGCATTTATGCTGTAAACTAAAAGCTGTTTTACAACTCAAAACCAGTTATATATTAAAAGCTATAAATAACTGTAAATAGTTTCCTTTGTAACAATACTTGGCACAACTATTTAGATGTTTTTCTTAGTGATTTCTTTCCAAATAGTGATTTCTTTCACTATAAACCAGTGATGGCGAACCTTGGCACCCCAGATGTTTTGGAACTACATTTCCTATGATGCTCATGCACTCTGCAGTGTAGTTGAGCATCATGGTAAATGTAGTTTCAAAACATATGGGGTGCCAAGGTTCGTCATTACTGCTATATACTGTACATTATTATAAATTTAAACTATACTTAATGTTATACTTACATGTTCTGTGCAGTGGTTTTGCACAGAGCAGCCCAGATCCTCCACTTTTTGGGTCCCTCATCAGCACTCATGGCTCCTCCCAACTGCCGAGTGCCCCCACAGCAAGCAGCTTGCTATGGGGGCACCCGAGCTGAGCATCTGCTCTTTGTGTCCATTCAGACACGGAGCTGGGGTTCAGCCCTCCTCTCTCCTTATTGGCTCTCTGACTTTGATTGACAGCATTGGCACCCCACTGCTGTCTCAGCCAATGAGAAGGGAGAGTTCTGGGCAGCCGAGACTCCTGTGCAACATCGCTGGATTGAGATATGCTTGGGTTAGTATTCAGGGGGCTGAGGAGAGCTGCTGCACACAGCAGATTTTTTTATCTTATCCATAGAATGCATTAAGATAAAAAACCTTCTGACTTTAGAAACTCTTTAAGGCCTCATGCAAGCAGGGTGTTTGCTCATCTTTCCTAGACTCCTTTCCTCCTGGCAGCAATGTTTTGGTGGAAAATATGCTTGGTGCCTATAAAATCATGTAGAGGCATTTAGACCTATTAACTGCTTGGGAGGTAATTCATTTTATTGGCCAGAATAATAATGTGCTTGACGCTTGATGTGCCTAACCTTAACATGTGTTTAGACATGTTTACACACTTCACACATTTTTTTTGCCAAAAGGCTTCTGGCTCTAAACGTCCCTGCCTCTAAATGCCTCTAAACAACTTTGTACATGGATGCATAGGGGTTGATTTCTTAAAGGCAAATAAACTGTGCACTTTGCAAGAGCAGTTGCGCTTAAGCTTACTAAATAAGCAGAAACTCTGATGACTTCTATCATCCAATCACGTGCAAGCAAAAATGCTGTTTTTTTTATTTTCTTTGCATGCGATTGGGTATTTTTTGCAAAGTGAAGCTTCGCCTAATTTACTAAGCTCTGGAGCAAATGCACTTACAGAGTACAACTGCACTCTGCAAAGTGCACAGTCTGTTTGCCTTTAGTAAATTAACCCCATAGGCTAACAAGCAGCAGCATTTAGAGGCAGAAAAAAATGCCCTTAAAAGCAGCGTTAAAAACATCCAGTGTGCAAGAGGCCTTAAATAGAACTATAGGCAAACCTTTTTTTTTCATTTTGGATAAAGTGGGAGTAAGGTAGAGTTATAGCCCCTGTCGGATATTTTTTTTTTTCACCATCTGTGTCCCATTGCGAAGATTTCCCTTCACTTCCTGTACCATACCCAAACAGGAAGTGAGAGGAAATCCCTGCAAATTAACTACTTGCCCACTGGGCACTTATACCCCCATCCTAACCAGGCAAATTTTCAGCGTTCATCACTCTCATATTTTGAATGCAAGTATTACAATCACTTACATGTAGGTGACTTTAAAAGTCTTACAAACTGTGCTGTTTAGGAGATATCATTGATATCTGTGTCAGTGACGTCACTCGCACACGCTCGTTTTTCCCCACACTTACGGCGCACTCAGCATGATGTCAGTCTATAAATCTCTGTGCCGTGCCTCTGATAGCAGAGCTCCACGACATCACAATCCCACTAGATCCCAGTGTTCTTGAAACACCCCATGTGATCAGCTATGTCACAGAGGGTGTGAACAAGGCCATTCATGGTTAACATAGGGAGTATATTTGCATGTGTGCTCTTATTAGTTTAATCTTTACTGAGCATGCACGAGATTCTGGCTTTGACAGAGAGGAAAGGGCGGAAGTACAGATGAGGCTGGAATCGGAACCGCAAACATGGCCCTGGCTTAGCAGGAACAGATAAAAAAGAAACCAAGCTGCAGAAACAGTAAGAAAGAGCCTAGAATGCTAATTCTTGTCCTGGAGAGTTTATAAATGCTATACTTAGTGGCCATATGATTACTGGGAATATTTCTTCTGAGTTTACTTCCTCTTTAATCACCACTGGGTTTTTTTATTTTGATTTTTGCGCTATACATGAAAAAAGGCTGAAAATGTTGTAAATTAGTAATCTTTCTTTATAAATTTTGGTCAAAAGTTATACTGCTATGTATCTTTGGTAAAAATAACCCAAATATGTATATAATATTTGGTCATTGTGAAAGTTACAGAGTCTACAAGCTATGGTGGCAATCATTGAAAATTGATCACACCTGATGTACTGATGGCCTATCTAATTTCTTGATACACTAACAAGCCAGGAAAGTACAAATACCCCCCAAATTACCCCTTTTTGGAAAGTAGATATTCCAAGGTATTTAGAAGGAGGCATGGTGAGTTTTTTGAAGTTGTAACTTTTTCCCACAATTCTTTGCAAAATTTTAATTTTTTTTTCACAAAATTGTCCAAGTACTTGCAACTACACCTCAAAACACATTCTGCTACTCCTCCTGAGTATGGCAATACCACATGTGTGAGACTTTTACACAGCCTGGCCACATACAGAGGCCCAACATCCAAGTAGCACCTCCAGGCTTTCTAGAAGCATAAATTACACATAAAATTTCCACACAACCTATCACAGTTTTGAAGGCCCTGGAGCAACAGGACAATGAAAATGCCCACAAAAGTATCCTATTTTGAAAGAAAATACCCCAACGTATATTCTTTGAGGCATTATGAGTCTAGTTTTTGCAAAATGTGGAAAGAAAATGAAAACGCATTTTTTTTACACAAAGTTGTCTATTTATAAGATATTTCTAACTCACAGCATGTGCATACCACAAATTACACCCCAAAATACATTCTGCTACTCCTCCTAAGTATGGCGATACCACACGTGTCAGACTTTTACACAGGATGGCTACATACAGGGGGGCACCGTCAGGTGTTCTAGACACATAAAATTCAAATCAAATTTCCTGACTACCTATTACACTTTTGTGAGGTACTATAGGGCACTGATGAGCACTGTAGTGGCACTGATGTGGCATTGATGAGCACTGATGTGGCACAGATGAGCACTGATATGGCATGGATGAGCACAGATGAGGCATGAATGATCATGGATGAGGCCCGGATGAGGCACAGATGGGCATGAATGAGGCACAGATGGGCATGGATGAGGCACAGATGAGGCATGGATGAGGCACAGATGAGGCATGGATGAGGCACAGATGGGCATGGATGAGGCACAGATGGGCATGGATGAGGCACAGGTGGGCATGGATGAGGCACATATGGGCATGAATGAGGCACAGGTGAGGCACAGATAGGCATAAATGAGGCACGGATGGGGCATGGATGAGGCACGGACAGGCATGAATGAGGCACAGATGAGGCATGACTGAGACCCAGATGGGCATGGATGAAGCACAGATGGGCATGGGTGAGGCACAGATGGGTATGAATGAGGCAGGGATGAGGCATGGATGATGCACAAATAGGCATAATTGGGGCACAGATGAGGCATGGATGAGGCACAGATGGGCATAATTGAGGCACATATGGGTATGAATAAGGCACAGGTGGGCATGAATGAGGCACAGATGGACATTAATAAGGCACAGATGAGCCACAGTTAAGGTATGGGTGAGGTATGGGTGAGTACTGCTACAGTCTTCCTCCTCTCCTTGCACGCTGTACCGATCAGTGTGCACAGTGTGCGAGGAGAGAGCTGAACTGGACATGCACCAGTTTATTGACAAGTGATCGCTTCGTCATTGGATGGAGCGTTCACATGGTAAAGGGCCGCTGTCATTGGCCCTGTACCCTGATCCGTGATGTGCAGAGTCCGGAGGACCCGACAGTCACGGATATTCCCGGGTGCGAGCTGGAAGCCTGATTCTGGGAGGACATCCTTGTATGCCCTCCCAGAATAAGCCGACCGAGCTGTAGCCATCATTCGGCTTTCGCCCGGTCAGCAAGCGGTTAAAGGTATTACTTAGGGACCCCCAGGTCACCAGAACTAGTGTCTCCATTGGAAGATTTCCCCTCTAATACTTTTCTGGGGACAACCCAAATTCTGAGATTTTCTTTACTTTCACTTTCGATCATAATGGTAAACAGGACACATAGAGAGGGTGAATCTTTTTAACAGGAGCACAGACAACAAAAAAAAAAAAAAAACTGACAAGTGTTCTAATCCCTCTCCACTCCATCTAAAACAAAACAAAAAAGTTACCCTTAGGCTAGGTTTCCACTAGTGCGTCCCCAAAGTCGCGCGATTTTGCCGCGATTTTTACCGCGATTTTACCGCGACTTTTTACCGCGATTTGAAGCAATGCCTGTATCTATAGACCTCAAGTCGCATCAAAGTGGGACCAAAGTAGTGCAGGGACTACTTTGAAGTCGCTGCGACTTGAAGTCGCACAGATATGAACGGTACTCATTGGAAATCATGGGAAACAATTTGTCATGCGACTTTTCAGTCCCAAGTCGCATGAAAAGTCGCACTAGTGGAAACAGAGCCTTAGATATACTTTAAACTGTGTAACAGCTGCTGGTTGATGCGGACCTTTGCCTTGCAACAGGCCCCAGATTGGGGTTTTCAGGATGTTTCCAGGCCACTTTGAATAACCCCATTATGTAGATATCTGAATAGTATTCCATTTTTACTTTTCAGTATAAATGAGCAGTGGGGTTTCTGTGAGGTTTTGCTGTACTGCCACAGTTCTTACTATATATTAATGCATTACCCCAATAATTCTGCAAAGAAATCTTTGTACAGGTAGCATCCATAACTGTGTTTGTATAGCTATAATTCACAATTGCACTTAGGCAGTCAGATGCAGCCATTGTCCAGGAACTGCATTAGGCTTTTTTCACAAAACCAACACACCAGGTAAGGCCTGGTGCATTATTGATTGAAATCAATCAAAACCCATTAAAACACACGTCAAGTTGTCATATGTGTTTCACTAAAAAATTCAGTGTATATTAAAAAATACTTTCTGATCTTTGCTGTTTCCTACAAAGTAAGTGATGTCTAAGGCTGTATGCCTGCTCTTCTTACCTTTTTCTCTATACAGTTAAATGGTGCATGTTTGTTGGAACTCAGCATTCTTGTCTAGGGCACTGCCATCTGATACGCATGCCTGTGTGCACAACTAACCATCCCCCTTTTTAGGCACCACTTGTTTGAGTGAGAGGAGATGTCATCCTTTAAAGCTTCTTCTGGTTCCTTCTTTTCCCCATCATCAGCTTGCTGAAGATATTTTTAAATACAACTGTGTAAAGAATAGTAAAGTGCTGCTATGCAAAAATACTAACAATGTGAAACTAGAACAGCTGCACCATTAAATAGTGATCCTACCCTAGCATATACTGTATCTCACAAAAGTGAGTACACCTCTCACATTTTTTCATGTGATGACACTGAAGAAATGACAGTTTGCGAAAATGAAAAGTAGTGAGTGTACAGCTTGTATAACAGTGTAAATTTGCTGTCCCCTTAAAATAACTCATCACACACCCATTAATGTCTAAACCGGTGGCAGCAAAGTGAGTACATCTCTAAGTGAAAATGTCCAAATTGGGCCCAATTAGCCATTTTCCCTCCCCAGTGTCATGTGACTCGTTAGTGTTACAAGGTCTCAGGTGTGAATGGGGAGCAGGTGTATTAAATTTAGTGTTATCACTCTCTCATACTGGTCACTGGACGTTCAAAATGGCACCTCATGGCAAAGAAATCTCTGAGGATCTGAAAAAAAGAATTGTTGCTCTACATAAAGATGGCCTAGTCTATAAGAAGATTGCCAAGATCCTGAAATTGAGCTGCAGCACAGTGGCCAAGACCATGCATCGGTTTAACAGGACAGGTTCCACTCAGAACAGGACTCACCATGGTCAACCAAAGAAGTTGAGTGCACGTGCTCAGCATCATATCCAGAGGTTGTCTTTCGGAAATAGACGTATGAGTGCTGTCAGCATTGCTGCAGAGGTGGGGGGTCAGCCTGTCAGTGCTCAGACCATACGCCGCACACTACATCAAATTGGTCTGCATGGCTGTCATCCCAGAAGGAATCCTCTTCTAAAGATTATGCACAAGAAAGCCCGCAAATGGTTTGCTGAAGACAAGCAGACTAAGGACTTGGATTGCTGGAACCATGTCCTGTGGTCTGATGAGACCAAGATAAACTTATTTGGTTCAGATGGTGACAAGCGTGTGTGGTGGCAACCAGATGAGGAGTACAAAGACAAGTGTGTCTTGCCTACAGTCAAGCATGGTGGTAGGAGTGTCAGGGTCTGGGGCTGCATGAGTGCTGGCAGCGCTGGGGAGCTACAGTTCATTGAGGGAACCATGAATGCCAACATGAACTGTGACATACTGAAGCAGAGCATGATCCCCTCCCTTCAGAGACTGGGCTGCGGGGCAGTATTCCAACATGATAGCGACCCCAAACACACCTCTAAGATGACCACTGCCTTGCTAAAGAAGCTGAGGGTAAAGGTAATGGACTGGCCAAGCATGTCTCCAGACCTAAACCCTATTGCGCATTTCTTCTAATTTCATTGTGTGCGGAAGCGAGCCGAGGCGAACACCTACTGGATCATTAGGCTTCCTGGTCTCACCTGGAGCGGCGGCTTTTCTTTTTTCCAGACCTAAACCCTATTGAGCATCTGTGGGGCATCCTCAAATGGAAGGTGGAGGAGTGCAAGGTCTCTAACATCCACCAGCTCCGTGATGTTATCATGGAGGAGTGGAAGAGGACTCCAGTAGCAACCTGTGAATCTCTGGTGAACTCCGTGCCAAAGAGGGTTAAGACAGTGCTGGAAAACAATGGTGGCCGCACAAAATATTGCCACTTTGGGCCCAATTTGGACATTTTCACTTAGGGGTGTACTCACTTTTGTTGCTAGCGGTTTAGACATTAATGGCTGTGTGTTGAGTTATTTTAAGGGGATAGTGAATTTACGCTGTTATACAAGCTGAACACTCACTTTACATTGTAGCAAAGTGTCATCTCTTCAGTGTTGTCACATGGAACGATATAATATAACACAAAAATGTGAGGGGTGTACTCACTTTTGTGTGATACAGTATGTATAAAAGTTAAAGGAATAGTGCGCTAATTCACCTTGTGCATAAATCCAAGGTTAAATTGATAAATAAACCTGCCACTGCTGATAGCATATAAAATAAAACTTGATTATTAAATGACATTCAATAGTGAATATGTGGTAAATATTTAATGTGAAAATGTCCCACGCAATGAGTCTAAAAAATGTATAAAAATGTATAAAAAATGTATAAAAATGTATACAAAATATACTTATGTGCTGTATTTTTATACATTTTTTTTATTATTACATAATTTTTACACATTTTTTAAACATTTTTATAGATTTTTATGTCCACTAGATGGCGCCAATTTATATTGCTCATAAACCTTTCTTTTGAGTTGAGATTTATCTTATGGCCACTAGAGTTCACTAGAGGTCACTGTTATACATGTCAGATAGGGCACAGAACTTCTAATTGAGGTTCTGAAGGGGTTTTCTATGTACTTATATTTATATATATATATTATATATTCATACCAGACCCAAAGGGCCTGGTAATGGACTGTGGGAGAATCCCATGCTGTTTTTTTCAATGACTTTTATGTGTATTGCAGAGACCCGACAATTCATTAATAGCCACGAGTACTTTTAAATGACTTTTTTACCTTTAGAAACGTCATTTTGCTCTCGGACTGTTGTAAACACAGGAAACATGCGCCACTTTACAGGCATACTATAGACACCCCGCAGGTACGAAATTTAAAGGAATATTTCACTTTTATTGTTTCACTTTAAGCATTATTAAAATCACTGCTCCCGAAAAAACGGCCATTTTTAAAACTTTTTTTTGCATTGATACATGTCCCCTGGGGCAGGACCCAGGTCCCCAAATACTTTTTATGACAATAACTTGCATATTAACCTTTAAAATTAGCACTTTTGATTTCTCCCATAGACTTTAAAGGGTGTTGCGTGGCTTTCGAATTTGCCGTGAACACCCCAAATTGTTCGCTATTTGGTGAACGGGCAAACAGCCAATGTTCGAGTTGAACTCATGTTCGACCCGAACATAAAGCCCATCCCTAATTATTATTAACAATCGTCAATAATAATCATTGAATTGTATTACTATGTGGTGGCACATATTGAAGCACAGTGTCTAAGGAAGGATCCTAGACTCAGTATCATTGTGTGGGATGTTTTCACTTGAACTATTTACCACATATTCACTATTGAGTGTCATTTAAAGTGGTGTTCTGGTCGAAATGATAATTTTTAAATAAAAATACCCCTATAATACACAAGCATAATGTATTCTAGTAAAGTTAGTCTGTAAACTAAGGTCTGTTTTGTTAGTTTATAGCAGTAGTTTGTTATTTCATAAACTTACAGCAGGCCGTGGCCATCTTAAGTGTGGGCATCTGAAGCCAGACTGTATTTCTTCCTGGATCTCATCCTTGCAGATCTTGCACATGCTCAGTGCAGCACAAGCAGTGTAATAGGATTCAGGTCAGGTTTCCATAGCAACAACAGTGTCAGAGGAAGTTGCCGCCCCTTCCCAGAAGGCATTGCAAACAGGAAATGATGCGATGGGCCACGGCCAGGGAGGAGGAAGTGAAAAATAAATACAGCAGATATACAGTAGGTGCTGAGAAAATTTTTTTTTAAATATCCAATTTGTTTACAGTGCACAGTTTAGTGAGGGATGCTGAAGAGTTGTAAAAGTGGGTGGAACTCCACTTTAATAATTACATTTTATTGTATATGCTATCGGCAGTGGCAGGTTTATTTATCAATTTATCCTTGGATTTATGCACAAGTTGAATTAGTGCACTGTTATTTTTAAATACAACCTTTTCATTTTTAGTACATACCTTACCCGTGAAGTTTTCACTTGGTTGCTGTGCTTTTCTATGCAATGCAAGCAAAACATGTCCAAGCAAGCAATCATGTCAGCTCTCTGTCTCAGTACTCCTCTCAAAAACCATTAGCCCTGATGCAAGCAGAGGGTTGGCTTCTAGGAGTGAAACAAATATAAAGATATCACATAAAGAAACAAATATAAAGCTCCTAGGAGTGAAACAAAATATAAAGATATCACATAAAGAAACAAATATAAAGAAACAGTCTCTCCTAAGTAATGGCGACATGTGATGCTGAGCCTCCATAATTGAAAGAACTGAAATTTTAAGGAATGAAAGCAGCAGGCTAGGGACAGGAAGAATTGGGAAAAAAGGACTAGAGAATGCTGGTGATCCTCCAACCAGGAAATATCTGACTTGCTGCAGCTTCTACTGGACACTGAGAGAAGCTTACAATGTGCAGTGAAATCTGAGTCAACAATTTTGCTACAGATAAGCCTGCACAACTGTGTAAAACTGAAAGTAAGGCTCGGTTCACACTGGGGCGACTTGTCAGGCGACCTAGTCGCCTGACAAGTCGCCTCCCGTTCTGTGCTATGGAACCGTTCTAATTGGAGCGACGCAAGTCGCTCCGACTTAGAAAAAGGTTCCTGTATTACTTTGGGGGCGACTTGGGGCGACTTGCATAGACTTCTATGCAGAAGTCGTCTCGCAAGTCGCCCCGCAGTCGTTTGCAGGTCGCCTCGCTGAGGCGACCTGCAAGTCGTGCCGCCCATGTGTGAACCGAGCCTAAGGCTGAAGTTCAGTTTTTATTATGATCGAAGAGAGAAGCTGTAGCTTCTGTGAGATTTTGTATTGCCATCTGCTATATTCTTATTGAAAAAACAAGACCATCTCCTTTGGGACTTTTTAGACAATACCATTCACATTGTGTGTATATTTTTTAGTTTACATCATAAAAAGAATGAGCACAATTAAAAATCCGATAGCGGCTGACATTTTGTACACAACACTTCATACATGTTACAGTCTGAAATATACCCAAATTTGACCTAGAAAGGGATCATGCAAACACTGCTTAATGGTTGATGTTTCTGTAAATATCCCAAGGCAGATCCAACGTGTTTGAAAAAATTCTTCTACAGGGTTAAGGTATCTATACCCTTATCATTTTCTTTTTTTTTTTTACAACTTATCCATTGACTCAGTTGTGTAATGATGTAAGTACATACAGTACAGATCAGCTGTATATATCCCCACTGGAGAGATTTAATCTCACTTCCTGTCAGGACAAGATGATGTGATGTGACATTTCTGCAATGGTAACATAGACAAAAAACACATTTTTAGTGAAGCGGGGAAGGGTTTAAACTTCTGTTAATATTTTTTAAGCAATTTGGCAATGGTGTCACAATCAGAAATAAACATCTGAAAGGAATTATAACTCTTCCCTACTTTCCTACAACTATTTACAAAAGTTATCTGGAGTTGGCCTTTAACCGCTTTAAGACCAGCCGTCGTCATTATACTGCGGCAAGTTGGCTCTCCTGGTTGAATCGCCATAGGTGTACGTCGGCCATTTTAATAGTGATAGGGGGCGCGCGCCTGCGGCGCGACGCTGGAGCCGATGCACGTGGCATCATCTGCCGGCCACCGCGATTGCTCCACAGAGAGCCAGAACGGGGATCTGTCAATGTGAACAGACAGATCCCCGTTCTGACAGGGGAGGAGAGACAGATCTGCTGTTCCTAGTGATTAAGAACAACGATCTCTCTCCTCCTTAAGTGAGTCCCCTCCCCCCACAGTTAGAAAGACCTCCTAGGTAACGCATTTAACCCCTTGATCGCCCCCTATTGTTAGCCCCTTCCCTGCCAGTGACATTTACACAGTAATCAGTGCATTTTTATAGCACTGATTGCTGTATAAATGTCAGTGATCCCAAAAATGTGACAAAAGTGATCCGATCTGTCTGCCGCAATGCCGCAATCCTGCTAAAAATCACAGATTGCCGCCATTAATAGTAAAAAAAAAATAATAATAAAAATGTCATAAAAATATCCCCTATTTTGTAGACCCTATAACTTTTGCACAAACCAATCAATATACGCTTATTGTGGGGTTTTTACCAAGAATATGTAGAAGAATACATACAGTATTGGCCTAAACTGATGAAGAAATTTGTTTTTGTTTTTTTAATTGGGATATTTATTATAGTAAAAAGTAAAATATATTGTTTTTTTTTCAAAATTGTCACTCTTTTTTTGTTTATAGCGCAAAAAATAAAAACCGTAGAGGTGATCAAATACCACCAAAAGAATGCTCTATTTGTGGGAAAAAAAGAACATACATTTTGTTCGGGTACAACGTCGCACGACCGCACAATTGTCAGTTAAAGGGAAGCAGTACCGTATCACAAAAAATGGCCTGGTCCCTAAGGGGGCAAATCCTTCCGGTCCTTAAGTGGTTAAAGCCCAACTCTTATTGACTTACTAACCTGATATTATAAAACAGATGCAGCAATATTCTGAACTTTTGAAATGGTCTTTTTTTATCAACATTTTTACCCTATGTCTGCAAAGTGTCATAAACACTCTGGGAAATGTTCAAGTTTTTCTTGTTATAAGAAACACAATTCTCACTGGATCCATTGTCATGTTTTTTTTCAAACGGAGTTTGTACACTTACAAGGTTGCTGCAAAAAAGCAAAAAAATATTTTATTCCACATAGAATCCTTGGCATATCTAAAGAAATAGATTTTACATACAGTACTGTGTCTATTTGCACTGGGGTCCAGTGATGACCTGCCAAAAATTTCTCAGCAGCCATTTGTTGAATATCCAAATTAATTTGGACCTGTATGAAATTGGTAAATGTACTCCATTGGATACAAATACTGGGCATAACTGACATTTTTCTGTCTACTTACAGATAAATTTACAGAGGAAGATGAGAGTCACAGGTGTCATCACACAAGGAGCAAAAAGAATAGGCAGCCCAGAATATATCAAGTCATACAAGATTGCGTACAGTGATGATGGAAAGTCATGGTCAACATACAAAGTAAAAAAAATGAATGACGACATGGTAAGAAATCTGCTTATACTTTTCTTAAGAGTCATTTCCATGTAAACGTTTCATATGTATAATTTAAAGTGATTGTTAAGCCTTTTTTTTTTTTAATAAAAAAGAGGTTTATACTTACCTGTTTTTTGCAATGGTAGAGCTGTACCTTACCTCCTCTTCTGGAGCCCCCTGCCAGTGCTGTCTGCTCCTCCTCTTCTGCGTGTGCCCCCATAGCAAGTCATGTGCTATAGGGGCACACATGCAGGTGCACTCCTGAGCTGGGCTGTGTGTCCATAGACGCACACAGACTGGCTCAGCCGCACCCCTGCTCTCTCCTCACAGGATTTGAATGACAACAGCAGGAGCCAGTGGCTCACACTGCTGCCTTAGTCTTCTGTGAGATTAGGAAGAGGGGAGTGAAGAGCTACAGATGGACACAATACTGAATTGAGAGAGGACTCAGGTAAATGTTTTGGAGGGGGGGTGAACAAGTGTTAAATGTTTTGTACCTTAACGTAGGGAATGCATTAACCACTTCAAGCAAAACAACATACCCGTATGTCAGTACTTTGACGCTAAATGCCAGGGTTATGGCAGCAGGTAGCTGCCATAACACGGTCATTTTCAGGAACGCCGTGTGTTTCTCTTTAGGATAAAAGTGGTCACCTCGGCGGATTCGCCACGCAATCACTTTTATCGGTGGCCATGCTTGGGTCTTCTCTGCCGCTTACCTCTTAGCGGCGGAGACGATCGCATCCTCTCCCGTGGATGCCTGGCTGCAG
This sequence comes from Aquarana catesbeiana, assembly GCF_042186555.1. Taxonomy (NCBI): domain Eukaryota; kingdom Metazoa; phylum Chordata; class Amphibia; order Anura; family Ranidae; genus Aquarana; species Aquarana catesbeiana. Next base: position 151,518,110 of record NC_133324.1, on the reverse strand, counting down.
ACTGAAGGGGAAGACAGCCCCCCGCTCGGCTCCATAGCATGGGAGTGTGTAAGCGATGTCAAACGTCACTTCCGCCTATAGCTCTTAAAGGAGAATTTTTTTTTTTTCATGTGACATTTTTTTTAAACCCAGATCTCATATTTAAGAGGTCCTGTCATGCTTTTTTCTATTACAAGGGATGTTTACATCCCTTGTAATAGGAATAAAAGTGACCCAAATTTAAAAAAAAAAAGACAGTGTCAAAATAAAAAATAAAAAATAAATAAGAATTTTTTTTTTTTTAAGTGCCCTTGCGCGCAGAAGCGAACGCATACGTGAGTAGCGCCCGCATATGAAAACGGTGTTCAAACCACGCATGTGAGGTTTCGCCACGATCATTAGAGCAAGAGCAATAATTCTAGCCCTAGACCTCCTCTATAACTCAAAACTGGTAACCTGTAAAAAATGTTAAACATCGCCTATGGAGATTTTTAAGGGAAAAAACTTGTCCCCATTCCACAAGCAGGAGCAATTTTGAAGCGTGACATGTTGGGTATCAATTTACTCGGCATAACATTACAGTATCTTTCACAATATAAAAAAAATTGGGCTAACTTTACCATTGTCTTATTTTTTAATTTAAAAAAGTGTATTTTTTCCAAAATAGGTGCGCTTGTAAGACAGCTGCTCAAATACGGTGTGACAGAAATTATTGCAACAACCGCCATTTTATTCTCTAGGTTGTTAAAAAAAAGAATATATAATGTTTGGGGATTCTAAGTAATTTTCTAGCAAAAAAAATGATTTTAACTTGTAAACAACAGTGCAACAAGTGCTGAAGTGGTTAAGGTAAAGCACATTTTAACTTTAGAACCACTTTAACCTTGGTAGCAAGCTCTAACCGTTTACCACCTGCGTAACATCATATGATGTCGCGGACTTTGAGCGGTGATATCTGAATGATGCCTGTAGCTACAGGCATCATTCAGTTATCATCTTTTGGGGACAGCGATTCCATTTCACCATAAGAATGATCATAGCGGCTTGATTGTTCTTACAGGCAGCCGGAGGGGACGCCCTGGTATCGGCGAACTGGAGAAGGAACCGACCAGCACCGGATGCTGACCATAGAGATTTCCGGTGGGCCAGATGGTCCCCAGAGTCTCTATGAGTGTTCAGAGGGCGGGTGCGATGTTATGACGTCACACCTGGCCTCTGCATTTGAAAAAATGCTGCCGCCTTCGATGGAAAGCTGAGATTTTTTTTTTTATTATTTCAGGCTTCCCAGCCTAGAGGTGAGATCTGGAGACTTATTGACCCCAAATTTCACTGTAAAGAGGACCTGTCAAGCACTATTCCTATTACAAGGGATGTTTACATGTGAGGTATTGCTACGAATGTTAGAGAGGGAGCAATAATTCTAGCACTAGACCTCCTCTGTAACTCAAAACATGTAACCTGTAAAAAATGTTAAAGCGTTGCCTATGGGGATTTTTAAGTACCGAAGTTTGGCGCCATTCCACGAGCGTGTTCAATTTTGAAGCATGACATGGTAGGTATCTATTTACTCGGCATAACATCATCTTTTACATTATACAAAATAAATTGGGCTAACTTTACTGTTATGTTTCTTTTAATGCATGAAGCTGTTTTTTTCCCCCAAAAATTTATTTGAAAAAGTGCTGCACAAATACTGTGCGAGATAAAAAGTTGCAATGACCGCCATCTTATTCTCTAGGGTGTCTGCTAAAAAAACATATGTAATGTTTTGGGTTCTGTGTAATTTTCTAGCAAAAAAAATATTATTTTTACATGTAGGAGAGAAATGTCAGAATTGGCCTGGGTAGCAAGTGGTTAAAGGAGAAGTCCAGTCAAAGCTCATTTGTCTGCATTTCTACTATGAATCACAGTAGTGCAGTTTGTTTTGCACTCCTGTGACCCGTGTTCAGCAGAGAGCGGACTGAAGTCCACTCTGCTGATGTCACAGAAGTCAGTCTAGGTAGCGCGTCATTGCAACAATGTCTGGATCTGCCAGGTGCCTAGACTGACATCCGGCTCAGCCTCTCAGTGAGCCGCTGAAAGCCTTAGCTGGCTGCTCCCTCCACAGCCTAATGCTCCAATGAGCGAGGAGGGGAAAGAGCAGAGAGCTGTGGCTGACCATCTGCAGCTCTACACTCACAGGGCTCTGAAAACTGAGTGATCTGCTGTATTTGTTTGCTCGGTTCTCAGTGCAGAGGCTTTCTCTTTTAATGCAAAACTAAGCACAAGCATTAACCCCTTGCCGCCGAGCATATGCAGATGTGCGTACTCGGCTTTCGGGGCTTATACCGGGATGATGCCCGCAGCTGCAGGCATCATCCTGGTACTGTTTTTTAGAGCCGGCTATTGGCTTTCCAGCGATAACAACCGATGCCGCTAAAAGCCGCTCGGCTGTGTTTCTGGAGAAGGGGGAGGGGACACACCCCCCTCCCGCCGCCTCCCGCTGCTCTTAACAGGCCACCGGGAGGCCCAATCAACAATCCACCGCCTCCGGTGGCTAGTGACAGTCTGGAACGAAGCCATAAGTGGCTTCGTTCCAGCCTCCTAATTGTAAACACGGAATCAACGTCATGACGTCACTTCCCGTTTACTCGGCTGCCAATGGCGCCGGTTTTAAAAAAATATACAGTATTCAGAATTGCTGAAAATGGCGATCTGAATACTTTGAAGTGCTTTAAAGACCCCCGATCCCTCCATAAAGAGTACCTGTCACCACCTATTACTGTCACAAGGGATGTTTACATTCCTTGCGACAGCAATAAAAGTGATCAACCTTTTTTATTTTTTTTAAACAATTTATTAATATTAAAATGACTAAAATAAACAAGAAAAAAAATGTTAAAGTGCCCCCGTCACCGCGAGCTCGAGCAGCAAAGAAAACGCATATGCATAAGTCGCGCCCGCATATGTAAACGGTGTTCAAATCCCACATGTGAGGTATTGCCGATTTTGTCAGAGCGAAAGCAATAATTCTAGCACTAGAACTCCTCTGTAACTCTAACCTGGTAACCATAAAAAAAATTGAAAGCGTCGCCTATGGAGATTTTTAGGTACCGTAGTTTGTCGCCATTCCACGAGTGCGTGCAATTCTAAAGCATGACATGTTTGGTATCTGTTTACTCGGCGTAACATCATCTTTCACATTATACAAAAAAATTGGGCTAAATTTTCTGTTTCGTTTTTTTAAAACGAAACAGCTCTTACTGCTCATACCGGGCCTCCCGTTCCACCGGGAGGCCCAATCAACAATCCACCACCTCCAGCGGCTAGTGACAGTCTGGAACGAAGCCATAAGTGGCTTCGTTCCAGCCTCCTAATTGTAAACACAGATCACATGGAGATTTTTAGATACCGTACTTTGTCGCCATTCCACGAGTGCGTGCAATTATAAAGCATGACATGTTTGGTATCTATTTACTCGGCGTAACATCATCTTTCACATTATACAAAAAAACTGGACTAAATTTTCTGTTACTTTTTTTTAAAATGAATGAAATTGTCCCTTTTCCCAAAAAGTTGCGTTTAAAACACTGCTGCACAAATACTGTGTGACATAAAATATTGCAACAATCGCCATTTTATTCTCTAGATTCTCTCCTAAAATATATATATATATATATATATATATATATATATATATATATATATATATAATGTTTGGGGGCTCTAAGTAATTTTCTAGCAAAAAATACGGATTTAAACTTGTAAATACCAAATGTCAAAAATAGGCTTAGTCATGAAAGGGTTAAATGTGCTTTCCCATTATTTTTTTTTAGCATTTTCTACTGTGAGGTCCTAAAAATGACCCTGTAAAGTATTTCTTTTGAGAATAGCATACAGAAGCAACAGAAGCTACAGTCACTTCAAGACTTGTTTATAGCCAGTGGAATATCGCTACATCTGACTTCCAAACCCGAAACCTCAAAACCTTTAAAAAGGGTTTTTTCTTACCCCGAATAAAACAATGGAGTATAGCAGGCATATGTCTATCTATGCTGGTTGTTCTTATCTCCTGTCCTCAGGGCCCACTAACAGGCCAGGTTTGCAAGATAACTGAAATACATCCCAGGTGATATCTTTTGCTGCTCAGTGATTGCAGTATTCTAGTCTGCATCTCCCCAAGGTAATACATAAAACCTGGCCTGTTAGTGGGCACTGAGGACAGGAGTTGAGAACCACTGATCTAAGCATATGTGCATTTAAGTTGTCACACCCTGCCTGGCAAACTAAGGAAATGACAGCTTACCCTCTTAACACAATGCATAGGCAAAAAATAAAGAAATGCTTTTTTAAAAAAAAAAAAAAAAAGATTTCCTAAAAATTCAAACTCCTATTCCTTGAGCATTAAAAAAAAATGTGTTCCCTGGCCCATGGCACTTCCCCCTGCTAGCTTTAAATGGAGAGTAAAGATCCACACATTACATTTTCAGGTGACTGAAGCATGACATTTTGGGTGATTCCCACACTGGAACTTCCATGCTTTGCTTTTAAACACGGCCCTGTCACTTGTATGTAAAGTGTAATAAAGGCTCTCTGCAATAGACACTGTTACATACTTAACTCTCAGATGGGTGATATGAACTCTGACGTCTTTAGAGTGGTATTACACTCAAAAACAAAAAGCGTAATATTTACCAATCCTTAAAAGTGGTTGTTGCATTCATTTTCTTCCTTTAGTGTTTATTTATTGTTTAGTTTTAGTCCTTTTTAATGTAGGCACCGCTGTCAGTGGCCAGTGTTAAATGGTTTGTCTCAGCCCTTTTGCACGCAGCTTGTTCTGTTAAAGGAAGATGAAAAATAGCAGACTTACTGGCTGGATCGAAAGGTGAAAACCAGGAAAAAAAAGAACTAATACATTTTTGTTTTTAGGTTCAATACTGCTTTAACACCTTTAGTACTAAATGTATGTACCAAGCAAATGGGTAACAATCGATTACTTGTCACAGCAATCACATAGTATTGTTTACTGTGCTGATCCCTCCCTTTCCTTTACAACAAGGAAAGCAGAGAGATAGTCTAATTATCAATGGGGACAGAATGGGTGAATCAACAGCTGCAAATTAATTAGTTCTATTTCTGTAACACAGGAATCATTTCATTAACCCTTTAACCACTTCAGCCCCGGAAGGATTTACCCGCTTTCTGACCAAGCCATTTTTTGCGATATGGCACTGCGTCACTTTAACTGACAGCTGCGTGGTCATGTGACATTGTACCCAAACAAAATTTATGTCCTTTTTTTCCCACAAATAGAGCTTTCTTTTGGTGGTGTTTGATCACCTCTGCGGTTTTTACTTTTTGTGCTATAAACAAAAGAAAAGCAACAATTTTGAAAAAAACACAATATTTTTTACTTTTTGCTATAATAAATATCCCAAAATTAAAAAAAAACAAAAACAAATTTCTTCATCAGTTTAGGCCGATATATATTCTTCACCTCCCTATACTCCTTAAAGCTCCCGCCGTACAGCTACGGCGATTCGCGTAGGAGTGCCAGCCAACCGATGGCAGACAGACGGTAGGCAGTTCATTTCCCCCTCCTCTCCTACACATACTTTCTCCATGCTGTCTTTGTGTGATCTATATATTAACCCTTTCACCTCCCTTATTCTGCACATCTGAATATTAACCCCTTCATGATACTGGTATGTGACCAGTACTTTAACTCCTTCACTTTCTCACTCTTCTGTAGACATGTGCAATTTGTTTCGTTCCAAATTCGTTTTTTAACAAATTTCAACAAATTCATTCATTTAGAAATATCCGAATTAACTAAAACCCATTTCACAAATTTTTCTGAATATTCTTAAATTTGAAAATTTGTATATTCGAAAAATTCTGAAATTCGAAATTCGAAATTCCGAAAACCCAGAAATGTGAAAATCTGAGACAATAACTCACTAATAATAACTTAACTAGTAAAAAAATGTTTTATTATTATTATTATTATTATTATTATTATTATTTATTATTCATTTGTTCCGTTCCATTTTTTTAGATGTGAGATTCATTATTTTGGATAATTCTGAACTTTGGATAAATTCGTATTCGTTACATTCACTTTAGGCTGCATTCACACCTGAGCGTTTCAAAGTCGTGCATTTTTACCACGTTTTTGCCGCAATTTTGTTCAGGTCATCATTGTAGAAGGCAGAAAAGCGCCTGTAATCTGCCCCAAAGAAGCTCATGTCCTTTTTTGAGCTTAGGGCGTTTTTCAGGCGTTTTTCTTCAGGTGACAAAATGCTCAGATGTAAACAGGTGCCATTGAAATGAATGGGATTTTGCTTGTTAGGCGTTTTTCAGGCATTTTACAAGCGTTTTATGAGCTGAAAACGCTCTGGTGTGAATGCAGCCTAACAGCCAAATTTGAAAGGAAATTCCAATACCTATAATTTAATAGTTAGTTATTATTAGTTAGTTAATTATTCTTTCAAATTATCAGATTTTCTTTCTTATTTTCGGATTTTCGAATTTTCTAATTTACAAATTTTTGAATTTACGAATTTAAGAATTATGATCATAACGAATGACCAGAAAAACGAAAAAAAAGACAAAAATGAATGAAACAAAAACGAACAAATTTTTCAGCAGTGCACATTCTAATCTTCTGTGTATGACCTGTGCATCATTGTATCTGGTGCATAGGCTCCATGTTTAACTCCATTAATAAGGGCGTGTGTCTTCATTTCCAAAAAATTGTGGCAAAAAATTAGATCAGTGTATACTTTCTGAAAAAGGGGGGGTGTCATGTGGGGGGTTTTCGTACTATCATGACATTTTTATTTTTACAGAAAGTAAGGGAAAGAGTTTTTTTTTTTTCAAAATGTTTAGTCTTTTTTCCTTTCTATAGTAAAAAAATAATAAAAATCCCAGTGATCATGAATACCAACAAAAAAGCTTTGTCTGTCTCAAAAAATACTATACAATTCATTTGGATACAGAATTTTATGACAGAGTAATTGTCAGTTAAACTGTCTCAGCACTGAAGAACTGAAAAATGTCTTGGTAATGAAGGAGTATTCACAATCATGTGATCATAAGGTGATAACAATAAATAAACAAATAACAAATTAATAACACAATTAAGTCACTGGGCCTTTAAAGTATAGTCTGCTGTGAGTCCATAACCATATGTGCAAAAATGCTAACAAATCCAACAGTGCCGTGTGAACTTGATCAGTATCTTCCCAGTGAGTTCTACCACCATTCAAAAGAAATATCTGCTTCTTACCAAAACCCAAATTATAGGAGGTCTAGTGAACACTCAATAAATCCAGGGTAATGTCAGCCTCAATCCAGTCACACAGCCCAGCACAGGTTCAGTATGCAGAAGGGATAGATGGAAACCACAGAGCATACCAGCAGGGAGAAATGGCTCAGCACTGGCAAAAAAAGATCACAAACACTCCATAGTGTATAACCACCAGAACTATTTATTAACTAAAAGGAAGATACCCACTTAGAATAAACATTTTAATTATTATACAGGATTTATATAGCACCGACAGTTCACGCAGCTCTTTACAACTTGAGGGTAGACAGTACAAATACAATACACTTTAATACAGTAGGAATCAGAGGTCCCTGCTCCTTAGAGCTTACAATCTAAGAGGGAGGGTCAAGAAATACAAGAGGTAATAACTGGGGGGGATGTGCTGATGGAGAAAATCAATGTACAGTTGTTAGGTGGGGGCCAGATACATGTACTGCTTAACATGTCACAAACACACTGCTGGCTGGTCAGTCGGTATGATGACGTCAGCATAATCCCCATTCCAACGCGTTTCATCTGAAGAGACATTTTCAAGGGGATTGGCTGGCCATGATGACAGGTGCACCATATAAATACATGTTGCTATCAGTGAAAACCTCTCCTAAGCCATGACCTTTAGCTACATATAAATACATTAAATCAATCACAAATTCATACATTTAATAATTGATAACATGATTATAAACCTTCATATGTTATTAAATAAGTTAAATGTGATAAAAAAATATTAAAGTTTAATTTATAAACCACATTAATTCATTATTAGTATAACATCATCTAGTGGGCAATTTAAAAATGATCACCTGCTCATTCTAAATAACAGTCCATAGTAAGAGAGTGGTTCCCATTACAAAATTAAAACCATTACTCCAATAATCAACAAAATACTTGCAAAAATGCATAACTCCTAATTCATATTATATTCTACATAATTTAAATATATTATCCCAATAGGGCATTACAAAATAAAAAAATATATAAAATCAATCTCAATCAACTATCATTAATGAAAACAATTAAGGTCCCAGTCGATATTTAGGCCATATTGAGTATATGACCAAAGTTCAAAAATTAATTGGGTCTCTGATTAAATATCAACTGGGACTATAGTTGTTTTAATAAAGATGGTTGACTGAGATTGATGATATATATTTTTTTTATTTTTTACCGCCCATAATATAAGGGCCAATAGAAGGAACCAATCAATACAGTGGGGAACAAGACATCCAACACACCTGGAGACTGTAGCGCATGAAGACAGTGGAGTTCAGATTCACCACGCACTGGAAAGGTAATTATTCAAAGTATTCTAAAACAGGGTACTTTTTTTTGACTAGAGTCACTTTAAACCAAAACCTGTATTGAAAACAACATTTTGATCTCTCTTGGGTAGGAAAGGGTGGGGCCAGGTATTGTTACATAGTTACATAGTAGGTGAGGTTGAAAAAAGACACAAGTCCATCAAGTCCAACCTATGTGTGTGATTATATGTCAGTATTACATTGTATATTCCTGTATGTTGCGGACGTTCAGGTGCTTATCTAATAGTTTTTTTAAACTATGAATGCTGAGATCACTGCCTGTGGAACGGAATTCCACATCCTTGCTGCTCTTACAGTAAAGAAGCCTCTACGTAGTTTAAGGTTAAACCTCTTTTCTTCTAATTTTAATGAGTGGTCAAGTGTCTTGTTAACCACTTGCCGACCGCTGCATGCCGATGTACGTTGGCACAATGGCAGCGGTGGGCAAATGGGTGAACCTGTACATCCCCTTTAAGAGCCAGGGATAGCAGGCTCGCGCGTGCCGCGTACAGCGTGACCATGCCCGTGGGACCGGCGGACTCATCTCCCGGCGATTGTGTCTTGGTGCCTCAGAATGGGGAAGTGCCTATTCATGGCTAACAGGACCATTGTTCCTGTTAGCCATGAGGGTGCTTCCTGTCATGTGTCACAAGGATAAACACTGCAGTCTTGGTTATTGAAGCCCCCCGATTTCCTTGTGAAGACTGAGAAGAATAAATTCAATACCTTCACCATCTCCCCAGCCTTTGTAACCAGATGTCCTTCCTCATTCTTTAAGGGGCCAATATGGTCTATCCTTCCTTTTTTATTGTTTACATACTTAAAGAATTTCTTGTTCTATCTTAGCTGCCCTAATTGCACCCTTACATTTCTTGTTGCATTCATTATAAAGGTTGAATGCTGATGATGATCCTTCAACCTAGTATTTTTGAAGGCCTTCTCTTTTGTTTTTATATGCATTTTTACATTGGCGTTAAGCCATCCGGGACTTTTGTTCGCTCTTTTAAATGTATTTCCCAATGCGATGCACTGGCTAATGCCCTTATTTAATATGCTCTTAAAGCAAACCTATCTCTCCTCCGTGTTCTTTGTTCCTAAGATTTTATCCCAATTTATATCTTCTAGCAAGGTTTGTAGTTTAGGGAAGTTGGCTTGTCACGGAACGTCCCACACTCCGCTTGAGTGCTTCCGTCATATACCGCTTCCTAAGTTCTGGAACACGAGTCCAATGGATCTGGCTATAGGAACCCCAAGAACTAGACAACACCAGTCTTGGAGTACATCAGAACTAACTTTTTATTTGAGATCTCACAGACATTTATACAGCAGGGATGACTCAAAGCTAACCTAATTAACATGAGCTAATTTACTACAAAATGTACCCAGACCAGATGACAGACTTGTGGGCACCGAGCTTCTCACATTAATATAAACACAATAGCTGGAGATAATTACAATTAACAATACAAACAACAATCTACCCCCTCCTCAGCCTAGACCATTCGTCTCCTAGCCAGGGCTGGTGGCTAATGTGATCAGCTCCCTCAATTAACATAAACACAGGTTGATGACACCAGCATCTCCTCACAGGATGTGTCCCAACAGAATGAATCAGTCTTATCAGCAGGAGGCTGCTGGAGGAATCCCCCCTCCCTCTTCAGGGACACAAATCTACAGTAAGGAGTCCCCATACAATATATACATATATACACGACTGAGTCCGATTAGTACAGTTCAGCCTGGATTTCTCATTCACCTCACAAAGAGTATTGTTCCATTGAAAATCCAGGGCCCATAATCAAAAGGCAACAGGCTTGCATACAGTCCTCTCCAACAGCCTCTGTTCTGGCTAGGTCTGTCACATGGCTCTTTTGAAATTCAGTGTCTTTGTGTTTCCCTTATGTTTCCTATTTGTGTGATTTATACTGAAGCCAATTGACCTGTGATTGCTGTTTCCTAAATTGCCCCGTATTTCCACATCTACGATCAGGTCTGCATTGTTGGTAATCAGTAGATCTAGTAATGCTTTATTTCTAGTTGGTGCGTCTACCATCTGACCCATGAAATTGTCCTGCAAGACATTTAAGAACTGGCGAGCCTTAGATGAATGTGTGGTTCCCTCCGCTCAGTCTATGTCTGGATAATTACAATCCCCCATTATGATAACACGTCCCATCCTTGCTGCTAATCCAAATTGTAATAGGAGGTCCGCCTCCCCCTCCTCCCTCAGGTTAGTGGGCCTATAGCATACTCCCAGTATTATTTTCCCCTTAGCTTCATCCCTTTGGAGCTCTACCCGTAAGGATTCCACCTCCTCCCTAGTTCCATGTCATCTCTCACATTCACTTATACATTATTCTTGATATATAGACATAACCCTCCCCCTTTTTTAACCTCTCTATCCCTGCGATAAAGGGTATACCCTTGAATGGTTGCCAGCCAATCATGAGAACTGTTGAACCAAGTCTCTGAAATCCCACAAAATCTAAATCCTCCTCGTACAACAGTATCTCTAGTTCACCCATCTTGTCCACCAGGCTCCTGGCATTGGTAACATGCCACGTAGTTTAGACCGGTCACATAATATCCTCTTATTGGGTGTTCCGAGATTGCAACTAGATTGCAACTAGGACTTGTTACTATACTTACCTACTACTACTCTCTGGTCTAAGTCCCTAAAATCATTCTTTAGGACACTCCATCTTCCTCTGACTTTGTCATTGGTGCCAACGTGCACCATGACAGCCGGGCCTTCCCCAGCCCCTCCCAGTAATCTGGCCACCAGATCTGTGATGTTCCGAACCCGAGCGCCCGGTAGACAGCATACAGTTTGGCGCTTCAGGTCTTTTTCACAGATTGCCCTCTCTGCCCTTCTAAGAATAGAGTCCCCTACCCCCAGAAACTGTCTATCCTTTCCCTTCACTACCCCCCCACTCTCACTGGAGGAGTTCTTCCCCTGGCAGCTAGGAGAGTCCCTCAGCTCCAGCAGTGCTGGTCCCTGACTGGTTTCACCAATGTCACTCAATGGAGCGTACTTATTGGGATACTCCAACCAAGGATCGGCCTCCCTTGCACTTCCGCCTCTATCCTTCCTGACTGTCACCCATCTACTCTTTTCTGGTACCTGCACCTCTTTGTCTCCACCTGTCTCTGTGCTGGCCCCTGCTGGCACCTCCCGGGTACGTTCCCAGCTCTCTTTTAGTATGGAGGGTCTTCTCAGTGCTGACAGCTGCTTCCCTAGATTCAGAACCTGGGCTTCCAGGGAAACAATGTGCTTACATTTTGCACAGCAGTATTTGCTCTCGATCAGATAATCAAGGAATGCATACATGCCGCAAGATGTACACTGAGTCGCATCTCCATAACCGCCGGGCATCGTAGCTACCAATTTAATGAGGATTGGGATTATACCCTGTCCAAATTACCTAACATCTAGCTTCCTGACACTACTACTCAACAATTCAATACACAGGTACTCAACAAGACAATACACAGTTACTTGCAGACCATGTGCACCCGCAGACCCACGTGCACTCTCATACCAACGTGCACTCGCAGACAACATGCACTCGCAGTCTACGTGCACTTGCAGCCTATGTGCACTCGCAGACAACGTGCACTTGCAGACAACGTGCACCTGCAGCCCACGTGCACTCGCAGCCTACATGCACTCGCAGCCTATGTGTACTCGCATACCACATGCACTCGCAGCCTACGTGCACTCCCATCCCACATGCACTCACAGCCTATGTGCACTCGCAGCCCATGTGCACTTGCAGCCCATGTGCACTCACAGCCCACGTGCACTCGCAGCCCATGTGCACTCACAGCCAACGTGCACTCGCAGCCTATGTGCACTCGCAGCCCACGTGCACTCGCAATACAAAGGTACATGGGACGTGCAAAACACAAGTATACATAATACACAGGTACTAACGATCCACACACTACTCAGACAACACTCAGGTACTCACACTACACAGATAATTTGAACCCTGTTATAACCTCCTGTTTTCAACTCTGTTTTTTAACTCACCACTTAGTCCAGTTCCATTTGGTCTAAGTTCCAACAAGCTCAAGATGAGCAGGCTCAAAATGAGTTCTACAGAGAGTTATATAGGCCTCAAGCACCTGTGATCAATTAACCACTCCCCTTAATTAGTAGGCTGAAGGAAGGAAAGAAAAAAAAAGGCTGTTTAAAAAGTGACAGAGAGGGTGTTAAAAAAAGCTGCAAGGAAATCCCCCCCCCCCAAAAAAAATGAAAAATGCAACACAGCAATGACCAGCAGTCAAAAGCAAAACTTGTTCACACTCTCCACTCAAGGTTCCCACGGCTCTTCTAACAGCAAGTCTTCCTAGATGAAGACTAGGATGCATATAAATGTGCCCCAGTTTTCAGAGATCCCATGGGAGGCTGTAGATGAGTGCTGGAATTGTGTAGAGTCACACAAACCTGCCTGCTATCACATGTTAGGGACAGGTAAGTAGCTTTTATACAGGAACATTGTAGTTCATTGAATGGGAGGCATTGTAAAAGCAAATGCATTGCATTGCAGCAGTAAAATCAAATGATTCCATGTGATAACTATTGTAAGTCACTAGTCACACACTGATCCATCAAGCCCTATAAAGAACAATGTAATGGGATCACATTGCAAAAGTCGGTGGGAAGTGCTGTTCCAATCAGACTGATATTTTCCTTTTTTTGCTTGTAAATCACATCTGAAGTGTTTTTCAAAGCTATTTTGATTTAGACATTTTAACCTAGATGTCACCTCTGCTTTAAGATGAAAGTCACAGAATAGTAGAGTGACTTTAATACATTAACTAAACCTGATTTTGAAAAAAGGTCTTCAGCAGATCTCTCGGTTCAGCTTTTTAGTAATTGCAATTCATCGCTGATCTACTCCTTCTCCCATAACCTAGCTCATTATTTCTCACTTATTCTCACTTAAGTGTGACAATGTCTAATACCTACATGTATGTGTTAATGTGGTTCTAACTATTTTCTCTTTCATTATCAACCGACTTTAAGTAGAAACAAAATTTCAGCTCCTCTAATAAGCCCCATGGGATGTTTCATTTCTAAAACAACTCTACATAATCAACTCCTATATTTCTCTCAGCCTTAATACTAAGTAATCAGTTTGGTCTTGGTTAAGGTAAATTGACAGTATAAAAATGAGTTAATTATTTTCTGTAATTGAAGCCAGCGTTGCATTGGGAATAGAGCACACAGGTCATTTTAGGTTTGTCTTTAAGGGTAAGATTGACATTGTCATTTTTTGGTTTAACATTTTCACAAAATACTGTACTATCCTTTTTATATTTTGACTTTAGTAATGTTTTGGCAAAAAGCATTGGGTTCAAAGAGGAGTACAAATATAAGGTGTTTTTGATTTTTAAGGATGTAATGGGCTTTACAGAATTACAGAAGCTCCTTTAAATTATCCTTGTCAATTAAATACAATTCTAAAATGCATGAATTTGGGGTTTTATTTAAGGATGAGTAAATCTGTTTGAGTCCAATTTGTGGGGTTTGTCAAACCTTGCTTGAAATCTGCAAAAAACTTAACTCAGCAGTAAGCCCTACTGAAGTCTATGGGGGGGGGGGGGGGTAGATGACTCTTGATACTATAGTCTGGCCATTTCCAAGACTAATAGGCAAGCTATTGTCAACAAGGGAAAATATTAAGATTATTTATGAATCCTCCTTCTATCCCTTTTAATCTAATGCAAGTTCTAGTGCTATATCCAATATATCAGTAAACAGAGTCCTGTAAACAAACCACAGTGTAAACAATTAAAAAAAATAGGTATATGAATTACATACAATATTTTCCAGTAAAATATTTAACAACATCTTTCCATTGGGAAAACTCCAGATAAGATGTGTAAAATGTCCCAGGGCTTGTTCACATCTGGTACAGTTAGGTCTATTTTTAAACAATGGTAGGGGGCGCTAAAGTGCTGGCAGTAATCAGTGAAATGTCACAAACATCAAATAAAACTTTGCAATTCCAACTTGATATACATAATAAAGTGCACTCTGCTTAATAAGTGAATATACAGTTAAAATAGATCAATGAAATCCTTAAAAAGTCCATAAATTCTTCTGTGATATATTGCCAAATCATAACACCATCACCATAGGCAGTCATCTTTGCAGTTGCAACCGATGTGTGTGGTTGAGATCTCCTACTCAGCAGAAAGACATGACCTCTTTAACTAAAAAAAAAGGTTGAATTAAGCTTGGTTTGTGGGTCTTTGAACTTGCTTGAATGTCAGCTGGCGATGAACCCATACAACAACCTCCTCTCCACCATATTATTCCATTAAAAATAGAATGGAAAAGGTGCCATAGCATAATATTATTTATTTAAAGCGATCCTGATTATGTTGTAAGACAAAACATACCTCGAGGCGCATTCCGGTCATGTTACTTCCGGCTCCCGAACTTTCGTTTTTTTGCATTGCGGTGGTGGAACACACGCCGACCCATAAGCTCAGGCTGGGCGGCACAGTAATACATGCCCTCAGTGCCAGGAAAAGGCACTTTTAAATGTAAACAGCTATCTAGCATTTTGTATGTGTTTTTTAAATAAACAATATTACACTATGGCACCTTTTCTATTCATTTGTGGGTCTTTGAACTTGCTTTAATGTCAACTGGAGATGAACCAGTATAGCCTTCTATACAACAACCTCCTCTCCACCGTATTATTCCATTAAAAATAGAATGGCAAAGGTGCCATAGCATAATATTGTTTATTTAAAGCGATCCTGATTATGTTGTAAGAAGAAACATACCTTGATACCATTTATAGAAACACCAACTGCAGACAGGTAATTTTTAATAACATTCAATTACAATATGACTTGTATCGCAATTGTACATGCTATATTATTTTTTCTTTATTCGCTATTTTATTTCCCCATGAAAGTGGAGTTACCCTTTAACAATCTAAAAATGTTATTCAACAATTAGAAAATAGGGGCATTGCACAGAGAAGAGAAGATACTCTCCTTTAATGCCTTTAAAAATTCTACCCCTCCCACACATGCAGTTATCAACTGATAAATGGGGTGTATCCCCTTACCTCAGCCCACAGAGTGTTGCACCTACAGGGCTACTCAATATATCCATGGACTAGCGTGGCTGTACCACCCTCATCAGCTGGGTGCTGTAATATTTCTAAAAGTTATTTCGTGGGTCCTTAATATAAGATCTGCAAAAATTCTATTGATTTCAATAAAGGTATTCTTTACCATCCACTCTGGTGAAATATGAAGTAAATTAATAAATGGGTCATCTAGATCCCCTTTATAACGCTGGCCCTAAAAGCTAAAGACAAAGGAAGGTTACACCATGATGTACACTGTGTCGGAAATTTGGATCCACATTTAGTCAAATATACATCTTAGGATTTGCAAAAATAATAAACCTAAATATTTAAAAGAGGTAAACATCTTAATGGATGTGGAAGCAGAGAGGGTTTCAATCAATCAATGGGTAACAATACAGATTTACTCCAATTGAATAATAATCCTGAAAAATTACCAAAGATTAAAATTATAGACATAACAAACATTGTCCAAGCAGTGACTTATATCACCTAAATATAAAAGAACATCATCTACACCTCCATCAAATCATTCCCCGCATCTATTACCTTTTGTACCACCACTTCCTCTCTTTAGAATGTAAGCTCTATGAGCAGGGCCCCCCTGTCCCTTCTGTATTAAACTGTACTGTAATTGTGCTGTCCCCCCTCTACATTGTAAAGCACTGCGTAAACTGTTGGTGCAATATAAATTGTGTATAATAATAATAATAATAATACATACAGCACAGTTTTTTTTTTTTTTGTCTGTTAGACCTTGTTTAAACCCATTGGTGTTCAAGGAATGTCTGATCTTTGCAACCAACGATTCAAGAGTTATTGCAAATAATAATGGGGATAGGGGACACCCTCAACAACTGCCACATTGTAATATAAATTGTGCAGACAAAATATTATTTATTCTAATCCATTCTTATACCATTTAATACTATAAAAGGCTTTCGTATAGTATAGCCCTAGCTCCCATATTATCTGTATTTGTATATTTTTAAAACTTTGTAAGATATAAAGTATTGTAGATTTATTGGACACAAAGCCAATCAGGATTTATTATATAATATATTTCTACAACCAAGTGATATGCTAACATTTAGCTATTAATTTAACATCTAAGGGTATAAGGTGATATGAATCTGTATGCCCTGCTTCCTTAGCTGGTTTCAAAATAGCCACCAATACTGCTTCAGACATAGAGGCTGGTAATAAATCGAGCTCAAAAGATGCATTAATGTCCAGTAACGATGGCTAGAGGATTTCTTTATAAGTCTTATATAGCTCTGCTGTGTTAATAGAAAGTGTCGCTAACACTCTTCCCAGCTCTTCCAAAGTAATAGAAGACTCTAAGTAATCTGTATCTCCTATCTTGAACACTGTTAATGTCATCTGTTCTAAAAGAAAAATACCTAATTGTCTGAATATGCCCTTTTATAGAAATATAAATTGATATAAAATGTATTTAAAGCGGAGTTCCACCCAAAAATGGAAATTCTGCTTTAAGAGAAGGTGAACACCTGACATGCCACATTTGGTATGTCATTTTTTGGGGGGGGGAGCGGATACCCTCTTTTCAGAGGGTTCCCGATCCCACTTCCTTCTGGCGCACCCTCAGTGTCGGAAGGATGATCACCTCTCCCCCCTCCCTCTAGGCAATCATGTGGGACACGTCACAGGTCCAAGATGATTGCGGGGCTAGTCACAGCGCGTGGCTCACGCATGCGCAGTGGGTGCCTGGCTGTGAAACCACAGCCGGGTGCCCACAGTTAACATACCGGCGCCGCAGAGCGGAGGGGGAGACGGGAGACGAGCAGGGCTTAGATCCCCCGCAACGCTGGACCCTGGGACAGGTAAGTGTCTTATTATTAAAAGTCAAAAGCTGCAGTATTTGTAGCTGCTGACTTTTAATTTTTTTTTTTTAAGCGGAACTCCGCTTTAATGTACAACGTACTAAAGTATTCTATGCCAATTTCATGTTCTGTTGTCCCTATATTTGGGAATTGCTGCTGAGAGTTGAAAGTTATATTTGCTAATAAATATCCTATGTCCCCCCTTTTTCAAGGTGTGTCCTTCATATGTAAATGAATCACTTCACAGAGAGTAGGGATCCTGGGAGGGCAGGATCTGAGGGGTGGGACTCTCCATATTCACACTGATTGGCATTTTTAACTGGGCAGGATTGATTTCTAATTATGATCCATTCAATCCTGCCCAGCAACAGCACAGCTAGCTTTCAGAACAGGCTGTGTACGAAGGGGGTTCCTTTTTGAATAATATTGTGATCTGTGAGGTGGGACTTGGGAGGTTTGGACTCTTCCTGTAGGTGTGAATGGGTGGGATTGAATGCTAATTAGGATGTATTCAATCCCACACACCATCAGAGCTGTAAAGGAAGTTACATATTTGCAAAGCCTGAAAGACTACACAGGGAAGTGTTACAGACTTTGGGCACGCAGGAAGCGGCTGTGGAAGGGACAGAGTCTTCCAGCAGGATATACAGAGTGTCACATAAAACAAAGGCACAACTAAACCCAGAATATCAGGGGATGTGCAGACAACAGAACAATATTGTACAGGGGTATGATCTATGCTGGGATTGATTATTCCATTTAGTTCTAGTGAAAAGAAAGTTGGAGTTCAGCTTTAAAGTGGCATACAATTTGAGTTTAAAGTTTACTGTGTTATCTAGTGAGACATAATCAGTTATGAAATTGATACTCTATATGACTTTTGGAAATTGAATTACTATTTGAGGAAAGTGCTTGTTTACACTAGCGCCACCCTTTAAAGAGCGTTTGGCAGTGGATAATTTTCCAGAGGGCTTTTGACAGGCAGCTGTGAGGAGATATGTCACCTCTTCACTGCCTGTTTTACTGTTGTAAAGTTCTCAGGACCACTCCTAAACCATGTGCATTACACACATTTACGGGGAGGTTTAGCATGACTCCATTTACTTGAAAGGGTTGTGTACAGTGGTGCTACTGCCTCCCGAGTGCGACAGGGGGTATACGCCTCGAAGCAAAGCATGTTGGCCAGGGCATGTGCCGGGAGAATGAGCCTCTTTTTCAATGCTATTTCTTGATACGCAATTGTCAGTAGAGACCTATACATGTTTATTGATTCCACACCTCCTTAATGCAGGCAAATGCCTCATTCTAATCCATTGGAAGTCCTTGTAGTCCTTAAAGTTAGAGAATGGCCACAGAAGGTGCAGGAAGCTGAGGAGTGGAGGCACCAATGTACTGATAATTACAAGTTCTATAATATTTGGGCTTTGTGGATACATTTCACCTCCTCTGACATGTTTAAACAATTAACACAATGAATATCTGAGTTTGCTTAGACGAGTATTGATTCTATAGCTTTTTATTGTATGACTGGGTGACCAGGGAATAGCTAGGTAGCACATTGGTTCTTGTTCCACATTCTGGTTTTATCTGGGAGCAGGAGGATTATTCTGCTCTCCCTGCTCCCCTCGGTTATGTATCTTCTTCTACCCCCTTTCCCTTCCTTTTTCCTTGGTTCCTTTTCCCATTGTCCCTCTCCTTCTACATTGCATTCCCTATGGCTGCTACTATAATTTAAGACTTTACCATTATCAAACTTGCATCATTTTGCAAGTTTGATAATGGTGAAAACCCTTTCATTCGGATTGTATGCCTTTGAATGTATTATGTATCAGATGGTTCTAAAGTCTTATGTCGGGAATGTTTGTACTGTCTTTTCTTCCAGAAAGAGTGAAAATAAAGATTTTACAAGATTTAGAGGAGCAGTAAAAATGTGGCTCCTTACTGCCTGTTTTTACTGCTCCCGACTGAAAGTTTACTAGACATAAGTGTTACAGTTTTTTCTATAAACATTTGGTCACTCTGCTTTATTTTATTCTCTTACTACAACAACTGAGATTTATATTTTCAAAGATTGCAGGAAGTTTAAAAATTGTTCACACAAGCATCTTTAAAGTATACAAGTGAATGTATCATAAGAATTCATTTTGTTCAGCTGAAAAAGATTTGAGCATTTTGTATTTAGTAGCCATCAGGCGACAGAGGCAAAATATGTCAATCTCATAGGGATCATTAAAATATCTGAGATATGGGAGTCTCAAAGACATACCCCAGGACACTGAATGCCAATCCTTTATTATTTATTATTTAATTAATTTATTAGAAAACATTTTAGCAGGCTTCTGGTCCTCTTGGAGAGTTATATTTCTGGGTGCTAAAGTAAAAAAGAGGCAAAAATAAATAAAAACAATCCTGGCTATTTTCTGCCATGTCCATATTGGCCAGGTCTAATTACTGTTAATATTTAAGTCTTCATGCTGACTTTAATGTCCTTTCGATTAAAAGTATGGGGTTGAAGAATGCGTATTGATTCAGATAAAAAAAAAAAAAAAAAAACTTCTCAGCATTCTCCTTTAGCATATTTATAGGTGTTACATCTGCTCCGGAGACTTCTGGTCTGCAGAGAAGTGCTCAGTGTGAATGAACACCTACATATGCTGAATGATTCCAAGAGAATTCAACAGTTGCTCCATTTAAAGTTGAGCTCAAACTTTACATTCAGTTTTGCACAACTGTACTGGCTGTCCTGTTCTGAACATGTAGAACCCAAACCAAGGACATGATAACTTTGGCTAGTTAACGCTTGCCCTCCCAGTCCAACTCATAACTTGAAGATCAAAGTGATGAATAATAGTTGGTGATGTTTGTTTAGCTGGTGATCCAGTGTACATCTAAGTTCTCCTCCCTAGCTATTACAAGCCCTCTCCTTTATAAGTTACCCTTCAGGAGGTTGTCATTCTTCACTAATGCTAACCCACCATGGTTTTCTGGAAAGTGATGTTCCTCGATCACAATGACAAGCACACTTCACACACATGATATACATCTCATCTTTTGTAAACAAGGCCTCTTCAAAAAACCAGAAGACAAGACCACTGTGTACAGTAGCACAGATCGAGAAAAAGTAACACTATCGTGCGCAGCATGAAAAACAAATAAATATCAAGTTTTAGTAAAATGGTATGATAAATGATAAAATGATAAAGAAATACAAATACACATTGAAGAAAAATAAAAAACAAACATCCTAAAATTAAAAAGGCAAAAATAAAATAATCAGCACAGTAGCTAAGCGGTTAGCACTTCTGCTTATCAGCACTAGGGTTGTTGAAAGCTTATATGCAAGTTATTGGCCATAGAAAAGGGTATGGAGGCCTGGGTACTTCCCTGGGAGACATGTATCAAGGCAATTAGAAAAAAAAACATTTTTTTTTTAAAGGAGCAGTGATTTTAATGATGCTTAAAGTGAAACAATAAAAAAGAAAAATTGCTTTAAATATCGTGCCTGGGGGTCCCCTTAGTCTGCCTGCAAAGTGGCGCATCTGTACCGTGTGTAGAACCTGCTGCAGCAAATCTGACATATATTAAGAAAGAATAATGACATTTAAATTGATTTTCCCTGCTGCAAGCCATTGCCAGCAATATAAAAATGTTGAACAAAATGGCGTGGGGGTCCCCCAAATCCATACAAGGCCCTTTCGGGTCTGGTATGAATTTTAAGGGAAACCCCATGCCAAAATAAAAAAAATGTGGGGTCCCCTCCAAAATCCATACCAGATCCTTATCCAAGTATGCAGCCTGGCATGCCAGGTAAGGGGGGGGGCGAGCGAGGGTTCCCCCCCTCTTGAACCATACCAGGCCACATGCCCCCAACATGGGGGATGGTGCTTTTGGTCCCTGCCCCAAAGCACCTTGTCTCCATGTTGAGGGGGAAAAGGGACTCTACCCCACAACCCTGGGTGGTGGTTGTGGGGGTCTGCAGGTAGGGAGTTTATCGGAATCTGAAAGCCTCCTTTAACATGGAGGCCCCCAGATCCTGCCTCCTCTAGGTGAATGAGAATGGGGTACATTGTACCTCTACTCAGTCACCCAAAAAAGTGTCAAAAAGAAATAAAAACATACACACAGTTTTTGACAAATTCTTTTATTAAAAATAGAAAAACAAAGTCCCCCTGATGTAGATCCATCATCGATCACGACACCCCGCTGCACCTCCAGACCCGAAAAAAGAAAAAAAGCTCTGCCCACAACGAAGGCTAACCACTGACTGCCTGCTTGGCTGTCTGACAATTCTTAAAAATGGTAACATCACCTGATGGCATTGCCCCTTGTGACATCATCGATCGGTGCATGCTAGGTCAGTGATGTCACATGGGATGGTGCCACCAGGTGACATTAACAGGTGGCCCCGCCCCTTACCTACTAAAGAACTGTCAGACTGTGGAGCAGGCACTCGGCGGTTAGCCCCCATTGATGATGGATCTACATCGGGGGGACATTATTTTTTTCTTTTTAACAAAGTAATTCTTTTCTTTTCTTTTTGTTGACACTTTTTTTGGTAAATGAGTAGGGGTACAATGTGACCCATACCCATTCACATGGGGGGGCAAACATGTGGGGGGCCCCCTTGTTAAAGGTGGCTTCCGATAAGCCCCCTGGCTGTGCTCCTTGGCAATGGGAAAATTGTGTAATGTTTTTTCTAGCTATTCACAAATGTTTTGCCTTTCATTTCTATTTTTAACTCAATAGAGTGTTTTACAAGGTGAGGGTTTGCATATACTGTAATTCTATAAGCCTTCAGTTAATTAAGATGTTGGTAACTTACACTGCATTAGTACATGTCAACAAGGTGATAATTGGTTCAGTCATCAGGGGAAAAATCATGAGACAACAGCAATAGGATAAAAATTACAGATGAGAGAATCAAGGTTTCTTTTCCTTACTTGCAGGTATTTCGGGGTAATGTGGACAACAACACACCATATGCCAACTCCTTCACACCACCAATTGAAGCTCAGTACATTCGCCTATACCCACAGGTGTGCAGGCGGCATTGCACGCTACGGATGGAGTTACTAGGGTGTGAACTATCAGGTAAGTCTAATTTTAACATGGCTCATGGCCAGTTTTTTATACTACCTAAAGTGGGCCTTGCATTATGAACTCATCCATATTACTGAACTTGAATCCTTTGGTAATGCCACTGTCAGATACGATTTGCATTTTCCTATGTAGTACAGATTTCTGGAACAGCAGTTTTTGTGTAGACTGTCTAGCCGCTTATTGTCCACCATAGATACACTGTGGCAGGGTCGGCCGCTCTGTGCCTCATCATGTAATTAGTTTGTTACTAGTTTGTGATCCACATGTCAGGGTAGGGAGCACAGGGTAGGGTGCACCCCGGCTGTGCTATGATTGG
Source organism: Aquarana catesbeiana (assembly GCF_042186555.1). Taxonomy (NCBI): domain Eukaryota; kingdom Metazoa; phylum Chordata; class Amphibia; order Anura; family Ranidae; genus Aquarana; species Aquarana catesbeiana. The sequence goes on along the minus strand of NC_133324.1, from coordinate 151,495,134 downwards.
CTGCAGAACTGACCAATCAGCAGCCGGCATCCACTGATTGGCTCCAGACATTACCAAACAGAGCCCTGTGTAGGTATACAAACACAGGGCTCTTTTTTGACAGCAGCAATGTGCTGTTTATTTCAGGAAGAAGAAAACATTGCTTAGTAAAAGCACCTCACACAGTACACAGTAACACATGTTGGCCACATATTTAACCCTTGATAGACCTAGCTGTTAACCCCTTCCCAGCCAGTGTCATTAGTACAGTGACAGTGCATATTTTTAGCACTGATCACTGTATTGGTGTCATTGGTTCCCAAAAAAGTGTAAAAATTGTCAGTCAGGTGTCCGATTTGTCCGCCGCAATATCGCAGTCCCGCTATAAGTCATTGATCGCCGCCATTACTAGTAAAAAACAAATAGAAATTCCATAAATATATCCAATAGTTTGTAGACGCTATAACTTTTGCGCAAGCCAATCAATATACGCTTATTGTGATTGTTTTTTTTTTTTACCAAAAATATGTAGCAGAATACATTTTGGCCTAAACTGATGAACATTTTTTTTAATTGAATGTGTTTTATAGCAGAAAGTAAAAAAAATTAGGGTCTTTTTTTGTTTTAGCGCAAAAAATAAAAACCACAGAGGTGATCAAATTCCGTCAAAAGAAAGTTCTATTTGTGGGGGAAAAAAAAGATTTAATTTGAGTACAGCGTTGCATGTCTACGCAATTGTCAGTTAATTTAACGCAATGCAATATCGCAAAAAATGGCCTGGTCATTAAAAGGGCTGCTGATAGAAATCACAAAGCCCCATACAGCCTACCTGACAGGGCCCCCGTCCTCTGAAAATATCAAATTATATTTTTGGTAAAATGCAACGCCTGCTATATAATCCTTTGCAGCCACGGCAGAATTAATACCCCTGTTGAACAAGACCCATTCAAGTGAATAGCGGCACAGAGGCAATATCTGCACCCCCACAGTGAGCGATTGGTGCCAATTGCTTACTGTATTTATTCAGGGTGGTATGTTCATTCAGGATGGTGAGCCCCCCCCCGCTCACCATCCTGAAATAACCCACCTGTGTACCCTCATCAGCTGCCAGCGGGAGAGGAGAGGAGGGAAATACGGGAGCACTATGGGAGGAAAGGGGCACACAGGGTTCCCAGAAAGCAGGGGGAAGGGGGCACAGATACTAGAACCAATCCCACTGCAGTGCAGAAAGAGGAAGAAAAGAAAAGCAGAAGTCGGCAGGACTGCACAAGAGTCACAAGTGTCAGCAATAAGGCAGTACTGCTGGAACTCCTGCTCGCCTTTTTAATTGATGAGGCCTGGGCCCAGTACAGGAGGGCTCACTGTACTGCCTTATTAGTGGCCCTGGTCTTGAAGATGTGTATATCTTCCAGAGCTGAAGTGGCTAGAGAACGCTTACTTCCTGATCCCTCCCTCTTTCACACAGCCTCTGAAATCTTCTGAAACTTTTGCCACACACACATCCCTGCAACATAGCTGGGGAAGAGGGAGATTGCTGACATCACATGATCAGTACACAGGAACTCTGGCTATCTGCATAGAGCTTTTCTGATATACAGCCATTTCACCTACTTTATATAGCCAAGATATCAATGTAGATAATAATGTCGGAGAATTACTTGTACATGCAAGGTCCACTTTAAGTTACTCCTAATTCTGTGCATTCTCCACAATAAAGCTAGAAATTAAGAGAGCAGATGACTAGTGGGCTGTTGCTGTGACAGAATGAAGTATTGCTTAGAGATGATGAAACTTAGAAAATACATATGAGGAGTAGAACATTTGCAGCCAAAGGTTAAAAACCATCTGAAAGTGACAGATCGTCCATATTTATTTTAGTTGATGATAAGAAGTTTGATGCTGCTGGATTGCCTTTGTTTATTTTGTAATTCATCTTCTCTTCCAGCCGTCGTGTGTTGTCAGAATTCGTATAAGAAAATGCTAACAACTCAGACAACAAATCTTGAGTTTTTTCCTATCACCCAAATGCTACCTGTTAGCTTCCTCCTAATTGTTTTTACTAAAAATGTGAACCTGGGCACATAAAAGCAAATTGGAATCACGATTAGCCTCCGTTTAGTCATTTCCATAATATGTTAATATAAAAGCTTTGCTTTGAGCATTTCATCAACCATTCTGGTCAAAAGAAAAATCTTTTTATGAGGTTAATTGTAAATGGCAGCATTGGGGGTCATTTACTATGGTGCCAATAAATGATCCTGCAGTCCTGAAAAATAGCGCCCAATTAAGGCAAATTAAGACTTCAACTCTCAACAAATGGGCACAAATTTAACAAGGGGACCCCCAGATCCCAGCCCCCCCTTTGTGAATGGGTATCAGGAACATTGTACCCCTACACATTCACCAAAAAAAGCAGTGAAATGTGACAAAAGACAATACCAGTTTTTGACAATTCCTTTATTAAAAATATCTTCTTTTTCCCTCGATTCTTCCTCCATCTTCCTCTGGTCTTCCTTCGTTTTTCCCCTTCTTCCTCCAGCTTCTTCTTCCCCCGCTTCGCTTCTCCCTCCATTTTCCTCCGCTTCTTCCTCCGGTTTTCTCCGTATTCCTCCGGCTTCTTCTTCCCCTAATTCATCCTCTGGTATTTCTTCACCACCACTGCTGACGCCCACTGAACATTCAAAAAACAAACCTCCTCTGATGCTGCGATGACTTCACTCCGAGACCCCGCCCCTTGTGACTTCACTGCCCAGGGAATGATGGGTCAGTGATGTCACAAGGGGACGGGGTCTCTGGGTGACGTCATTCGGCGGCCACGCTTCATAGTTACATATGAAATGTGTGCTATGCAAGCAGACAAATCGACTGGCCACAGCATCGGAGGAGGTTTGTTGTTTTCATGTTCAGCAGGTGGGTGGCGAGAGCGGAGGAAAGAAGAAGCTGGAGGAAGAAGAAGACTGGAGGAAGAAGTAGGGAAAAGAAGAGGACATTTTTAATTTAAAAAGTTATCAAAAACCGGCTATTGTCTTTTGTCACATTTGTTGAATGGGTAGGGGTAAAATGTACCCAATACCCATTCACACAGGGGGGCGGGATCTGGGGGCAACAAGGGGGCTGATAAGCCCACCTGCCTGCAGACCCCTACAACCACTGGGCAAGGGTTGTGGGGATGAGGCCCTTGTCCCTATCAACATGGTGACAAGTGCTTTGGGGGGACCCCAAAGCACCCTCCCTATGTTGAGGGCAAGCTCGCTTGTCCCCCCCTTTCCTTGCCTTCCATGGCTGCTTGCTCAGATAAGGGTCTTGTATGAATTTTAGGGGGGCCCCCCACACCATTTTTTTTATTTTTGGTGCGGGGTTCCCCTTAAAATCCATACCAGACCTGAAGGCCCTGGTATGTTTTTTTGGGGGGGGACCCCATGTCAATTTTTTTTAAATTTTGGTGTTTTTTCCTTGATTTTTGATTAGCTGGATTTTTGGAATTCCGCTGCATAATATTAGTAAATAATTACATACCATTGCATGCATTTGAAGAGTTAAAATGATGGAATAAACCAAACTGATGTGCATTTGCTAATTATGCAGCTGAGTACAATGTAGGTTTTCAGGAGGCGATACCATTGGTGGGATTGAAACCCATGGCTTAAACCTTTGAAGGTAGCAGCTGAGCACAATCATACATAGAAAATACTATTACTAATGTTTGATTCTTTTCATTCTAAACAATAATGTTTTACATTTGAGGCATTAATATTATGGTACCAACCATGCTCATGTGCCATTGGCTATTGGGTAGGGATGAGCCGAACACCCGCGGTTCGGTTCTCAACAGAACTTGCGAACACACAAACACAGTTGAAGTCTATGAACATCACATCACATGATCCTCCCAAAATCCATACCAGACCCTTATCCGAGCGCGCAAACTGGCAGGCCAAAGGAAAGGGGGGCGAGAGACGGTGGGGCCATGTCTCCCTCCATCATCTTCTCCTGGTGCTGTCTCTCTTGCCTCCATCTTCTGTTGCCTTCTTCTGTCACTGTCTTCTGTCGCCATTTCTCCCGCCACCACCTACTTCTCCCGCTGCTGTGTGCTTCCTCACCACCATCATCCTCTGTTGTGTTGTCACCCGCTGTCTGGCATCTCTTATACAGCCATGGGGCCTGACCATCCATTGCCGTCACATGGAAAGCCCGCCCTCTTTTTTCGAAAAATAAAGCACCTCCTCTTTGCTAAAGAGGGACCTCGCCATGTCCACCTAGATGGAGATCCTGACCAGCACAGGAACTTCCGGGTGATTACAATGACTAATTTCTGGGTCAGAAGGTGAAACCACACTCTTTTGATCGCAGCTGCGAATATATGATCGCAACCACGATCAGAATTGTTTTTTTTGTTTATTTGCAGATATGCGAATCTGTATTTCTACATATAATGATATTTGAAGGTAAACTTAAGGGAGTTCGATAAGAAATGATGTCCCTGGGATAGCAGCAGGTGAATTACAAAGACAAAGGCCCAGTTTGAGCCCTGATTCACACTGACAGTGGGAGGAAATCGCGCAAGTTCAGCTGAACTCACACGATTTCATTCCCATATGTCAGTCCTGACTGCGGGGGGAACTTCAGAGACATCTGTGCAGGTTTCTGAAAATCGCACCCGAAGTTGCCAAAAAGTAGTACAGAAATTACTTTTGGAAATTGTGATGCCGCATCGATTAGAACATGCCAGGACATGTCAAATTGCAACAATGTGAACCAGGGCTGACACATACAACACTGCCTATCCACCAGCTGAATTCATTACCTGCAATTCTCCACAGCTGTTATAAAGCATTTACTTGCAGGTGTGCTGCAGAGATTTGTTTTTTTGGTGCACAAATACATATAGAAATGATAAGATATAAAAGAAAGATATTGCACTTCCCCAAAACCACCACCCCCAAAACTAATTAAAAAGAAGAAAGAAAAGAGAAAAAAAACAACAACAAACAAGCTCAATAATGTACTTTTATTTTGCCAGCAGAAACAAAATTATGTACATTCATTTACTAGCATAAAAACATTCTACGGGATATATGGTGCTACATTTAGCAAAACAGTTAGCAATTGGGTTTTAAGGGCCCTGCTCATCTAAAATCTAACATTTGTCTAAACCTTGGGGTGGACACAGCTTTACTTTCAGTGTATAACTGGTAACATTTCATAGTACCCTACAATAGTATATACCATAGTACCAGTATCATTTTCATCTGTAAGATTATAGAAACATACTTAACAGTCATTATTCTTACAAAGTATTCCAACATAATATTAAAAAAGGCACATATTCAAAATATAACACCCACCACCAGCTCACAATCCACACACATACATAGCATGGCCACATAAACCCACTTTTGATGGAAAAAATGCACAAGAATTTCAGCAAACAAACAGCTCTAGTTAGGTGTTTGTCATTATGCACAATATCATTCTTTCTCCCCCCCTCACAAATCACAGCAAAAAACCTGGCCTCTGCACAGGCCAAACAAACACCCCCTACTGTAGCCCTTTATATACAGGGCCGGTGCTACCACTAGGCAAACTAGGCAGCCGCCTAGGGTGCCCTGCTGCCTAGGGCACCCGGCCACTGGTGTTCCTACTCTCTTCTCTCTGCAGCAAGCAACTAAGTCTCAGCATCAGCAGGCAGCCGCCGCTCCATTCGCACATAGTAACAGAGGCGCAGTGGCGGCAGCGGACTGTAGCTATGTCACAACTCCCGAATGAATGGAAGCAAACAAACGTTCATTGATGGGCGCTGGTATGCTGCATTTGATGGGCACTAGTGAGGCTGCATTTGATGGGCGCTGGTGAGGGTGCATTTGATGGGTGCTGGTGAGGCTGCATTTGATGGGCGCTGGTGAGGCTGCATTTGATGGGTGCTGGTGAGGCTGCATTTGATGGGCACTGGTGAGGGTGCATTTGATGGGTGCTGGTGAGGCTGCATTTGATGGGCGCTGGTGAGGCTGCATTTGATGGGTGCTGGTGAGGCTGCATTTGATGGGCACTGATAGGCTGCATTTGATAGGTGCTGGTGAGGCTGCATTTGACAGGCGCTGGTTAGACTACATTTGATGGGCACTGATAGGCTGCATTTGATGGGCGCTGGTAGACAGCATTTGATGGGCGCTGGTAAGGCTGCATTTGATGGGTGCTGGTGAGGCTGCATTTGATGGGCACTGGTGAGGCTGCATTTGATGGGCACTGGTGAGGCTGCATTTGATGGGCGCTGGTGAGGCTGCATGTGATGGGCACTGGTGAGGCTGCATTTGATGGGCGCTGGTGAGACTGCATTTGATAGGCGCTGGTGAGGCTGCATTTGATGGGCACTGATAGGCTGCATTTGATGGGCGCTGGTGAGGCTGCATTTGAACATTTTGCACACTTCATTAAAAAAGTGGAGTTTACATGGGCAGGGGAAAGGGGGTGGAATCAGGGGTGAATCCGGGTGGGGGCGTCAAAATGAGGTTTCGCCTAGGGTGTCAAAAATCCTTGGACCAGCCCTGTTTATAGATAGGTTGTATTGTTAGCACACTGACACATGCCCACTAGAAGTACACGCCCACCAGTATCTTTCAATCTGTCTCTTCGTGTATGTCTAAAGTGATTGCATCTCATGAGCAGGAACACATAATACTATTTGCACCTGTGTTAGCCCTTGGCTATGTGCATCAAATCTCCAGCTACAGGCCAAAGATCGAAGTCCATTTGCATGCACATAAACAAAGCAACAGTTTTCTAAGTATATGTACCTGTGCAGTGTAAACTCTACAATTTTAAATGTCCAAGTCCCTGGGCATGATTAGTGCTAACAAACATTAACATCAGTCCCTGGCTGCAATGAGCTTCCAATCTAAAGTCCAAAACGAACCTTCTTAAATTAGAGACTATTTCGACAGGAGACAAATAAGATGCCAGCATGTCTTTGGATTGTGGTGAGAAACTCACACAGGGAAAACATATAGACTTCAACACAAGCATTAGACTGTTGGGGATTTGAACCAGCAACCTCAATGCTGCTAGATGGAATTGCTACCCATTTAGCCTGCGGGCAGCCTCACACATGTTGTCTGCATCTCTGTGGTGTGAACCAGCCCTAAGTCCATAGTTATGCTCAGTGTCACAAGCAATATACACTATATTGTCCTAAGTATTGGGACGTCTGCCTTTATGCGCACATGAACTGTAATGGCATCTCAGTCTTAATCCATAGAGTTCAAAATTGATTTGGCCCACCATTGCAGCTATAACAGCTTCAACTCTTCTGGGAAGGCTGTCCACAAGGTTTAGGAGTGTGTCTATGGGAATGTTTGATGTTGGATGAGAAGGCCTGGCTTACAGTCTCCGCTCTAATTCATCTCAAAGGTGTTCTGTTATGTTGAGGTCAGGACTCTGTGCAGGCCAGTTAAGTTCCTCCACCCCAAACTCACTCATCCATGCCTTTATGGACCTTGCTTTGTGCACTGGTACAAATCATTTGATGGAGGGGGATTATGATGTGGGGTTGTTTTTCCAGGGGTTGGGCTTGACCTCTTAGTTCCAGTGAAGGGAACTTTTAAGACATCAGCATACCAAGACATTTTGGACAATTTCATGCTCCCACCTTTGTGGGAACAGTTTGGGGATGGCCCTTTCCTGTTCCAACATGACTGCACACCAGTGCACAAAGAAAGGTCCATAAAGACATAGATGACCGAGTTTGGGGTGGAGGAACTTAACTGGCCTGCACAGAGTCCTGAGCTCATCCCGATAGAACACCTTTTGGCTGAATCAGAGAAGAGACTGCAAGCCAGGCCTTCTCATCCAACATCAGTGCCTGGCCTCACAAATGCACTTCTGGAAGAATTGCCAAACATACCCACAGACACACTAAACTATGTGGACAGCCTTCCTAGCTTTCCCAGAAGCTGTTCTAGCTGCAAAGGGTGTGCCAAATCTAATTTTAACCCTACTGATTAAGACATTGAATTGCCATTAAAGTTCATGTGTGTAAAGGCAGGTGTCCCAATACTTTTGGCTAGATAGTGTATCTGGCAATATTTCCAATGGTGGTGGAACCCTCCTAGACAGAAATACTACATTTAAACATAGTTTTAGGACCTGGGACATTAGATAACGTCTCTACATGAAGCTGCATGTTTGGGATTCAAACCCAGATGCTCAGCAGAAGTTCTAACCTCTAAGCCACGGAGCTACCACATGTGAAAACCTCCTACACATAAATACTGCATTTCTGTGGACATACAGGTGATGGAATTACATTACTCAAGAGTTATTCTTCTTGATTTATTCTGTGATATTTGGTGGTTCTGTGTGGGTGAGTGTAGAATGATTTCTGATGTTGGTACACATATCACATTTTTTGGGCTCAAATTATGTTTGTGCTTTGTAAAGACACCTGTGTGAGTTTGAGTAAAGATTGTTGTGAGATTGAGAATAACAAGTGAAAGTGACAGAGAAAAATGATTTTACCAAAACATCAAAACATTCCACATTCTAGCATTCTTAAAAACAAAATATATTAAGTAGAAGCAACAATGTTGCAAAGGAAAATATACTTCAGAGAGAGATACATTTCATTTCAACATTAAAAGGATTTATTTGGGGAAGTTACAATTGTTCCATTAGAATCAATGGCTAAAACTTGCATTGGACTATAATAGCGCCCATTTTCACTCTCAAAAAACGCTCTTTAACACAGCGCTCATTTTGGTATTTACTATAGCGCCCTGTAAAAAAGACATTGAAGCTAAAATGAGAGCTATTTGCAGGTCTGAGCATGCTCAGTTGTGTTGGCACCTAGTTGTACAGAGGCGGGGAATTTATCTCTTCTCAGACTTTTAAAGATATTTCAGTGTAGAAATCACTTTTTCACACAGTTTAAAAGCAGATTATCTTTAAACAATATACCGCATATTTCAGTATCATTTAGGCAATTATATCATGCTCTAAACATTATTTCTATGTGCATTACTCCGGGTTTTAGCAGAGTAAGGGTTTGGGCGCTATTTGTTTTCAGGGAACTATAGTAAATTCAATTGTAGGAGTATTTTTTTACCAGCGCTATACTGAATATCATTTTAGCGATAATTAGCACCACAGCGCTATAGTAAATGACCCACATTGTGTTAGATATTTTAAAAAGTGCAAAAATTTAAAACAACCTCAATTAAAAGAAAAAAAAATCAACAAACTGAATGTTCAAATTGCATTGAATTCATTGGAGTTCCATTTTCAAGGTCACTTTTGTTCCTTCAGAGGGCTGCTAGACAAACCAATACAAAAAAAAGGGCGGAATATTTTAATATGACTTTGTGGTGACATGGGAAATACAGAAATCCTTTATATTTGAGGATGCCTTAAAGCTGTATTTTACTACCACAGTTTTCAGGGACAGCATCAGGATTCATATACTTTGGCACTAAATATTTGGCTGTGAAAATGAAAATTTTTATTTACAATTATCCTAGCTTACAGGCAGCTGCAGAATCCCATTTTTTTTAAATGTAATGAATATGAAATAAAAAACAGTTTCTCTTGTAGTTTTAGCAGTAGTGACCAGTGTGTTATAGGGTCAAAGGGTATGAAGGGCATTAGGGCTTGGAGCCAAAATTTGATGATCATGAATATAAACAAAATGTAAATGTATGTTTTGAACAATTCAAATTCTAGATATTCTGGTTGATTTTATATTTCAACCCTAATTTGAATCTCAACACTATTCTAGATATAGCTAATCAGAGCATGGCTACTGACTGGTATTTGCACTTTGCTGCTGATTCATATAATTTTGGTATTTTATATGTGAACACGGTTCGCTGATTTTCTTCAAGAGAATCTATTTTTACAAGAGATCTGCTTGATGCTTGAATTAAAGTAACTAAAGGCTCCTGTATTACAGTTTAAATAAGTACCAAATCCAGTTACTATGTAGTGGGTAAACTACATAAAGTAAACAAAAATCTTCCTGTACCTTCCCTGCCTGAGACAAATCCTCCAGATTTGTGTCTTACATGCTCCCTTACATACCCCTCCCAGAAACTGCAGCTCACATTGGGAGGGTTTCAACTAGAGGCAGTTACGTCAATCCAGAAAGTAGTGGGTGTGACTACCTATGGACAGCTGCTGATTGACATGATACAGAATTGTGAATCAGCAGTGATAAGCTAATAGCCATGCCCTTTGCACGCTCTCTGAGGGGTCATTGCTAAAATATATTAACGAGGAGTTACAGCCGTTTCTGTGTTTATTAAAAGTCAGCATCTACAAAAAATTGTAGCTGCTGACTTTTAATAAACATACACTCACCTGTCTCATGATCCAGCGATGCGACCGCCTGAAGCCTTGCTTCTCTCCCTCTCCTCTCTGTGGTGCCAGCAATGCAAGTGTGGGTACCCTGCTGTGACAGCTTGCGATATCACAGCCGGGTGCGCACTGTGCACTGCGCATGCGCAAGTCACGCTGTGCGTCCTGAATGGCTGGGCAATCTTCTGGGACCTGTGACGTATCCCAGAAGATTGCAGGGAGGAAGTAGAGGAGAAGAGCTACCTCTCCTGGCACCGCGGCGCTCAGAGAGGAAGTGGGAGCCTCGGTACCTGTCAAGCCATGGTACCCGCTCTCCCCCCCAAAAAATGACATGCCAAATGTGGCATGTCAGGGGGTCAGGAGTCCTGAAAGCAGAAGTTCCACTATTTTTTTATGTCCCTCCATCATCCTGCTTTCTCCTCAGTATGACTGCATCTCCCCCTCTCTTCCACTCCCCTCCTGCCTTGACTGTATAATACGATTCCCCTGCAGCTGCTCTTTCCCTCCTCTTTTGTAAAGTCAAATATATTAAATACTTTTATCCTCTCTGTTTTAGTCTATATTAAGTGCATTTTATGTTTTTTTTATTTATTTTTTATTATAATGCTAAATACCTTTTTTTGCATAGCATTGCAGTCACGTGTCCTCCCTCTTCTAGCTTGCATACAGAGAGCAGAGGGACACCACAGCTCTGTGCAAAGAAGGTATTCAGCATTATAATAATAAAAAAACACACATACTGCATTTAATGTAGACCTAAAACAGAGCGGATAAAAGTATTTAAAGCGGAGTTCCAGTCATATTTTTGCTTATTAAAAGTCAGCAGCAACAAAAACTGTATCTGCTGACTTTTAATAAACAGCCACTCACCTATCCCATGATCCAGTAGTGCAAACACCAGCGCTGTGTTCTCCCTGTGTTCTCCCAGCAGGCATCTCTACTATGGGCACCCAGCTGTGACAGCTTGCGGCTTCACAGCTGGGTGCCCACTGCGCATGCACAAGCGGCGCTGTGCTCTGTGACAGGTCCCAAAGTCTACTAGGACTAGAACAAAACTTTTGCTTGATCATCACCTGCAGCCAATCAGCTGCAACACTGATCAGTGTATTTTGACAGCAGAGGAGTCCTGCTGTCAGAATACAATAGCACTGTGGGGAAGATTCCTCCAACCACCATGGTTCCTGCAGAACCAGACAAATTTCTATCCCTCTATGGCCAGCTTTAGACATTGTTCTGTGTAACCACTCTATAGTGTGCTGAGAGCAATCACACAGATGCCAGTGTTATAAAATACTGATTGGGGCTTTTACTTGGTGTTTTGCGCAGCACATGGACAATGCACAGTGAATCTTTAGAGGCAGCTTGTCATCTTCCTTCTGTATTTGTTCTATTATCTCTTGTACACACCAACCTCATTAATACCAACTCAAATGGACATACAAAAGAACAAATCTCCTGACCACATTCTGGCAGATTTGTAAGGGTTTTGTACAATTACACAGATTTCCCCTCTTTGAAGTGGAGCAACAACATTCCCTCAAGCTGCTCTCAAAAAGCCAAATTTATTTGTAAATGTTCCCCTTCCCCTTTAGTGATAGGCTTGCCTACATATACCAGCCTATACATACAGTACAGGCAGGGCATGCTGTAACACAAGTATATGGAACTGGTATTTTAACTCAGAGGACTGTTGCAAAAATGAGGCAAGTAATATTCATACATATTCTAATTTTCTCCCACTATCCTCTTTGAAGCTCAATTTTAGCAGCTGAAAACTGCTTTCTCGTATGCTCAATATTCTAAACTATTATTATTCCATGCACTTTGGCCAAAACAAATTGATACATGACCTAACTCATTGACTCTTCCAGCAAAGTTTTGCAAACAATACCTGTAGTTTGACCTCTTTTGTCACAGAGTATCATGGACATATTGCTTTTAAAACAGTAAAGCAATTTCATTTTCCACATTTGTATTTTTTGCCAGAGCAGGCAGCAAATCCATTTTCAGGTAGCGTTTTAGATGACTTCTCTTACTGTATAAGTGGCGGTCATTGAGTTCAAGTGTGATACAGCAAAACAATTTGTGTTAAATGATTTTTGCCCTTCCAGTGGCACACAAAAAATGATTCAGAATTGAAAATATGCCACATTAATCTTCCCATTTCAGGTAGATCAGGATTTTGTGAAGTGAACAGAAAGGTTTAATAAAGGTACTTTGGTGAATTAGCTCTTTGTTGTCTTTCATTCTTGACACCTAATTCCAAAGTCACTCAAGTTATCAGTGATGGTCTTGCTAAGTTAATTGGATTTCTGCTTTGTTTTTATTTTCAAGGTCATGACACTTCACCTCCAAGTCAGCACTGATGTTTTATACTAATGCACAAGTACCTGCATTGGTTTCTGTGCATTGGTTTTGTGCATTTAATTTTCATTCCTGGATTTATAGGCGTGAAAGGACATAAGAGTGAATTATGATTTTTTGTGAGGCTGTCACATACCTGTTCTTTTAGGAGAAAATTTCAAACCATAGCAAACAGTTAGAGGGGTGCAGTAAATGACAAGATGGAAAAAACAGATAGATGGATAGATAGATAGATAGATAGATAGATAGATAGATAGATAGATAGATAGATAGATAGATAGATAGATAGATAGATAGATAGATAGATAGATAAAGAGTAAATAGATAGAGTAAATTATCCTGTATTTATTAACCCAACCTTCATGTGTGCAGCATTGATATTCCATTGATATTCACTGTGCAGCTCAGTCTTGCACTACACAACCTTTTTAATGAATCTGATCCCCTTTGAATCCTCTTCCTACTGCATATTTATATATTCCTATGGATGAGACGGAAGGTATGTAGTTTGCCAGGCAAACTGCACTCAGGGAAGTGTGGGAACCCTTCTGATAAAGCTATTATGGCAAAATGCGGGGTTACGTGGTTTATGACATCACATCTGAGCAACGGAGCAACAGGCTGCTTGAAAGCATGCGGGATCTCCATTTTGGAGGTAGAGGCTGAAGTTCACAATATTATTGCTGATATCGCTGGGATTGCTGGGTGCCAGTCTAGGCACCAAAAAATGTGAGTCGCCATTTTATTGTACCTTTTAAATTTCTTATAAATTAGCAAACTGGTTGCGCTATGAGGAGCATGTTTGTCTTTGTTTCTGAGCCTATTACAAGTGAGGAGCAGAGGATGTGAAAGGTGCGGGATCAGGTCTAGCACACCTACATACAGCGAATGACAGGAGGTCCAGAGCAAGTGATTGTACTGTTAAACGCAAGCTGACCCACAAAAAATTAGGTCCTAATATCTGGTGAGTGGCAGTGTTTGTCTATGGATGGTGAAGATCACAGGACACACAAGTCCACGGCACAATTGTTTGCATGCAAGTGAGCACTATTTGGAGGTGGAGATATACTACTGAATACATGGTGGATGGTTTAAAAAGGATAAAATAGATGGACATTTGTTTTTTATATGGACTTCAGTAGGATGCTATATATACAACACTTTTTGTGTTTATGAGTGTAAAAGTTTATTATGTTTTAATTGTAATTTCACAATACCTAGCACCCATTAGGAATGAGCCCGATGTTCAAGTCGAACATAAGTAGCCCCCCAGAGCACCCTCCCAATGTTGAGGGTAGGTGGCCTGGTACGGTTTCAGGACAGGGGGGCTCTCCGTCCCCCCTCTTTTCCTGTGGCCTGCCAGGTTGCATGCTTGGATAAGGGTCTGGTATGGATTTTGGGGGACCCCTACACTATTTTTTTTATTTTAGCGCAGGGTTCCCCTTAAAATCCATACCAGACTTGAAGGGTCTGATATGGATTTTGGGGGGACCCCTATGCCATTTTTGAAAAAAAATTTGGCGCAGGGTTCCCCTTAATTTCCATATCAGACCCGAAGGGCCTGGTATGGATTTTAGGGGGACCTCCATGCAATTTTTTTTTATTTTGGTTCGGGGTTCCCCTTAATATTCATACCAGACCCAAAGGGCCTGGTAATGGACTGGGGGGGAATCACATGGTCTTTTTTTCAATGAGTTTTATCTATATTGCAGAGACCCGACAGTTCATTACAGCCGCGATCAGTTTTAAACGACAATTTTTCCTTAAGAAATGTCATTTTGCTGTGGTACTGTTCTAAACAGGGGAAAAATGCTCCAATACTATAGACACCCCCTAGGCACAATATTTAAAGGAATATTTTATTTTTATTGTTTCACTTTAACCACTTCAGCCCCGGAAGGATTTACCCCCATCCTGACCAGAGCACTTTTTACAATTTGGCACTGCGTCACTTTAATTGCTAATTGCGCGGTCATGCAATGCTGTACCCAAACGCAATTTTCATCCTTTTCTTCCCACAAATAGAGCTTTCTTTTCTTTTGATGTTATTTGATCACCTCTGCGGTTTTTATTTTTTGCGCTATAAACGGAAAAAGACCGAAAATTTTGAAAAAAAAAGATATTTTCTACTTTTTGCTATAAAAAAAATCCAATAAACTCAATTTTAGTCATACATTTAGGCCAAAATGTATTCGGCCACATGTCTTTGGTAAAAAAAATGTCAATAAGCATATATTTATTGGTTTGCGCAAAAGTTATAGCGTCTACAAACTAGGGTACATTTTCTGTAATTTACACAGCTTTTAGTTTATGACTGCCTATGTAATTTCTTGAGCTGCTAAAATGGCAGGGCAGTACAACCCCCCCCCCCCCCCCAAATGACCCCATTTTGGAAAGTAGACACAACAAGGAAATTGCTAAGAGGCATGTTGAGCCCATTGAATATTATTTTTTTTTTTATCCCAAGTGATTGAATAATGACAAAAAAAAAAAAATTACAAAAAGTTGTCACTGAATGATATATTGCTCACACAGGCCATGGGCATACATACATGTTAAGATTTTGTTACTATTGCTGGAAACACCTGGTTTTTGGATAAGCAGCAGGGGTATCACAGATTTATTTTCAGGTGCACCCATACTGTGGTGCAGTGTTGTTTTTTTTAGTTTAAGTGTGGGAATTAACTAAAGAAAAACTATACTAATTTTGCAATTGTCCTTTAAAGGAGAAATATGACCAAAGTTAATTTAGCCCTATTTATCCTGTGGGTCACAGGAGAGCACTTAGTCCTGTACTCCTGTGACCCATTTCCAGCCAACAGCTGGCTAGAGTCCTCTATTGACTGATGTTACTCAGTCAGTCCTGACTCTTAATGGATCAAGAGTTTCATTTCAGGATCCTCCCAGATGCCTGGACCAACAGCTGGCTTAGTCTGTCAGCGAGCTGCTAGGAGATATAGTTAGCCACTCTTGTCCTCTCCACAACCCAACACTCCAGTAAATGCTGGAGGGACAGAGAGCAGACTGAATACCAAGAACCGAACATTCAATGGTGTTTGATTGCTCAGTTCCCAGTGTAGAGGTAGCAAGGACAGCTACAGACGGGAAGCTGTCCCTTTGTAGCTAGGAGGTTAGACACTAAGGAACAGAGGTGCCCTAACATCAATCATAATGCTAACCATAACACAAACCCTATTGCTAACCCTAACCCTTTATTTATCAACAAAACCATGTGATCACAGTCATAGCAATGGTATGTTGATTACATGGCTTTATAACAAAGTACATCCATTTTATGTTTTTTTTTAAGCAAATTTTACACAAAGGGTAACTAAAGACAAGCTTTGCGTATATGCAAAAAAGCTCAGTGAAGATGTTATAAGAACTTTTTTTTTAGCTTGTCTGCAATGTGATACACTTGGGATTATCTCCCCTACATATCATAAATGGGCAGTGCTGCTGCGTGAACAAGAAGCCATCACTAAAAATATAGAAATTGAGTCAAAGAGGCAAGTGGGACAGGGTGAGTGGTGCCAGCGACAGTTGCACAGTGCAATTGGTCGAGGTCAGTGCACTGAAGTTAGCTAGATTAGCTGTGATGTAAAGTTTTTTTTAAGTCTTGTAATGTGTACACTCAAGTAGCATGCAGCCTATAAGTGCTATAACAGCAAATCGGCTTTCTTTTCTGCCTTTGGGTCATATCCACTTTTGAACAGCAAGCTAAGAATTTAGCAACTCCAATACTCCAGTAATTAGGTTGATTATGTTATTGGGCAGTAATATTTTGTGGGACGTTTCGCCTTGATCAACATGTTACCCATCATCTGTGTGACACCAGGGTAAGGCAGATTTCTAGGCACCAAGCAATTTAAATATCTGAAATGTATTTTTCTGTTATCATTTTGGCTATTTCTGATCATTCAGTAATATAAATATATATATATATATATATATATATATATATATATATATATATATATATATATATATATATAGCAAATGGCAGTTTATTTTCCTATAATTGAATTTCTTTATATAAATATAATTATCTGATTTTGATAGTTCTGTCATTAGAATGCTGCCATGTTATAATAAAGCCATACATAACATAATACGGCCATGTGTGGAATTGAGGACAGCATATGCAAAAGGCTCTTGGATGCTTTAAAAGGCTGTTGGATCAGAGTTGCATGTTACAGGATATATTAGAGACTGCTGGCACGATTCAAGAGATAATTAGATACTGTTATAACTTACTTATCACAAACACAAAGCAATCCTCAATTTGTTCTCTAAATGCTTAAAAGTAGAAACTCTGTCCCAAGCCCCAATACCAGTTTGTAGAAGCAATGTATCCCAACCCATGGCCTGGTTTATCTTTATTTATTTATCTTTATTTTTAATGAGATCTGTGTTCCAAATGGATATATCATTTGACTTTCTGTCTTGGTTATCACAAGGGAAAGATATTAGAGGAATCCCATCAGTGGAGCCAAAGACAGAAAAACAAATCTTTCAGGAAATTTAGACCCTACCAAAAGTATCCAAAGCCAAAAGATAACCACACATATGGTTTTCCATGAAAAAAGTTACTTTACTTTTGGACACATTGTAAATCACAAAAGGCACAAATAATTGCCTAATCGCTCAACTGTTACCGCAATAAAACCCCTACTTTCCTATCTGTAGACAAAGTAGTAAGATGTAAATAATTGTGTATAACGGTTACTTTTAAGTCCATGAGATATGACTCTGCTTCCCGGTGAACAGATGATAGGAAGTTATCTTGGAGCTTCACAGCAGTTAAATAGGTCAAGAACACTCATGTTCTGTCACACATATGCTTCTGTTTACAGGCTGAGGTTTCTAAGAGTGTGATAAACTTAATGACTTCATGCAGGAGCCCTCCACAGATTGTGTGTGGTTTTTTTAGATCTCTTATCAAACCTCAGTCTTTAAGTGTGTCTGATCAAGTGACCATGATCTGTATATGTAGCATGGAGTCCATGCGACAATTCACTATCATCTGTTTCTAGAAAGTGGTGTTGTATAGACTTTATTCTTTACTGTATTGGCATATCATACGCGTTGTAATTCCACATCAAGTTGAGGCTTACCAGAATCACTGCTAGTTGTTTTTATTGTGCTAAAGTTGAAGGAATTATACGAGTTTCTTTTATCATGTCTCAGTAACATTTTGCAACCAGTAAAATACATATTTGAATGATCAGACAACAGACTGTGTGCCTAGCTTTTTTTCCCTTACTTTCTATAATATTGGGACTTGTTGAGAGATGAATGTAATACACAAGGTTGGTACAATAAAACCCAATATGTCAGGTTGCAGGAACTGAATATGTAACTAAAAATAAATATATTTTTTTAAGTTACTCCTCAAAATTGAAAAAAAAAAAAACATTCTTCTGAGACTTCCATTTTTTTTACTTAGTGGCAGTCGTGCAGTGTGCTAATGAGTACCACTAGGAATATACAAGACAGAGTATACATTGCAACAATATAAAGTATAAAGGTATACCCCAGTCAACTCTAAAAAACATTAAACTGAATGCAGAAAGTGGAGATTTGTTATTTTATAAGGGAAATCAACCAATGTCTTGAATTTCTCCTAAAAATAGCAGTGTACTGTGTCTACAGCCTCATAAATTTATATCCGCGGTGTGAAATTAAGGATCTACATGCTCTGATTGTTTGCCTCAAGAGATTTGAGGTGAGATTTGATGATGCCACTACTTTGATGATGGCTGTTGTTTTTTATGGAGGCTTTGTATGAGGAAGCAGATGTTGAACTTGTTACATGTTACACCCTAAATATGGGTGTAATATGTAACATGTTCAGAAAGGTGAACTTATCCAATTAGGTACAATTAGTTAACTTTCTGATTTTACTGCAATGTACTGCATGACAACAAGTGATAACGTCATCTGTAAAGGTCCATTTTGCACATATTCTTATTTTATTCTTAAATGATTAGTCCAATCAAGATGAATGTTTCAGCTATAGAGTAACTGTGGTTAACTGAAACACCCACTAGGGTTGATTTACTAAAGACAAATAGACTGTGCACTTTGCAAGGTCATATGCTCCAGAGCTTAATAAATGAGGGTAAGCTCTACTGACTTCCATCATCCAATCATGTGCAAGCAAAAACGTTATTTTATTTTTTCCTTGCGTGTGATTGGGTGTTCTTTGGTAAGTGAAACTTCACCTCATTCACTAAACTCTGCAGCAAATGCCCTTGCAGATTGCAACTGCACTTGCAAAGTGCACAGTCCATTTGCCTTTAGTAAATCAACCCCACAGTACCTTGGAAAGCAAAGTTTCAGGTTCATCCTTTTTTATGAATGTGTTAAAACAGGGAAAATCAACACTTCATTAAATTAGAAGTGAAGTGAAAATTCACTGACTCACCCCTGTTGAGGGGCAGGGATCTCGAAGTTCAGTAACAGGCTGAAAAGGAGGGTAGGACTTCGATATAGAAATATACCAAGAGAGAGTAACTCCAAAGGGAAACACACAGCAATGTAATAGTCACAAAAATAGAAAATATTTGTTAATAAGATTTCCACAAAAAGGCAACATTAACCACACCACAGTAAAAATCATTAAAGACAATGTTGTCAATAGTGTTTGCAACGTTGTCTTTAATGGTTTACACAGTGGTGTGGTGAATGTTGCCTCCCCTTCTTTTCATCCTTTTTGATGCAATCATCAAAATCTATCTGTTTTCACAGGTTGTTTAGCATTAAAGTAGATTTACTTTGTAAAACTTTTTTGGCAGGAAGGGTTGAAACCCGTGTCAGGTTGCTTTTTGCCATCTGTACCATTTTAAGAATTTTCCTGTAGACACAATGGGAAGTGAAAGTAAATCTCTCCAAAATAAGGAAAATTCCCTCTCAGATACTTCTAGCCTATCTTCTGTATACCCAGCCTCTCTATATATACCCAGCCTATCTGTATATTCCCAGCCTTTCTGTATACACTAGCCTCTCTGTATATACCCAGCATGTCTGTATATACCCTGCCTCTCTGTATACACCAGCCTCTCTGTATACACCAGCCTCTCTGTATACACTAGCCTCTCCGCATATACCCATCCTCTCTGTATATACTAGCCCCTCTGTATATACCCAGCATCTCTGTATATACCCAGCCTCTCTGCATATACCCAGCATCTCTGTATATACTCAGCCTCTCTGCATATATCCAGCATCTCTGTATATACCCAGCCTCTCTGTGTATACCCAGAAGTTCTGTATATACCCAGTCTCTCTGCATTTACCCATCATCTCTGTATATACCCAGAAATTCTGTATACCAAGCCTCTCTGTATATACCCAGCATCTCTGTGTATACCCAGCCTCTCTGTATACCCTAGCATCTCTGTATATACCCAGCATGTCTATATATACCCAGCCTCTCTCTATACACCAGCCTCTCTGTATACACTAGCCTCTCTGTATATACCCAGCATCTCTGTATACACCAGCCTCTCTGTATACCCTAGCATCTCTGTATATACCCAGCATGTCTATATATACCCAGCCTCTCTCTATACACCAGCCTCTCTGTATACACTAGCCTCTCTGTATATACCCAGCATCTCTGTATACACCAGCCTCTCTGTATACACTAGCCTCTCTGTATATACCCCGTGTGTCTGTATATACTCAGCCTCTCTGTATACACTAGCCTCTCTGTATACACCCAGCATGTCTGTATATACCCAGCATCTCTGTATATACCCAGCCTCTCTGTATATACCCAGCATTTCTTTATATACCCAGCATCTCTGTATATACTCAGCCTCTCTGTATATACCCAGCCTCTCTGTATATACCCAGCATCTTTGTATATACCCAGCATCTTTGTATATACCCAGCATTTCTGTATTAACCCAGCATCTCTGTATATACCCAGCCTCTCTGTAAATACCCAGCATCTCTGTATATACCCAGCCTCTCTGTATATACCTAGCCTCTCTGTATATACCCAATCTCTCTGTATATACCCAGCATCTCTATATATACCCAGCATCTCTGTATACCAATCCTCTCTGTATATACCCAGCATCTCGGTATATACCCAGCATCTCTGTATACCTAGCCTCTCTGTATATACTCAGCATCTTTGTATATACTCAGCATCTTTGTATATACCCAGCATCTCTGTATATACCAGCCTCTCTGTATACACTAGCCTCTCTGCATATACCTAGCCTCTCTGTATACTCTAGCCTCTCTGTATATACCCAGCATCTCTGTATGTACCAAGCCTCTCTGTATATACCCAGCCTCTCTATATACACAGCATCTCTGTAAATACCCAGCCTCTCTGTATATACCCCAAATTCTCTGTATATACCCAATCTCTCTGTATATACCCAGCATCTCTATATATACCCAGCATCTCTGTATACCAATCCTCTCTGTATATACCCAGCATCTCTGTATATACCCAGCATCTATGTATACCAAGCCTCTCTGTATATACCCAGCATCTCTGTATATACCCAACCTCTCTGTATATACCCAGCATCTCTGTATATACCCAGCCTCTCTGTATATACCACAAATTCTCTGTATATACCCAATCTCTCTGTATATACCCAGCCTCTGTATACACCAGCCTCTCTGTATATACCCAGCATCTCTGTATATACCCAATCTCTCTGTATATACCCAGCATCTCTGTATATACCCAGCATTTCTGTATATACCCAGTATCTCTGTATATACCCAGCCTCTCTGTATATACCCAGCATCTCTGTATATACCCAGCCTCTCTGTAAATACCCAGCATCTCTGTATATACCCAGCCTCTCTGTATATACCCAGCATCTCTGTATACACCAGCCTCTCTGTATACACTAGCCTCTCTGTATATACCTAGCCTCTCTGTATACACCAGCCTCTCTGTATATTCCCAGCATCTCTGTATATACCAAGCCTCTCTGTATATACCCAGCCTCTCTATATACACACCATCTCTGTATATACCCAGCCTCTCTGTATATACCCCAAATTCTCTGTATATACCCAATCTCTCTGTATATACCCAGCATCTCTATATATACCCAGCATCTCTGTATACCAATCCTCTCTGTATATACCCAGCATCTCGGTATATACCCAGCATCTCTGTATACCAAGCCTCTCTGTATATACCCAGCATCTCTGTATATACCCAGCCTCTCTGTATATACCCAGCATCTCTGTATATACCCAGCCTCTCTGTATATACCCCAAATTCTCTGTATATACCCAATCTCTCTGTATATACCCAGCCTCTCTGTATACACCAGCCTCTCTGTATATACCCAGCATCTCTGTATATACCCAGCCTCTATGTATTAACCCAGCCTCTCTGTATATACACAGCATCTCTGTATATACCCAGTCTCTCTGTATGTACACAGCATCTCTGTATACCTAGCCTCTCTGTATACACCAGCCTCTCTGTATATACCGAGCCTCTCTGTATTAACCCAGCCTCTCTGTATATACACAGCCTCTCTGGATATACCCAGCATCTCTGTATATACCCAGCCTATCTGTATATACCCAGCCTCTCTGTATATACCCAGCCTCTATGTATACCTAGCCTCTCTGTATATACCCAGCCTCTGTATATACCCAGCATCTCTGTATATACCCAGCATCTCTGTGACTGGCCAGAGCCGCGTGACGTCACTCCTGCACATGCTCGTGGGAGCCATCAGTCATGGCACTTGTGAGTGAAGAAATGGCACGGAGGTCCGTTTCTCCACAGTGCATGGGCTGATGACATCACTGGCACACTACAAGGTAAATATCTCCTAAATGGCGCACCTTATTCTAGGCTTAGCTATAGGTAAAAGTGAAAATCGGGGGTTTAGAACCACTTTAATGAGAAAGAATTATACCCACTTAGGTACTATTATAATATTGAAATAAAGTACTTTCTCGCTTTGGCGGGGATGTCAGAAAGGGGACGGTCTTTGTCTACAAGCATTATTGATCATCTGGTCATCTATGATGCATTTCTATGGTCAATGTACCAGATTGAAAAATGCACTTAGTAAAGAATTTGTAAAAGGGTATGTCAGGAGGGTGTGTAGGCAGGTGTACATAGTAAGTGATGTACTAAAAATGTAGAGTTCTGTTTTCCAATAAACAGAATCAAATGCCAGATTTGTCAATTATGTACTCATTTGTACGTTTATCAAATGACCTCAGGCTGTGTGTAAAAACTGTTATTATAAATAAAATTCTTTGCAGGCTACTCAGAAAATAAATATTACATCATGACATAATGACACAATAATGCCTCTTGACATGTGTCTGAGTTGAACTGAAAAAAACAGCAGCGTTGACATATAAAGTATATCAGTCCATGTTTGTGTTCAGGACCAGAGTACACTAACCTTAATGGTGAAGTTAACGAAAACAGGCCATCATAGTTCAAGTCATTGTAGACATATAGGTTGATCTGGTAAATGCCAAATAGCCATTCAAGGTCTTTCACCCGTTATAAAACTCTGCACTCTCCTCTAATAGGGAATAATATAACACAGTGGCATAAATTGTACATCAATACAAGAATTATTTTATCTTCATATATGGGGCATTAAATCCAGTAATACATCTTTTGATGTCTTTGAAATCCTTATTAGTTTCCTAAATGATATATCTGATGCTGCAGGTCTCCTTAAATTGGAACAACTAGTTTTTGGCAAGCAGACATATCTTTCATTTTGCTACACAACACCATTATTCTTTGCTCTTGGCTAGATAGCCTTACCTGGATAAGTCAAATTATGTCTTCTAACTCATAGCATTTTTACAAATTATTTTCCATGTGACTTCTGCCAAAGGTTGTAATAGCTCTAGTAAATAGTCAGATTTCCATGAGGTGGAATTTGAGAAAATAAGAAAGAAAATTTCCTGTACGTATTAGTAGTCAATATATTTTGAGATAGTGATAAAAAAAAAAAAAATGTTCCTTCTATTGACTAATTAGACAGTTGTAGATATTAAGTTTTTAAACTCTATATATTTTATTAAAAATTAAATGTAATTCCTAAATTAATGAATCTTAGTCCCCATTTACACTTGGCTATTTGGAATCTTGGGCGGAATTGCTGCGATTCTGTCAGTAATCCCAAATCATGTTGCAATCGCTGAAAAATGCAAAATGCACATTTGGGTGCCATTGGGTGCATTTTGGGTGAGATTTTGTGTGACAGAATCATGCAGCATTGGCAGCAAAACGGTCCTTTAAAAACCGTGTGACGCTTGGTGTCCAAAGAGGAGCAGCAGCTTCTTTGGACAACAAATGTGGATAGTGAATGGGCTGCCTATATGCCACATGGAGAATTATGTGAAAATCGCCCACACAAAATCACAAGTGGGACCCTAAGTTCCCGCTACACAAAGTATAAATGGGGCCTTAGATGACATGGAAGCTTGCAATGAAATCAGACTGTTAGTCAATAGAGAATATAGTTTAAAAAACATTTGGTCTTAACAGCTAAATTAAGTTCTGGAACAGGCTTCACCTCAGCCTCTGCTTTCTTCTATAGAAAACTGTTTTATGACTTCCTGGTGTTTGTCCTTCAGGATGGCAGAGCTGTTAGTCGGTAGAGGAAATTCTTCAGCAGCTGACCTCATTAAAACACACCCTGCTACTGCCCTCCTCGTCTAGGAGATTGCTCCAGCCCACATCTGTCTTAGTTCAGCCCAATACTGTAGTACTTTCATCTTTCATAAAAACCTGCTCACAGCTCTAGTACATCACTGCTCCCATGATACTTTCTACAAAATGCGTCACAAGCCTAAGTACCATACCCTAATATCAAATGGCACAGCATAGAAAAGAAAACAACAAACTTTACTGGTACCACAACAACTTAAAAATTTACAAAACAGCTTTATTAAATCATTAAAATGTACATACAAAATATATATAATGATAAAACATGAGGGATTGAGGGATATGTTTTCCCATGTTATTTTATTTTGTACATAAAGTTTAATGATGTAATAAAGCTTTTTTATATTTTTTTAAGTTGTTGTGGTTTCCCTGGTACTAGTAAAGTCCGTTGTTTTCTTTTCTATCTTGTGCCACCACTGTCACGTTATACCATATGTCCCATCCACCTTTGTAGTTACATGCTTCTCCAATGCAGACATTGTCAATGATCACTATTCCCCCTCAATACATGAGCAGAGATATGGTGTTGAAAAAAGTAGAACTGTGTCCCCTTTTTAGATCTACCATCAACTATGCGGTGTAAGGGCCTGCCTGACTGGATACAGAATGATTGGATAAATAGATGCGTCCTCTAATTATATAGTTTTGGTAAATCTAATGGTGATCGCACAGGGATTGTACAATAGTGTACAATAGTGTATGGCCACTAAGGATGAGCTCAGGCGTGTTCGCAACCCGCACATGCAGAGCCCGCCAGGAAGTCGGCACTACACAGCGCTAATCACAGGCAGTGAGACATTTCTCGATCTCTGCAGTCGTGGAACGGGAAAATGTCTCACTGCCTGTGATTAGCGTTGTGCAGTGCCGACTTCCTGGTGGGCCCTGCATGTGCGGGTTGCAAACATGCCTGAGCTCATCCTTAATGGCCATCTTAATACACCTAAAATTAATTAGTTTACATGTGCCCATGGGGGAACAGTGGGGGTCATGAAAGAGACAGCAGATAGAGAGAGGAGAGACAGCAGAGAGAGAGAGAAAGAAAGAGATTCTCTGATCAATTTCCCCTGGATTTAGGTTTTCCACATTACAATGTCTGCTGTGATTATTAGCTTTAGGCCCCTTTCAGAAGGCGTTTAGCTTATGTGCATTGATTAGCAGATTTGGGGCTTATTCAGACCGGAGGTGAGACCCATCCTCTGTGCTGAGCCTGTTTGCAGATGCAGCGGCTGCACAAACACAGTCGTATGTCAAATTGTCTGCATACACTTCTATGGGCTGCCTGCATGCAGCTCAGAAGTAGCCACCTCAAATGGTGGATGTGGCCAAATTGCAGTGGGAGGGTTTTAAAGGGGCATTGTTCAATACCAGGATGGTTTTGCAGTGAGGCTCCATGCACATCTGTACATTCTCATAACACGTCAAAAACTAGTGACGCGTTTATGGTGCCATTACTTGTTAAAGTGGATGCAAACCCTCTCCTATACCCAGTGAAGTGAACGGCCTTAGATAATACACAGAGATGAAACAAATCTCCCTACATAAGTTGTATATGTACAGTATCTCACAAAAGTGAGTACACCCCTCACATTTTTGTAAATATTTTATTATATCTTTTCAGGTGACAACACTGAAGAAATGACACTTTGCTACAATGTAAAATAGTGAGTGTACAGCTTGTATAACAGCATAAATTTTCTGTCCCCTCAAAATAACTCAACACTCACCCATTAACCCCTTCCCAACCACGCTATAGCCGAATGATGGCTACAGCGCGGACCTACTTTGCCGGACGGGCGTCAATAGACGTCCTCCCGTGCTCGAGCAGGCACCCTGTAGGGCACTGGTGGCGCGCTCTGTGATCAGCGAGTCTATGAGACTCACCTGATCACAGATCGGAGTAAGAGGTCGGTCTCGACCCCCTACCATGCGATGTAAACAGATACGGTAATCAGCTAAAAAAAGCTGATCACTCGCGGCTGTCAGAGGGACATCGGTCCCGATCAAGGAGAGCAGCTGCGGAATCATTTGTGCCCACCAGTGCCACCTGCCAGTGGCACCTACTAGTGAATAAGAGTGTTGCTTACTAGTACCCACCAGCGCCACCTATTAGTGCCCACATTGCCACCCATCAGTGCCCACAGTGCCACCTATCAGTGCCCACAGTGCCACCTATCAATGTCACCAATCAGTGCCTCATCGCCAGTGCTTCCCACCAGTGCCACCTACCAGTGCCCATCAGTTCCACCTATCACATCCACCTATCAGTGCCCATAAGTGCCATCTATCAGTGCTACCTATCAATGACACCTATCAGTACCCATCAGTGCCACCTATCAGGGCCCATCAGTGCTGCCTCATCAGTGCCGTCTTATCAGTGGCCATCAGTGCCATCTTATCTGTAGCTATCAGTGCTGCCTTATCTGTGCTTATCAGTGCCGCCTAATCTGTGTCTATCATTGCCCCTCAGTGCAGCCTATCAGTGCCCATCAATGCAGCCTCATCAGCGCATATCAATGAAGGAGAAAAATTACCTGTTTGCAAAATTTTACAACAAACTATGAAACATGTTTTTTTTTCATCCTTTTTTGTTTGTTTAGCAAAAAATAAAAACCCCAATAGTGATTAAATACCACCAAAAGAAAGCTCTATTTGTGTGAAAAAATGATAAAAATTTCATTTGGGTACAGCATTGCATGACCGCTCAATTGTCATTCAAAGTGTGACAGAGTTGAAAGCTGAAAATTGGTCTGGGCAGGAGGGGGGTTTAAGTGCCCAGTAAGCAAGTGGTTAATGTCTAAATCTCTGGCAATAAAAGTGAGTACACCGCTAAGTGAAATGTGCAATTTGGGCCCAATTAGCCATTTTCCCTCCCCGCTGTCATGTGACTTGTTAGTGTTACAAGGTCTCAGGTGTGAATGGGGAACAGGTGTGTTAAATTTGGTGTTATCGCTTTCACTCTCTCATACTGTTCACTAGAAGTTCAACATGGCACCTCATGGCAAAGACATCTCTGAGGATCTGAAAAAAAAGAATAGTTGCTCTACATAAAGATGGCCTAGGCTATAAGACGACTACCAATACCCTGAAACTGAGCTGCAGCATGGTGGCCAAAACCATACAGTGGTTTAACAGGACAGGTTCCACTCAGAAAAGACCTCACCATGATTGACTAAAGAAGTTGAGTGCACATGCTCAGCATCATATCCGGAGCTTGCCTTTGGGAAATAGACTTATGAATGCTGCCAGCATTGCTACAGAGGTTGAAGGGATGGGGAGCCAGCCTGTCAGTGCTCAGTCCATATGCTGCACACTGCATCAAATTGGTCTGCATGACTGTCGTCCCAGAAGGAAGCCTCTTCTAAAGATGATGCACAAGAAAGCCTGCAAACAGTTTTTTTTGCTGAAGACAAGCAGACTAAGAACATGGATTACTGGAACTATGTCCTGTGGTTAGATGAGACCAAGATAAACTTATTTGGTTCAGATGGTGTCAAGCGTGTGTGGCGGCAACCAGGTGAGGAGTACAAAGACAAGCATGTCATGCCTACAGTCAAGCATGGTGGTGGGAGTGTCATAGTCTGGGACTGCATGAGTGCTACTGGCACTGAGGAGCTACAGTTCATTGAGGGAACCATGAATGCCAACATGTACTGTGACATGCTGAAGCAGAGCATGATCCCCTTCCTTCGGAGACTGGGCCACAGGGCAAGAAGCTAAGAGTAAAGGTGATGGACTGGCCAAGCATGTCTCCAGACCTTAGCCCTATTAAACATCTGTGGGGCATCCTCAAACGGTAAGTGGAGGAGCACAAGGTCTCTAACATCCACCATCTCTGTGATGTCGTCAGGAGTGGAAGAGGACTCCAGTGGCAAACTGTGAAGCTCTAGTGAACTCCATGCCCAAGAGGGTTAAGGCAGTGCTGGGAAATAATGGTGGCCACACAAAATATTTACACTTTGGGCCCAATTTGGACATTTTCACTTAGGGATGTATTCACTTTTGTTGTCAGCGGTTTAGACATTAATGGCTGTGTATTGAGGTATTTTGAGGGGGACAGCAAATGTGCAAACTGTACACTCACTACTTTACATTGTAGCAAAGTATCATTTCTTCAGTGTTGTCACATGAAAAGATATAATAAAATATTTACAAAAAATGTGAGGGGTGTACTCACTTTTGTGAGATACTGAATATTTGCTGTCTTCACCTTTATATATTCTTTAGAAAGTGAACGTCGTATTAAAATTTTTACTTCCTCTTTGAGCCCATGTTCACATTGGGCAGTTTTGACATGCGATTTGACATGTCAAATCGCATGTCAACTCTCCGGGTTTTGCCAGCAACGGCACCATCCAAATCGGTGCGACAACGACTTTGTGGCACGGCACCGATTCCCAAAAGTAGTTCCTGTACTACTTTTGATGACTTTGGGGGCAATTTGAATAGACATCTGTGCATGAACCCGCACAGATGTCTGTCAATTCACCCCTGAAGTCGGACTGAAATGCCGGTTTGAAATCGTGTGAGTGCAGCTGAACCTGCACGATTAAAACTGGCCCTCAGTGTGAATGTGGGCTCAGCAGTGGGAGGGGAGTCTTGGCATACACTGTGTGTCAGCTGATTAGAGGAAAGGCACACACCCCCCTCCACATAGGCAGAGAAAGAAAGAAACATGCAGATCTGTGCTGTGAATAGACAAGCTCTCTGCTAATCTATTTATAGCAACCTCCCCGACACAAATTTCCAGCTGCTTTTATCTTTTATCGGAGAACTTCTCAGAAGTTATCAGGCTGATAACAGAAGAATTGAGCAGCAGAAAGACACGGGACGTAGGGCTTTGGAGAGAGATATGTAAACACTACGGATATAAGTGCGCAGGTCAAATTTCATGAATCGGGTTTACATCCACTTTAATGGCACCCCAAATGTGGAAGCAAATGCACATTTTGCCACGTGCGAAAATGTGTGATTAAAAAACACGGAAACTGCAACGCACCAAAAATGTTCCATGAGCTACTTTGCTGCATCTGTTGCATATAAAGCAAAATAAATCAAGGCCATTAAAATCAATTGGCTGCCCTATGCTTGTTGCAGAAAAAACTTGCCAAATAACGTGTGCCCGATATACTTTTATAAAGCTGGCCATACACTATGCCATCTGATTGTACAATATCTATACAATTTCCATTCGATTTACCAAAACTGTGTGCCATAAGAGGACCCACCTAAACAATTCATTCAATTTGTATCAAATCAGCAAGGCCCTTTCATTACAAAGTTGACGGTAGATCTAAAAGCTACAGAGTGATTGGAGAGATGGTGTGTCCTCTTATTAAATCGTTTTAGTAAATCTAAAGGAGATTGTAAAGACATTGGGGTTAATTTACTAAGGGCAAATCCACTGTGCACTACAAGTGCACTTGGAAGTGCAGTCACTGTAGAACTGAGGGGAAGATTTGCTGATTTCTATCATCCAATCATGTGCAAGCAAAAATTTTGTTTTTTTATTTTCTTTGCATGTCCCCCTCAGATCTACAGCAACTGCACTTGTAGGGCACAGTGGATTTGCCTTTAGTAAATCAACCTCAGTGTACAATTAGATAGACCTTAAATGAAGATGTAGGAAAGTGGGTAGAAAAAAAAATAAGTTCTACAATAATGAAGAGGGTGTGATCCAGGTAGGCAAAACAAACTCTATTATGTGATGCGGTAAGGCTGTGCATGATGGGATATGGCGTTTCCTGGATAGTCACATAATGCTGCAGGGAGTCAGGGACTTAAAATGCATCTTTTGGAATTTTGAAAAGAAAGGGTGCAGATTTAAGGCTGCCATGGTCCAGATAAGTGTAGCACACTGGGTGAGAGAGTGAGTTACATTGGGATGGATTGGGCAGAAAAGACATTGGAAAAAGCTTTTGTTTATTATGAAAAGTTAAATTCTGTTTAAAAAGGGGAATTTAGCCTTTCTATTTACCTTTACTATTGTCAGTAGGTTATTAGAAAAAGAACCCACTTACATGTGACACATTCATTAAAGGATAACAAATATTCTGCATTGGCCTCAGCTTCAAAATGGAACTGTGAATGTTGTGTTTAATGACACATAGATAATAAGCTCTATGCATCAGAAGTGCTTGTTACCTCATGCAGTCACCCTAAACGTGGACATTAATTTGAAAAGAAACAAGCATTTTGCCATGTTAATATGTGCTGGGCAGAACATCGGCCAAGTCAGGGAGAAAGACCTGGCAGAAGGAAATTCACTTGCAGTGGACAGATCTGTCATTAAGTTACTTGCCTATACTCTATGCCTCATGCAAAGTGTCTGCTACCTGTTCATGATTACTCCTAGCCAGGGCTTTTTTTCTCGGAGAATAGGTGCAGGAACTCCCCTGTCTGAGTCACCCCTTGTCTCTGCCCCTACCCACCTCTGACCACCGTCCCTTGATTCCACCCCCTACCCACCTACCAGTACTGCCCCTTTTAGAGAATACAGAACCAAGTATCATTTTGTGGTGCTAAATCATTTGTATGGAACATGTTAATGATAAAAAGAAAAGCAGTAAAATAGATCCCCTGCAGCCAGGAACAATAGAATCCCAGCAATAGATCCCCACGCAACAATAGACTCCACCCCAGCAACAATAGATTCCCTGCAGCAACAGTGAAGCACCCACAACAAATGATCACACCCAGTAACAAAATATCCACCCAAGCAACATTAGAAACCCCCGAGCAGCTACAACTGATCTCCCAGCAGCCAACGTCAATAGATCCTCCAGCTGCAAGTAAAAATAGACCTCTTCCTCAACAGTAGATCCCTTCCAGCAACATAAGACCCCCCCCCAGCAACAATAGATCCCCCATCAGCAACAATAGATCCCTACCAGTGACAATAGATCCCCCAGCAGCCAACATCAATAGACCCTCCAGCACACCCCATGCTATTACATACATTTAGTGCTGGAGGTGCCGGAACTGCGTTCCCCCGCATTCCCGCTGAAAAAAAGCCCTGCTCCTAACTTTTGTAGACACATTGACTGATGAAGTGTAGCATCCATTGCAATATTATGGCTATATCTGAAGCTATTCAGAGGAAAGGGTTGGGCTTTCTCCATCTGAGGGTGCAGATTAGGGATGAGCTTCGAGTTCGAGTCAAACTCATGTTCGACTCGAACATCGGCTGTTCGCAAGTTCGCCGAACAGCGAACAATTTGGGGCAAATTCGAATGCCGCGGAACACCCTTTAAAAGTCTATGGGAGAAATCAAAAGTGCTAATTTTAAAGGCTTATATGCAAGTTATTGTCATAAAAAGTGTTTGGGGACCTGGGTCCTGCCCCAGGGGACATGGATCAATGCAAAAAAAAGTTTTAAAAACTGACGTTTTTTTCAGGAGCAGTGATTTTAATAATGCTTAAAGTCAAACAATAAAAGTGTAATATTCCTTTAAATTTCATAGCTGGGGGGTGTCTATAGTATGCCTGTAAAGGGGCGCATGTTTCCCGTGTTTAGAACAGTCTGACAGCAAAATGACATTTCGAAGGAAAAAAGTCATTTAAAACTACTCGCGACTATTAATGCATTGCCAGTCTGACAATACACATAAAAACGGCATGGGAATTCCCCACAAGGGAACCCCGAACCAAAATAAAAAAAAAAAAAATGACGTGGGGGTCCCCCTAAATTCCATACCAGGCCCTTCAGGTCTGGTATGGATATTAAGGGGAACCCCGGCCAAATTTTTTTTTAAAAATGACGTGGGGGTCCCCCTAAATTTCATACCAGACCCTTCAGGTCTGGTATGGATTTTAAGGGGAACCCTGCGCCAAAATTTAAAAAGAAACGGCGTGGAGTCCCTCCAAAAATCCATACCAGACCCTTATCCGAGCACGCAGGCCGCAGGAAAAGAGGGGGGGACGAGAGAGCGCCCCCCTCCTGAACCGTACCAGGCCACATGCCCTCAACATTGGGAGGGTGCTTTGGGGTAGCCCCCCAAAACACCTTGTCCCCATGTTGATGAGGACAAGGGCCTCATCCCCACAACCCTGGCCGGTGGTTGTGGGGGTCTGTGGGCGGGGGGCTTATCAGAATCTGGAAGCCCCCTTTAACAAGGGGACCCCCAGATCCCGCCCCCCCTGTGTGAAATGGTAAGGGGGTACTTACCCCTACCATTTCACTAAAAAACTGTCAAAAATGTTAAAAATGACAAGAGAGTTTTTGACAATTCCTTTATTTAAATGCTTCTTCTTTCTTCTATCTTCCTTCATCTTCTTCTTCTTCTTCTTATGGTTCTTCTGGCTCTTCTGGTTCTTCCTCCGGTGTTCTCGTCCAGCATCTCCTCCGCGGCGTCTTCTATCTTCTTCTCCTCGGGCCGCTCCGCACCCATGGCATGGGGGGAGCCTCCCGCTCTTCTCTTCATCTTCTTCTCTTTTTCATCTTCTTCTCTTCTTCTCTTCTTCATCTTCTTCTCCGGGCCGCTCCGCATCCATGCTGGCATGGAGGGAGGCTCCCGCTGTGTGACGCGTCTCCTCTTCTGACGGTTCTTAAATAACGGGGGGCAGGGCCACCCAGTGACCCCGCCCCCCTCTGACGCACGGGACATGATGGGACTTCCCTGTGGCATTCCCCGTGACATCACAGGGAAGTCCCATCAAGTCACCGTGCGTCAGAGGGGGGCGGGGTCACCAGGTGGTCCCGCCCCTCATTATTTAAGAACCATCAGAAGAGGAGACGCGTCACACAGCGGGAGCCTCCCTCCATGCCAGCATGGGTGCGGAGCGGCCCGGAGAAGATGAAGAAGAGAAGAAGAAAAGAAGATGAAGAGAAGAAGATGGAGAGAAGAGCGGGAGCCTCCCCCCATGCCATGGGTGCGGAGCGGCCCGAGGAGAAGGAGATAGAAGACACCGCGGAGGAGATGCTGGACGAGAACATCGGAGGAAGAACCAGAAGAGCCAGAAGAACCAGAAGAAGAAGAAGAAGAAGAAGAAGATGAAGGAAGACAGAAGAAAGAAGAAAGAAGAAAGAAGAAAGAAGAAGCATTTAAATAAAGGAATTGTCAAAAACTGTCTCTTGTCATTTTTAACATTCTTGACAGTTTTTTAGTGAAATGGTAGGGGTACTTTTGTACCCCCTTACCATTTCACACAAGGGGGGGCCGGGATCTTGGGGTCCCCTTGTTAAAGGGGGCTTCCAGATTCCGATAAGCCCCCCGCCCGCAGACCCCCACAACCACCAGCCAGGGTTGTGGGGACGAGGCCCTTATCCTCATCAACATGGGGACAAGGTGTTTTGGGGGGCTACTCCAAAGCACCCTCCCAATGTTGAGGGCATGTGGCCTGGTACGGTTCAGGAGGGGGGGACGAGAGAGCGGCCTGCCAGGTTGCGTGCTCGGATAAGGGTCTGGTACGGATTTTTGGGGGGACTCCATGCCATTTTTTTTTGTTCATTTTGGCGCGGGGTTCCCCTTAAAATCCATACCAGACCTCAAGGGTCTGGTATGGAATTTAGGGGGACCCCCACGTCATTTTTTTTTAATTTTGGTTCGGGGTTCCCCTGTGGGGAATTCCCATGCCGTTTTTATCAATGAACTTTTATGTGTATTGTCGGACCGGCAATGCAATAGCCGCGAGTAGTTTTAAATGACTTTTTTCCTTGCAAATGTCATTTTGCTGTCAGACTGTTCTAAACACGGGAAACATGCGCCCCTTTACAGGCATACTATAGACACCCCCCAGCTACGAAATTTAAAGGAATATTACACTTTTATTGTTTGACTTTAAGCATTATTAAAACCACTGCTCCTGAAAAAATGTCAGTTTTTAAAACTTTTTTTGCATTGATCCATGTCCCCTGGGGCAGGACCCAGGTCCCCAAACACTTTTTATGATAATAACTTGCATATAAGCCTTTAAAATTAGCACTTTTGATTATTCATGTTCGTGTCCCATAAACTTTAACGGTGTTCGCGTGTTCGAACAAACCTTTTTCCTGTTCAGTGCGAACTGAACAGGGGGGTGTTCGGCTCATCCCTAGTGCAGATGTAGTAGACAAGGTCTGATAATAAAACATGCAGCTCAGCTCAATATTTATATACTGCCTCATAACTTTTGACAATCACGTATGTGAGATCTAACAGAAGCCAAACAACTTTTCATTTGTGCATGAAATGCCATCATCTAGTTTAATACAATGAGCAGCTAATGATAGAGGCTCTTTTAACCACCCACATATTGACCTGGAACACATTTTGGGTTCCACTGTTGTTTTTACAAAGTTCCTAAATTGAATACAGCTATAAAAGTCAGGTACTTGGCAGTGGCATACCCATTCCAGTTTTTTTGAGAGTCTTGGATGGTCTAAATCCCAGCACATTCTAAAATGTTAATGGAGAAGTATAGCCAAAGCTATTTTGGGTATACTTCTCCAGGGGATCACGGGAGAGCAGTGCATTCTGCACTCCTGTGACCCGTTTTCAACCGACAGCATGCTAACATACGCAGTCAGCTGATGTCACAGCGACTTTGCAGGATCCACCCACATGTCTGGACCAGCAGCTGGCTCAGCCTGTCAGTGAGCCAGTGAGAGGCTAAGCCAGCCGCACCCACCCACTCCACAGCTCAGTACTTCAGTGAGCACTGGAGGAGCAGAACAGAGTGCTGATGACTGACAGCCACATGTTCTCTGCTCCTTAAAGCCTGAGAACCGAGCGATCAGTGGTCTTTGATCATACGCTTCTCAGTCTTAGAGCCAGTGGGGGATCGATGCAGCATCGCATCGATACTGCATCCATCTAGGTGAGTATAAATGTTTTGCTTTTTCACAAGCCCATACTTCTACTTTCTTGCAGTGTCAAAAACTGGCTTACCCTTTACTAAGTCCTGTACTTTCCTATTGGTCCTTTACTATACCGACCTGACCAGCCAATAGAAAGGTGTCAGTGGAAGAAGGGGTGGGACAGCACTCAAAATTACAAGCAAGTGTTAAATTTAGTACATGTAGGTACCCAAAGTACACGGGTGGTACCTGTTTTACAAAAGTGTAAAATGTGTTTTAGTGTAAAAAATGTAAAAAGTGTTTTACAAAAGTGTACACTTACCAAGTGTAAAAATGTGTGCAGGTACTCTTATGTGACTACAGTTAAAAGTTAAGAGACTTTCTAAAAACAACAGACATATTTAAAGTTAAATCTAGACAGCATTTTCTTTGTTTATTCTGTGTAAATTGGGCAAAAAACAAAAACTATTTAGGCTACTTTCTCTTAAGAACAAATGGTCTTTTATGATGGACAGTGGTAAAATACTGTATTATAACCACTAAATGGAGCAAGGGAGCACAGAAAATACATAAAAAGTGGACAAACAAGGATGTCACTCAACTTCAAAAAAATCCAAGATAGATTTATTAGTATCACACAATACAGAGACAATCCAATTGCTCTTCTTACACATTTCACTCCAACAGGGACTTAGCCACTCTGGTGCCGCTCTGCACAGAAATGAATCAGCTTTCAGAGTGTTTTTCTTATCAAAACTTAGTTGAACAAGCTGAAGTTAGAAGCTGATGGGCTCCCATGCACAGCTGCACTAGATTTTACACTCTCCAGTTTTGGTAAATCAACCCGCCCATTATAGTGAAATGCGTAAGTGGTGCAGGTGGCTTTCTCTATATTGGGTGATACTAACAAATGTATAATGAACTTTTTGAAGTTGGGCAGCTCCATCCTTGTTTGTCTGATTTTGATGTTAACTGATCATGGACTGTTTTGGAACCAACATCTTCTGGTTGGGTGAGCAGTAAGGAGAGCCTTGTAGCAGGGTAGTTGGGATAAATTGCAATAGAAAATACATGCATCTTTGCAACAGGAGATGGAATGTAAAAATTCTAGAGAATCCTATTCATTCATTGCCTATGCAACCAAAGCCGGCATCCTTTCCTTTTATCCCAGTCCATATGCTGCAACAACCATAGGGCCGCACAGAGAAAGAGGCAGCCCAATTCCCAAGAGCACAAGAGAGAATCCTAAAGGGAGTTATTAAATAAATGTAACCACTTTTTACAGAGGGACATATTTGCTGGACACATGACTATCCAAATGTTTTATAAATAGCCCCTTTAGTGCCTCTAAAACATTTGGTATTTTGTTTCCTTTTGCATACTTTGTGCACCATTACATTTCAGGTTATTTCTATTAAAAACACAATTTGTTTGTATGGTTGTTTCTTCAGCATTACTACATAGCTAAACAAGGTGGAAACAATGAAGGTTTTTATTTTAAAATATGCTTGCCATTAGCTGCTATGATTGTTCAATTCATCCCAGACAAAAGAGCACTTAGCATTTTCAACAAGTCAGAGGTGACATGTTGCCTATTTCTGTCTGCATTCATTTCTGTTAAACTGTAGCTTGAAGAACAGTTCTAGATAGATATTTATGTACACGCACAAATAAAAATTAAATTGATACATAAAGATCAGGAGTGGACAAAATAACAGAAACACCACATAAAACATCAAGGTATCTAAATTTAAAATGATGAACTCAGCTGCAGGGGTAAATCATATAGTATTGACTTCCATATGTACAGTATATATCAGTTGTAATCAGCATTTTAAGTTTTTTAACTAACCTAAGAAAACCTAGCAGGCTTTGAACGCACCAAAATGGTTGGTAACTTTGGTAACTAGGAGATTTGTCAGCCCACAACACTGCTCAATTATTTAATGTGCAAAAAACAACTATTACAAAAACAGCAGCAGGTGTCAGATACAGGTAAATTAGTGTGAAGGAGCAGGGATTGCTACCTGAGGCTCACTATCAGGGACAATGGATACCTGGCAGTTGCCAAATGCTAGAAAAAGACAACCTCACAGGTATTCACTATCACAGAATTAAGTCAGCCATTCTGTGAATAAGTTTTTACAAAATAAAGCTGTGAGCTGCACAAAACTTTAAATTATGACAAGATGGAGTTTTGAAACCACTCTTTTTCAAGGCCAACACACATAACTGATGTAAGGGGCACAAATCCATTAGCCAAAACAAAACGTAGTATGATCTATGTTACTTTGGACCTTATTGTCTGCATCTGAATAGGTTTAAATGTGGAGAACGTTAAGGAGTGTGTGTTTAACCCAGTGTCCTTTGTCAGCGCTTAAAGAGGGTTGGAAATCCTAATCATATGGAAAGCCCTTTAATGGGAGTTATTAATTGTTTCACATTTTCTGATAATAGCCAAGGTATATGAGTCAATTATATAAAACAAAGTTCAGCTTATGGAGCAAACACAGGATCCTCTCAATGTTTTCACATTCCAGGACAGTAATGCCCCCAAAAACATAGCTAACAAATTCAAAAATGGTATCATTAATACCTGGATAAAGTCAAACACTTTCCATGGCCTCTCCAACCATTGCATTCTATGCATTAAGGTGAAAAACCTGTGCTGCAAAATCCCACCCAACCCCCCCTTCATACTTACCTGAGCCCAATCCGATCCAGTGATGTGCACGAGAGCAGCGGCTCTCACTTCTGTCCCCCTCCTCCCTGGGCAGAGTGATATCTCCTGCTGCTGTCAATCAAATACTGAACGAAGCAAGCACGCATGGGTGCCTCCAAGGAAAGCAGCTTTCCATGGGGGCATTTGCCAAAGAGGAGGAGCTAGAGAACCCCAGAAGAAGAGGATCGGGCTGCTATGTGCAAAAACCATTGCACAGAGCAGGTGAGTATACCGTGTTTATGGTTTAATTTTTTTTAAAAAAGCTTTAAGGTCGCTTTAATCATAACTGAACCTTTATAGGAAGTTTTAGAATGCAGAAGTATGTGTAAGAATTTCACCTCCTTCATCCCTCAAGGAATTTAAAGCATTTGATACCAAAATAGTACCTAAGCCATATATATAATCCATATATATATTGTTCAAAAATGTAAAAAATGATTTAGCAGATGAGGGCTATTTATTAGATTCCTGATATTATTGTAAGGACTGAAAAATAAAGTAGATTTCCTGCTATGGATATACTGTGTTTGCATAGTAACACTGGGCCATAGTAACACTGTGTAACATAATGCATGTTTCATGGCCTGGCCAATTCCAGTGGAAACTGGAAATCACTGTATTACTACAGTGATTGTTGCTAGCTTCCAGGTACTGTGCCGAATGAGGACCTGTGTTAGTGAACACAGGAGGTCACTTGTTAGGTACAGGAGCCATTCAGAGAACACTAAGCATTTTTTTTTAAATCTTGTTCTTTATTGAAAAAGTTTTAGTACAGTGAACAGCAAGAATTATATAACTCAATACACTTAATGCCATTGGTCACCAATGGAAGATTGGATCTAGCAAAGGGAGGCATTAAATAAACAGTCTATGAAGTAATTGTAGAAAAATAAGTGTGAAATAAAGATACCAAAGGAGTGATAGTGGTGTTGTAGGAAAGAATGCTAAGAAGAAAAAAATAAATGAATGAATGTAATGATGGTATAGGAGGATAGCAATAGAGTAATACCTTCATGCATTATCAGTACCGTGACATATCTAAACCAATTTGCATCTTAAATTACATCAAGCATTGGAAGTTTATTGAGGGAGGAAAAAAAAAAGAGCGAGGGATGGATGTTTCTATCTAAAGAGGGGTCAAGTTTGGTCATTTACTGAAAGGAACTTGGAGTGTTTTGTTCAAGGACTGATGGTGCTCTTGCTGTCTTTGTTCCAGCATGCCCAATTTTTTTAAAATGTGACGTCCTTGTTCTGGTGGCATACAAACATTTGTTCAAAGGTAGCAGGTGTGTTTAAGAAGTTTATAACTGTAGTGATAAATCGGGTACAATCTAATTTCCAGGCATTAGCCAGGGATCTTCTGGCTGCAATTAGGACATGGGTGATAAAAGTTTGAAGTTTGTGCGGCCATCCATCCAATCCAATGCCAAAGAGCGCTGTTTCAGGTGTTGTGAGGCATGTAACCCCAGTGGTGGAGGATATGAGGGCAAAAACCTATTTCCAGAAAGCTGCAATCTTCGGACAGTACCACCAAATGTGACTGATAGTTCCCACGCATCTGCACTTCCTCCAACATAATGGGGAGTGGGCGCCTGGGAATACCCATACAAGGCTGTGTATATTAGGGAGATCCCTTTTTTGGGGAGATTTTTAGTTGTGAATACTGAGTATATTGATTTCAGTAAAGTATCTTCTCTTTTGTTTAACGTAGATAGTAGATGACGAATTTGAAAATATTTGAAAAAGTCTCTATGAGGGATGTCAAAGAGTTTGGTGAGGTCCTGGAAAGAGAGCAATCTCTTTTGGTCAAACTACTGAGTTACTAAGACGAGACCTAGTTTTTTCCACGGGGATGTGTCTAGGTCGGGATTATCAATGATATCAATGAAAGCGGGGTATATGAGTCAATCGTCTTGTGGTTTTTGCCTGAGAGCCTTAGGACAGAGAGCCAAGTTTTGAGCGTGGTGTAAGCTGTACCTAAGAAAGGTCTGGAGATTTGGTAAGTGCCTAGCAGTGCCTGGAGGTTTAGTGAGAGAGCTTGCTGCTCGATTTGGATCCATCTCTTGTCTGAGGAAGGAGACCACCAACATTTTGCTTGGTCTAAGATAGTGGCTGTGTGATATTTGGCAAGATCAAGAGCACCCAGTCCCTCATGGGAAGCAAGAGTGTACAGGGACTCTTTGCATACTCTTGCTCTTTTACTATTCCATATGAAGGAGTTCATCATTTTTTGCAAAGTCTTAAGATGAGCAGCCAGTATGGGAAGGGGGATCATCCTAAAAAAGTAGAGTACAAGTGGCAGAATGAACATTTTGGCCAGGGCGATTTTCCAGGTCCATGATGCTGTGACTTTGGATAAGCTTTTAGAAATTTCTGAGATTTTGCTAAGTAAAAGAGTGTGGTTAGTCTGAAAGATATTGTTACCCGGGGAGGTCAATTTAATACCCAGGTATGTTATTTGGGATGAGGGAGCCCAGGAGAAGGAGGAAACAAGTGAGATTTGTTTTTGTGAGGTGCAGGAAGATGTAATGGCAGCATGAACAATTTGGAGTCATTCACTTTGTACAAAGATATTGATCCAAACTCTTTTAAAATATTTTGAAGGGTGAGGATAGAAGAGAGGGGTCGGTTAAGGAAAGGAGAATATCATCTGCATAAAAGTAAATTTTGTGTTCTTCTTTACCAACCATTAGGCCTTTAATTGTTGTACAGGCGTGGATAGATTCTACCAGTGGTTCAATTACTAGGGCAAAGATGAGGGGGGGTAGAGGACAGTCCTGTCTGGTGCCATTGGTGATTTTAAATGGATCCAACAACATACCAGAGATCCAGACCCTAGCACTGGGGTTGGAGCATAATGCTAGAATAGCTTGTCGGAAGGGGTCAGTGAGACCAAACTTTAATAGAACTTGTCTGAGATATCCCCAATGCACCTTGTCGAACGCCTTCTCAGCATCCAAAGATAGGAGCAGAGAAGGTGTCCGATGGTGTACTGCCTATTGAATTAAGTCAATAAATCTCCTGGTGATATATAGTGCCTGGCGCCTGTTTATGAACACTACTTGGTCTGGGTGCATTAGAGAAGGGATAAGAGATTGTAATCTGTTGGCTAATAATTTGGCGTAGATTTTTATATCACTATTGAGTAGTGAGATAGGTCTAAAGTTTGCGGGGTTTGAGGGGGGTTTTCCTGGTTTGGGTATTGCTACGATAAGGGCTTCCATTTTTTCTTAAGGAAAGAGCCTGTTTTCGCTGCTTGATTGGCTACTGTGCTAATATATGGGAATAGGATACCTGAGAAAATGTTATAATATTCATTACTAAACCCATCTGGACCTGGAGATTTGTTAGCAGGTAGAGAGTGAATAACTTTAAGGGTGTCGCTAAGGATGTTTTTTGAGAAAGTGTCAATGAAGGGAGCTTAATTGAGCCAAAAAAGATTGCATATGGGCTTCTGTATGGTGTTGGAAGTCCGGGGCCTCTTGGAGATTATATAAAGAAGAGTAGAATTTGCTATCTCTAATGGGTTGGTGGTAGTTCCTTTTTTTGGATCATTAGACTTTTTAAAGGCATGTTCATGTTGGCATAGAAGGCAGTTGTCACGGTGCTACTGATGTGAGCCCACAGGCGAGCAGGTAACACGGGATCTCCCAGGGCGTGGAATATAAGGGCCAGCCAGTATTCTGCCAGGGACCCCCTCATGAGAGTTTGGGCTTAGCTGCGTGCTGACACCAGGTCACGACCCCCCGAGTTCACCCTGCTCGCAAGGAGAGTACCAGAAAACACAGTCAGACATGGATGGATGGATGAAGCATAGGAGACCCGGATAGCAAGCCAAGGTCAGGACGGGCAGCAGACAATGTAATCAGGAGAACTAGCCGAGTCGGTACACAAGAGATCGGTTCACGAGAGGTCAGATAAAGCAGGTAACACGAAGGGCGCTCAGGAACAAGTGTTGCTCAAGCAACCAGAAACTGGTCTGAGTTGAAATTAAATAGAGAAGCACATGGGAGGCTGGACAGGAAGTAGCAGGAAGGAAGTATATAAAAGGCAACAGGAGAAGCCAGCGAAACACACATAACTGCTGAGTGCAACAAGAGCTAAATACAAGCTTGTGGAACCACAGGAACCAGCCGACCTACAGCAGTGAAAGGTAAGACACAGATCAGCACCGCAGCTGATCTGTGACAGCAGTTGACAAGAGTAAGAGCTATATCTGTGTCAAATGAGAGTTTATGTTGTTATTCTAGAGTCTGAATTTGGGTCAATAGGTCCGAGATCTCTTTGTTCCTCCTCCTTTTCTCGAACGCACTTAATTTTATCAGAATGCCTCTCATGACAGCTAGGGATGAGCTTCGGGTTCGAGACGAACCCATGTTCGACTCGAACATCGGCTGTTCGATCGGTCGCCGAATTGCGAACGTTATGGGCCGTTTGCGCCAAATTCATGTGGCGCGTCACGGCCCATAATTCACTGCGGCATCGCAGTGCATTGCTGGCTGATGATTGGCCAAGCATGCACTATGACCCGCATGCTTGGCCAATCACAGCACCATCGGTAGTGAGAGCTGTAATTGGCCAAAGCCAGGGTGGCTTTGGCCAATTATGGCTCAGGGAGTTTAGAACACGCCCCACACTATATAAGGCCGCCTGCATGGCGGCCCTGTGTAGTGTGTTCCGGCGTGCTTAGATAGAGAGAGAGAGAGAGAGAGAGAGAGAGAGAGAGTGTAATTTCATTTGAGTTAGCTAGATTAGGCAGGACAGTCAGTGAGTTAGCTGCACTTATAGTTAGTGTATTGTGTATATACATGCATCCCAGGTGTATATATATATATATATATATATATACATACACACTGTATTCAGTTTAGCTAGATCCATTCCTGTTATCTTCCTACTGACAGGCAGGCTTGTCTTGTTACAGTATTTACAGCTACCTGAAGAAAATTGCTGGTGTTCTTTTGATCCTATTAGTACCACAGTCAGGCAGCTAGACTATTTACAGTTAGTGTAGTGCGTCCTCCTCACGGTGTTCAGTTAAAGCTACAAGTTAGTGTAGTGAGACCTCTGCACAGTGTTCAGCTAAAGCTACAAGTTAGTGTAGTGCGTCCTCCTCACAGTGTTCAGCTAAAACTACAAGTTAGTGTAGTGAGACCTCTGCACAGTGTTCAGCTAAAGCTACAATTTAGTGTAGTGCGTCCTGCTCACAGTGTTCAGCCAAAACTACAAGTTAGTGTAGTGCGACCTTTGCACAGTGTTCAGCTAAAACTACAAGTTAGTGTAGTGAGACCTCTGCACAGTGTTCAGCTAAAGCTACAAGTTAGTGTAGTGCGTCCTGCTCACAGTGTTCAGCTAAAACTACAAGTTAGTGTAGTGCGACCTCTGCACAGTGTTTAGCTAAAGCTACAAGTTAGTGTAGTGCATCCTCCTCACAGTGTTCAGCTAAAACTACAAGTTAGTGTAGTGAGACCTCTGCACAGTGTTTAGCTAAAGCTACAAGTTAGTGTAGTGCATCCTGCTCACAGTGTTCAGCTAAAACTACAAGTTAGTGTAGTGCGACCTCTGCACAGTGTTCAGCTAAAGCTACAAGTTAGTGTAGTGAGACCTCTGCACAGTGTTCAGCTAAAGCTACAAGTTAGTGTAGTGCGACCTCTGCACAGTGTTCAGCTAAAGCTACAAGTTAGTGTAGTGAGACCTCTGCACAGTGTTCAGCTAAAGCTACAAGTTAGTGTAGTGCGTCCTGCTCACAGTGTTCAGCTAAAACTACAAGTTAGTGTAGTGCGACCTCTGCACAGTGTTCAGCTAAAGCTACGAGTTAGTGTAGTGAGACCTCTGCACAGTGTTCAGCTAAAGCTACAAGTTAGTGTAGTGCGTCCTCCTCACAGTGTTCAGCTAAACCTACAAGTTATTTTTTTGCGAGCTCTGCACAGTGTTCAGCTAAAGCTACCTGTAGAAGGTTGGTGGTGTTTTCCTGATCCTATCACTACCGCAGGCAGCTAAATAAGCTACAAGTTAGTGTAGTGCGAGCTCTGCACAGTGTTCACCTAAAGCTACCTGTAGAAGGTCGGTGGTGTTTTCCTGATCCTATCACTACCGCAGGCAGCTAAATAAGCTACAAATTAGTTTTTTGCGAGCTCTGCACAGTGTTCAGCTAAAGCTACCTGTAGAAGGTTGGTGGTGTTCTCATACTACAGGCAGGCAGTTGATTTTGCTAGCTGCAGTATCAGTACATATATATATATATCCCAGCTTAGTGCAGCTACAGGCCATTAGTATGTCTGGAAGGCCAACAAG
The DNA here is from genome assembly GCF_042186555.1 of Aquarana catesbeiana. Taxonomy (NCBI): domain Eukaryota; kingdom Metazoa; phylum Chordata; class Amphibia; order Anura; family Ranidae; genus Aquarana; species Aquarana catesbeiana. The sequence continues at coordinate 151,450,944 of NC_133324.1, read as the reverse complement.
GAGAGGCAGACAGTCACAAGCCAATAAAAGAAGGCAAGCAGGCTCTGTGTCTAGAGGCAACAGTGCTGGTCGTGGAGACGGTGCATCCTCATCAGCACGTGGCCGTGGGACAAGACTGGCCGTGTTGAGCCGCAACATGCGGAAGACTTAGTCGAGTGGATGACCAAGCCATCCTCATCCTCCTCATCCTCTCTCACCCATGCTCAGGGTACTTTGTCTGGCAAAGCAGCGGCTTCTTCCCTCGGCTCAATGTCATCAGTGACTCCTTCCCTAGCCCCACCATGTCCTCCTGAGGAGTCCCTCGAACTGTTTGACCACAGTGTTGGGTACATGCTCCAGGAGGATGCCCAGCGTTTGGAAGGCTCTGATGATGATACTGAGCTAGATGAAGGCAGTAACGTGAGCACGGACAGAGGGGGTGCCCAAGAAGGACAGCAATCTGGCAGTCATGCTCCCCCTGCTGCAGCATACTGCCAGGTTTGCTCCAGTGATGAGGAGGGAGGGGATGATGAGGTCACTGACTCAACGTGGGTGCCTGATAGGAGAAAGGAGGAGGAGGAGGAGGCGGCACATCACCAACGAGGCAGGATGCCCTCCAGGGGCCAGCCTAAGGGCAGCACACCGACTGCATCACACCCCAAAGCTCCGCATGTGCAGGGCGCTGCAGTCTCTGCGCGTTATTCTTTGGTGTGGGCCTTTTTTGAGACGAGTGCATCAGATCGCACCGCTGCTATTTGCAACATATGTCTCAAGCGTATCTCGCGTGGCCAAAACATCTCCCGCTTGGGCACCACATGCTTGACCAGACATATGTTGACCTGTCATGCAGTTCGTTGGCAAGTGTATTTAAAAGATCCACACCAAAGAACAAAGAGGACCTCTCCTTGCTCCTCATCAGCTGAGATCTCCAACCCCACTATACCTTCAGTCCTCTCTGAAACCTGCACTGAGAGGAATGAAGGTGTAGAATTAGGTGTGTCACAGCCAAGTACTTGTGGGCAATCTGCTTTCGGTACACCAACGTCAGATTGTACCAGGCAAATTTCCCTGGCCCAGCTGCTGCACCGCCGAAAGAAGTTCGCTCCCAGCCATCCACATGCCCAGCGGTTGAATGCTAGCTTGGCAAAATTGCTAGCACTTCAACTGCTGCCTTTTCAGTTGGTAGACTCTGTCCCCTTCCGTGAGTTTGTGGAATGTGCGGTTCCTAGTGGCCACTTTTTCTCACGGAAGGCGATTCCGGCTCTCTACCGTCATGTGGAAGGCAATGTCTTGGCCTTGCTGGACAGGGCGGTCAGCGGTAAGGTGCATATTGGGCCATGATCAGGGATGCATGCACTGTCCTGTCACCATTTGAGGAGGCCACGAGGATGGTGAGCAGTGACAGTGCATGCATATCAGTGACACTGTCCCCCTTGTCCACCTGTTGGAGCACACGTTGCGTGGATTAATAGACAGGGCACTTGAGGCAGAACAGAGGCAGGAAGAGGAGGACTTCCTTAGCTCTCATGGCCCCCTTTATCCAGACAGTGTTCCTGCGTGTCCACCAATCACACAGGAAGAGGACGAGGATGAGGAGGAAGAGGAGGAGGATTGTGTCAGTATGGAGGTGGAACCTGGCACTCAGCATCATCAGCAGTCTTTAAGGGATCAGTCCCAAGAAACACATGGACTTGTACGTGGCTGGGAGGAGGGGGCTGCCGACCATGTCGTCCTTAGTGACCCAAAGGACTCCAGACTGAATGCCTCAGCAAACCTATGCTGCATGGCCTCCCTGAACCTGCAAAGCCTGTGTAAGAATCCTCGTATTCGTGGTATCAAGGAGAAGGACCAATACTGGCTGGCAACCCTCCTTGATCCACGTTACAAGGGTAAGGTTGCAGACCTTATCTTGCCATCGCAGAGGGAGCAGAGGATGAAACATCTTCGGGAGGCCTTGCAGAAAGGTCTGTGCAACGAGTTCCCAGAGACTGGGAGGTTACAAACTCCTGTTTCTGGACAACGTGTTGCTGAGGCTTTGGTCAGTCAAAGAAGGAGCGGTGGAGAAGGTGGCCGTCCGACCGATGCGTTCAGACAATTTTTTGGTCCACAGTCCCAATGTACGATCGGTTCCAGCAACCATCGCCAGCGTCTGTTTTACATGGTGCAGGAATACCTAGGGGCAAGATCTGACTTGGACACCTTTCCCACCGTAAATCCTCTGGGTTACTGGGTCTTGAGAATGGATCACTGGCCAGAGCTTGCACAGTATGCAATTGAGCTACTGGCCTGTCCTGCATCCAGCGTTCTTTCGGAACGCACATTCAGTGCTGCTGGAGGCTTTGTAACCGATCACAGGGTGCGTCTGTCCACCGGTCGATCGACTGACCTTCATAAAAATGAATCAGTCTTGGATCACCACCAGCTACCAAGCACCTGATGCTGATGTAACCGAATAATTTTTTTTGAAATCTCAGATCCCTTCAAAGACTGCCTATGCTGATGCTGAGTGACTATCCTGAGTAATTATCCTCTTCCTCCTCAATGATCACGCTGATAGCTTGTAAGAACATTTTTGGTTCTGGGCACCACCACCAGTGCCTAAGGCCCAATTTTTCAGCCCCTGTTTAACAGGGGCGTGTAATTACAATTTTTGATGCAATACTTTGCAGCAGGGCTCGTTTCTGCGTTCCAACTGGAGTATCTGTGAGGGGTTGCAGTGTTGTGGCTCCAGCACCAGTGCCTAAGGCCCAATTTTTCAGCCCCTGTTCAACAGGGGCATGTAATTACAATTCTTGATCTAATATTTCACAGCAGGGCCCTGTGAGGGCTTACAGTGTTGTGGCCACAACAACACCTAAGGCCCAACTTTCTGCTGAATATAGGGCAGGCCCCTACCCCTAGGAAGGGAAATTCTCTCCTGTAAGAGTTAATATGGGAAAAACGTTTCTCCTTTCCACTGATGCTTTATCACTAATTCTTGTTTAACAAAAAACCCCAAATTTTCAAAAAACATTTGTCATTGGGACAAAAAATTAGGTGAAATCTTCTGAAGAGGAGCACAGACAGCAAAACAAATGTCACAGGGGTGATAAGCCTTTCCTATGTTTTCCAAAAAGCTTAAAATAGATTTTTTGGCTGGATCTAAACATGTTAAAAATGTACCAGTTCAAAATTACAAACAGATTCTACTTAACAACAAACCTACAGTCCCTGTCTTGTTTGCACCGCCTGTATACTGCTGTTCAGAGTATATAGGGCCATTTTCATCCATATTGCCAGGACCCGACATTACATTAAATGTTTTAAATGACTTCTTTTCCTTTAAAAATGACATTTTGTGCAGGGACTGTTCTAAGCACAGGAAACACGCGCCACTTTACAGGCATACTATAGACACCCCCCAGGTACAATATTTAAAGGAATATTTCACTTTTTTTTTTTTTACTTTAAGCATCATTAAAATCACTGCTCCTGAAAAACAGCCGTTTTTAAAAGTTTTTTTTTGCATTGATACATGTCCCCTGGGGCAGGACCCGGGTCCCCAAACCCTTTTTAGGACAATACCATGGAAATTAGCCTTTAAAATGAGCACCTTTGATTTCAAACGTTCGAGTCCCATAGACGTCAATGGGGTTCTAACGTTCGTGCAAATTTTCGGTCCGTTCGCAGGTTCTGGTGCGAACCGAACCGGGGGGGGGGTTCGGCTCATCCCTAATGACAGCTGTATGTGTATTCCATAGTATAAACTTATCACTATCTTCTACATCATTTGACTGGAAGAAAGATAGTAACTCATGTTTGATCTGTTCCTTGTATCTGGGATTGGTAAGGAGAGATGCGCTCAGGCGACAGATGTGTTCTTCTTGAATGGGGTTCTAAAAATTTCCATGGAAACAGGAGCATGGTCCAACCATGTAATAGAGTGAATCTCTGTCTTGGAGACGTGCAGAAGGGTAATTTTATCAACAAGGAACGTTTCAATTCTTGAGTATGATTATTGAGACTTAGAGAAGAAAGTATAATCCCTTTCACTCCCATACAGACACCTCCAGGCATCAAAAGTGTTGGTAATAAAGGAGGCTAAGGTAGATGTATGCATGCGGGCCTCATTGGAAGAGTCTATCAAAGGTCATTAAAATCCCCACAAATTATAGTTTGACCTTGGGCGTATTGTTTAACTTTTGACTGAAGTTTGCGGAAAAAAGGGGCGCTGACGAGAATTAGGTGAGTGTAGGTTAATCAGGGTAATTTGGTTGTTGTTAACGGTGGCTTGTAGAATAATGAAGCGACCAGTGGGGTCTAAGTAGGAGGAATGGAGTTGGTACTGCAAAGTGTGTTTGATGGCTATCATGACATATTTGGACTTAGTTTCAGTGTTCGCAAAAAAGTATTGTGTAAAATCTATATGTTTGCATGTTGGGGGTTTGAAATGTGTTTCTTGGATGCATAGGATATCTGCGTGAAGATATGTGGCTTCCTTCCATAGGACAGAGCGTTTATAGGTTATATTAAGGCCTTCAGTGTTTATAGAGGAAATTTTAACCATTTGTCAGTGTGAGCATGCTTAGAGATGTCTGCAGAGGAGCCAATACAAGATGCATAAAGAATTGGTAGGTAAACATAAACATTACGGTACCACAACTTAGGCATGTAGATAACTTTAAGGGTGAACAATGCAAGAGATATATAAAAACTACATATGAGCTATAACAATAAAATATAGCTAGTTATATTATGCTGTAATGAAATGTTTCTGAATCTGCAGATTTATCATCCGGGGGGTGTTAGATATTACTAAAATCTGAGGTCACCGTCACTTCTCTTAGTAAGTGGTAGGTGAGGAATAGGGATGAGCCCGATGTTGGAGTCGAAAGTAAATTCGGCTCCAACATTGGGTGTTCGCCTGTTCGCCGAACAGCGAACAATATGCGGTGTTCGCGGCAAATTCGAAAGCTGCTGGAACACTGTTAAAGTCTATGGGACACTAGCATGAAAAATTAAAAGTGCTAATTTTAAAGGCTTATATGCAAGTTATTGTCATAAAAAAAGTTTGGGGACCTGGGTCCTGCCCAGGGGACATGTATCAGTGCAAATTTTTTTTTTTTAAAACGGCTGTTTTTTCAAGAGCAGTGATTTTTTTAATGCTTAAAGTGAAACAATAAAAATGAAATATTCCCTTAAATATTGTGCCTGGGGGGTGTCTATAGTATGCCTGTAAAGTGGCGCATTTTTCCCATGTTTAGAAAAGTACCACAGCAAAGCATGGGATCCCCCAGTCCATTACCAGGCCCTTTGGGTCTGGTATGAATATTAACCACTTAAGCCCCGGACCATTTGGCTGGCCAAAGACCAGAGCACTTTTTGTGATTCGGCACTGCGTCACTTTAACTGACAATTGCGCGGTCATGCGATGTGGCTCCCAAACAAAATTGACGTCCTTTTTTTCCCACAAATAGAGCTTTCTTTTGGTGGTATTTGATCACCGAATTATTTTTTACTTTTTGCTATAATAAATATCCCCAAAAAATATATAAAAAAACATTTTTTTCCATCAGTTTAGGCCGATACGTATTCTTCTACATATTTTTGGTAAAAAAAATCGCAATAAACGTTTATTCATTGGTTTGCGCAAAAGTTATAGCGTCTACAAAATAGGGGATAGTTTAATGGCATTTTTATTGATAACTTTTTTTTTTACTAGTAATGGCAGCGATCAGCAATTTTTATCGTGACTACGACATTATGGCGGACAGGTCAGACAATTTTGGCGTGATTTTGGGATCATTCACATTTATACAGTGATCAGTGCAATTAAAAATGTATTGATTACTGTGTTAATGTGACTGGCAGTGAAGAGGGTAACCACTAGGTGGTGCTGTGGGGGTTAAGCGTGTCCTAGGGAGTGATTCTAGCTGTGGGGGGGAGGGCTGTATGTGACACTACACTGATCACTGCTCCCGATTACAGGGAGCTGCGATCCGTGAGAGTGTCATTAGGCAGAACGGGGAGATGCTTGTTTACATTAGCATCTCCCCATTCTTCCTCTCTGTGAGATGATCGTGGGTATCCCCGCGGACATCGTGTCCGTGGGACCCACGATCATGGTCACAGAGCTCCCAGCGGGCGCACGCGTGCGCACCCGCAAGCCGCCTCTTAAAGGGCAATGTACAGGTATGTTAATCTGCCTGTACATGCTCTTCTGCCTCAGTATATCTGCGTGAGGTGGTCGGGAAGCGGTTAAGGGAAACCCCGAACCAAAATTAAAAAAAACTGCGTGGGGGTCCCCCTAAAATCCATACCAGGCCCTTCAGGTCTGGTATGGATTTTAATGGGGAACCCTGCATCAAAATAAAAAAAATGGCATGGGGGTCCACCCCAAAATCCATACCAGACCCTTATCCAAGCATGCAACCTGGCAGGCCGCAGGAATAAAGGGGGGGACGAGAGAGAGCCCCCCCCTCCTGAACCGTACCAGGCCACATGCCCTCAACATGGGGAGGGTGCTTTGGGGTAGCCCCCCAAAGCACCTTGTCCCCATGTTGATGGGGACAAGGGCCTCATCCCCACAACCCTTGCCCGGTGGTTGTGGGGGTCTGCGAGTGGGGGGCTTATCAGAATCGGGAAGCCCCCTTTAACAAGGGGACCCCCAGATCCCAGCCTCTCCCCTGTGTGAATTGGTAATGTGGTACAAGTACCCCTACCATTTCACAAAAAAAAGTGTCAAAATGTTAAAAAAGACAAGACACAGCTTGGGACAAGACCTTTATTAAAAAATTAAAAAATAAAAATGTCCCACGATATCCATTCATCTTCTTCTATCAAGCCGCCGATGGACCGAAAAAGAAAAAAATAGGCCGCGACCGAACCACCTCATTGGGAGGCTCCCGCCATGTGACGCTTCTTCACTTGTGACAGTTCTTATATAACTGAGAGTGGGGCCACTCGGTGATGTAACTGGGTGACCCCGCCCCCTCTGACGCTATGGGGACTTCCCCATGGCTTCCCCGTGGCATCAGAGGGGGCGGGGTCACCCGTTTACGTAACTGGGTGGCCACAAAAGAAAGTTCTATTTGTGGGAAAAAAAGGACATCAATTTTGTTTGGATACGACGTTGCATGCCCGCGCAATTGTCAGTTAAAGCGACGCAGTACTGTATCGTTGAGAAAAAAAACATTCCCCTCTGGGTGATCTATGTACATTGTTGGGATTTTAACAAACGTTGTTTCAGATTCCTACCCTTTGTTATTCTGAAGGAGTAGCTGTCTGTGTCCATGTGAAAAGTGAATCTGTATGGGAATAGTTTTATAATTATCAATCAGGTACTGCACCTGCAGGGCACTAATGAGGCAAGCTGCCTCCCTTTGGAATTGATTTGCCCTTGAGCGTATCTCACCAAAAATTAAATTTTTGTTATAGGGGATGCTCAAAATCTGATTTGTATCTTGGTGCAGACTTCTGGGAAAATCAATAAGCCAATCACACAAGCAGAAAATGACATATCTACGTGGCATTCTGTACACATTCCGTGAACAGAACTCTTCCAGGTAGCCATATTGCATTGCATTTTACAGAAAATTACAGCACTGCAGATTGAAAAGGAAAGGTCATTTTTAATAACATTCAATTACAATATGACTTGTGTCGCAATTGGATATGCTATATAATTTTTTTTTTATTTGTTATTTATTTTTTTTCCCACGAAAGTGGAGTTACCCTTTAAGCACTTTCTGCTATGTGGTGACAAAGCTCTTTGCTTGTCTCCTGCATTGTCATCCTGTCACACAGGCTTCCAACTGAGACTACAAGGGACTGTTTCAACACGCATTACACAAGCATGTTGTGACTATCAGGAAACCTATCCTAAGAATGCCATGCAGCTATCATTGGAGTATGTGCTTTTAGACAGACAGGCACTGCAAAAAATGGAATAGGTTGGCAGTACGGAGATACAACAAAGGATGAAAACAAGTGTTTTATTATAATAAAACACTGTTGTTTCTGATACAATGTGCTTTAGCAAATAATGTCATTTAGTTAGGGTTTACATCAAATTCAAGACACACTTGCAGTGTTTGATTAAATTAGTAGCTCACTGTTTGGGTTCATTTGTTGCCCTGAACTGCACTCTAATATATTGTTTGGCATTATTTGTCTAGACCCCAGAGATCTTATTTTTTCTTATTGGGTTATAAAGCCAGAGAAAGGTAGCTGGATAAACAGCCAAGTGCTTACTTTCATAAATGTCATCTGTTGCTTTTATTACTGTTTGCGTTTTTCCACATTTAAAGTATATTTATTTTGTTTCTGAGATAGGTATTTAACAATTAAAGAAGACTCTGGCAGCGTGACAGCCTGCAAAAAAAGGGAAAAGCTCTGGGTTTTCAATATATCACTTATTTTAGTTGTCAGTAAATCTATTATAACATATGCTATCTGTTCTCAATAATGCCAGTGTATTATGCTACCGATAAACAGATTGTTTGTGTTTTTATGTGTAGAAAATTTAAGATTTAACGTAGATTATGTAATTAGAGTTCTATTCCTTAGAGATATTATTGCAGAACTTCAAGGTCAATAATTTTGGATACAAAATCTGCCGAAATGGATCAACACTCCTTCATAGATAACTGCAAGCTGTGTTTAGATAAAGCCGAATAATGAGGAACATCTGCATGGCATGCTCAGATGTTTCATTCCACTTATTATATGAAAGATCTCAGCTGGAGTCATGTGACTAAGCTACGAGGCTGAGCCAGCCAAAAGAAAACATTGAGATTATCTCCTCACCTTTGGCTGAAGGCTGAAATGCTTCCTAATTAGTTGGGAGGAATAAGAGACATCAAGAAACTTCTAGCTAATGTGCACTTGTGAACCTGTCTTCTGTTATTCCTTTGTGATAAGGTATTGTACTTAGACCAATGGTATAGCAGTAAAAAAGGGGAAAAAAACACACATAAATACCAATACATTTCAAAAAGTTCTGTAACTGACAGCCAATTAATGATGTCTTCTTGTGGAGTTTAGTTTGGGGTTATATGACCAACTCTAAATTATTCTAGAATATTTGATATGGTTAGTTGTAGGGTCAGCGTATTTAAAACTGACATTTCTGGGTTTGGGCATATTCCAGCAATTTAAAGTCTTCTTCAGATTTATGCATTCATAGTGGTAACACATGGCAAAATAAACTGCACAACGCACATCACTTTGTTATCATTCATTCAGTATAACTATCCAATGCACATGTAGAATAGGTGGCAAAGGATCCTTGCTGCAGGCCAACATATGTTTTGGATTATTGTGCGCTGGATTGAAAATAATGCTGCAAGTCTGGCTTTTGGCCCTTTGTCATGTGCCAATTTAAAATAAGTGTGCTGCCTGAATTTAATGCATGTCAAAACAATCACAACAGACTCTCGAAGGTGTGAAGGAGTGTATGTAAAAGCAAATATGTTTTATTGGTTGTATAGGGTGGGGAAGCACTGTCAGTTGTTAGTTACTGTCTGTGTGGCCATTGGTGAAAACTTCCCTTTCAGTTTATCAACACAATTCAAAACTTTTTGTTTTTGATAGAGTTGGGAAGGGTTAAAATTCATGCTGGGTTGTTTTCTGCTGCCTGTGTACCAATGTGGAGATTCCCCTTCACTTTCTGTCCCAAAAGATGCAAGAGGGAATTAGAAAATATCTCCCAAAGAAATCTTTTCTTATTCCCTCTTGCATCTTAAGACAGGAAGTGAAGGGCAATTTTTAGCTGCCATCAGTGCACCCACTGGGAAAATTCCCCCCTTCAGTTCCCCAAACTCATGTTGGGTTATTTTTTGCTATCTGTGTGCCAATGGGGATATTGCCGTTCGATTCCTGTGCCAAAGATGTCCCAAAGATACAAGAGGGAATTAGAAAAGTTCTCCCGAAGTAAGGAAAATATCTCCCTCTGAACAGTTTTGTAATGGGTGCTTCAAGATTTCCCTTTCATTGCCAATGAGACAGAAAGTGATGTAAAATCAAAAATGTTAGCGTTCTCCCCTGAATAAGACTTGAACAAAAATTTTGGCGCCCCCTGTTCCAAAACTGTTAAAAGGATATATATATATATTATATTCCTCACTTCGGAGATCTTTTCTAATTCCCTCTTGCATCTTTGGGACAGGAAGTGAAGGGCAATCTCCCCATTGGTACACAGACAGCAAAAAATAACCCAGCATGAGTTTAAACCCTTCCCAACCCTATCCAAAATGAAAAGTTTTGTCTATACACACTGTATCCTACTGTAAACACGTTAATTTCTGAATTTGTAAAAGTATAGAATGGTGCCTGTTGCTTTAAATGAATGAATGAGTAACTTGTATAGCGCTACATATGCAAACTAAATTACCTCAAGGCGCTTTTGCCACCAGTGTCCATCCGGGTCTTCAGAAGAGATGGGTCTTGAGCTTCTTCCCGAAGGCCAGATGGTTTTCTTCCGAGCAGATATTGATATAGCGCGTCGTTTACAGGGTCCTGACATGCTTACAAACACATACACATACACGGGCCAATTTATAGACAGGATCTGATTAATCTACCAGCATGTGTTTGCTGCACCCTGAAAGTTTTCATGTGGCTTCCAAAAGACACTTCTTCCAAAAATGCACTGTGAGTGACTCTGAGACCAACAGAGATTGGGGATGGGGGTGATGTTGGGATGACACCAGACCTTTCACTATGTTTCTATGAGACCAATAGAGATGTGCTTGAATTGCACTGTAATAGGTTATTGCCTATGCTGAACTTTCTGCAAAGCTGAAACTTGCATAGGTCTGGTTAGTGTTCCATGGGTACCACAGAGGCACACTGAAGATTGTAGCTATAGTCTGCAGTCACAAGAAAATGTATTTTTTTTTACAAATCTTTTATTTAATCAAAGGGAGAGGTCCATGAACCCTTGACACGAAATAAACATCATATCAATGTGTACAGAACATACAAGAGTCAGTACAAAAGAGAAAAAAAGAAAAAAAAGGTAATACAACAATTTGTCCAACTCTAACAAGAGATACATTGTTAAGTATGGTAATCCCATGTGACCCTCCACTATCTTTTTTTACTTAATAACAATAAACAGTTGCAACTGTGAAATCACAGCGCACAAAAGAAAGAATAGATACAGGGTAAAGAAAGCTAAAAGATCAGAAAGTAGAGTAGATAGAAGGAGAGGCGGCAGTTGGGATGAAGGAGAAAGGGGGAGGGGGGGTGAAGGGGATGGGGAAGCAAAAACTGGGTGGAGGGGGAGTCAGATCTCCAGAACCTTAGTGTCGTACTACTGCTATTTTAGTCTAGGTTCATGTTTCCAAATAAAGTGCAACCCTCCTCAGAATAGACAAACATGTTCCAAAGTGACCACGTCTTGGAATATCGTTCTTGTTGGTGCCATGCTGTTAGGATTAGGTCCTCAAATTTATTGATTTGTTCTACTTTCCTGAGCCACATCCCGATAGTTGGAGATTGTGGGGTTTTCCACTTCAGCAGAATGCATGATTTGGCCGCGTCAAGGAGGTGACGAATAATTGATTTTTTGTAGGACTTCGCTGGGGCAGCCGAGACGTGGAGGAGGAAGAAGGCAGGGTCATCTGGCAATTTTTTTGACCTCTGACCAAAATTGTGCTATGATAGGTGTCCAAAAGATGTGTAGTAGTGTACCCCGTTCTTCCTGGCATCTTCAGCATCTATCCGAAGTTGCGGGGGAAATTTTGCTTAGCCTCGCTGGTGTCCTATACCACCTGGTTAAAATTTTAAAATTGGTTTCCTGCGTTTTCGTGCAGATTGACGATTTATATGTGAAATGGAGGATGCATTGTTTTTGCTGTGGACTAAATGTGCAGTTCAAGTCCCGTTCCCAGTCAGCAATGTAGCTTAGGGAGTGGGAGTCTGAGGGAGTGATCAGAAGATTATACATGCTCGAGAGCGTGTGTGGTAATGCCCCTTCAGTTGAACATATTTCCTCTAAGGTTGTGAGAGGTTGATCGAAATTGCTTGGGGGGGAGAGCCCTAAGGAAGTGGGAGAGTTGGAGAGCATTCCAAAACTTCAGGCGAAATTACCCCAATGGATACATGAAGTCTTGCAATGAGGGCCACTTTCCCTGTGTTAGGAAGTGTGAGGCCTGCGTATAACCTGAAAGTAGTAGGTGTTTAAAGGGTTCATCCTGATAGCCCGGCGAAAAACATGAGTTCCCCAAATTCGGGAAGATTGGCAAAGTCTCGGATGAGAGGGACCCTTTCTTGAACAGAAGGGAGCACACCTTTGCAGTCTGGACGAGTGCAGTCTGGCCGAGTAGGGGGTGTGACTTTACCTTATTAGGTAAGGAATCGTAACACCATGGAGCTCTATTCAAAGGGATACGGCTCTGATCTTGTTCAAGCTGAATCCACAACTTGAGGGACTCATGTCTACACCAATCAACCAGTCTACCGAGGTTAACCGCCTGGTAGTACTTGTGTACATCTGGTACTGCCAATCCCCCATATTGCTTTTGCAATGTGAGCTGGAATTCAATCGGGGGTGTTTGTGGGCCCATATAAATTTTAAAAATACCTTTCATATTTGTTGGAAATAATTAGATGGGACGTGGACGGGTAAAGCCTGTAGGAGGTATAGAAATTTAGGAAGTACACTCATTTTAAGAATATTGCAGCGGTTGGACCACTAGTTTAAACCGGATTTCCATTTATTGAGAAGCGTTCGGACCTTTGTAAGTAACGGGGGGAAATTTAGTTCAAATACCTTTGATATGTTGGCTGGAATATGTCAAATATGTCAATGCCGTGTTGTTCCATTTTAACGTAAGGTTCGAATGGAGTTGGACCTTAAGTAACTGTGAGAGATTAATGCCCATCGCTTCTGATTTTATGAAATTTATTTTAAGGTTGGAGAGGGCACCGTATTTATCAAATCCCCTAAAAAGATTTGGGATGGATATCACGGGGTTCGTAAGGAAGAACAACATGTCCTCGGCATATGCCGCTACTTTATGTTGAAAATCTACCGCCGATATGCCATTAATATCTGGGTTTCTACGAACCAAGCACAGAAAGGGTTCCAGTCACAGGGCGAAGAGGAGGGGCGAAAGCGGGCACCCCTGAGGCGTCCCATTGGAGATTTGTAAGGGATCCGATAAGACTCTGTTAGCTTGTACACGAGCTGTGGGTCTTTAGTATATTGATGAGATCCAGTGGGACATATTAGCGCCGAATCTGACATATTGAAGGACTGCGTACATGAAGGACCAGTTCACCCTGTCAAAGGCCTTCTCCGCATCTGTGCCCCGGAACATGCATGGGATGCGGGATTTGTTCCCTGTGTGTGTTAGGTTTAGTACCTTGATGGTGTTGTCCCTTGCTTCTCTCTTGGGTACGAACCCTACTTGATCTAAGTGAATTAGATGAGGAAGATGTTGTTGAATTCTATTCGCAAGTATCTTGGTGAACAACTTAATGATGGTATTAAGCAGGGATATTGGCCTGTAGTTTCCACAGGAGGTCGGGTCTTTACCTTCTATTGCTATAACCGCAATGAGAGCCTGCAATGATTCTACTGCAAAAGATGATTCAGGGCCTACTTTGTTAAATAATTTAACCATAAATGTGCTCAAAGTCGGCATAAAGGTTTTATGGTAGCAGATGGTGAAACCATCAGGGCCAGGGGCTTTCCCAGGTTTATTTGCCACTATCGCACCTTGAACTTCTTCAACCATGATGGGGTCTTCTAGGGTTTCCTGAGCTGAATCAGGCAAATGTGGCATTTGAGAGGCAGATAAGTATAGAAAATTTATTTTTAGTATGTATAGGTACACGTTAATTACCCACCAATTATTTTTATATCTTGGGGTCTCTTGCTGCAAAAGAAAGAGTGATATTTCATATCTGGAGGAAGGGTTTTCAGATTCAAAACCAGGGACTCTGACTCTCTGACTCTTGTATGTGAAGTTCTTTACAGTATTAATATAAACTTGATTCAGTGCACTGGTGCTCATACTGATATATCAGTTCATTGTAGAACGGACTACCTTCTTATGAAGTATTATTTATGTGTGCTGAGTAGCCTGAATCTCACAAGGTGATGTCCCAACACAGTGCAGGCATGCCTTCTTTTGAGATTTGGACTACGTAGCATTTCCTGGGATCTTGCCAGAAGGTGACATCATCCCTTGCAGCAAAAGCTAGGGGTAATGTAAGTATATTTGCAATTTTTTTTTCCCGAACAGACCTTTTTTGCATTTGGGCGGGGGGTGGATTCTTCTTAGGAGTGCAAGATGGATATTGTCAGTCAGATAACAAATTATTGTGATTGTCAGGTTTTGTTCCAAGCTCATCTTAATATCTGCAGTTTTCTTAACCTAGGAGTAAACACAAATATTACAATTTATCATGAGAGAAATACAGAGGCTGTCATTGGCAATCCCTTTTAAAAATGTAAATTGCCTGGCTGTTATTGTGAACCACTGGCTTCAATATACTCTGAGTCATAGATCCATAACAAGAATTCAGATCACGTCAACAAATCTTATCTACATCCTCAGACATTGACTTAAAGTATAATTGCAAATTCTGTATTTATTACTGTAATGCAATCAGACTGCATACTGTATATAGTAAGAAACATACTTTTTTCCCTACTTTGTGCTGAGGCAAGGGTTAAAATATCCTGCGGAATAATTTTGGACTGCTGCTTTTACACACAATGGTGCAGCCCTGGTCTCCAGTGGTCAAACATAACCGCTGCCTAGTGCCCCAATCAGAAGTGCTTGCACTCCCTGAGTAGTGTTATCATTTGGAGCACTGGACAACGGTTCTCTCAGACTGCTGCTGACCTGGACCACTGCGCCCCAATGAGCAATGGCCTGACTCTCTAACACGTTGCTAGCACATGTATTTTAACCCTTGACACAATACAAAGTAACCAAAAAAAGACCATATTTATTAATCTACTACAAGTGGTTTAAAGTGTAAAAAGGAAAACAAAATATCACTCTAAATGGTAGCGCTGTGACCAGAATTCCATTAAAGGTTGACACCTCAAAACACTCAAACTATTCAAGTGAAATGTCCATAATGAAGTACCGTATATTTGAAAGAAAAAAAGAAAAATGAAATAAAATAGTCCACCAATAGCAGAAATTAGTGTTCAAATCTTCTCCCATTGAAACACATTAGCCACACACCGCCTCACATGCACTGTTGATCCCTCTCCTTAGCAGATGACGCACTCCAAACAATTCAATGCCTTCCACTCTTATGGTTGGCGCAAACACTTTTGTGAAATATCCCGCTATTTGAATCAGAGATTAGCACCATGCCTCTCCATAGGAACACTGATGGCCATTAACATGTAATTAAAATATATTAAAAACTCTTGAGATCCACTCACATGTTTAAAATAGACAACTCACATTAGTTAAAACAATAGTAGTGTACGGTGACATCAGGAGTTTTAGCCTTAGTGATAGACTATGAATGTCCCACCACCTCCAGGTTCTATGGATACCAACAACAAGCCTCCATGTCTGCATCTCTGTGTCTCCTTCTCCTTCCATCCTAACGTCACCAGCAGTTGGCGCGTAACCATATTCGGCTCGTTTCGTCACTTCTGACTTTTTCACAGGTGGTGTGTGGCTATGTGTTTTAACGGGAGAAAATTTGAACACTAATTTGCACTAATGATGGTCTATTTTATTTCATTTTATTTATTTCTTTCGAATATACTTCATTATGAACATTTGACTTGAATAGTTTGAGTGTTTTGAGGTGTCAGCCTTTAATGGAATTCTGATCACAGCGCTACCGTTTAGAGTGATATTTTGTTTTCCTTTTTACACTTTAAAGCACTTGTAGTTTTGTATTTTTTAAAGGTGACAGCAGTGAGTACTATATACAGATACACGCATATTTATTGTTAATTAATTTATAGTTTATTCACATATTTATTTTAATTGATTTTATTCTAGTTCCATTGTAGCACGGATATTTTTCACTATATTTATTAATATATTTGTAGCCTCACTGCATTAGAATAATAAAAATGGAAGCTTTAATGTAATGAAGAATGATAGACAGATATAGGAAGAAGAGGTCAACAATGGCAGCCCCCATGCTTCGCTCATTAAGCTTTTGCTTTAAAACTTGAGAAAGATTTTTTTTACAGAACATTTTAAAGGTTAAAATATGCCGCAAAAAACAAAAAAGTATGCTTTAGCTTACTTACATCCAGCAAGAGGATGTGGAAATGAATAAATGCAGTTCTCCAGAAGACCAGACACATTGGGTTCATATTGCTGCGCAAATATTCAGAATTCAAGCACAAACAATATAGAGTCATGGCTGCAATTTTTTTCTTAAAATGAATTACAAGCTGTGCAGTGCCTGACCTCTAACCTCAGGTAACTCCCCGAGCTATGCATTATATTGACACGGTGACTTGTGAGATTTAAACGCCCAAGACCTGGCATTTATAAAACATGGAAAAAGAAATACAGCAACAAAGAATGAACTGCGGAAGAACGTGATTAGAAAGACTTAACCGTTCACTATTGAGTGTCCTGAGCCTGTTTATTACTTCTGTTGGTGCTTTCTGTAAATACATTATACTGTAGTACATTGCCATCAAATATGTAGTCAAGATTTACTTACATAATTTTTTAAGCGTCTGGAATTTTAAAATGGAGTTTAGCTCAAATGTTAACCCTTTAACATAGCTTATCCTGTAAGGTACAATGGTCACTGCTCCTGAACTACTCTCCACTTCCGTTCCCATTAAAATGAATGTTCCATCAAACCCTTCAAGAGTTCCTTGTGTAGTGCAGGACCCTTGACCCAGGTGACTTTGAACAGAAAGGCAGGAAAAAAAGTTCAGAAACAGTGGGCTCAATTTACGGAATGAACTTGCATGAGATATTTAGGTGTCAGGACACATTTTGCCTATATATCTCATGCGATCTTGAGACACAGAATTCACTAGACCGTTTGTGTGGTATTTACCGAAAAACACTGAAAATGCTCAGTAAATACCACATGAACAGGCATTAAAATCTATTCACAGAAGGAAAAAATAATAAAATGCATGTGTAAATTAGGCAGTAGTCCAGGCAAGCAGTATTTGTGGAATGTTTACTGGTTGTTAACGAATGGCCCGCCATGCCAATAAAAACCAGACCCTTATCCAATATGCAGCCTGGCAGGCCAGAAGGCAGGGGACGATTGAGCCCCCCCCTCCAAAAGTACATTATCCCCATGTTGCTGGTCAGGGTCATGCTCGGTCGATGGCGTCACAATAGGGCGGGACCACCCTGTGACACCACTGGGTGACCCCGCTCTTTAGTTACTTAAGAACTTTTAGAAGGGTGAGCTACACTGGAGGGACATTTATTTTTATTTTTTAACTAAAGGACTAGTCAAAAACTGTTTAACATGTTTTTTTACACTACACATTTTTTGGGGGGGTGAATAAGTAGGGATACTATGTATCCCAGACTCATTCACATGGGGGGCAGGATCTGGGGAGACCCCCTTGTGATTGGGGACTTCTAGATTCCGATAAGCCCTCTGCCCGCAGACCCCCACCACCGGCCAGTGCTATGGTGAAGAGGCTATTGTCCCCATCCCCATCAACATAGGGACAAGATGCTTTAGGAGGGCAGAGCCCCCTGCCCCTAAGCCCCCCCATGTTGAGGGCATGTGGCCTGGTATGGTTCAGGAGGGGGTGAGGCGCTAACTCGTTCACTCCCTTTCTTGACCTGCCAGGCTGCATGGTCGTATAAAGGTTTTTATGGATTTTGGGGGACCCCACACCATTTTTTTTGTTTTGGCGTGGGGTTCCCCTCAAAATCCATACCAGACCCAAAAGATCTGTTTTTTATTGCTGACAATTCTTATTTTTAGATTCAGCTGTCGGCGGGAATCCCGCTGACAGCTGATGACTCATCGGTTGTTAAGTTTTAAATAGCTCAATGTTAACACATAACATAGATTTCCTATAATGTTGCACAAAAAAAAAATTCAGCTGTAGTTTTGACACTGAGAATCATAGCACTGTGCAAACCTGAACTAAAAATAAGTTTTTTTTTATAACACATAATTTTGCTGTAGGCAAGCATATTGCTGAAATTGTGTATCCTGTTGTGCCACCATATTGGGAATACATGGAGGGTTTTTTATTTTATTTTATTGTAATTCTCTTCATTTGATAATGTTATAACTATGTAGCTGAAACAATCAGTTTGTTTTATTTCCCTGAACGAGCCGAGTTTTGAGATTCAAAAATAAATTTGCTAGGAAAGAAACTGTATTGTTAGGGATTTTATTTGTGCAAGTAATCCTGATCTATATAGAAACTGTATAGATCTATGTGGACACTGTGATTTAAGCGGGCACTCCTGAGAGGGACTTTTGATCTGCATTGACACTCTAGTCTAAGGGAGGGGACTCCCAATCTAGCTGGGCACTTTAGTCTAAGGGGGGTGGGGGGAGCCTTATCTAAACGGGGACTCTTATGTAGGGGAAGATTCTGATCTGTACATGCTGTAATATTTGTAGTGGAGCATACTGTAATCTTTGTGGTGCATACTGTAAGGTTAGTGTTGAAGCAGCATACTGTAATGTTAGTGGTGGAGCAGCATACAGTACTGTTTGTGGTGGAGCAGCATACAGTACTGTCTGTGGTGGAGCAGCATGGTGTAATGTTTGTGGTGGAGAAGCATACGGTAATGTTTATTTGTGGCACAAACTGCTCATCAGTAAAGAGGGATATTCCAGCCATCAATATAAGGGGGGTAGGGGCACAATGTGCACCCACTGTGCCACAACCATGAATGCATGTGGTTGAAGAGCAGTTATGGCATGGTTTCACTTAAATGGGTTCCGTTCAGTGGCGGTACCACCCACTGAATTCAACACTCCATTCAATTGCAAAGCAAACATCACAGCCGCAGCACATGTGCAGCCCTGAGCAGCTTGGGTGGCAGTAAACACCCCTGAGCAGCAGTTGGGTGACAGTAAAACCACAGCTCAGTCACATGCTTTTATTACCCCCTGGCCACCCATGTGAGCAAGTCCCAAGAGGGTGCACTGACCACCAATGTAACAGGGAGCATTGACCACCAATCTAAAGGAGCACTTTAAGCACTGAACTTCAACATAAGTGGTTACACTGAGCACTGACCACTAGTGTAAGAGGAAGCACTGACCACCAATGTAAAGGGGCACACTGGGCATCGAATGTCTTCCTGACGCCTGCAATTTATATGCTTCACAGTCCTGTCCTCATAATTCTATACACTATATTGTATGTTACACAATGAAGGGACACACTGATCATAGTCCTGGCTGCTATTCTCCATATGCTCTGTTGCATGTTAAGTAGTCCTGACCACTGCAACACATACGATGTTTTGTATGTTGCAATGTTTTGACAGTTGCATTATATACACTTGAATGTAACATGCTAGTACTGATCACTCCATATTCTATTTGTTTTTCACATAGTCCAAACTGCTGTGCTGTATATGTTAGGTAATCCTTAAACTTGCACTATTTAAATTGTGTTGTACGTTACAGTCCTGACTGCTGCAATTTATATGCTTTGTTGCTCATTACATATTTCTTTGCAAGGGGGTTATTGTCTTAACAGCTGCTGGTTGCAAAGTAGTTCCCAACAAATTTAAAATATTTCTTCTTTTAGGTATGATCAGACAAAGCATTAGCTCTCTTTATATTCTGTGTGCAGAAAAGCATATATGTTGGAAGATTTTCCTTCTTTAAAATTATCATTTGTGCCAAAGTTTATGTGTGTCTGTTATACTAGCACAGTAATTAAAGCATTTGTGTGGGTACTACAGTTGGACTGCAACATGCAGGCAGTATATATAGCAAGTATGGTCAGATTCTATTTAACCTATTCCTTTTAAGCCACTCCCACTGTTAGGTGTTATTTCTACATGCCCACCACTCAGTATGGCATGCTAAGCGCATTTTTTTTCTTTGTGCCCCTGGGTGCCCTAGGTCTTTCACAATCCTAACAACACCCATGCACCACAGTTAGTGTCTGTATTTAACTTTTTCTAGCTAATAGGCAATGAGAGGGGGTGTCAGGGACCTATCTGTGGTCTGAAGAGTTATTTTGCAGCTCCCAACGTCTAGTCTATAGTACTCACCGGCTCCTGGAACATTCTAATAATTTACATTTCATAAAAAAACATTAAAAGGTTGTAGTTCCTCTTTACCTTCAAATACAAGGGATTTGTATAGTTTGTTCCAGCTTCTACTAAATTATTAGAATGTTATTGAAACTGCTTTTAGAGCAGTGTACCAATTTGTAAAGAGCTTATTTAAAAAAAAAAAAAAAAAGGCTATGCTGCTAGAGAATGCCAGCTTTTGTATCCCAGCCTAGTAACTCTCACAAATACTTTGTAGTAGTAAGGTGCATAAGCCACTTTTGCATTTCCAGACTTGTCTTTTGATAAATTATAAGTGTACTTACTGCTTAATCAATAACTTTTAAAGGTTGCTTTGGATTCATCATACCTGCACTGTCTGTCCATGTCAATCTGATGTCTTTAAACAACACATCACATTCAGCAAAGTTACAGCGCAAGGATCCTCTCTTTCAATGATATACAGGAAATAGCCAACTGACCAAAATGGATTTTTCTGGCCAGTTGATATTGTTTCTCCTGTGACAAGGTTAGGCTGCCTGGCCATTCTTATGCTGCACTTCAATGCATTTTCACACTTGCTTGGATAGCAAGGAAAATCGAAACACAAATATAAAAACACTCTTAAGTCAAATACATTTACATAAACCCTAAATGCATGGCATTTATCTTGTTAATCAACAGATAGCTTGTGTTTCAATTTATTGGCATAAAAAAGAAAAAACATATTTTTTACCTTTTTTTTCATTGTTTTGTTGCTGAGCGCATGCAGCCGCTTCCTGTCATTGGCATTACTCAGAGTGGATTTTGATGGTGAGAACAGTGCACCATGTGTGGGCGATGTGTGTTGAAATGACTACTAGAGATATGCACGATGGAAAAATGTGTATCCTTTTCTTTTGTGATAAAGAAAAAATTCAAGCATTGCTATTTATAAAAACAGTGGTGTGATCAGTCAGAACAGCTGCACTATTTGAAACAGTGATCTCCAACACATTATAACTGATTGATTAATTGAGTAATAGTATGCGTGTTCCAACCAAGGCTCAAAAAAACTTCTATAATATAAATGTGAAAAATGCATATACACAGTATATCAAAGATATATTGCACAGGGTCGGACAGGCTGCATGGAGCTGTAGAGAGGTCAATCGGCTATGCCAGAGAGCAGCTGTTATCTACATACCCTAAGATTTCCTTGGATAAAGATCTATTATCACAACACAGTGCAGACGATCACCTCTGAGATTGGGTTATCTCTAAAAGCATGATTAGATCCATTGGGGTTGCTTCCTAAGGTGAACGGGCATTGCACCCAGTAATGGAGGTGGTGTCACTGAAAATTTTCACAATTCGCTTGTTGGATGAGCACGTTGATTAACACTTCAACAAGTCACTTTTATTATTGAAGAATACTTTTTCATTCATACATTTATATTATTTTATAATATTTTATTTTATTTTTTACTGATTGGATTCTGTGCATATTGTGAAAATTTTCAGTGACACCACCTCCATTACTGGGTGCAATGCCCGTTCACCTTAGGAAGCAACCCCAATGGATCTAATCATGCTTTTAGAGATAACCCAATCTCAGAGGTGATCGTCTGCACTGTGTTGTGATAATAGATCTTTATATCTTTATATATATATCTTTGATACACTGTGTATATGCATTTTTCACACTTATATTATATAATATATCCGTTTTTTTTTAGCCTTGGATGGAGCAAGCGCACTATTACTCAGTTAATCTGATCTTTTTGTTTTGGATTCTTTAGTGAATGTGTTTTGTAGTGTTTTGTATAGTGTTTTGTATATTTGTAAGTGTTTTGTATATTTGGATTAGTTGTGTATATTCATTGTTCCAAATCGATTCATATTTTTGGAAGTTATTTTGGAAGATTGGCAATATTCATTTTAACGCGTTCATTTATTATTTTGGGAGATTACTTATGCACTCTAAATCACGCCTGCTAGTCCAAACCACAAAGAGAAATTTAATAAGCTGATTGGACAATATCAACTGACGTTGTGTGCATTTGAAAGTAACAAATGGACACATTTCTGATTCATTTGTTATGTTGTAATTTGAAGATTCTGATGGATTCACCTATATCCAACCCAAACATAATAAGTAGGAATCATCATCTTATTTCACTTTTATTCCTTACTGTATTTAGTGCAATAAGTTTCCATTTTATATGTAGTGCATTTTTTTTATAATAATGAAAAATGTTAATGCAAAATAAATAAGACATGTATACGAATCAATTTGGATCATTCATTGGTGTTGATTTATGTGGTGCATCTGTGCATGGTAACCAATTGGCTTCTAACTTCAGCTTGTTCAATTATGCCTTTATAAAAAAAAACCTGGAAGCTGATTGGTTTCTATGCAAAGCTGTACCAGATTTTTCACTCGACAGTTTTAGTAAATTAACCACATTACGTTGATTTTGGATGAGTCAAACATTAACAAATGTCCCAAACTATCGCATCATGTCATCCACATGAAACAAATGAATACAAATAATTTTATTGTTTTATTATCATTTATTTTGGACTTGTTGAAATTCATTACTATTGTGATTCAGGGATTTGGATACATCCAAATCTGCTGAATAATGAAAATTTTGTTCAAATTTCAATTTTTAATGCAACAAATCGCACATGTCTAATGGTCACTTGTAGTCTTCATCAGAAGCTTGTGTCATAGGGTGACAATGCATGAGCACAAGCAAGAAGCAAGGAACAGAGCATTATCACTCTATAGCAGGAGATGTCTTAACAAGATGGGCCATTATTTAAAGGGGTTGTAACATCAGAAGGTTTTTATCTTAATGCATTCTATGCATTAAGCTAAAAAAGCCTTCTGTGTGCAGCAACCCCCCTAATACTTACCTGAGCCTCATCTTTGTCCAGCGATGTTCATGAGTGTCTCAGCCGCCTGAGACTCTCCCTACTGATTGGTTGAGACACAGCAGTGGTGCCATTGGCTCCGGCTGCTGTCAATCAAAGTCAGTTAGCCAATTAGGAGAAAGAGAGGGTTTCCTTTCAGACAGCTCCGTGTCTGAAAGGAAACAGGGAGCTGTGACTCAGCTCGGGTGCCCCCATAGCAATCTGCTTGTTGTGGGGGCACTCGATAGAAGGGAGGGGCCAGGATCACAGAAGGGGAACCCAAGAAGAGGAGGATTGGGGCTGCTTTGTGCAAATCCACTGCAACAGAGCAAGCAAGTATACCATGTTTGTTATTTTTATAGAAAAAAAACAAGACTTTACAAACATTTTAAAGTATAAGCTCACCTTTATCAAGATTTTCCAAATATCCACCTATGCAATTAAATATCCTGTGAATAGTACATACCAGTATTCCTTCTGTTTTAAATAGTGCATGTCCTCCCATTACAGATAAGGCTGTTGGAGGAGCCTCCCCCAAAAAACTGCCTTATCCCCCTCCATCCTGTCATTTGCTGAATGAGCTAAACATTACACTAATGCGCCCCCTAGCAGCTGTTCTGAGCCACTCAAACTGTGCACCTGCACAGTGTACTCTCCCTGCTCCAACTGAGCTCAGCTACTGAAGGAGAACATGCACTGCACATGCATGCAGTTTGAAAGATTGGAGTGGCTGCTAATGAGTTTAGCTGGAGCAGGTAGAGTGCACTGAACAGATGCCCAGTGTAAACAGCCCAGGGCAGCCACTAGGGGATGCATTATTGTAACATTCGGCCCATCCTACAAATGACAGGATAGAGGGAAAAGAGGGGCCAACAGTTTTGTGGTGAGGCCCCCCAACAATTGCATCTGTAGTGTGAGGACATTCCCCATTTTAGGTTCTGTTGACAGGATATGGACTTGCATAGGGGGATTTTTGGAATTGTTTTTGCAATTCAAATGAAATAGGGATATTTTTGCAATTTAAAGGAGGGCCGACGATTTAAAAATAGTGAATAGTAGGTCATTAACATGTTAAATATTATACAGGAAAGTTATTGAGTTTAAATTTACGTTGAAAAAAAATATTAAAAACAAAACAAAAAAAGAATCACACATTCATTGTTATTTTACTGCAATAATGTGTAGTGGATGTGCAGTCTATTACAGTGAAAAATTTGGCTAGGAAAGTATGACATTACAAATACAGTGAGTGCACTAAAACTTTATTTATACAGTCATTGTTACAGCTTTGCATAAGTAATGAAGCTATTGGCTTTGTTAAGTTGAGACATAGCCAACTGGCAATACTAGCTGCTGCCTCATACAACGTGTTTTTTGTACCTAAGGTATTTATAGTATTGATCTATGGAGAGTCTGAGTGATTTTACTTTGAGTATAATCTGACAGTATATTTTAAAAAACAAATGACAACTCACAGCTGATTGTGTCATTAGGCATAGAAGGCTGATTTAAAAACAGTAATTTGAAACCATATTATATTACCGTTGATTTAAACTGATGGCTACATCCCTATACAGTACAACCCAAAGGCATTTTAATGTATAGCACTGTATAACGTGGCCTAAAGTAATTTTAGTATGCCTATAGACACATTCAATATTTATATGAGCTTTTCGAAGAAGTGGCAGGATTAGCTACCGCAACTAGGCAAGGAAGACTGTGTGTTGTGCGTCCTGTAGTGCTGTCTTGTATCACACAGTGCTCTACATCATTTACTACCGCTATATAGCAGTTTATGTAGAATATCATTTTAGTTTTTTTTTTATGTTTTATGTGCTGTAATTCAGTATCGTAGCTGTATAATTAAAATAGCTAAAATAATTACCGGATATGTGACAGCCCAATAATGAACAGTACTGTTTTTTTTTTTTTTTAGCTGTGCAACCTATATAGTGAGTGTTAACACTGGGAAAGAATATATTTTAGGATCTGTCAAGCAAGATAGACACCTTTTCTTTTTTCCTGTTTTATTTTTTTTTGTGGCCATGTTTTGTTTCTTTCAATGCATTTTAATTTATTTGGGGTATTTCTAACAATTTAGATTTGCTAAAAAAAAAAAGCTACAAACCTGTACAATTGCAACTGAGCAAATTAAAGAAAAAAAATGAGCAGAGGATATCTTCAGTGAAAGTCAAAGTGAACAGTAAATTTAGTTATAGGCAGCTTAAGTTACCTTCACCCACTTCAAACTTCCAAACCTCCTTGTTGGTCTGCGAGGCTACTCAACTCATATAGAGAAAGTCAGAAATGGCCAATTATTGCAACCGTCTAGATCTTGGAAAATACTCATTGTTATGACTTGTGATTTGTACTGATGGTAATATCTTCTGGATTTTGTTCATATTATTTCTCGATGATTTCAACATCCCTGTTAACAATAACACTCCTGCTACTTTTAAATTTCTCAGTCTAACCTCCTCTTTTAATCTGAAGCAATGGGTACATGCTTCTACTCACTCTGACGGCAACACCCTTGACCTTGTTTTCTCCTACCTATGCACTCTTTGCAATCTCTCTCAACAATCCTTTCCCTCTCTCTGATCACAACCTTATTAGTGTCACTCTCTCCCTGTCTTCTAGCTCCTCTCCCTCCAACTGCCTAACAGTTACCCCCAGAAACCTTTGTTACTTCAACCCTTCTTTTCTATGCTATTGACCACATCTATGACAAACTCCTGTTCTCCCCCAACCTAGCCACTTCTGTCTACAATAGTTCACTGTTATTCTCCCTAGACACACTTGCCCCCTCATTACACATAGATTCCGCACACGCGCACTTGAGCACCTGTGACATAAGACTAATGCCTAGTACACACTTACAGTTTTTTTACGTTCAACCCAGTGGGTTGAACAAAAAAACCTCACAGCTCCGGTTGGAGCCACTGTACTAACGATCTGACATTGGTACAGCAATCTCCCCCCACTGAGCTTTTGTGTTCTGATGGGGTGACGCCCCCCAGAACACCCCGATCAACATTCTCCATCCTTGACTGAGAGCGCTGATTTGGTGCCAGTCAGCTGCTGGTTTTCCACCATGCTCATCCAACACAAGCCGGCTTCTGTTGGACAGGGTGCCATACACATGGCTGAATGTTAGCCAGTCATTATTGAACAAGCCAATGTCACCCGACATTCGGCCCATGTGTACAGGGCTTAAGTCTCAGAAAGATTTCAACCAATAAAAATCTGCCCTCCAAAAATACAATCTCTGCCTCCATGATGGCAACCAGACCTATTTTATCACTGCCATTAACACCTTCTCATCCAGTCCCTGTCAACTCTTCTCCACCTTCAACTCTCTACTTCGTTCTCCACTGTCTCCACCCGCTACCTCCCATGAGATTCCCAATCACTTCAAAAATAATATTGATACAATTCGTGATGAGATCTCTGCTGTACAGATATCTCCCCCTCTTATCACTCCATGTCCACAGGTACACTCATTACTTCCCTTATTCAACTCAGCTACTATAGAAAAGGTTGCTAAACGTTTTCTAACACCCACCTAATCACCTGCCCCTAAATTCTGTTACCTTGCAAATGCTATGATGTCCATCTCGCTCTATTCTGCACTCTCTAACTCACATCTTCAATCTCTCCTCTCCTCCTCTGGCATCTTCCATAACTCTCTGGTGCTTCAGAATTTCATCGGTTTTGGTAGATGGTATAAATGGCAATGTTTTGAATAGTGATTAGTAATAACGTTTTTTACATTTTTATCACCATGCACTTTTATGGTTCTGTCCTTGTAGAACTGACACTGCTGACACTACAAAACCATCATGTGTGTGCTATTACTTTGATCAAGGTGAACTTGGGTGAACAACTTTCACCCAAGATTTACAAATCTTTACAATTGAATCTTAGGTGAGAAATATATGAATTTGGGCAAAAGGTTATGTGAATCTTGCCTGAAATCATTGATAAATAGACCAAAGCCTTGCTTTTTGTTGTACTGTGAGGGGATTGAGGTGCGGGATTTGCTTTTTCTGTAACATGACAAACTCTCTTAATAAAAGCATTTCTGAATAGTTTAGACTAATGTGTGATTAAAACAAGGGCAACCTTAACTTCTCAACTGCAATTGACATGATTTTCTCTATGCAACAGTAACATGGAAAAGTGACAACAGAAAAAAGACAGAATGGTCCATCGATTCTGCCCGTTTTTACATATTTTTGTTTTCGTGTTTGTCCCAAGCATATTTGAATCCATTTACTTTTGACTGCCTCTGCTGGAAGTGTATTCCAAGCATCAACTTCCCTTTCAGTAAAATAATATTGTTGTTAATTTAGAACTTTCCTCCAGTTAGTTTGAGGTCATGTCCCTGTGTCCTTGATTTTGGTTTCATATTAAAAAAACTGCCCTCCTGAACCTTGCTCACCCCCTTGATGTATTTAAAAAATGAGTGTTCCTTTAAGACACCCAAATGACTCACATCCCTTTCTTTCCTTTTTCTGCTGTTCATTATTTGCTTTGTTGAAAACCTCAAAGACCAGTTCAAATGTATTTCTGACTAAGGCACCAGCAGATGACACGTTCAGTTTTATCAAAGAAAGCATCCCCAACATTCCTGTCTATGTACATGCCCCCCTAAGGGGATACGAAATGGGAAACACATATGTTCAGAGAACTAAATGGTGCTTGCCTCCCTTCCCTCTCCCTTTAGGATTTCTTTATGATTAACTTTAAAACTGTCAAACATTACCATTTCTAGGTAATATGCAAATTATATAAATGAATATTTTAGTACAGTAAGCTGCTAAGAATGCTTCAGACAAGTATGAAGAACAACTAACTAGTTAAATTGTATTTCTCTCACACTTTCTAATTATTAAAAGTACATATTTATATTTATTATTATAATTATTATTTATTATATTTATTATTAAAAGTACAGTTATTGGAAAAGCATTTTTAGTTTTATGCTTTGGAAAGAGTGTTAAAGTAATAGAACCCTTCAATACTCTATCCAGTTAGGCAGCTTTTGTTGCCATCTGGGTCATCACTATGGAGGATCACTTTCTCTTTTTGTCCTAGTAAACATTGCACCGGACAGAAAGTAAATGTAAATCCGAAATTTCCAAAAATCTCCAAAACAGGGAATGAGAGGAAATCGTCCAAGGGGACATAAGCCTGGCACACACTATTAGTATTTTTATTTTGTTCAACCCAGTGGGTTAGTGCAGTGATCTCTCCCGCTGAGCTGTTGTGTTCTGACAGGGGGACGCCTGACAGGTTTTCCAGCATGCTCGTGTGACTGAAGCCAGCCGGCTTCTGTCAGACAGACCTACATACACACAGGCCGAATGTCGGGCCATTTTATTTTTTAACCGACCAATGTCTCTCAGCATTCGGCCCATGTGTACCAGGCTTAAGAGGGAAAATGTCCTCACATTGAAGACATTTCTTCTTGCATCCTCTTGTGTCTCCAGAATGAAAAGTGAACAGAAATCTCCCCAATGCGACAAAGATAGCAAACAAAATCCATACAAAGGTATTAACCCTTCCATAATCTATCCAAAACGAAATAATACGTTTTACCTGCAGATACACTTTAACAGCAAGAGACCCAACCGACAAAATATAAATTAGAACACAGCACAATATATTTTTGATATTTTTCTGCTACAGGTTTTTAGAGACCCGCAGTGCAGATCAGTCAGAAACTAGCATGCCAAGTTCTTTGCTATCTCTTTCTATGACTATTATCCAATTTACAGAGTTTCACCAGCATTTGCTACATCTGTGTCATCTTAATCAAAAAAGTTTTCAGTGCAGAGCCATAAGAGAAATGTAAATAACAATGTGCACATGATTGGAAAACAAAGCATTCAGCATAATGTTCAGGTAAATGTAATACTGATTGGTTCCAGTTTTGTACTTAAGAAAATTGCTGTATAAAGAGGGAGAAAAGCGAGATCACAGCTGTTCTCCGCTTGGGTAATGATTTCCAATTCTGAAATACAGTGAGAAACAGAATAGCACTATCTTCTAAAAAGATAGTGAGCATCATAGCAAGACAGCCAACAGTAGTACTTCTTTGGAATTAGTTCATTTTCTTTTAGATTTTTCCTAAGGCAAATATAATGAAGACTTTTCATATTCACAATCTCCCAGTCTTTTCTAGAAAGAAAATTTCATTTACTGTAATCTGTTCTCCTGCTGTAATATCTTTCCTTTTTCTCAGTAGAGTTCTTGGTTTTAAAAGAACACAAATATGTTTGTTTTCCTGTAAGCCATTGTTCTCATCCATTCTTTTGCTCAATGTTTTCACAGGCTGCTCAGAACCACTTGGAATGAAATCAGGACATATACAGGATTACCAAGTCACAGCCTCCAGCGTTTTCCGAACACTAAACATGGACATGTTCACTTGGGAGCCCAGGAAAGCCCGGTTAGACAAGCAAGGCAAGGTGAATGCCTGGACATCTGGAAGAAGTGATCAGTCACAGTGGCTTCAGGTAATTGGCACCTCTTCAGGTTAAAGTTGAACTCCAAGCAGAAAAAAAATACCAATTAGTTAATGTTCAATGCAAAAACAAATAATTTTTAAATGCTACTACAATGTGTACTGAAAGTATCCGAATTCGACTTTTTCCTAGCCTCCTGTAATCCCCTGTGCAATAGCACTACACCTGGGTTATAAAGACAGTACGAGGGGCTAATTAGTTGTGCTGTAGTGCATATGAGCTTGCAAAGAACATTTTGACAGGAGAGAGGAATGAGAACAGAGGAATACTAACCATTTCGGCTCTGATTTGCCCTGTCTAATTGATAATAACTGTAATTACTTAAAGGGGATGTAAACCTTTGTGGTTTTTCACCTCAATGCATTCTATGCATTGAGGTGAAAAACCTCTTGCTGTGCAGCAGCCCCCCAGTGCCCCCTTTTACTTACCTGAACCCTCTTTTTCTCGCGCCGGGGATGAGCACACCACCTCTAGCCGATGTCTCTTGTCCTGATTGGCTAGATTGATAGCAGCGCAGCCATTTGCTCCCGCTGCTGTCAATCAAATACAATGACGTGGGCATCGGGGGGCAGGGCCGAGTCCTGCATTTCGTGTCTATGGACGCTGAATGCTGGACTCAGGAGCACGACGCAAGGTAAACCCCTCAGCTTCTCCTAGGGGGTTATCTGATGCAGAGAGGAGCCGCGAGAGCCGCCGGGGGACCCCAGAAGAGGATGCTCGGGCCCACTCTGTGCAAAACGAGCTGCACAGTGGAGGTAAGTATGACATGTTTGTTATTTGAAAAAAATAAAACAATCCTTTACAATCACTTTAAGATAACATAGTAATACATACATTTTTTGTTAGAAAAAAAATGGACATTCTTTTGTCAATAATGTCTTGCAAAAAACAGTTTTTTTCTTTTAGTTTTTTTTTTTTTTTTTTTTTACCAGTGTTGGTTTAAAAATGGTAGTTTTACTGTAACTAAGAAGTTGTTTCTTCTGTAACTTCATGCTTTTAAAGAGGCACAAAACGTATATTTGCAGTTCAAAGTATGGAAAAATCTTGCAACGTTTCTTTAACTGATGTCATATGAATGCCATAATAATGAAATATATAAAATACAAAGAAACAATAGATTGTTTTTATTGTCTTCACACAATGACACATGCATTTTACAATCACACGTGTCATTTTACAGTGAAGACGGCTGCATTTTAACCAAGCAATTCCTGAATGTCATTTATTCATACAGGCAACAATGGGGAAGGGGGTATGTTTGTGTGTGTGTGTGTGGGGGGGGGGGGGGGATAGAGGTCAGTGGGAAATAAGCTGGACATAAAAGATGCATCCTAAAAAAAATGTGTTAATCTTTTTTTTATGATTTATTTTTTTATATCAAATTTTTAAAGAAGTTAATGTTGTACCATCACTTTCCAAACATGAGAAGGGGGCAGGTCTGGGACTGTACTGTATTGTTTAACCACAGAGGAGAAAAGTCAAATCACCCAACTGGCTCTGCTGTTTGCTAGGGCTATGTATATCTTAGAATTGCATGTACAGAAATTCACTCCTTCATAGGTAAACAGGTAAAATAGCTTTAAAGAATATATAAACCCAACATTTCATATTCCTGATATGTGCCTGCTGTACCATATACTTGTATGAAAAAATCTCCTGTTCTATTTTTATTACTTCCTTTGTGTGAAATCCCTGGTGTTCCTGCCAGTTCCTCTGCTTTCCTTTTTTAAAATTGACCATGCTAAGCAGAAAAACACACTGTGGTCAGTTCTCCAGTTGTGCCGGGACCTCTGCCTGCTCTCCTTCAAAAATTGAACTTGTCCTGACACCCCCCTTCCCCACAAAGCCCTTCACTGGGAAGATCAGTGTACTGCTGTTTCTGCTCCCGTAGCTCTAAGGCTCCATTCACACCTAGGTGATTTAAATCACAGCAAAACGTGGGACGTGTTTGCAGTGACATTACTTCTTAATGGCACCCCAATTGCACTGCAATTGTAGCAAAATCGTAGGCAGAATTGGGGGCCAATTCCGCCCACAATTCAAATCACCTAGGTGTGAATGGAGCCTTATGCAGCTGAGAAAACTTATAAATAAGAGAAAATAGGTACAGGCAGTCCCTGGGTTACAAACAAGATAGGGTGTGTAGGTTTCTTCATAAGTTGAATTTTTTGTAAGCCAAAACAGGTAAATTTTTAAGTGTAGCTCCAGCCAAAAAAATAATATTTTTTACGTTTTTTGAGTAGCATAGGGAAGGGTTAACACCCCTGTAACATTTGTTTTTCTGCCTGTGCCCCTGTTCAGAAGATTTCACCTCACTTTCTGTCCCTATGAGAATTTGATTTTGAACATTTTGGGTTGTTGTGGAAACAAGCCTTGGTAATCAAGCTTCAGTGGAGACACCTTTTCCCCTATGATAACTCTTAGAGGAGTACATTTCCCCTTCCTAGGGGTAGATTTCCTCTCACTTCCTGTTGTCTTCCTCCATTCGTAAGTAAGAGTCCTATGTAAATTGGATGTTTGTAACCCGGGGACCACCTGTATTTATTTTTTTTTTCATCTATACACAAATATTTTGCCTTTCATTTCTATTTTAAAATGGAATGGGTATAATTTAAAGAAAGTCTTGATGAGACAGATGGATATATAAAGAGCAATGGAATGGCTGAAATTAATTTTATGCTGTTTTAGTTTCAAATATGCACAGTTGATAAGAGTGAAAGCCCAGGCATTTGGTTTCATGTTCACGTTGAGCAGTGGTTCTCAACTCCTGACCTCAGGACCCACTAACAGGCCAGGTTTGCAAGATAACTGAAATACATCACAGGTGATATCATTTGCTGCTGATTGCAGTATTCTATTCTGCATCTCCTCAAGGTAATACTTAAAATATGGCCTGTTAGTGGGTTCTGAGGACAGGAGTTGAGAACCACTGACGTAGAGGGTGAGAGTTCAGTTTGGCTATTTCTCATCACAGTTCATGTAATCAAATACTTTTTGAATGTGTGGCCTGCACTAGAAGTAATCTAAAAAACGATTTGTCCAAGATAAGGAAAGATAAGTATTTTAGCGGTTCTTTTTATTTATCATTCTAGCAATGCTACCTAAAGTAAAATTAAATAATATTTTTTTTAATTATTGGCCACATAGAATCCTATTCCCTATTCCACAGTGCATAGCTCACTGTAAATGTGGGTACAAACACTCACATTTGTAGGTGCACAATGATGCTGGCAGCGCTGCTTCCCCAAACCTCCAGGAAAGGTGAGCATGCGCCCTGAGTTTCTCACATGCATTATTCAACCAGAATAGCACAGATGCAGGGAGGAGGAAGGAGTGGGGAGCTGAAGAGTGGCTTGTTTTGGGGCTGTGTATTTGATTGGGTGCACACAATGCCTGGTCCCAGTTGGGAGTAGGTATACAAGGAGAGCTCAATAGGCATCTGCAAGGGAAAGGAGCAACCTTGAAACTAGAAAACGGAGGACAATTTTAGTAACAGAAGCTGCATATACTGTAAGGATCTAGCACAGCATTAGAAATAACAAAAACAAAGGTTTTAATATCACTTTAAGAAACTGACTAGAAGTTTACTTTAAGAGTTTGTTTAATGACGATGAACAATGGGTAAATGTGGAAAGTAGTTAAATAGAAGAGGAGAAACGCAAAACTCAAGAAAAATCCTGGTGAGAGAGACATGATAACATTTTTGGAGGGTATGCGTGTGTCACTTTTTAAATTTTCAGCTATTTGAAGTTGACTTTTGCCTGTCCACAGGAAACTAGATTTGTTTAATTGCTTGCTAGCAGATCTCAAACTGCATACTGTTAATAAATACCTTGCAAAGGTTTAGGATTATTAGCGAGCTAAATCCAACTGTCTGTTTCCTCTTTTCTGTTAATGTAAAATGTGTTCTTCACAGAAAATGTTCCTTGAAAACTGTTGTTTTTTTTTTATAAATTATGTGAATGTACAAATTACCAGTTGTACTTTAAGAGCACTTAAACAGCAGTAGCCTACTGAGAAATGAAAAAAAAATACATGGCTTAGGTTATAGACTCAGTGGATATAGAAATAGATATCAAATTCAAACATAATATACAGTAGGACCCCTTTCACGCGGGGCCACGGCCGCGTTAGTTTTGGCGGTGCTTTTCGGCTGCTAGCAGGGTGCTTTTAACCCCAAAAAAGGGGTTAAAGACCTCAGCATTGCGGCGCTTCGGAAGCACTGCCCATTCATTGCAATAGGCAGGGGCGTTTTGGGAGTGCTATATACAGCGCTCCCAAACCACCCCAAAGATGTTGCTTGCAGGACTTTTTCTAATGTCCCACAAGCGCACTGCCCAGGTGTGAAAGCACCCATTGCAATGAATGGGAGGCAGTTTTCAGGCGCTTTACAGGTGCTATTTCTAGCGCTAAAACGCCTGAAAACTGTCTCAGTGTGAAAGGGGTCTAAATATTATTTTATGCTCTTGAACATTTGTAAGCAGTGAATTTGCATGCAGTCTATGCTATAAGCCCATCCTTAGCTTGGAGGTAAAGACACTTTAAAGCAGACCTTGCACTAAAATTGATTTAACTCTATTTATTATCATTTCACCCTCATTGCGGAGTCAATACTATTTTTTTGTCCATGTGAACTTAGTCTAACCCCTTCAATTTTTCTCTTAACCAACTTGTGGAGAAAATTAAGGAATATTTGCAGTGTCTCTTTTTTCAGTGAGCACCTCTGTAAGTGCTTGCTTTGTAATAACTTTGAGGCTCTATACTCCTCAGATGCATCTGCATATCCTCATCATTAATTTTAGGATTACATAGATGCACTATACTGGTTCCTGCTGTATAGTTTGACACCTGTTTCACACCATATATATATATATATATATATATATATATATATATATATATATATATATATATATATATATATATACTGTATGCGTGTGTATACTGCACAGCTATATAATATATGCAACTTTTCGATGTCAGTTGTTCATAACTACTTCTGAGTATGGCTGTGTTTAATAAGGACAGATAGTTATGCTTGCATAAGCCTGTTATATTTTTATAAGGCTGCAAGGGATTTATTTAAGCTCGTGATTTGTAGCTCATTTACTCTATTTTCTTGGTGTTAAAATATTCTTCAGTCTCCACTCTTCCTTTGCATTGTACATTTCCCATATGACTCTCTCTGTAACCACATAAAATGACAAAAAATGCTATATAAAGTATAGAGCTGGGATATTGTTCAGCTTGTGATGCACGGAGCAATATAAATCCTGGAGATTTACTAACATAGAAATAACATGTAGTGGAAAAGCATCCTCTAGGGAAGAATTAAGTTCCATTGTTTAATAATGATGGCTTTAGAAACTAAAGTAGTATAGTAGTGTGGTAGGATCTATACATACATAATGCTTAAATAATCTCATTGTGGCTGTTTCCATTCCTTTTCCATTTTCATGTGCTCTATTCTTTCAATGTTTTTTTTTTTTTTTAGAAACTTCCATTTTTTCTATATTCAAGAGAGTAATACAACTGTTTTTAAAGACATATCCCTGTCTCAAATAAATATAAAAACATACTTTCAAATAGTTAATATAGTATAGTATAGTAACGAATGCCTGCCTGTATTATTTTCTCTTTTATTGCAACCAGTCCTTGCTATTTTGGCTTCTATATCCTGATTCCTGATATCTGAGGCCTATAAGAATAATTTTTCTATGGAGTCTTTATTACATCCCCTGGAATATTGTGACCTGTGAATGAACTCTGAAGCTGCCTTGATACCAATATAACCCACTGTCAGTGGGCAGAATACTAATTTCAGCTGCAAATAGGAGACCACAATTATGATTGTGTTTAATAGCCAATAGTTGTACTGCCACTAAGGCAGCATGATTGAAAAGCAAACTCTCTCCAAACCTTTTTCTTTTTGGCTTTGTCAGAGTAGAGCTGGAATAGAGCCCATGTTTTGTTTCTGTTTCTGTCTGTGTCCCTGTTGTGGGGATTTTCTCTCATTTCCAGTTCCGCTGGTTGCAAAAGAAGTAGAGGAACTTCCCAATGTTGATATAGACAGAATTTCTATCCATAACCTGCTCTATTCACAAAAAGTGTTTGGCTGGAACTAGGCTTCAAACATGTCTAGTAGATAATACAGATGTGATATAAAGACATGTAACAGGATATATTTATTGTAAAATATATCAATGTAATATAAATACAATAGAAAGAAAGATCGCAGTTTAGTTTCTCATGGCTTCCTTTGAAAAAAGATTAGGCATTTTTGGGAATTATTATACAGACAAAACTAAGGTGTTTGATATGCTTGGAGTCTTCTTGACTCCTTCAGGTTGATTTACTAAAGATAAATAAACAGTTTGCTCTGCAATGGGAACTTTCCCTTAGCTTAGTGAATGTGGTGACTATTCACTTTGCATATATAACCCAATTTTGCGCAAGAAAATTTAAATCAAAACAGTATTTTTACTTGCACATGTTGGATGATGGAAGTCAGCAGAGTTTCACCTCATTTACTAAGCTAAATTAAATTCCCCTTTCAAACTGAACAGCCTATTTGTCTATAGTAAATCAACCCTCTTCTGTCTTAGGTCCTAAATATGCTGCCTTAGGACCCATTTACACCTGTTCACTGCATTAACCTCCCTAGCGGTATGATTATTTTGGATTTTAGGTGCTGAAAGCGGTACAATTATTTTGCATGGAAATTTGGCGTTCTATATTGTAGGCCTGTAATTCTTAACAATAACACACTTAAATCTGTCCAAACAAGAGTCTAGTAGACATTCCGGGTATAATGAAGTTTGAAACACAAAAACATAAATTATAATATAATAAATAAATATGAATAATTTAAAAAAATAATAATATAATAATAATAAAATAAATTTCCCCACGATTCACTATCGCTCAATTCTGCAAATGTTCTAATTTACTATCGCTGTTTTCTAGCTGGTCTAAAGCCACTTTTGACGTAAAGGGACACTTTTAGCTTGCTATGGACAATCTCCTGTTTCCAGGCAGAAAGAATGGTATATATAACATAAAACTGCATGCAGGGCATGGGCAAAAGCACTGGGAACAAAAGGGATGTGAAATAATTTCATACAGTACTGTAATCTTACAGATTACAGTACTGTATGTGTTATGGTTTGTACACTTTTTTGAATTTGCCACCTGGCTCCGCCCCCGTGCGTCGCGACGCTCGCAGTGAACGGAGCCTGGCACGGAGAGGCTTCAGAGGAGACAGAGCCCGCAGACACAGTGGGGGACATCGCAGGATCGTGGGGACAAGGTAAATAACTCTGCACCAGGATCCTGCAATGTAATCCCGAGTGTGGCTCGGGGTTACCACTAATGGGACTGAAATTTAACCCCGAGCCACACTCGGGAATACCGTTAGGGAGGTTAACATATTATGCCATGTGTTATCTTGCATTCGATTACGTTAGCCAATTAATTTGTTAGAATGCTTCAGCTTGGGCAAAAACAATGCACTATTTTTTCCAATGCAGCATACCACACTGGACGGTAATATACTGCTGTAAATTCTGCTGGGCTGCAACCCAGGTGAATTGCTTTAGTGCATTGGGGTGCCTTTAAAAATGAATGGTCCTAGTTATTGGGGAAATGGTGTCCACTGAACTTTCTTCCTTCTTCCGAACTAACCAATCTTCCATGACAAACCCGATTGCACTATGGGAAGCCCATAAGTGCCTTATTCAGGGGTTCTCATTGCTCAGGGTTCCAGATGAAAAAACAAACCACTGAACAGATCTCTTCTTTGTTGACTCAAATATGCACTCTTGAAAAGGTCCATAAACAATTCTAGTCTAAAGCGACACTTGTGGAACTCCAAGCCCTATGGGAAAAACGGAAAACCTTGCACTCGTCAAAAATGAAAGCCAAATTTATAAAACTTAGAACTCGCTTCTATGAGTGGGGCAACAAACCGGGGAAAATGCTAGCCAGGGCGCTCCGGGAAGCTAGACTTATGTCACACATAACTTATGTTGCCTCTGGGAAGGGAAAACCCACTCACCTCAGGAGGTCGCTAATCGCTTCATGGAATTTTAAAGATCCTTATACAACTCAGCTCCACATGGTCGTATCACCCTGGGTGATGGCAATCTAGAAGCGATTCGCCAGTATTTAGAGAAATCCAAGATCCCCTGACTTACTTGGGGGGAACGTCAGCTCCTTGATACCCCCTAATGGCAGAGGAATTTCTAGCAGCCATAGCCACCACAAAACCACATGGCCTTGGTGGTTTTTCTTTGCTTTACTATAAAACTTTTGCCTCGACCCTCACCCAGCCTTTTCTTCAGTTGTTTGTTGCACCGTTTGATACTCATCACTTTCTTTCGGATACCTTGCAGGTGACCATGACTGTAATCCCACAGGAGGGCAAGGATGGGACCCAATGTGCAAGTTATCACCCTATCTGATTGCTCAATGAGGACTTAAAGCTTTTCACAAAGATTCTGGGCAGTAGGCTTTGACCTTATATTTAGCTTCTGATTCAACAGGTGGGCTTCTTATCCAAAATGGAAGTGAAAGATAACACCACCAGAGCCTTAAATGTAATTCATCTGGCATACGTCACTAACACCACAACGCTTTTACAGTCTACAGCAGTGGTCATCAACCGTGTCCTAGGGGCCCACTAACAGGCCAGGTTTTATGTATTACTTTGGGGAGATGCAGACTAGAATACTGCAATTACTGAGCAGCAAATGATATCACCTGTGATGTATTTCAGTTATCTTGCAAACCTGGCCTGTTAGTGGGCACTGAGGACAGGGTTGATGACCACTGGTCTACAGTATTTGACCGGGTGGACTGGCCTTTTTTGAAAGCTGTATTTTAATATTTGGGTTTTTTTTTGCGCCCACATGTGCAGATAGATAGACAGACTTTACTCCTCTCCTTTAGCCAATAGGCAACATTGGGCAACAGAAGTAGTCAAGGGTGCCCTCTTTCCCCTCTTATTTTCATTCTTACAATGGAACCTTTTCTGTGCCATGTCAGAACAAACCCAAATATATCAGGCCTACTCACACCCAGGGGTGCACATAAAGTCACCAGGTACGCAGATGACCTGCTATTTTTTATCACCCAGCCTCTCACATCCCTTTCGGAATTGTAGAATTCTGACGTTACGGCATACTATCTAATTTCAAGATACATTTTGGCAAGCCTTAAATATTGATATTACACCAGCCGCTATTGATGTCCTGATGCTCCATTTGCTTTACATATGGCCCGGTAACATATCCACTTAACTTCCTCACTTACAGAGATTTTTTTGGCTAACTTTCCACTGCTTCTGACTATTGTACGGTGGGACCTCAGAAAGTGGTCCACCAAATGCTCTTCTTGGTTCAAGAGGAATAGTGTTCTCAAGATGAATATTCTCCTGAGGCTGCCATATTTACTGCAGACTCCCCCAATTAGAATCCCCAAGTTGTTTCTCAAATGTACAAGAGAGGTTTTCTCCACTTTTCTATCAGGCCACAAATCTCACAGGCTGACATTCGGCCTGTGTGTACGGCAGCCTGTCCATGACCGAAAAAGGCAAATAGGTCTGCAGATCAGCATCCCATCAGTGCTCTCAGCCAATGGCTGCAAGCGATGACCGGTGTGTTCTCACAGGGATGCCGTCCCCTTGTCAGAACACAAGAGCTAAGTGGGGAGATTGATGTACTTACATCAGGTAGTTAGTACCGCGTCTCCTCCAGAGCTCTTGAGTGTTTTTTTTTTCATTCAGCCAGCTGGGTTGAACAAAAAAAAACTGCTAGTGTGTTCCATTCCTAAAATTTAGGACTATGTTTGGGTTTACTGGGTCTGAATGTGCTTTTGCTACCATACTGAATGGGCGGCAGGATATGATTAAATCTGAGAATTTTTGATACAGGGGGTCCCCTACTTACAAACATCCGACTTACAAACGACTCCTACTTACAAACGGAGGGAGACAACAGGAAGTGAGAGCAAATCTACCCCTAGGAAGGGAAATTCACTCCTGTAAGAGCTATTATGGGGAAAAGGTACCTCCACTGATGCTTTATCACCAAGGCTTGTTTCCACAACAACCCAAAATTTTCAAAATCCAATTGTCATTGGGACAGAAAGGGAGGTGAAATCTTCTGAACAGGGGCACAGACAGCAAAACAAATGTTACAGGGGTGTTAACCCTTCCCTATGCTATCCAAAAAGCTTAAAAATAGTTTTTTTGGCTGGAGCTACACTTAAAAAATGTACCTGTTCCGACTTACAAACAGATTCAACTTAAGAACAAACCTACAGTCCCTAACATGTTTGTAACCCGGGGACCCCCTGTATTATGGTTTTTTAGTGGTATCTACACACACACCACATATTCCCACATGCTTACTTTGTACAGAGTTGTCCTTTAATATACACTAAAATACCCAAATGGTTGACGTGATCTTTCACACTACCTACACAATAGCTCTCATGCATAAACAATTAGATACACAAGCAGTCTTCTGGCACAAATTTGCCAGCTGATACAATGTGGAGGATTTTGGCAGCTTTTGCTGTGTTAGTACTGCATACTTCCAAGCAGAATGTAGGCAGTTTATTTCAGGATTGTTATGTCTCACCCACATGTACCTCTACTGCCAGGGCTGCACAAAGTTTTATGTGTGTCAAAATTCATCAGGAGTTATACTGGAATGGTACATTGTTGGATTCTTTATCAGTGTTCTATATGAGGGAGTGCATTTTGCACACATACTGTACCTAAGAAAATGTTTAAGATCCTATTTTCTTAGCAACTCACAATAGAAAACACCATAATCGCCTTTCCCAAATTGATTGGGAATATGTGTTTATTTGCTGTCTTCCTATAACACAGTTAAGTATTGTCTGTGATACTTGTTTTTTTGCACTAACAGTTACGTTTTCAGAACAGACTTTCAAAGTGTTCCCATCTTCTTAGTCCAAAACTGTGTCCAAATGTAATTGTAAGTACAAAAAAAAAATATCATTAACAGGTCTTGACTGTGTTGTTTCAAGTGTGCATTTATATGGCTACAATCACCTAAGGCTATCTGTTTTCATCGTTCTCTTGTAAGAAAATGGCTACCTTTTAAATTAAATGTTCAAAGAAGTCATGCTCATCTTCCCCATGTGTGATGATTCTGCTAAAAGAAACATTGGTCATACAGGCCAGTAAACACTTAAAGTGGTACTAGGAGCAAAATAAAAAATGCCATAACATTTGGGTCAGTCTGTCACTAGTATTAACACAATTGTCTTTGTTTTTCTTAGTCCCTCTTAGCTTAGTTTTTACCTGGTGGTCTTGCTGTTATTTTTCAACTTTCTTTAATAGACTAAGCTGTCCAGCAAAAGCAGAAGTTAAAGCACTAAGACAAAGCATTTAACAAATAAAACCTTTCCCAACAGGAAACAAAACTGTTTCTATGACTGCTTAAAAAGTGTTAGCTGGAGTTAGGTTGTAATATATTAGTGATGTATTAAAAATAGTTCTACATCTACTAATCCATCTAACACTACCCTCTCCAGATAGTTCTGCTGCCTAAAGATGTCTTTGTTACTCGTCCATAGATGAAGTCACCATAAGACAGGAAGAGTGATATAGGCTGGATCACCAGGTGTGAAAAAGCCTACAAACACAAAATTAATGCAGCTGTGATGTCTAAGGTTTGGTACGCTACTATATATACATTTTTGTTTTGGGGTTTAGATACACTTTTATATTAGCCTATGTTGTATTGTAAGAGCACTTTCAGAAAGTACACATGTGAGGGAAATACACCATCCATGCATCTTAGGTAGGTAATCAATTTCCCTGAAGGAATTTTGGACCCTGGGCAGCTTTAGTCTGAAAGGCAGATATCAAGAAAGGAACGCAAAAAACCTCTATCCCCATTATAATACATAAAGAGAGCATATATTAAACACACAATTTTAGTATAAAAATAGCAGGGCAGTCAATCATTTCAGCTTCCAACAGTTTTGCTTTCCATTTTCATCAGAGGCATTTATGAAGTCTTGATGCCAGAAGGGGGGTTTTGAACATTGTTGCATGATCTACTTAAAGGATTCATACATTAAATGAGATGTAAAACCCAACCAGATGACATATAGGGGGGTAATTTACTATAGCGCTGAAAAATGATCCTGCAGTCCCAGAAAATAGCACCCAAATAAGGCAAAGTAAGACTTCAACTCTCAGAAACTGAGCGGTAATGCAAATGGAAAACAGCGCTATTGTGGGCAAAAATGCCTGTCAGATCACATATGCGGGAATAGTGGAAGTCAATGGGGCTCGAACCTGCAAAATCCAAAGTTCTCAATGAAAGCTTATATGCAAGTTCTTTGCCATAAAAAGTGTATAGAGACCTGGGTCCTGCCGCAGGAGACATGTATGAAAAAATGTTTTTAAAGCAGCCGTTTTTTTGGGAGCAGTGATTTTAATAATGCTTAAAGTGAAACAATAAAAATGAAAAATTCCTTTAAATATCATGCCTGGGGGGTGTCTATAGTATGCCTGTAAAGTAGCACATCTTTCCTGTGTTTATTATTGTACCGCAGTAAAATGACATTTCTAAAGGAAAAATTTTCATTCAAAATTGTTCGCAGCTGTAATATATTGCCAGTTCCCGGCAATATAGAATTAAAATTTAAAAAAAATGGTGTAGGTTCCCCCCACCAGTCCATACCAAGCCCTTCGAGTCTGGTATGGATATTAAGGGGAACTCCACACCAAATTTTTTTTAAAAATGGCGTAGGGGTCACCCCCAAAATCCATACCAGACCTTTTAGGTCTGGTATGGATATTAAGGGGAACCCTGCGCCAAACTTAAAAAAAAAAAAAAAGGCGTCGCCCCCCAAAATCAATAGCAGACCCTCATGCAAGCACGCAAACCTGGCAGGCTGCAGGAAAAGGAGGGGGACGAGAGAGAGCGGCCCCCTTCCTCCTGAACAGTACCAGGCCACATGCCCTCAACATGCGGAGAGTGCTTTGGGGTGGAGTTCTTTGATTTTAATACTATATTGCCAGGAACCAGCAATACATTACAGCCGCAAGCAATTTTTACTTTTTTGCTTTGTCATTTTGCTGTGGTACAGTAATAAATACAGGAAAGATGCCCTACTTTACATGTTGAGGACATGTGGCCTGGTACGATTCAAGAGGAGGGGGGCCACTCTCTCATCCCCCCTCTTTTCCGTGCTTGGTTAAGGGTCTGGTATGGATTTTAGAATGACCCCCATGCCATTTTTTTTTAAATTTTGGGGCAGGGTTCCCCTTAATATCCATAGCAGACCTGAAAGGCCTGGTATTGATTTTGGGGGACCCCACGCAATTTTTTTTATGCAGGGTTCCCCTTAATATCCATACCAGACCTGAAGGGCTTGGTATGGATTTTGGGGGACTCCCACGCAAATTTTTTTTATTTTGATGCTTCCCCTTAATATTCATACCAGACCCAAAGGGCCTGGTAATGGTGAGGGGACCCCACCCCATTTTTGTAAAATTTTGGCATGGGGGAGTCCCCTCTGAATCCATACTAGACCCAGGGGGGGACACAATGCAGTTTTTTTGCTATTTTTTTTTTGTCTGGCATTTTTTTGTACTTTCAGTGGGGAGTGCACGTGCTCAGCGTCATATTGAGAGGTTGTCTTTGGGAAATAGATGTATGAGTCCTGCCAGCATTGCTGCAGAGGTTAAAGGGGTGGGGGGTCAGCCTGTCAGTGCTCAAACCATACGCTGCACGCTGTATTAAATTGGTCTGCATGGCTATTGTCCCAGAAGCAAGCCTCTTCTTAAGATGATGCACAATGAATCCCACAAACAGTTTGCTGAAGACAAGCAGACTAAGGACATGGATTACTGAACCACATCCTATGGTCTGATGAGACCAAGATAAACTTATTTGGTTCAGATGTTATCAAGCGTATGTGGTGGCAACCAGGTGAGGAGTACAAAGACAAGTGTGT
Organism: Aquarana catesbeiana; assembly: GCF_042186555.1. NCBI lineage: Eukaryota > Metazoa > Chordata > Amphibia > Anura > Ranidae > Aquarana > Aquarana catesbeiana. The sequence continues at coordinate 151,407,347 of NC_133324.1, read as the reverse complement.
CTTGCCTACAGTCAAGCATGGTGCTGGGAGTGTCATAGTCTGGGCTGCATGAGTATTGCCGGCACTGGGGAGCTACAGTTCATTGAGGAAACCATGAATGCCAACATGTACTGTGACATACTGAAGTAAAGCATGATCCCCTCACTTCTTAAACTGAGCCGTAGGGCAGTATTCCAACATGATAACGACCCCAAACACACCTTCAAGAGGACTAAAGAAGCTTAGGGTAAAGGCGATGGACTGGCCAAGCATGTCTCCAGACCTAAACCCTATTGCGCATCTGTGGGCCATCCTCAAATGGAAGGTGGAGGAGCGCAAGGTCTCTAACACCCACCAGCTCCGTGATGTCATCATGGAGGAGTGGAAGAGGACTCCAGTGGCAACCTGTGAAGCTCTGGTGAACTCTATGACTAGGGTAGGTTAAGGCAGTGCTGGAAAATAATGGTGGCCACACAAAATATTGACATTTTGGGCCCAATTTGGACATTTTCACTTATGGGTGTACTCACTTTTGTTGCCAGCAGTTTAGACATTAATGGCTGTGTGTTGAGTTATTTTGAGGGGACAGCAAATGTACACTGTTATACAAGCTATACACTCACTACTTTAGTCATTTCTTCGGTGTTGTCATATGAAAAGATATAATAAAATATTTCCAAAAATGTGAGGGGTGTACTCACTTTTGTGAGATACGGTACTTTGCTAAAGCACTATTCACTTTTTTCCTATAGTTTTAAATAACAGGAAGTGTGTGACAAGGCACTTTGTGGTAAGATCACCAAATATTTGAAAGTTTTACTTTAAAAAAGACTAAAAGTTACTTTTGGAAATAATTTAGTGTATTGAAGATTATTTGAGATTATTTTGACTAGGTTTTCTTCCACCAATACATTGTAGTTGATTGACTTCAGGAAGTTTATGTTCACCTTGCAAAGTGAATATTACTAAATAAGGCATTAGCTTGCCTGGTCTGTGTTTGGGATCTTGGTGTTACTATTTTAGTACACAATAGATGGAGCGCTGTTTTTTCATGAGCATACAGGCTTTTTTTAGAGAGAAGGTAATATAGTCTGTAAGTAATATTAAACCGTTCGATTTTTAAGTTCTTTTAGCAGCTGGTTTAATCACTTGAGCCTGCCATACATGTATCGAAAATTTGTCAGGTTCAGTAGGCTGGTTGTACAGAAGTCAATCTACCGATCAACTTCTTTACAACCAGCCTGTTGAAAAATTTCTACACGATCAATGCTGCTGGCCATATTTGGCGGTGCTGATCAGTGTATTTTGATGAGTGGAACATAATATCTCATTGAGTGATTCCCCCATCAACATTGAATATATGAATGGCAGAATTGGGTAATTTTTTTTTTTTGTTAAACCAACAGTTTGAAAGAAAAAAAATGACTAATTTATAGGCTGTCTTACTCGGTATGCAGCTTCTTTTTCTTTTAATCCCTGCCTATGTTCCTGTTTAAGCTGGTGCCATGACCATTACCCCAAGTTTCCTGTTTCAGAGTGGCTCCTTTCTTTTGCAGTATTCTGTGGAGTCACTCTTGCATGCAGTGACGGAGGTTGTGTCTCCCTATACTGCAAGCATCAATAGAAACACAGCCGTGTAGCCTGAGATGACAGGCCACTCTCTCCTCTCTCCTCCACCATTTCCTTATTCCTCCACCCTTTCCATTCTCCAGACTAATAGACTGACTTGAGAATGAACTGTTCACTCTTTCTGTGATGTACTGAGAGAGCATTGAAAGTTGTAAACTACAAGTGGTGGGGTAAGACTTTTAATACTTAGTTTAATTGGGAATGTTTATTTTATTGTGCTCAATGTGTTAAGCTAAAAAAAAAAAAAGGGTTTAATACTACTTTAACCTGTTGCTGACCAGCCGCCCCTGTTATGCGGCGGCAGGTTGGCACGGCTGCGCAATCCACCATAGGTGTACATCTGCCAACTTAAGAGCTGTGGGAGGTGCCCACTGCCCAGGGCCGATGCGTGGCCAGCGGCCGCAATGTCCGCCGGCCACCCGCGATTGCTCCACAGAGAGCCAGGACGGGGATCTGTCAATGTAAACAGATAGATCCCTGTTCTGGCAGGGGAGGAGAGAGAAATCTATTGTTCCTAGTGATCAGGAACAGTGATCTCTCGCTTCCTCCAGTCAGTCCCCCCACAGTTAGAAACACCTCCCAGGGAACACATTTAACCCCTTGATCGCCCCTAGTGTTAACCCCTTCCCTGCCAGTGACATTTACACAGTAATCAGTGCATTTTTATAGCACTGATCACTGTATAAATGTCAATGGTCCCACAAAAGTGTCAAAAGTGTCCGATCTGTCCGCCGCAATGTCACAGTCTCGCTGAAAATCACTAATCACCGACATTACCATTAAAAAAGAAAGAAAAATGCCATAAATATATCCCCTATTTTGTAGACGCTATAACTTTTGCGCAAACCAATCACTATACGCTTATTGCTTATTTTACCAAAAATATGTAGAAGAATACATATTGGTCTAAACTGATGAAGAAATTAGCTTTTTTTAAAAACAATTTGGGATATTTATTATAGCAAAAAGTAAAACTTTTTTTTTTTTTTAATTGTCTGTCTTTTTTGTTTATAGCGCAAAAAATAAAAACCTCAGAGGTGATCAAATACCACCAAAAGAAAGCTCCATTTGTGGGAAAAAAAGGACATAAATTTGGTGTGTGTTCAACGTCGCATGAACACGCAATTGTCAGTTAAATTGACTCTGTGACATATCGCAAAAAATTGCCTGGTAAGGAAGTGGGTAAATCCTTCCGGAGCTGAAGTGGTTAATGATACTGCCAATATATTTAGGATGTTGGTAATCTGCAGAAAGGCTAGTAAACAGTGACTCTGATTCTCGTTGCATCTAGTTTCATTTATTTCTAAAGCCTCGTACACATGATGGATTTTCCGATGGGAATTGTATGATGACAGGCTGTTGGCGGAAAATCCGACTGTTTGTACGCTCCATTGGACACAATTGTTGTCGGATTTTCGGCGGACAAATGTTGGATGGCAGGCTTTTAAATTTTCCACGGACAAATGTCTGTTGTCGGATCTTCCGAGCGTGTGTACACAAGTCTTATCGGACAAAAGTCCAAAGTACAAACACGCATGCTCAGAAGCAAGGACGAGTAAACTAGCGTTCGTAATGGAGAATTAACATTTGTGATGTGGCAAATTATGAAATCTCAAAATGCAACGCACATTCTCTTCTTCTTTAATGGGATAATAATGAAGCTGCTTTGCTGGTGATACTGATGGAGTTATTGCAAACAAATTTTCAAAGGCTTTTTTTTTCTAGTGATATCAAGAATAATATTATTATGCTTGTTATCTTGTTATTTTTTTTTTTGGTGCAAGTTACCACAACACCATTATCCCATTGATTTTAAGAGCGAAGATACAACTATGTTGGTGTCCCTTGTTAATTTTACATTGCATTTTTTAAAATGTAACTGCCTACACACAAACTGTCATTTGAAGTAAAACACATAGCCAATAGTCTTATTTTACACAATTTTTTTATTGTGCATTAAAAAAAGAACATTAGACATGCTATCTGCCAATAGAACTTAATCAAAAAAGTGCATTCTATGCATCCAAAAACATAGAAAATATACCAAATCAAATCATTATTCAGCCAAAAAATAAAATAAAAGCCTCATACATGTGTCCTGCTTCTTAATATAGGGGGTCAACAATACCAAGAGTTGGTGAAAGCAGGGGTCTGTCATCCGGAGATAATTCCAAAAATCATCTGGATTATTCTCCTGGAGCTCCCGCAGCAAAGGCATATGGTATAATTGGTCACGATTACCAATATTGTGGAAATACTCCTCCTCCTGTTCCTGGACTGGACTTGGGTCAAAGCAATAACTCCAAGGCCAATAATTAATAACACATTATCTCCTCCGATTCCGCAACATGGCTGGTTGAGGAACGGCCATTCAGAAACAAACTGAAAAGTGCAAAATGAAAAGCGTGAATCAACACTTACCAAACTTCTACTAACATGAAATTAGCAGAAGGAGCCCAAAGGGTGGCGCTAAAGAGCTGAAAAACCACGTAGTACGTCACTATGTTTGTGTTTGTTGGCCAACAATTCCTTGCCGTTTGTATGCAAGACAAGTTCATGGCCAACGCCCTTTGGACAAAAGTCAGCGGTTTTGTCTGTGGAAAATCTGATTGTGTGTACACGAGGCTTTAGTTTGAGCAAGCAATTGTAAGTGTGTGATCATTTTCATATGTTTATGGTTGTCTGTTTGCTTCTTTGATAAAAGTGACTCATTAGCAGTGTCTCATTGCTTATCAGATGGCTCGGTCCGAAGTTTAAATTAGACAAATTGATGCTTATTTACCAAAAAGAATAGAGGCTGCTCACTGAAGTTGGCCATACATGGATTAAAATGTGATTGTTTGTGAAAAACCTGACAGGCTAATTGTACACAAGTTGATTGACAGATAGATTTTTGTACAACCACTAGCTGAATTTTAATCCATGTGTGGGCTATCTGATTGTACAAAAATCTATCTGTCAATCAACTTGTGTACAATTAGCCTGTCGGGTTTTTCACAAACAATCAGTGCCGCCAGCTACTGTATAGATCTGTCAGCGGGATAGGGGATTTGGCACATTTTTTTCAACCTACTGGTTGAATGAAAAAAAAAAAGCATAATCTATGGCCTGCCTATTTCATCTAGCTTTATAGCAAAGGTGAATCTGTGTTCACTTTAAATGCCGAAACACGTGTAAGGGAATTGAAACAATTGATTTTTTTGTGCACCATTTTTAGTTGATTTAAGCAAACATAGCACTGCCTTATTTAGTAAGGGAACTTTCATTTTGCAATGTGAAAATATACTTTACAAAGTGAAAACTCATAAGGCCTTCAGTAATCAATCACATTGTGTCTCATAGCCAGCAGCTCTGCTGTACTGTCTAACAAAGTTAATCTAGTGCTCTGTGGATGCTTTATTACAGTATGTATTGAATATCTACTTGTAAAACACATTTTGTATAAATATATATTAACATTTTTGAAATTTAATGAAAACAACTAAAATAAGGTTGACTCAAAATCATGTTAGTTTAACATTTATTTAGAGACAGTGTGTCTTAGTTGACTTGATAAGTTAGGTTCAGTCTACCCAAACCCAAATAAATGCCAGCGGGCTTAACTTCCACCTGCTACTCATACATTTCTGGAGCCCCAGTTTTAAAGCTGAAATTCAGGCAAATTGTGACTTTTTTTTTTAAATTTTGCTTACATATTAATGGGTATTATTTACAAAGTGAAATTTCATCACATTCAGTAAGCTCTGGGGAAAATCCCCTTGCAAATTGCAACTTCCA